>NC_063363.1:23037953-23190495 GCF_021869965.1 Rhincodon typus | reverse complement strand
GTCAGCCTTCCTGCTCCTCTGATACTGCTTGGCCTGCTGTGTTCATCCAGATCTACACCTTGTTATCTCAGATTCTCCAGCATCTGCAGTTCCTACTATCTCTCATACAGGTTGGGGTGGAGACATCAACCAGGAGCTGGAAAATGCTCTGTCAGGCCTGTCCTCCTAAGTCAGTTTGGGGACTGGGCCACAGTCAATCCTGTGGGTTTGGGCATTAATGGGCAGGCAGCTTTTCAGGAAGCAGTTTGTGGAGTCCTGGGAAAAGTGGAAAGCTCAAGTCTGGGATTGTGGTTCTTTGGACCATGTCACTGATGGAATGATGATGGTGAAAGAGGACAATTCAGATAGAGGAATGGGGTCACAGACAGCAAGAAGGTGATGAGGAACTGGAGGTGGTGAGGTGGAGAGTTAGAAGTGCCAATCACCATGCTGGCTGCATGAGGACAGTGTATGATTTACAAATGCCTAGCTCAGGGGATAATTTGGAGACATTAGCGGTGTACAAAGGGACTTGGTATATGAATAGAAAGGGGGTGCGAAGCTGAAAGATCGTCAGGAATATGGGGCCAGCACCTCAAAAGGGAACGTGGAGATTGAAGAACATCATTCTGTCACCCAGGTAAAGCCTGCAAATCACTCCCAAGGACATAATTTTGGGACGTTGCCATCTTTGATCCAAATGAAACACCAATAATTAGACAAAATAGCTACTACCACATGCAGAGTGGATGGAGTAAGTTACTGTTTTTCCCTTTGAGGGCAGCATGTAATCCTTTGTGTTTGAGATCTTGCTAGGGCAGACTACATTCATCAGGCATCAACTAATTTAGTAGAACCACCCATCCGTAAACAAATTACTTTTAATTGCCAGATCATTCTTTTTGCAAGAGTGAACATTACAAACTATGGCCTCAAATAACCATGACCATTCCATAGTTTGAATTATTTTCTCCCTTGTCATGTTAAATAATAAAATCTAATCAGATGTTAACTTAAAGAAATGTAAATTATCTGAGTTTTACATATTTTTAACATTTATCTTAAGTTTGGTGCTTGAATTTTCTATTAGGGTGAGGGTTTCCTGTTAGTCATATGGATTCTCTATGTCTCTGGAGTAGATAATTCAGTTGCAAGTATTTCTGTAGCCATGGTGATTTCTTTTAAAACAGTTTGTGGGGGCTACTTTGGCAGCCTCATCGGTTGTGTTTACTTTAGGATTTAAAGAATTAGCAGGATGAATCATTGTGCTTTAATGTCTGTTAGAAATTTCTAGACCCATAGATTTTAGTGTGAGACCACAAGACCATAAGACATAGAAGAGTCATCAGGTCATTCGGCCTATCGAGTCTGATCCACCATTTGATTATGGCTGATACCCCATTCTCCTGCTTTCTCCACATAACCTTTGATGCTCTTACTAACCAACAACCTATTTGTCTCTGCCTTAAAGCCACTCAATGACATAACCACCAAAGCCTTCTGTGGCAATGAGTTCCTCTGATTCACCACCCTCTGGCTGAAGAGGTTCCTCCTCAGCTCAGTTATAAAGGCTCATCCCTTTACACTGAGGCTGTGCCCTGTGTCCTAAACTCACCTACTAGCGGAATTATCTTCACGACATTCACTTTATCCAGGCATCTCAGTGTATGAAAGTCTCAATGAGATCTCATTTATCCTTCTAAACTCCATTGAGTACAGACCCAGAGTCGTCATCTGCTCCTCATATGACACGCCCTTCATTCCCCGGGCCAGGATCGTTCTTGTGAACCAAAGCCAGCACATCCATCCTTAGATGTAGGGTCCAAAACTGTTCATAATATTCCAAATGCGGTCTGACCAGAGCCTTATACAGCCTCAGCAGTACATCCTGCTCCTGCATTCTAAAGGTAGAATTATTACATTAGGTGTACAAGCTGAATTATCTTACCATGTCTAATTTAAAGGAAGACATTAATAACTTAAATTTTCTTGGAGACTGAAGCTCCATATCGTTACCTATTATTCAGTATTGAACTGATCAGCTCAGTGTGGTTAGAATCCAAGAGAATGCAGCAACTGCAATAGTTTGCACAATGAAAGTCCAGAACCAAGTGTTACTTGAAAGAAATTTTTGAAAGATCAGTGGTAGTGTCCCTACCTTTGGGGTTGGAGACATAGGTTCAAGTCCCACCTAATCCAGAGGTGTACAATATCATTTCTGAACATGTCGATTAGAAAATATCTGTAGAATTCTTAAATGAAGAAGCTTTGGATAATTTAGACCTACTAAAGATCAATCTAATTTATTGCATTGTGGGTAGGAACAAAACTTACTGGAGCCTCACCTGTGACCCTCAACATGTGAGAAGAATTTAATTTTCTTCCTGTGTCCTTTGTAATTTGTTTGAAGATCGCCTCAAAGTACAGTCTAAAATAACAGCTTCCGAACAAGACACACTGTTATTAATGTGCAAATTGGCCAACTATTTAGATTGAAGAAAACATTCCCCCTCAACTGTGAATTTCCAAAAATTAATGACCCTTTTGCAATATTGCCCTGATATTTTTACAAAAGTTGAAATGTGTCCTTTGTTTCCCACAATTTTCATGATGTTGCCCCATTTTTACATTAAATGTCATTTAAATTGGTGACAGAACTTACTCTTGTAATTAACATCATAATTGCACTATGAATACCAATTATTAAAATCTGTCAATCGAATTATCTTGTACAAGTCATTGACATTTAAGTGTGGGTTCTTTTCCCTCTTGTAGTCAATTATTGTTGGAGATTTTATATGTCCAATGTTAAATTCTTAATCATTTTTCGTTCTGTTCCTGATTAAGAAGGGATTACTTGTGTTTACCAATATTCCACAGTATTTTTAACATACATTGCATTGATAGTTGTTCTCAAATTCACCAGTTTTAGAAACAATTTTAAGACTGAAATCTGTACAAACACATCTAATCAATATTTAATCATAAGTTTATGACTCTTTATGAACATGTTTTTAATTAGAAACATGTTGTTAGTGTTTTAGGATGTAGTCTTTCCTATTACATCTAGAATTGTAGTACACTTTTTCAAAGTAAATTGCTGGAGAGAGGGCTTTTGCTTTCCAGGTAATAGACTGTCACCTTAATAATTTATACATTAAATTCATAAGGTTTTAAAATTTGTACTTAACTTTTTCAACTTGTATCACTGTGTTTCTCCAACCATAGCTATGGTTTGCCATACACCAGTGGACTCCTGCATCTTCAGAGTGGAAATGTCATACCTTTACTTTTGAACCATTTAATCCAGCTGCCATTTGTACCATCCCAGTACAGTTTTGCCCATCCTTCAGCCAGATCACAGCAGAGGCAGGGTTACCATACAGAGCATCTCAATTCTATTGGTCGCTGGATGGTAAATTTTGCTGCCATACAACCTGTACATTATTGTGAGAAACTATGGACCATCTAAAAGAAAAATGGAATAAAAGAATTTGTGCAATGTTATTTGCACAAGAAAAATCAGAGTTTACTGTAGTTATATAGATGTAACATTGGCAAATTAATATCAGGAATATATATTATGTATCAACACTTTCAATTTGCAAAATCTGATTGAATGGTCCCCTCAGTTCTGAAGAGTACATAAAAACATAAAAACTAGGAGCAGGAGTAGGCCGTCCGGCCCTTTGAGCCTGCTCCACCATTCAATAAGATCATGGCTGATCTTTTCGTGGACTCAGATCCACTTACCCGCGTTCTCACCGTATCCCTTAATTCCTTTATTGTTCAAAAAAAATCTACCTTATCTTTAAAAACGTTTACTGAAGGAGCATCAACTACTTCACTGGGCAAGGAATTCCATAGATTAACAATCCTCTGTGTGAAGAAGTTCCTTCTCAATTCAGTCCTAAATCTGCTCCCTCTAATCTTGAGGCTATGCCCTCTTGTCCCAGCTTCACCTGCCAGTGGAAACATCCTCTCTACTTCTATCTTATCTATTCCCTTCATAATTTTATATGTTTCTATAAGATCCCCCCTCAATCTTCTGAATTCCAATGAACATAATCCCAATCTACTCAGTCTGTCCTCATAAGCCAACCCCCTCAACTCCAGAATCAACCTAGTGAACCTCCTTTGCACCCCCTCCAGTGCCAGTACATCCTTTCTCAAGTAAAGAGACCAAAACTGCACACAGTACTCCAGGTGTGGCCTCACCAGCACCTTGTACAACTGCAACATAACCTGTCTGCTTTTAATCTCAATCCCTTTAGCAATGAAGGACAACATTCCATTTGCCTTCCTAATTACTTGTTGTACCTGCAGACCTACCTTCTGTGATTCATGCACAAGGACACCAGGTCCCTCTGCATAGCAGCATGCTGCAACTTTTTACCATTCAAGCAATAATCCTTTTTACTATTACTCCTACCAAAATGTATGACTTCACATTTAATTACATTGTATTCCATCTGCCAGACCTTTGTGTACTTACTCAATACATCTATGTTCCTCTGCAAAGTTTCACAGTCCTCTGCACATTTTGCTCTGCGGCTCATTTTAGTGTCATCTGCAAACTTTGACACCCTACACGTGGTCCATAACTCCAAATCCTCTATATAAATTGTAAATAATTGTGGTCCCAACACCGATCCCTGAGGCACACCACTAGTCACTGACTGCCAGCTAGAATAGCACTCATTTATCCCCACTCTTTGCTTCCTGTTAGTCAACCAATCCTCTATCCATGCTAATACTTTACCCTTAATGCCATGCATCCTTATCTTATGCAGTAGCCTCTTGTGCGGCACCTTGTCAAAGGCCTTTTGGAAGTCTAGGTAAACCACATCCACTGGGTCCCCATTGTCCACCTTGCTTGTAATGTCTTCATAGAATTCCAAAAGATTTGTCAAGCATGACCTGCCCTTCATGAACCCATGCTGCGTCTGCCCAACGGGACAATTTCTATCAAGATGCCTTGCTATTTCTTCCTTGATAATAGACTCAAGCGTCTTCCCCACTACAGAGGTTAAGCTAACCGGTCTATAATTCCCCATCTTTTGTTACTTCCCTTTTTAAACAGTGGGGTCACATTTGCTGTCTTCCAATCTGCTGGGACTGCCCCAGAGTCCAGCGAATTTTGGAAAATTACTGCCAGTGCACCTGCTATTTCTCCCGCCATCTCTTTTAGTACCCTGGGATGCATTCCATCAGGGCCAGGAGACTTATCAATCCTTAGCTCCATTAGCTTGCCCAACACTACCTCTTCCGTAATAATGATTGTTTCCAGGTCCTCACCTACCTTCGTCTCTTTGTCAATTACTGGCATGTTATTAGTGTCCTCCACTGTGAAGACCGATACAAAATACCTGTTCAATGCCTTGGCCATTTCATCATATCCCATAACTAAATTCCCCTTCTCATCCTCTAAAGGGCCAACGTTTACTTTAGCCACTCTTTTTCGTTTTATATATTTATAGAAACTTTTGCTATCTGTCTTTATATTCTGTGCTAGTTTTTTCTCATGTTCTATCTTACTTTTCCTTACAGCTGTTTTTGTGGCTTTCTGTTGACCTTTAAAGTTTTCCCAATCTTCTAGTTTCAGGCTGTTTTTGGCCACTTTGTATGTCTTCTCTTTCAATTTGATAGCCTCCCTTATTTCTTTAGGCACCAATGGCAGATTACCCCTTTTCTTACAGTCCTTCCTTTTCATTGGAATATACTTTTGCTGAGCACTTTGAAAAATTGCTTTGAAAGTCCTCCACTGCTCGTCAACTGTCCCACCATAAAATCTTTGTTTCCAATATACTTTAGCCAAGTCCTCCCTCATTCTATTGTAGTTCCCCTTGTTCAAGCACAGGACCCTGGTATTGGATTTTATCTTCACACTCTCCATCTGTATTCTTAATTCAACCATACTGTGATCACTCCTTCCAAGAGGATCCCTAACTATGAGGTCATTAATTATTCCTGTCTCATTACACAGGACCAGATCTAGGATAGCTTGCTCCCTCGTCGGTTCCATTACATACTGTTCAAGAAAACTATCACGGATGCACTCAACGAACTCCTCCTCAAGGCTACCCTGACCGAGCTGGTTCGACCAATCTACATGTAGGTTAAAATCCCCCATAATAATTGTCGTACCATTCTTGCAGGCATTAGTTATTTCTTTGTTTATTGCCCGCCCCAATGTGATGTTATTATTTGGTGGCCTATAGACTACGCTTACCAGTGACTTTATCCTCTTAGAATTTCTGATTTCCACCCAAATGGATTCAACCTCATTCTCCATGGAACCTATATCATCTCTCAGCACCGCCCTGATGTCGTCCTTGAATATCAGAGCTACACCACCTCCCTTACCTTCCTGTCTGTCCTTCCGAATAGTCTGGTACCCTTGGATATTTAAGTCCCAGTCGTGACCATCCTGTAACCTTGTCTCCGTAATGGCTACCAAATCATATTCATTCGCAATGATTTGTGCCGTTAACTTATCAACCTTGTTACGAATGCTACGAGCATTCAGGTAAAGTGCCTTTATGCCAGCTTTCTTACCCTCATGATTTCCAACATCTCTAATAATATCTCCTGAGTTATCCTTCCTTTTTGCTTCTTTCATAGTCTGCCTTGAACTTAAACCCTCCTGCACACATGCTAACCTGCTGCTTACCTTTTTATTTACCATCATACTCCCTGTCGTTTTTCCTTTCCCTTCCCTCCAACTCACTAGTTTGAAGTCCTAGTGACCACCCTATTTATCCTGTTCGCTAGAACACGGGTTCCAGATCGGTTCAGGTGGAGACCGTCCCATCAGTACAGATCCCTCCGTTTCAAAACTGATGCCAATGCCCCATGAAATGGAACCCCTCTTTCCCACACCACTCCCTTAGCCACGTGTTTACTTCCCTAATTTTCTTATCCCTAAGCCAATTTGCACGTGGCTCGGGCAGTAATCCGGAGATTATGACCCTCGAGGACCTGTTCCTTAATTTTGTTCCTAGTGCTTGATAATCCCCAAACAGGTCCTCCATCCTAGCCTTGCCTATGTTGTTAGTCCCAACGTGGACCACAACAACTGGATCCTCCCCCTCCCGCTCCAATATCCTTTCAAGCCGGTCAGAGATGTCCTGCACCCTGGCACCCGGCAGGCAACACACCATGCGGGACTCCTTGCAAAGGATACTATCTAAGCCCCTAATGATAGAATCCCCTATAACTACCACTTGTCTTTTTGCTCCCCCCTCTTGAATGGCCTTCTGCACCATGGTGCCGTGGTGAGCTGGCTCATCCTCCCTGCAGCCCTTTTCCTCATCCACACAGGGAGCAAGTATCTCGTACCTGTTGGATAAGGTCAAAAGCTGAGGCTCCTCCACTCCTGAACTCAGGATCCCCCTACCTGCCTCACTTGCAGTCACACCCTGTTGTCCCTGATCACTAACTGAATTTGAATTACTTAATCTACCAGGTGTGACTGCCTCCTGAAACAAAGCATCCAGGTAACTCTCCCCCTCCCGGATGTGCCGCAGTCTTTGAAGCTCAGATTCCAGATCTTCAACTCTGAGCCGGAGGTCTTCCAGCAACCAACACTTGCTGCAGATGTGGTCGCTGCCATTCACAATGGGATCAGCCAGCTCCCACATCATACAGCTACAGACGCTGCCCAAATATATTCCCAGCAGCCCCCTGGTCCTCGCTGTCACCTCTCTGTCTGCTGCTGAAAAATGAAGGCCGCTGACGCTCGAGGTAAGCCCTTTAAGAGGGAAAACTTACCTTCCCGGCAGCCCCCTGGTCCTCGCTGTCGCCTCCCCCTCTGCTGCTCCAGTTATACTAGACTTGAAACATTAACTCTGTTTCTCTCTCCACAGATTCTGCCACATCTGCTGTGTGTCTTCAGCACTTTCTGCCTTTATAGTAGATTTCCAGCATCTGCAATATTTTGCTCGAATGGTCAAAATCCCTAGTCTAGTATGTAAGGCACTTTGAAAAGCCTCCAAAAAATTCCTCAGATGCTGGTTGTCAGGTAAATCCCAACTTTGGTTTTAAAGGCTCAAGGATCATGTGAAGAAGAACAAAAAGTCTGCAATGTTGCACAATTTGAAGGTGTTTCCGGAGATTAAGTTAGATCAGGGGACCTTATGATGAGCTTGATTCCAGGCAAAATATATGTGTGAAAGGAAGTGTTTTCAAAATGTCATATTTTCAACTTAAGTGAATAATGAATTATGCCTTCGGAAATTACCATTGGTTGAACTAATGTAGTGAATTCACCTACCAGGGATAATTCAAATTAATCACTAGGTGAACAAATGGTTAATTTCTTTATCAATTAATCAGCACACTGGATAACTCGTAACTTATTCTCAAATGGAGCCAAGTCATTTTCAAAATGCTCCTGAACCAGCAGATGGGATCGTGTTTAAACCTGGAGGGCATCCCCAGCAATGTAGATCATTCTCAGCGTTATGTGCAAGTTCAGTCTGGGCTATGAGTTCATGTTTTAGTGTGAGGTCTTAACTTTCTTGTGCCACTAATTAAAGGAAGTTTACAGAGTCATAAACCACAGAAAAACAGGAATTGCTTATCTGGCTAGGAACATTTTCTGTTAGCCATTCCTGAAAACAGCAATAGTATGGAGGAGAATTGTGACACATAGCATCTCGTTTGATCTCATATATTACTCGTTGTTTGAAAGTCACATTTTTTTTGACATGTACAGACAGTGTTATGGTGGGTTACTTGAGGGATGATTTCAAGTTTGCTGTTGGCAACTGATTTGCCATTAACAGTAAAGGATGGGGAAGTGATGTTTCTGATGATGTTTGCTCAAACATAGATCCAATTAAGGGAGATATTCTCAGAGTACACTCCCTGGTCAGAGCAGGTCAGCATAGACTTACATCCAGTAACCAAAACACCATCCACAATGGAAATACCAGGTCCCCTCATTGAACTGAGCAGGTCAGATTCTGAGATAGTAGGAACTGTCGATGCTGGAGAATCTGAGATAACAAGGTGTAGAGCTGGATGAAAACAGCAGGCCAAGCAGCATCAGCGGAGCAGGAAGGCTGGCGTTTCAGGTCTGGACCCTTCTTTAATTCAGATTCTGGGATGGTGAGAGTGAGGACTCCTTTGTTTTGCTTTGTACAACACTGGGCTGTACTGGTTCAAAATCACAAAATTCCTACAGTGCAGAAAGACGCCATTTGGCCCATTGAGTCTGCACTAACCCTCCAAAGGGTGAGGCAGATTCTTTGGGCTTTCTTCTCCGAAGAAAGGTCACGGGACACCAAACGCCAACTTTGTTTACTCTCCATAAATATTGACAAACCTACTTATTTCTCCAGCAGTTTCTGTTTTTGATTCAGACCTCCAGCATCCATTAGACCGAAGAGGAACAGGAATAGGCCATTCGGCCTCTCAAGCCTGATCAGTCATTCAATAAGATCATGGCTGATCTGACATTCCTCACAGCCACTTCCCACCTTTTTCCTGTAACCTTTGATTCTCCTACCAACCAACATTCTAACAAAAGAGAATCTAACTATCACCCCATGACATTTAACCATCACTGATTTCACTCGTTATCATGCTATGGGTTACTATTGACCAGAAACTGGATCAGCAATATAAGTGCTGTGTTCACATGAACTGGTCAAAGTCCACGAATTCTGCAATGAGTAACATACTTTATGTCTCCCCAAAGTCAGTCCCTCATCTACAAGCAAAAAGTCAGGAATGAAATGGGCTACTTTGTACTCTCTGCTTGAGTTCAACTCCAAGATCATTCACCAAGCTTGACATAAACAGAACAAAAGCAGCCCATTGGATTGACATCCCTCCCTTCTGTCTCCCTGCAAAAGTTCCCATTGTCCTACATTTTAGCTTAAACCATCCGATACATTACATGAGAACATAAGACATACTTTACTTGAGGCTGAACCAGTGTTTTCTAAAGGTTTGCAATTTTGTTGTTTTTGTTTCTCTATGCCACTATTTACAAAATTCCTTGTACGTTTGTAACTGCCTGACTTATTTTTAATGATTATATTTATCCTGCAGAATGGAAACATAAAAAAAAAGCCGAAGTAAATGTTGAAAAGTTGGTTCCACTTGTAGGGGAGTCTTAAACCATGGGACAAAGATACAGAATAAGGAAATTGAAAGAAAGAAATTTTATTGCTGTGAGGGTAGTAAATGTTTGAATTCTCTCCCATGGAGAGTTGTGGAGGCTAGATCACTGAAAATACTTAAAAAAAAGTAGGTAGATTTTTGAAATACTGGTGAGAATAATATAGTATAACAATATGAGGAACTGGCATGAATGAGGAGTTGAAACCTGGGGCAGATCAGCTAAGATCTTACTGAATAACAAGCTTGCTAGCAAGTTAGAAAGACTCCCAGTTACTCAACAAAACTCCTACCAAAATGTCAGGTCAATAATTCTTCATCAGAACAGAATCTAATGCTCATGATCATTAGTTCTGATTCTTTCCGCAATGTTGCCTGATTTTGTGGAATTTTCCAGCATTTTTTTGTGTTTATAGTATCTGCAGCATTTTCCTTATTCCTGCTTAAGGTAAGTGGGGTACTTTATTATTAAAGGTATTGGTACAGAGCTGAACACTGTAGAAGGGGAAGTGAACAACTTATTTCTGATGTCAGTGCACAAAACAATGTTACTTATGCAGCAGAAACACCTTCAGTAATCTTCTGCAGTTGTAATATTTTTCTGGTAATTATCAGTGGCAACTTCCTTTTGGTGGTTCATAGCTGGTATTTTAAAGAATGAAAGAGACTATTGATTTCAACTCTTTTGAAGTAGTTTCTCTGGATCAAGGATGGTTTGCTTCCACTCTGATTCAATGGATTCTGAGATGGCTGATTATTTCAATTTGACTCTGTCAAATATGATTCATTAAGGGTTAGGTAGATGGGTTTTTTGGAATGTTTTGCAATCCTTCCAATGTTTTGGCTTCACGTGCAGTTTGTTGATTAAGTCTCTCAATGTGATTGGTGCCTTTCTAAAAGAGCATTTTCCGTTTTGGTCAGTCACAAGCCTTGTGTCTATTGTGGCTCTATTGTGATTAACCAAAATGTTATCAGCTGGCATGAAGGCTTCTTGGAAAATGAACAGGACAAAACCATTCAGCACTTTATGTCTGTTCTATCATTCAATAAGTCATGGCTGGTCAGACACAAACATTTGAATGAGTCTAAAGCTATTTTAGTTGATGGGAGAGAGAATTTTCAGTGGTATATGGTAAACCATTTCCGTCAAAACACACAGTGGAACATTCAGAATAGCATAGAATGTATATAAATAAATGTGTTCAACATTCAATTTTCCATCTGGGGCTAAAATATCTATATTATATTAGATTTACAAATCTATACCTATTAAAGATGAATGAATGGAATTGTGGGATCTGATATTTCACACCTGGATGCAGTGTATCAGCTCAGCTGGGCACACTTTTGCCTCTAGATTCATGTACCAATTCAAGCATCTGATGCCTCAGTGCAATGAATGTTGCTCTGTTAGAGTTCTAGTCTTTTGCATGAGAATGAGGAAACACTTACTCCTTTTTAGACTATAAATTGGAATGGAAATCAGACATTGCTATATAGCTAAGATAACGAGAGAATTTTGCAACTTGAAAAATCAAGTGGTGAATATTTTTAGCTGTAGGAGACAATGTTGCTTTTGGAGCAGTAGGATTGTTACATTATTGGGCCAGTGTGCCTTCAGGAGATTTTGAGTTCAGGACAAAGGCTTTGCTGACAGCCCTTGGATTAGTCAAGCTGCAGTTGAGTACAGACAGAGACATCCAAGTCTGGCAAATTGAAAACATCCCTCTTCCTTTATCTGAGTGAAAAGATAACAAAACCAGGAAATGTAAAAGAAAGAATTCTATTGTGAGAAATGTCCTGGCTCCAACTGATAATTATCAAATCGAAGAATGGTGATCACTCTCCAGGCCACAGCACATTATCATTCCTAAAATCAAAGGAATTGTGAGATATAACTCTTCACATTGTTCTCTAGACTTTTGATATTCAGAATCCTGATTCTTCTGCCATCATGTTTCCATAATATTTGTGTCAAACCATCTGCTTTTGGCTATCTTATGTAGAGATGAATATGTGTGCATTTGGTGTTTTAATTGGTGCAGTTTAAGACTCATAGTGGTAGATTAGAAATTTTATGGTCTAATTTGTTGAGGAATAAGCTGGTTTACAATAAATAGTTTTATTTTCATGTTAATGGTGTGAACTGCTTTTGTCATGAATAGTAGTAAATCCAGCAAAGTGACCATTTTAGCTTTTTAAATTGGCTATTTACACTGTGGTGACACCTGTAGACTAGGAGGGATTGATTATTGACGCATACTTCTCAGTTAATTCATAAAATAAGATGTTAAATTGAGATTCTATATAGCTGGTTCCATGGGTATAAAAGTTCTGCTCACTATTTTGAAGAAGAGCGGGGAATATATCCATGGTGACCTGACAAATGCTTGTTCTTCAATCATCATTACAAACAAAGCATATTATTTGAAACAAAAACAAAAATTGCTGGAAAAGTTCAGCGGGTCTGGCAGCATCTGTGAAGAGAAATCAGAGTTAACGTTTTGGGTCCAGTGACCTTCCTCAGAATGGATTATTTGGTCATTTCATCTAGCTGTTTCATTTATAAAATGTTAGCGAAATACAGATCTAGTTAATGATGCATTTAAACTGAAACAGAACTTTACAATTTAGTTCCATCACCTTATCAGAAACTTAATTTTATGATATTGCAGTTATGCAGGTGGAGATCTGATAGCCCACATAGGGAAAGTGTCTACAGTCATATTGTTAGTCTGCAGTAATATTGAAACAAAACCGAAGTTGCAGGAAAAGCTCAGCAGGTCTGGCAGCAAATGTGAAGAAAAAATCAGAGTTAACATTTCAGGTCTGGTGACCCTTCCTCAGAACTGATTGTGGCTGGGAAAACGTCAGTTTATATGCAGAAAATAGGGAATTGGGTGGGGTAGGGAGTAAACAGTAGGATAGAGCCCAAAGTGAGAGAAGAACAGTTGGACAGACAAAGGAGTTGATAACGTTCAGGCTGGGAGGGTGAATAGTTGTTAATGGGCACTGTTAGTGACTAACATCAGGTTGTGTGGAATGGCAGGCTATGTGGTAACAAGGCCTGGTGTGTGAGATAGGGGACTAGGACATGGGAGAGTTTAGGCCCTAAAATTATTGAACTCAATATTGAGTCCTGAGGGGTGCAGGGTCTCCAAGTGGAAAATGAGGTGTTGTTCTTCCAGCTTGCGTTCAGCTTCAATGGAATACTGCAGCAAGCCAGAGACAGAGATGTTGACCAGGGAACAGTGTTTAAGTGGCAGGCAGCAGGTAGCTCAGGGTCTTTTTTGCGAGCAGAACATAGATGTTCTGTGAAGCGGTCACCCAGTCAATGCTTCGTTTCCCCAATGCAGAGGAGACCACATTGTGAGCAGCGAATTCAGTAGACTAGATTCTGGGAAGTGCAGGTGAAGTGTTGCTTCAGCTGGAAGGTATATTTGGGACCTTGGATAGTGGGGAGGGAGGAGGTAAGTGGGGAGGGAGGAGGTAAGTGGGCAGGTGTTGCACCTTCGCTGGTTACAGGGGAAGGTGCCATTGGGCTGTGGGGGGGTTGCTGGGGTTGAATGAATTATGGACCAGGGTGTCCTGGAGGGAACAGTCCCTGTGGAATGAGGACAAGGGAGGGGAGGGGAATATGTGTCTGGTGGTGGCATCTCGCTGGAGGTGACGGAAATGGCGTCTGATAATCTTCTGGTTGTGGATGCTGGTGGGATGGAAGATAAGGACAAGGGGAACCCTATCGCTGTTGTGGGAGGGAAGAGAAGGTGTGAGGGTGGAAGTGCGGGAAATGGGTTGGACCTGGTTGAGGGCCCTGTCGACAATGGTGCTGGGGAATCCTCGGTTGAGGAAGCGGATTGACATTTCGGAGGCTCCCTCGTTGAAGTTGGCCTCATCTGAATATATACGACAGAGACGGAGGAACTGAGAGAATGGGATGGAATCTTTACAGGAAGCAGGGTGTGAGGATGTATAGTCCAGGTAACTGTGGGAGTCAGTAGGTTTATAGTGGATATTAGTGGCCGGTTCCCCAGAAATGGAAACAGAGATGTCGAAGAAGGGAAGAGAGGAGTCAAACTTAGACCAGGTGAAAGTGAGAGCAGGGTGGAAATTGGAAGCAAAATCGATGAGCTTTTCCAATTCTGGACGAGAACTGCATTCGCAGTTCTTTTGGTTTTTACTTATGCAATAATATTGAAATTGTGCCAGTGATACAGGTTCAGATATGCATTGATCTCAATGTGACAAAGTAAAGGGTTAGCTCACAATCTGACCCCAAGTGCACTAAAAACAAATATTTGAAAATCACAGCTGAAAGGCATCTCTAACAGCCTACCAAGAAGCAAGGGGAGAAGCCACACTTTTGAATTACAGTGAGAAATTTGGGCTGTTCTCAATGTTATGAGAAAACTGATGCTCCTACCTGATAAATTTGAGAATGAACCACCTGATAGTGAGGGGCCTAAACAAACATCAAAGTTTTTACTGAGAGTCCAATGAGTGTACAAAGGGTCCAATAAGTGTAACTTCATTATGTAGCTGTACACAACCTGGTCTGAGTCTTTGCAGGTTCAATGTAGTCTTATTCATTGGCTTTGGAAGATGTTGGGGCGAGAGGAAGGCATGTAAGAGAAAGAAGAGAATTATATTGAGTAATTTAACTGATACAGTTCAAGCAGGTTTTGTTTTGTAAAGAAGTTTATAGGTTAAAAAATAATAACTGCATTCATGAGAAGAATAGTAATTCATAATCTTGCCAATCTCAGGGAAGCTGCCTTCACCATCTTCAAGAAAGGAGACAAAGTGGACTGTGCGAAATATTGAAAACTTTCCCTACTTTCCATCATTGGGAAGATCATCATCCAAATCGTTGCTAGACACCTTCTCTCACTCTCTGAGGAAATCTTTCTGGAAAGGTAGTGTGGCTTCTGACCAAACTGTGGAACTATGGACATGCGTCAACTCCAAGAGAAACAAGGAACAACACCAACCACTCTACATGACTTTATTGATCTGACCAAGGCTTTTGACTCAGTCAGTTGGGAAGTGCAATGGAAGACTCTGTCAAAGCCAGCAGTCCAATGAAATTCATCAATATCCTCCTCCTTCCTGACAAGACATCAGTGATGACCTTTAGTGATGGTAATATGACACAATCCTGTGAGGTCGATACAGAAGTCAAACAGGGACGTGTCCTTACCCTCACCATTTTTCCATCTTCATTAACACCATTCTTCACATTGTCAAGAACAAGGTTGCTAGTGATGTGGACATTGTCTGTAGGATAGACAGAAAGCTTTTCAACATAAATTAGTTGAAATCCAAGAAGAACATGACACCAACATTGCCTATGGAACTTTAGTACGCAGAGAACAACGTCATCGCTGCTCTCTTGGAACAGAATCTCCAATCCTCACTTAATATCTTTGTGGAATCACACTGAAGAAATGATGTAAGCCTCAAACTCAAAAAGTGTCAAGTCCTTTGTCAAACCATCCCAGGACAAGTCCTGGTTTATTCCTTCATTAAAAACAACAGAGAAATTGTTCTAAATATTGACCATTTTCCTTATCGGGGTATTACCTCTCATCTAAGGCTGACATCAATGAAGAGATTCAACTTCACACACAGTCCACAAGCACCATCTTTGGACACCTAAGAATGAGAGCCATCGATGGCAGTGACATCTAATTCTGATACAAAGCTCCCTACAGATAAGACGGTCATCCTTTCACTTCTTTAACATGGCTCCAAAACTCAGACTAACAATAGTCACCAACTCAATATCATTCAGAACTACCATCAACATTGTTTGGGTTGGATCCTCCACATTAGTTGCGAGGACAGAGGAACTAACATCAGCATCTTTGAAGCAGGTAAAAGCACCAGTATCAAGGCCATGGTCATCTGAAACCAACTCCAGTGGGCCGACAATGTGCTTAGGATGCTTGATGTCTGACTGTCAAGGCAAATCTTCTTTTCCCAGCTGAAGAAAGGTGCCTGAACAAGAGAAGGACAAAGGGAGTGTTTCGAAGACTCCCTGTAGGTTTTCCTCAAGAAATTCAAGATAGATGTCATTATATGGGACACCCTTGTTCAGAAGAAACCAACTTAGAAGATGCTCCTACATCAAGGAACACAGTTCTTTGAGAACGCCTGTTGGCAAGAGGAGGTAAAACCAGAGAAAGGAATCCCAATGATCTCAAGGCCAAGGACGAATTCCACCTCTTGGAAACACCTGCCGAGTTTACTGGAGGAGATGTGAATCCAGGATCGGGCTCATCAGTCACACAAGGACCCACAGAACACATGACCATTGACTCACAATTTCTAAGGTGATAATCATATTGTTGTTGTCAAAGACAATAAATTTGCATCGCTATAACACATGTTTCTAAATCTTGTCTCTCTCTCTCTCTCTGTCTTACACATGCATGCACGCACACACTAGGCGCTGACCTACTGGTATTATCACTGGACTGTTAATCTAGAGACTCAAATAATGTTCTGGGGACGTGGGTTCGAATCCTGCCATAGCAGATGGTGGAATTTGAATTCAATAAGTATCTGGAATTAAGGGTCAAATGATGACCATGAATCCATTGTTGCTTGTTGAAAAAACCCAACTGGTTCACTAATGTCCTTTAGGGAAGGAAACTGCCATCCTTACCTGATCTGGCCTACATGTGATTCCAGACCCATAGCAATGTGGTTGACTCTTAATTGCCCAGAGGGCAGTTAGGGATGGGCAATAAATATTGCCTAGCCAGCGACGCTCTCGTCATGTGAATGCATTAAAAAAATTTTTAAAAATACACACACAATTCAAATTGGAGCAATAAAAGTGGAATTGAAGTCATTCCCAGCAACATTTACAGCCAGCACAACTCCTCTGCAGCACAATAAAATGTAGTTCCCTTTAACCCAGACCTTTCATGTTCTCCAAATGGATTTGTCACCATATCAGTTTTAACAGAACCCACAAAGAGAAAGTCCCACATAACTTCAGTCCTTGCAGCAACTAAAATCCACGGCATTTTGCAGCTTTTGTCAGTTTCAGGCTGAAATAGAAATAGGCAGATTATCTCTTAAACACACAAAAGCCAACATTCTTCCTGCTTCATGTCTGGAGCTGAAAACAGTTTCAGAACATTTGGAAACACTGAAAGATGCAGCTCCTGCTGAAGCTGCTTTTCACTTTGCAAACAGCAGTTCCAGGTGAGATGCTCTGCTCAGAACACTGGTCCATTCACTTGGTACTGACATTGTATGTATTCAATTCCCTCCTTTTATAATATTTCAGCTTTTCTACATAGTGTGGAACTACAGGGAGAGCAAGTGAGATATCACCATGTCTTTTGGACAATTCGATTGAGATCACTGTTCAAAGGCCCACATCACGGTGTTTGGATTAAGCCTCCTGTGGAAAAGTTACATTCCAGCACAGACGATACTTTATATATTGATTGTAAGCTCTAATAACGCTGACAGGATTCAGAATATTTACAATTTTGTTTTAGATCTTCGATAAAAGTGATTCTCTTTTTGCACATGGCTCAAATTGACACCAACAACTTCAGAGAACTGGAAACAAGGATCTCCCAGTAGAGTCTGATTGTGAAGTCCTGATCAGTATGGTTTCATATTAACACAAAAATTCAGAATGGCAGGAGAAACATACTATTGCAGAAAACCAAGAAACAAATTATTGCAAAATTTAGAATTAAATCTGAGAAAAGACTGTTGTATTTAATTGTGCTTTGTACATTAAATCCAACAGGAAAAATATTTCAAGTTTAGCCTTTTCTGAATTGTGTTTTCAAAGTTTCCAATTTCTTTTGGAAGAACTGAACCCAGCTGAAAATGGTGAACTGTATTCTGTCAGGTCACCCATTCATTGGAGAGGTGACTTAACAGTGTCTGCTCAGTGTCTTGAGAGGAGAGTCAGTCTCAATAAACTGTGCATGGATTTATAATGGAACAGACACTGACTGAGTGTGTATATCCTGGTACAAGGAATCACCATGGATGATTTATACCTCCTGTGAAATGAAGAAGCTGACCTGTATTCCTGATGTTACTCTGGGTGGTTTCAGACACTGCGTCACATCACTGGAGATAGAAAATGTTTCCTTTCATCATTCTAATTATAATTATATCTGTGTGGCAAGACTACTGAGTGTCTGCCCTCTATTGGAGAGAAGAGGGCAAGGAACAAGGATACAGATTTCTGGTAAAGCATTTATATTTCAACTAATATGTAGAAAGACATTGATGTTTTAAAGAGTGATGGTACTGAGGAGCATTCATTATGGATACAGCAACATTTGCACCAACAACAAAACCAAACATTGCTGCAAAAGCTCAGCAGGTTGTGCAGCATATGTGGAGAGAAATTAGAGTTAACGTTTCGAATTGGGTGACCCTTCTTCAGAATTTCACTTGCCACAAATTGTTTATGGAGAAATTCATCATTAGCAAGCACACTCAATATCAAACTAGTCTATTTAAAGCATTGCTACCTAGAAAAACATAAAAGCTAATTTAGTATTTGTGTTTATCTCTGAACCTGGTTTGGGATAACTTGTCACTGTAGAGTCAATGGGAAGATATTGGCCATCATGAAATTAATTTTGCATATCATCCATAGCAAAAGGTATTAGCTAGGCTGATATTGGTTCAATTATAACTCCTTTCATTTTTATAAATTATAATAGTTATATACTTGCTTTTCTTATCTACTTGCTAACAACACTTTTCAAAACTTTATCTTTGAATCTCATGTGGTTCCATTTAAACCTCAATATATATAAAGTTATTCCATTATTTCACTATATAGCTAATTATCTGAAATCATCCCTGCAATACATTTTAAAAAGACAGCAAATATGGGAAATAAATAGCAGCTTAGGCAACATCTTTGGGAGAAAATAGTAATGTTTTGGTTCCAACCCTTTACCCAAAATAAAGTCATACAATCAACAAACCATAACAAAATTAGCAAATGTTGTGGTAAATTGTAAGGAATTATCAATCAGTGATTTAAGAAAACAAATATGACAAATTTTCATGTAAAGAGTGCAACTTTAGTCTGAAAGGATCATCTGGAGTATTACAACAAGTTTACAGAGTTGTATACTCCTGTTCTTGATACAGAAAGATCGATTCAGTAAGGAATAATAAAAAAAGAAGTGCAGAAATTTATTCAGTGACATATGCAGGTGAAAATCTCAGAACTCAGGATAGGTTTGTTGATTGCATTCATTGTTGTTCAAGAATTTCGATAATTGCTTGGAACAATTATGTCTTTTGAGGGATTGTACCTTCTCATGTACTGTTTGCATTATATGTCATTTTCTGTTGGTTGTTCATTGACACTCTAAGCGAAAATGTTATCTTATTGGTTGCATTGTCCACATCAGTAACACATAAAAGCAACTTAACAGTGATATTCTAACTTACAACAAATTCCCTTCAGCCAAAAACCCGCTGACTAATACTGGCTCCCAATGCCTTGAATTCACACAGAATATTCTTTATTTCAAATTCTTCAAAGTCCATTAACACTGTGGGATCTTTCGATTTTAAACACTTATTTATCCAGTTTTGATTGCCTCACCACTGGAGGTTGAGTTTTCAATTATCTGGATCTAAGGCCCGGAAATTCCTTCCTAATTCTCTCCACCTCTTCATCCTCCTCTTCTAAAACACATTTAAAGCAGGTCACTGTGATACAGTTATTGATGACCTGTCCTCATTCCTATGTGTCTCAGTGTCAAATGTTGATTCAATGTTGTGGCATGTGAGATACATTGGGAGAAGAACAAAGTCTCACGCACCACTGTCTGAACATTTGTCTGGATTCAGAACTCTGAAGTCAGGCACATTTTTGTATACTTACCTCTGTTGCTTCGGTTCGTGATACCTGACATAATTATTGAGCTACAAACCAGTAAGAGATTAGGATAGCTTCTAAAGACTTTATAACAACTTAAAAATAAAAAAGAAACTGCAGCCACAAGGTTGCCATTGTGGAAGAACACTCCCTGCACAGGACAACTTGTTGCAACAGCTGTGGTCATCTTTCACTTGCGGGCCTGGGACATAATGTATGTTAAAATGAGAGTTTCTAATTCTAGTAAATGTCCCAGAGTTGAGTGTCAAGTCACTTTTCTTTGCAGTTTACACAGATGATTTTCATTCAGATACAGGAAACAATTTTGTAATTGACTGAGCAAGGAGTTATGCAAGAACAAAAAAACCTTAAAGACTCCATTTATGAGCAGGCACTTTGGTTAGCAAATTCTTTATTCAACATCCTTGGAAAACGCTTCTCCAGAACGATTCTGTGATTCTTGTCAAAGCTAATTTGTTGTTTTTTGAGCATGGGTGAATTCATAAAACCCATCCTAACAAAGAATAAATGGAAGAAACAGGGTAAAACTGGAAAAGAGGCATAAGAAGATTTTATGTCATTCTTTTCTACATTGCGCAGCTCCCGAGCTGAAGTTATGATGGACAAGCAAGAGAATCTCATGGACGTCCACCCCATTCTTCTCGAATAGACAGATGGTTCTATTTTCTGGTTCATGCCTAAGTCAGCAACAGAGATATCGAAACTTAAATTATAAGTGTGGTTAGTCCGTCCTGCTCACACTGCCTCTGAATCATCTCAGTGATTCCTCTGTGCACATGAACAAACTGCAGGTAGATGGAGTTAAAATACAGATCAACTGTGATCTAATTGAATGTTAAAATTCATTCAAGATGACGAATGAGGAATTGTTTTTTCAACTCAATGTTGTGCCAACACCAGAATAAATCTTACGTTCTTAGAGAAGTGCTAAAAAAGTGAGTCTACCCATAATAATCATAAAATTAACAAAGGCTGCAAACTACACCCTGAGACCTCAGAGAAGCAGTTGTTGAGCACTAGCTTCCTGTCCATAATTTGCAATAATTTCAAATTAATACGACTAGCAGGGAACCATGGTGATTACTACAACTCACAAAGATAGGCTACCTGTCACTACTTTATTTTCAATTTACTCACAAAGCTTGAGCAAAACTCCAGAAGTTGTGCCTCAATTTGGAAATGTTTCATTTACAGAGTCAAAACTGTGTTTTTCAGGACAAGTGAAGGTAATTTTATTCTCTGTCAAATCATTTGGACTGGCACAATACACAATCCTCCCCATTGTACTGTAGTAGTATGAGCACTGAAGATAAATCACACACATACAAAAACAGATGTGTTGTTGGACTTTCGGGAAGCAAATCTGTATTAGTAGAGAAGTGGTGTTGTGGAAATTGATGGGATTCAAAGCCTATACATCCCTACAGCCTGATAATCTCCATCCCAGAATGCTTAAAAAGTTAGCCCTAGAAATAGTGAATGCATTGGTGGTCATCTTCAAAGTTACTTTAGATACTGGAACAGTTCCTACTGATTAGGGTGTAGTTAATGCTACTCCACTATTTAATAAGGGATATAGAATCAGACCCAGTCTGTATGGACTTAAAAAGGGAAATTATGCTTGACAAATCTACTGGAATTCCTTGAGGTTGTGCTGATAGTGTTGATTGAGGGAAACCAGTGGGTGTAGTTTTTTTTTGGACTTTCATAAGCTTTCGACAAAGTCCCACATAAGAGATTAATGCATAGAAATAAAGTGCATGGGATTAGAGGTAGTGAATTGAGATGAACATAAACATTTTTAGCAGACAGGAAACAAAGTCTAGGAATAAATGGATCTTTTTCTGAATGGCAGACAGTGATTGGTGGATACCGCAGGGATCCCAGCAAATCACAATATATGTTACTGATTTAGATGACGGAACGAAATGTAATGTCTCAAAATTTCCAAATGACACAAAACTGGGTGGAAAAGTGAGCTGTGACGAAGATGCAGAGATGTTGCAGTGTGACTTGGACAGGGTGAATGAGTGGACAAATGCATGGCAGACGCAGTATAATATGGATGTAAGTGAAGTTATCTAGCTTGGTAGCAAAAAAAGGAAGGCAGATTATTATTTGAATGGCTGTACATTGAGAGAGGGGATCATGTAATGAGACTTGGGTATCCTTATGCATTACCTTTTGAAATTAAGTGCACAGGTGCAGCAGGTAGTAAAGAAGGTAAACCTATGTTGGCATTCATAGCATGAGGATTCACGTACAGGAAAAAGGAAGCCTTGCTAAAAATATAACAGGGCATTGTCCAGGCTGCACCTAAAATAATGTGTGCAGTTTTGTTACCTGACGAAGGATGTTCTTGCAATAGACGGAGGACAGCAAAGTGATGCCTGGGATGACAAGACTGACGTATGTAGATAGATTGAGTTGGCTAGGATTGTACTCACTGGAATTTAGAAGAATGAGGAGGATCTCATAGATACCTATAAAACTCTAACAGGCCAAGACAGGTTAGATGCAGTAATGATGTTCCTATTGTTTGGGGCAGTCCAGAACCAGGGGTTGTTGTTTAAAGATAAGACATAAACCTCTAAGCGCTGAGATGAGGAGAAATATCTTCACTGATGGACTAGTGAGCCTGTAGAATTCATTGCTACAGCAAGTGGTTGAGACCAAAGCACTGTTTTCAAGATGAAAGCTGTAGTAATTGGAACCAGGTTGACCTCATTAACCAAGAGATCTTTGATTGGTGTTGTTAACTTCAGCCAACCAAGAAAGCCCTGGCTGACCAATGTAACCAGGAGATTAGAATCTCCTCTGTTCAAGTGACAGACTCCGAACTGGCTGGCCACAGCCAGTGTACTGTGTACAAGTAAATAAAGGGTGACTTGGTGATGGGATACTGGTCTCTGTGCAATTATTTCAGAGGTTGAAATAGCTTTTGTGGATAAAGGGATATGGGGGAGGGTAGCAGACCTTAGCAATCAGCCACAATCACATTGAATGGGGATGCAGGCTTGACGGGTCACATGGCTTACCGCTGCTCCTACCTTCATTGTTTCTATGGAAAAAGAAGTGTAGGAACAGACAAACAATGAAATTATAAACTTGGCAATTAAGAATCATCCTGTGAATAAATAAATGAAAATAGTTGGAGAAGGAAGGGAAATTTTAAGGTGGCGGATGTTGTGTTGATCAAATGGGCTGCTTTGTCCTGGATTGTGTCAAGTTTCTGTAAAGAAGACAAAAGGATTTATCATGGCAGGAAAGAGAGAAGGGAGACTGCTGAAAAGCCAGGAGGAACTTGTCATTTCATAAACAAGGCTACCTGTTTGTTTGGTGACTGGCATCATGTAAAAATGTTTCATTGATGTATTGTTATAAAATGAAAGGTGAGTAAATGTACCATGACTAGCCTTAACCAGTTTGCCGTAAATCTTTTTAACTCAGGCATATTACACATTGAGATATACAAAGAGGACAAGAGTCAGAGAGAAGGGCCAATGCAACTTTATGGAACACATTATCAAGGAAAAACGATATTTATCAGTGTCTACTATTGTGTTAAACTATATCACTGTTTTTGCAGGACTCTTCAGTACAAGTCTTCAATCTCTAAGTAACAGTCTCAAAACTACACTCAGGATTTTTGAAAAAATTCTCAACAGTTTGAAAATTGCAGAATCTGGCTAGGTTTAAATTTGGTTTCAATGTTTGAGTTTTTATCTGTGCTCATAAACAAAATCAATATTTCTGTAACAATCCTGACTGTCATGGGTCACCTGATCACAGTATTTCAGTTGTTATAGATAGATAAAGGAGAATTACATTCCCTGCATTGTGGAGTTCTAGTTGTCTGTTAAGTCATATATAATTCATCTTAGTCTGGTTGGTTATTGCAAAAAAATTCTTAAAAGTGCAATTTTCACTGGCAACTCTTTCCATCAATAAAGTGGAAATACGTTTTTTTTCATAAAATTATTAATCAGTATGAGGATTGGAGCAAGTTCATTGCTGTTTGTGTTTCCCTTGACAGACCATCAATGGCACTTTCCACCACTTTACTAATGCCTAAGAGAGGATTGATGGTGCATTAATTGACCATTGTAGATTTGTCTTGATTTTTGTCAGCAGGACATGCTTGGTAACAAGTGCAGAAAAGTTCCTTCAAATTTTGAGAAAGCTATTCATTCATATGTAAATTAATGTACAGTATGATCATCACAGCTGTGTAATTAAATTATATACTTTGTAAAGAAGGCGAAGTTATCTTCTTAAAATGGGCTCACCGTTTCACAAGTTGTCTCCTAAAATCCCATGATTACTCTTGTTGATTCACTGTGGCCAGGCAAAGCAGACAGAATGAGAGATGGCAAGAACTGCAGATGCTGGAGTCAGAGACAACACAGTGCGGAGCTGCAGGAACACAGCAGGCCAGGCAGCATCAAAAGAGTGAGAAAGTTGTCGTTTCAGGTTGGGAACCTTCTTCAGAAATGAGTGAAGAAGGGTCCCGACCTGAAACATCAACTTTAATGCTCCTCTGATGCTGCCTGGCCTGCTGTGTTCCTCCAGCTCCATACAAAGCAGACAGACTGATGTCTTGTGTCAGAATTATTTAGATCAATGAATACTACCAAATAGTGGGAATTGTAAGCTTCTCAGAATAGCACTCTGGAAGGACAACACAAGAAATTCTAGTTTAATTAACCAGTTTCTGTTTCTAATGGAACAATAGTTTGTTCAAAATTCACAAAGCTGCCATTTTGCTTTGGTTGCCATAAAACAGGCTGCAAAATTCCCTTATCACAGAACTTTGAGAAGAATTCTGAGAGATCCTATCAGAGACAGATTACACAACAATGAGATAAAGCAAGGGAAAGAAGTTAAAGAGACAACAAGGTGCAAAGCTGGATGAACACAGCAGGCTAAGCAGCATCATAGGAGCAGAAAGGCTGACGTTTCGGGCCGAGACCCTTCATCAGAAATGGGGGAGGGAAAGGGGGTTCTGAAATAAATAGGGAGAGAAGGGGAGGTGGATAGAAGATGGATAGAGGAGAGGATAGGTGGAGAGGAAACAAACAGGTCGAAGAGGCGGGGATGGAGCCAGTAAAGGTGAGTGTAGGTGGGGAGTAAGGGAGGGGATAGGTCAGTCCAGGGAGGACGGACAGGTCAAGGGGATGGGATGAGATTAGTAGGTAGGAGATGGGGGTATGGCTTGAGGTGGGAGGAGGGGATAGGTGGGAGGAAGAACAGGTTAGGGAGGCGGGGACGAGCTGGACTGGTTTTGGGATGCGGTAGGGGGAGGGGAGATTTTGAAGCTTGTGAAATCCACATTGATACCATTGGGCTGCAGGATTCCCAAGCGGAATATGAGTTGCTGTTCCTGCAACCTTCGGGTGGCATCGTTGTGGCACTGCAGGAGGCCCAGGATGGACATGTCGTCTGAGGAATGGGAGGGGGAGTTGAAACGGTTCGCGACTGGGAGGTGCAATTGTTTATTGCGAACCGAGCGTAGGTGTTCTGCAAAGAGGTCCCCGAGCCTCCGTTTGGTTTCCCCGATGTAGAGGAGGCCACAACGGGTACAGCGGATGCAGTATACCACATTGGCAGATGTGCAGGTGAACATCTGCTTGATGTGGAAAGTCTTCTTGTGGCCTGGGATGAGGGTGAGGGAGGAGGTATGGGGGCAGGTGTAGCACTTCCTGCGGTTGCAGGGAAAAGCGCCGGGTGTGGTGGGGCTGGAGGGGAGTGTGGAGCAGACAAGGGAGTCCCGGAGAGAGTGGTCCCTCCGGAAAGCAGATAATGATGGGGAGGGAAAGATGTCTTTGGTGGTGGGGTCGGATTGCAGATGGCGGAAGTGTCGGAGGATGATGCGTTGGATCCGGAGGTTGGTGGGGTGGTACATGAGGATGAGGGGGATTCTTTTTTGGTTCTTACTGCATGGACGGGGTGTGAGGGATGAGTTGCGGGAAATGTGGGAGACACGGTTGAGGGCGTTCTCGACCACTGAGGGGAGGAAGTTACGGTCCTTGAAAAACGAGGACAACTGAGATGTACGGGAGTGGAATGCCTCATCCTGGGAGCAGATGCGGCGGAGGCGAAGGAATTGGGAATAGGGGATGGCATTTTTGCAGGAAGGTGGGTGGGAGGAGGTGTATTCCAGGTAGCTGTGGGAGTCGGTGGGCTTGAAATGGATATGGGTTTCTTGGTGGTTGCCCAAGATGGAGACAGAGAGGTCCAGGAAGGAGAGAGAGGTATTAGAGATGGTCCAGGTGAACTTAAGGTTGGGGTGGAAGGTGTTGGTGAAGTGGATGAACTGTTCAAGCTCCTCGTGGGAGCCTTCGACCTGTTTGTTTCCTCTCCACCTATCCTCTCCTCTATCCATCTTCTATCCGCCTCCCCCTCTCTCCCTATTTATTTCAGAACTCCCTTCCCCTCCCCCATTTCTGATGAAGGGTCTAGGCCCGAAACGTCAGCCTTTCTGCTCCTATGATGCTGCTTAGCCTGCTGTGTTCATCCAGCTCTGCACCTTGTTGTCTCGGATTCTCCAGCATCTGCAGCTCCTACTATCTCTGAAAGAAGTTAAAGGTCTGAATCAATACAGTGCAGTGGCATGACAAAACGAAACAAAGGAGACCTCACTACTTCCTTCCCAGAATCTGTTCCACTCAGTTATCCCTCTGGAAAAAATCTCCAACTTTTTCAGAGCAGCTGCCGATTTCTGACATCGTTTTCAACCTAAGAATTGTCAAGCAAGTAACAGCATGAAAGCATTACCAGACTTATCATCTTTCACTTTCATGTTTAGAAACACTTTCATGTTACATCTAACTACTTTTCATCTTTGTATCTGTATTTTATACAACAACAATCACCTTCTGGTGATTTAATGAATTTTCAGCAACAGTTGTGTCATAAATTAACATTTGATCATGGTTAAGACTAAAGCTATGATGCAATTTATTCTTGAATTGAGCAACTTGAAAAATTAAAGGCGGCTGAAGGAGTTGTACAAACGCACAATTCATGGACCAGTCTGAGGTGCTGTGGCATGAAACTGAGTACACTTTCAGAATACTAGCACTAAAAATCTCTGGTATTTTGCCATTGTGTTCAATGGTTTGTATATTTTAAAAGTTCACCATTACATTAATGATGATTTCCCGCTTTATCAGGATCCTTGAAATTTCCAATGTGGATGGTGGATTGATTGTTGGACAAAAGTCTGTCCTGACCTGCTCTGTCCAAGGGTTGCAGTCTGAGAACATCTGTGTTACCTGTAATGGAACAAACATGACCACAAATATCACTGTCCCAACTTTGAAAGGAACGGTTAATGGTAAACCTGTTGTTACCAATGAATTTGAAATCATCCCCCAAGTGACAGAACACAAAACTGACTGTTTGTGTCAGATAAATCATGTGACTTTCAAACAACCAGTAACAAAAGAGATCAGACTACAAGTTATGTGTGAGTATTAACCCCAATTCTATTGTTATTTTCAATTGCAATTCCTCTTTGGTTTGTAGTTAATGTTTGTGGAAGCTCCATTTGAAAGAGCAGCACTTTCACCTCCTCACAAGAAAATTGGGATTTTGAACTTCACACCAAGAAATGAATTCTAATCCAGACTGAACTTAAATACAAAGATCAAACTCGATGTTGTGTGAGCATTCTCCTCAACAGTATTGCTATTTTCAGAAATGGATAACATCAATAGTTAAGAAAAATGCTCTCCCCGTAATCCAGACTAAAATTGCTAACAATATTGAGAATGTCTACATTGCTGGAGTTGCCCTCTCTGTTAAAACATAGTCACTCCTGCTGGTTGAAATGCATTTTTCAAGTGATTTTGCTCCATTTGAGTAGAAGCAATTAGTTATCCAGTTTCTGAAGAAGGGTCTCGGCCCAAAACGTCAGCCTTCCTGCTCCTCTGATGCTGCTTGGCCTGCTGTGTTCATCCAGCTCTACACCTTGTTATCTCAGTTATCCAGTCTGCTGACTAACTTTTATCAAAGCAGCAAAAATCATTGATAAAGAAATCAATCACTTCTTCACCAGTGGTTTGTTTAGGTATCTCTGGAATTTACTACACCAGTGCATCCAATGTAATTTTAAAAGCATCATTCAGTTTTCTTTTAAGCTGAAGATATGACATTTTGTAGACATTCTCTTTTGTATATAGATTCCATTTGGAATTAAACCCTATTATGTTGTTTCCTGGTCTAACTCAATCTCTGGAAGAACCTCCACATTGTGCAACATTGCAAAAACCTTTTCATCCTAACATAAACTTTAAGCTTTTTACGTCAAAGTTTGTCCCTACCTTACAATTAGTATTTGAGTAACTTCTTCCAGGCTTTTCAAACTTACTCATATGCAAGATTAGGCACTTTGACCATTTAGTCAAGTTTTGTGTATAAGCAATTGTATTGATGTATAGAATATCATCCTGCAGTAATCTGCCAATACTATATTCATATAAATGTAGTTAATTTTAATTGTTTATTTTCTGTGCAATTAATTTTGTTTACAATCATTCTAACCATACTCATAGTCCCAACTCTATCACCCAAAATCTTTTATTCTGTTTTACTTTTAGATGGTCCCCAGTTTCTCACAATAATGTATTGGTTAAACAGCAGTGCCGTTTACCATCCAGGGACCAGTAGCTCTATCACTGTCCACACAAATTCATTCCTGGAATTGAGATGCTCTGCATATAGTGACCCTGTCGCCTCTGTGATCTGGCTGAAGGACGGGGAAAACTGCACTGAGATGATACAAATAGCAGCTGGATTAAACAGCTTAAAATGAAGTAAAATTAATTTCCAATCTGAAGACGCAGGTGTCTATTGGTGTCTGGCAAACAATAGTTATGATTGGAGAAATGCAAGTGTTTGTTTGATAGCTGTTCAAAAAGGTAAGTCCATGTGTTCCCATGAATGTGTAAAGCTCTCAAAAACTGTAACAGCAGAATTAATTGTGAGCAGGTTTCAGTGAAATGTCTGTTAGATTTTCTAGAATATTTATGAGGAAAAGGAGTCTCTTCTTAAGCAATGAGGGGAAGAAAATGATTGACTGTTTAAAACTTGATGTTTAACATCTTCAACATTAATTGACCATCTGAAGGAAAAAGAACCCACACTTAATTGTCAATGTCATGCACAAGATAGATTGAATGTCTTTTTTTAATTGTTAACCTGGTAAACAGAGTGCAATTATGATGTCAATTACAAAAGAGCGTCTCTTTCAAAAAGTAACTTGATATTTAATGTGCAGTTGGAGCAACCTCATGAAGACGGTGGGAGGTGAAGGATGAGTTTCAACTTTTCTAAAGATAACAAGGGAATAGGGTCTCCAGTCTGTGGATATTTGCAGTTGATATGGAATGTTATGTATGATCGATTCGGTTGGCCAACTTGCACATTAATAATATTGTGTCTTGTTCAAATGCTGTTATTTTTTCAGTTCACGTTGAGTCATTGTCTCCAGAAATTTAAAAGGACCAAGGGAAGAAAATTAAATGTTCCAATCCTCTTAAAAGTTATGAAATGGGTCATGTTGGTTGTATTTTTGCCTACTATGAAATAACTTTGAAAGAATCTTTACCATTCTGATCCGACCAAAGGTACTTATTTTAAAAATGCCACATCGAAATTTCGCAAGTTTCTTTCAGGTGACACATGGTTGTGAATTTTTATTGGGTGATCCATGGTTGTTGCTGCATTCATTTTGATTCTAAACACACTGAGCTGCTTTGTTAATTGCTGAATAACAGGAGATGAGTGAAGCTTCAATCTCCAAGAAGCATTAAATTATGAATGTTTTCATTGAAATCTATAATGGTAAAAGAATATAACTTCAACCTTGGAAGACAAATTGCTTTATTGAGCTTGAGTTCTTTCTTGTTCTTACGCAGATTTTTATTAAATTATATCATTAAAGACATGTGTGTGTAGTTATGTACAATTAGATAGGGGAATAGTGACTATTTAGTTCTTCTGTTTTTATGAAACTGCTCCACAATAAATATTACAACAGCAGAAAAAGGAGGACTACATGAATATTTGAAATTAGACTGTACAACTTCTTTATCTAAAACTTAATAGGATTCAGATTCATCCATTATATTTGGAAAAAGATGTGGAAGCAATTCCAGTCAAAGGAGAAAAAAATGAAATAATGTAAGAAGCGACAATATTTTTGAATGACATAATTGTATCATTAATTAAAATTTGCGATTGAGATTTGCGTAATTTTTCAACCCGGGAAATCATCACAATCTGCTACCATTTAAAAATAGTGGAGGCTCTGGTCGGTATGTTTCCCAGGCTGGGAAATGTTCATCAAAAAGCACAAAATGTTGTAAAATGAGTCAGAATCAAAACTGCCTTTTGCTTTCATGCCATTTTTCTGTCTTTGAATTCCCATACACAGATAGTTTAGACTTTAAATGCCTGTTAGCTACTCGAAGTGCTTTGAATGCTGCAAGACAGTTACACAAATTAATTATATTGCACGATATCAGAATTGGACTCTTTCTCAAATGCAGAACAGACAGGAGAAATGTTTAGAGTTTATGGTTTACCAGATTAACATTGTCTTTAATTTTCGAACCAACAGTTTGAAAAAAGTCAGCAATTGAAGTGATTTGGATTATTTAATTATAGCGTGGTTACGAAAAGTATGTTTGAACAAAAAAGAGTGCAGCTGTTATATTTACTGATAAAGATCCTGAAGGTATCAGCAACATCGACAAGAAGTGCCTAAATTACCAAAGGAATTGAAACAAGTTATCATTGTCAAGGAGATTCCAATACCATTGTCTGAACAAGGAATTGGATGCTTCATTGGATACTTGTAACTTCACGTGTATTTGATTGGCACAATAGAAACTTATCAATTTAATATCCTGCTCAACTTGTGGGTGACAAGGTGAATAAAAATCATTGCCTACTTGATTTACTGCACAAGTGAAGTAGTTTGATCAGTCACTAGCAGGTAATTTGAGCAGGGAGTTTGACTGCTCTCTGAGTGATTGTGTGTATAATTTGTTGAAAAGTGTTTTTGATGAATGGTGTATTGCTAATGAGTATATTGATAATGGATGTATTGTTAATAGTTGTATTGAAACGCATATGTTAGAAACATAGGAACGTAGGAATAGGAGCAGGCCATTCAACCCCTCATGCTTGTTCCACCATTCTGTGAGATCATGGCTGGTCTGTGGCATGTGCCTGCCCTTGGCCCATATCCCTTAATACCTTTGCTGAACAAAAAAATTATCTACCTCAAATTTAAAATGACCAAATGAACAGGTATCCACTGCCATTTGCAGAAGTGAGTTCGAAACATCTACCACCATTTGTGTCTAGTGCTTCTTAGCATCTTTCCTGAAAAGCCTTGGTCCAATTCTCAGACTATTCCCCCGAGTGCCTAAATCCTCAACAATAGAAATGGTTCATATTTATCTACTCTATCTTCTCCTCTTAATATCTTGAAGAGTTGAAAGACTATTGTAATGAATTGATTGTATTGTTCACACCAAGTAAAGATGATGGTGTTTAATTTGAACTTTGAGTGTTCCCCCATTACTCCTATTAATTCTCAGATCTGAATATTAGAGTGACATATCAAGAGTGAAAGGATATGTTTTACAATCTAATTGTATTGTCAGACTATGACAAAAACTTGGGTGCAAAACTCCCACGAACTAAACATCAACATAAATTTTTTTTGTTAATAATACTTGTGCATGATGTTCTCAAGTTCAAAGAATTGAGGTAGCCATGTTCAATATCTTTCACATCTCTGTCGACATTCATTGTAGCATTTATGGTAAGATTCCTGTTATACAAAACATAGCTCAGTATATGGCACATAGCCTCTCTTAACCAGATGAGATGGGACAATTTTGTTCCCCTCTTTTGAATCCCCTTATTCAATTGTAACAAAATGTTTTTATTTATTTTTAGAATGTTGCTCTCAGGCTGTAACTTAAACATTATTCCCTGGAAAATGAAAAAAGCCAATCACCAGTATTTTCTTGAGTAAAATGAAGAGGAATTTTTTGAACTACTAACACCAAGAAAAAATGTGAAAAAATTTCAATATCAAACATGCACTCACAGACCTAAAGGTAATAATTTGAAAAAACAGACCGCCTGCTAGAGACAGGTCGGAATACAAGTTATTTGGGTTAAAAGTCCTAAGAAATTCAGAATTCTTACTCACTAAAGAGGATAGGTTTAAGGTGAGAGGGGAAAGATTTAAAAGGGATCTGAGGGACAACTTTTTCATGCAGAGGGTGGAATTTGTCTGCAACTAACTGCCAGAGGAGGTTGTGTCGGAGGGTACAATTACAACATTTAAAAGGCATCTGGATGGGTACACGAATAGGAAAGGTTTAGAGGGATATAGGCCAAATGCTGGCAAGTGGGACTAGATTAATTTGGGATATCTGGTCAGCATGGACAAGTTGGACTGAAGGGTCTATATCTGTGTTTACAATATATGACTCTATGACTCACACATACTCGTGTTTACTCATTAAGGCAATGTAGATGTTTACACAACAAAATCCAAAGAGAAACTGGAGATAAGATCATAAGAACATAAGAACTAGGAGCAGGAGTAAGCCATCTGGCCCCTCGAGCCTGCCCCGCCATTTAATAAGATCATGGCTGATCTTTTTGAGACTCAGCTCCACTTACCCACCCACTCACCATATCCCTTAATTCCTTCACTGTTCAAAAATTTATCTAGCCTTGCCTTAAAAACATTCAGCGAGGTAGCTTCAACGACTTCACTGGGCAGGGAATTCCACAGATTCACAACCCTTTGGGTGAAGAAGTTCCTCCTGACCTCAGTCCTACATCTGCTTCCCTTTATTTTGAGGCGATGCCCTCTAGTCCTAGTTTCACCTGCTAGCGGAAACAACCTCCCTGCCTCCACCTTATCTATTCCCTTCATAATCTTATATGTTTCTATAAGATCTCCCCTCATTCTTCTGAATTCCAACGAGTATAATCCCAGTCTACTCAGTCTCTCCTCATAATCCAACCCTCTCAACTCTGGAATCAACCGAGTGAATCTCCTCTGCACCCCCTCCAGTGCTAGTATATCTCTTCTCAGGTAAGGAGACCAAAACTGCGCACAGTACTCCAGGTGTGGCCTCACCAGGACCCTATACAGCTGCAGCATAGCCTCCCTGTTTTCAAACTCCATCCTTCTCGCAATGGCAGACAAAATTCCATTTGCCTTTTTAATTAGATGAACAGTTCATAAAACTAAACTGGATGATAGATCCTGCACAGATTGACCTGTGATAGTGAACGTAAGTGGGAAGTTGTGGCAATATGTACGTATCATTTCAATTGTGTTACGGTAAGCTAATCAACCTCTGATGCTGGATAAAACAAACCTCCTGACCATTCAGGCTCTGAGAATATAATCTGCATATAAGAGTCAGGATGGATTAGACCTATCTCTCCCCTGTGCTAAGTCCTGTCCTTAAGAGTTGTTGTTATGTCTTTTACGTTGAAATTCTCATTGAAACAGGCATTTGCGTGGAATTGTTTTGACAGTATTTGGTAGTTTGCATCAAAGCATTAACAGAATTCAGGTAGACATGACCTTAAAGGGAAAGTGATGGAATGAAGTGTGAGGTGGGGCAAAAATCCCCATCAGTTTATGGACATACCCTGGATTAAAACCGTCTGAAGACAGAAGTTTGTGGAAATTACATTGGTTTCAAATTCACTGAACTTTTGGACTCAAGAAATCATCAGCTGCAATTTAACCAGGAAAAGGCTGGTTGGGACAGATTGGGTAATATACAGCCCAGGGGCAGATGTCTGGAGCAGGGTTTAACATGTAGAAACTAAAGGAAGACCCCCATTCATGCCCCAGTTTAAAACAATGGAAGTCAGACTGCAGGAAACAAGCAACTTCAACAACTTCAGACCCTTTGGAGCCTACAGAGGTACAAAACCATTCAATTTCCAACCAGTGCTCCAGCACAGAAATACCGAACCTTACACACATTTCAAAACTTAACAAATACCCATCCTAGGGAAATACTGGACATTCCAAACCATCGAAACCATTCACCTTTATCGAAAGGCCATTCACACCTACTCCAATGATCAGGAAGCTCATTCAGCCCTGAGAGGAGAAACAATAGCTTGGCAGCTGAAACCAGATTTGTTGGAAGATAAGGGGGTTGCAGATAGGTACAACTGGGGGCCCCAATCCCAGCAGGGTGGACTGTGAACAGTGGGCACTGCGATACGAGCAATGCACCCCAATTCCAACCAGATGTGTGCTCTGAGGTGGGCTCCACAAGGGGAGTTCGAGAGTCGGAGCAGGAAGCAAGCCCCGCTTGCGAAGGAGTTCTTGAGCCAACCCCGTGAGGAAGGGAAAGGGGATCAGTCAGACTTGCCGACCCAGAGAAAAGTCCCCAGCAAAGACTCTGCGAACACCCCTGACACTGAGAACAGCCCTCGCAACCACTGAACACCATCAACTCACCACCAACCACCACTCGACGTCTAGAGGTGACCGAAAGTATCCAGAGACACAAGACACCAACCCTGGGCCAACACCAGCAACATCCACCACCATCCAAGGCAACAAGCCACTCACAAGGACCACCAAGAAAGGAAAGAAAATCCAAGGTACACATCAGTCATGTCCAATGCATCGAACTGCATCAGCGGACACTACTAGACTGACTGTTACTGGCATTTGTGGCCCTTCGTAGACTCCCAGCTACAGCAAGAGATTACGAACAAGAGTCAGTCAAAATTGCATTTTCACTCCAGGGATGAGCGTAAAGTCATTGAGACTGTCTAACCCAGCTTGGCTAGTCTTAGATAGAGGAAGGTGGGGTTCAGGAGCTAACGTGGCAAGGAACCTCTCGGGAGGGAAGACTTGAAGAGTTTTATATGTTTTAATGGATCACCAATCATTCTTCCAAACATCATACAATATTGATCCATTCTAATCAAAAAATGAATGGCCCACTTTGTGGTAAGGAGGTCAGAACTGCTTGCAAAACCTTCATAAAGGATTCATGAAAGCACAAGACAAATGCTGCATTTTTTTTCTTATTTTATGCTTAAATATCTTTGGATATATTCTATTATTCAATGTGCTATTCTAAAGGCAGATTGTATTTGAAAATTAATTTTCTGTGATACATGTACAAAACTGCTAAATTCTACTGAATACATATTTATTACCTCCATATTTTATAAAATATATTGCTTTTCTATTCTTTCTACCGTGGTGGTTAATTTCATGTCTTGTGTTATATTCTACCTGCCATTTTCTTGTCCAAACATTCATAGTCTAATTTACCTACAAGTTAGAAGATAATCTCATTGGAATATATAAAATTATTCACTGGTTGACACTGACCGGCTTTTTCGCCTGGCTGAAAAGTGTAGAACAGAGAATCAAACTCTTTGTAGTCTCTTTGCCTCCTCCTCAGATCTTAAACCCCCAGCTTTGTGTTGCTAGCAAACCTGGACAGATTACAAACAGTACACAAACTAAGTCAATGATATGCATGGCAAATAGAGGTACTTCACCAGTTTCATGCTACTGACTCCTAACAATGACCCATTCATTCCTACTTTATTTTTCTATCCATTAGCCAAATGACCAATTATGATAATGACAAGCTGAAGAACCCTGATCTAACTTTGGAGTTCTGTAAAATTGCACACAATGCCTATTATTGGTGTTACAGCCAGGTGAAGAGAGTGAATTTCCTCCCTTTCTTTAACTTGGTCTCATTCAGTCACAAAAATTCATTCTAATGCTTTCTAACATGCAGCTATTTCACTTCAATTGAAACAGAATTAACTTGATCAGAAGTAAAGGAGCTGATTTTAAAGTTTTCTTGTGCATAAGAAAGAAGAATTTTGTTACATGCTAACCCCTCCAAAAATAGTCAAAATGTGGCAATAAATAGAGTTGATGAAACTTGTTGTGAATTGTTTTTGGCCTGAATAGAATCAGTCACACAATTTGTTCACCTTGGTGGTTTATATTGGGTGTTTACACTTCTGTGATGGATTGGGGAACAATGGGGCTTGGTTATCGATGCTGTCTTCCCTGTTAACTCACAAGATAAGTGGTTAGACCAAAGCCCTATCTAGCGGTTTCTACCGGTGTATAAAATTCTATGGCATTTTATTGAAGAATAGCAGGGGATATATCCCTAATGTCATTACCAATATTTGTCTTGAAATCATCACAAATTAAACAGATTATCTTGTCATTGACACCTTGCTGTTTCATTAATAAAATGTTGGTGGAATACAGATGTTAGTTACAGATGTAGGTGCCAACTCCACTGAAACAGAACATTACAAGTGAGTCCCGTCACCCTGTCAGAAATCCAACAGAGTGATGTTGCAGTTATGCACAAGGTGGCGCTCTCGATACCAGCACAGGGAAAGTGCCCACAGTGGCATTGTAAGGTGCAGTGATACTGAATTATGCCAGTGATACAGTTTCAGATGTGCATTGACATCAACATGACAGTGTAAATTAATGGTCAACTCATAATCTTACCCCTGAATACACGAAAGGTATCTGTTAGAAAATCTGAGCTAAAATCCACCTCCAATGTTTTGAGTTTGCACAAAAGCCTCAACAACTTCTCTTTTAGCTCCTCTCATTTTCTTCAGGTAAGAGGGGTGGCCATGGGTACCCGCATGGGCCCTAGTTATGCCTGTCTCTTCATGGGGTACGTGGAATATTCCTTGTTCCAGGCCTATTCCGGCCCCCACCACAACTCTTTCTCCATTACATCGATAATATCATCGGTGCTGCATTTGCCTCTCATCTGGAATTGAAAAACTTCATTAATCTCGCCTCCAATTTCCACCCTGCCGTCACTTTCACCTGGTCTATCTCTGACTCCTCGCTTCCCTTCCTTAACATCTCTGTTTCAATTTCTGGGGATAGACTGGCCACTAATATCTACTACAAACCTACTGACTCCCACAGCTACCTGGACTATACATTCTCACACCCCACTTCCTGTAAAGACTCCATCCCATTCTCTCAGTTCCTCCCTCTACGTCGTATATGTTCAGATAAGGCCAACTTCGACAAGGGAGCCTCCAAAATGTCCACCTTCTTCCTCAACCGAGGATTCCCCAGCTCTGTTGTTGACAGGGCCCTCAACCAAGTCCAACCCATCTCCTGCACTTCTGCCCTCACCCCTTCTCTTCCCTCCCACAAAATCAATAGGGTTCCCCTTGTCCTTACCTACCATCCCACCAGCATCCACATCCAGAAACTCATCAGACGGCATTTCTGTCACCTCCAGCGAGGTGCCACTACCAGACAGATATTCCTCTCCCCTCCCTTGTCTGCCATCCGCAGGGACCATTCCCTCTGAGAGACCCCGGTCCACATTTCCTTCACAACCAACACCTCCCCACAGCCCTACGGCACCTTCCCCTGTAACCAGCGAAGGTGCAACACCTGCCCATTTACCTCCTCCTTCCCCAGTATCCAAGGGCCCAAACATACCTTCCAGGTAAAGCAACACTTCACCTGCAATTCCCAGAATCTAGTCTACTGCATTCGCTGCTCACAATGTGGTCTCCTGTACATTGGGAAAATGAAGCATAGATTGGGTGACAGCTTTGCAGAACATCTACATTCTGCTCGCAAAAGAGAGGGACTCTCTTTCACTTCCCACGTAACTTCCTTCCTTACAGTAGCTCAAACCCATGGCACTTCGCAGTTTCTGCCGGTTTCGGGCTGAAATATAAATTATTCCCCCGGCGGAGCATCTGTACTGATGTCTCAAACGCTCCGAGAACAACACTCTTCCTGCTTCAGGTCTGGAACTGAAATAGTTTTTAGAACATTCAGAAACACTGAAAGATGCAGCTCCTGTTGAAGCTGCTTTTCATTTTGCAAACAGCAGTTCAAGGTAAGATGCTCTGCTCAGAACACTGGTACATTCATTCATGCTGGCGTTGTAGGCATTCGATTACCCCTTTTAAGGTTTTTCAGCTTTTCTATATGGTATGGAACTGCAGAGAAAGCAAGTGAGACACAATCATGTCATTTGGACAAATCGAATGAGATCACTGTTCAAAGGCCCACATCACGGTAGTTGGGTTAAGCCTCCTGTGTAAAAGTTACATTCCAGTTCAGACGCTACTTTGTATATTGATTGTGAACCCTAACACTGACAGGATTCAGCATATTTAAAGGTTTTTTTAGATAAATAAAAGTGGGTCTGTCTTTGCACATGGTTCAACTTGATAGCAGCCACTTCAGAGAACTGGAAATAAAAATCTCCAATAGATTCTGATGGTGACATCATGATCAGATGATTTCATAAAAAGAAACAAATTCAGAGCAGGGGAAACAATGTATTTTAGTCCAGAACACCAGGACACAACCTATTGCAGACTTTAAAGTAAATCGGAGAGAAGACAATTATATTTAAATTATAACAAAGTGTGGAGCTGGAGGAACACAGCAGGCCAGGCAGCACCATTTCTGAAGAAGGGTCCCGACCCGTCAACTTTCTTGCTCCTCTGATGCTGCCTGGCCTGTGTGTGCTCCTCCAGCTCCACATTGTTTTGTCTCTGACTCCAGCATCTGCAGTTCTTGCTATCTATATATTCAAATTATTTTTTTTTTCACACATGATCCAATAGGAAGGATTTTTCAACTTTAGCATTGTTTGAAATGAGATTTCAAAGTTTCCTATTTCTTTTGAAAGAATGTGAATGTGAATCCAGCTGAAAATGATGACTTTTATTCTGCCAGGTGACCCATTCATTTGTGAGGTGAGTCAACCACATCTGGTCAGTGATTTCAGAGGAGTGTCAAATTTATGATTTATAATGGAACTGATGCTGACTGGGTCCATGTTAATTGGAAGAGAGATCCACCATCAGGGAATATTATCTCCTATGAGATGAAGAAGCTGACCTGTGTTTCTGATGTTACTTTGGGTGGTTTCAAACATTGTGTACCTCACTGGAAATAGAAAATTTTTTGATCATTCTACTGTGTGGTGAAACTAACAAGTGTCTACCCGCCATTAGACAGAAGAGGACAAGGAACAATGATACAGATTTATGGTAAAGTATTTACATTTCAAGTAATAAGTAGAAAGATGTTGATGTATTAAAGAGTAATAGTACTGAGTTTGCATTCATTCTGGAATTAGTAACATTTGCACCAAATCTTTTATGGAGCAATTCATTTTTAGCAAGCACATTTTCATATAAAACCAGTTTATTTCAAGCATTGCTAATGAGAAGAATATAAACTAATTCTGTGGTTGTGTTAATCTCTGAATAAGGTTTGTGATAACTTGCCACTGTTGAGTCAATAGAGAAGTAAAGGACATGACAGAAATTAATTTTATGTATCATCAACATTCATAGCAAAAGGTGTTCACTAGTCTTATATTGCTTCAAACATAATTCCCATCATATTTTCAAAATGAATACAGATACAGTTATCTACTTACAAAGCTTTTCAAAACATTACCTCCGAAAGTCGCAAAGTTGCATTCAAAATTGTACACATGTAATGTTGTTCCACTATTTCACAATACAACCAATTATATGAAATCGACAATACAATAAGATTTTAAAAAGACAGCAAATGTTGGAAATGAACAGCAGCTTAGTCAGCATCAATGAGAGAATAGAGTAATATTTGATTCAATCCTTCAGCAAATAAAGTTATACAAACAACAAACCGTAATGAAATTAGAAACTATTGTGCTAAGTTCTGAAAGTAAATGTGACAAATTCTCATGTAAAGAGTACAGCATCAGGCTGAAAAGATCATTGGGAGAATCACAACCTGTTTACAGTGTTGCATACTCCTGTTCCTGATACAAGAGGGTTGATTCACTAAGGAATAATAAAACAGCGCAGAAATGTGTTTTATTATGTCACATATGCAGATGAAAATCTCAGACCTCAGAAAAACAATGAATTTACGGATATTTTTGTTGATTTAGTTATTCATGAATCTCTATAACTTTGGGATAATTATTTTGTTCCAAGTTTCATATCTTCAAGTGTACTATTTGCATTACATTTGTTTTCTGTTGATTATTCATTGACATTGTTGTGGGTAAATCACTACAAGTTACCTTTAATTGGGCCACTTATCAAATAAGCTCACCCTCAGTCAAGTACTGAAAAATGATTTAAACTTTATTGCATGTAGCAATCAAAACAAGACCCCTCAAGTCAGCAAGTTAAGCCTCACAACCTAACTTGGCTATTGCCTGTTTAATGGTGGAAATTGGTCAGATTTCTCCAACAGTGTCTGTCTCTGGAAGTGTTTGATCCTTATGCAGTGCTGTTCTTCCAAGTTCTGCTAAAGGGGGATTCTGGTATTTGATTCTCAGGCAGATTCTTGTCCGTCAGTCCATGTGTGATATCATTGATGATGTTTTGAAAGTCCTTTCATCTAAATTACTGCAAGTCTTTGTGCCTTGTTACATTTGGCATTGGCAGCTTTTCTGTGATTAACTCCTTGAATTCTTCTGCAAGGCAATCCTTGTCCTTTGTGGCAATAGACCATCCAGTTTATCAAGCAGGTGTCAAAGTAATTTTGTTCATGTAGTTTCAACTCCCATGCACAGCTGATTACTCTCAATTCCTGTACAATTTTCTCCTTGTCCTTAATAGCTTATTCCAGACACAGCTTTTCTGATGAAGGGTCTAGGCCCGAAACGTCAGCCTCTCTGCTCCTATGATGCTGCTTGGCCTGCTGTGTTCATCCAGCCCTGCACCTTGTTGTCACAGTTATTGCTGCTGTGTTCCATGTGTCACTGTTTTTTGTTGGGTCATTCAATCCATGAACATTTATTAAAGTTCTGAGGTTTACAATATCACAACACTCCGAGCAAAACTGTTGTCCATTGGTTACATTGTCCACATCAAATACACATACAGCATGACTTTTCAGTGCATATCCCAATTCACACCAAATTCCTTCGAGCCATAAACCTGCTGATCAATATTGCTTCCCAGTTCATCAATGCCTTGAAATCAAAAAGCATATTCTGTATTTCTAGTTCTTCAAAGAACTGACACATTACTCTCAATTTTCTCTAGGCCATCAACACTCAAAATCTCTGGGTTGTTTCAATTTTAAGTACTTATTTATCCCTTGTTGATTTGCCTCAACATTGCAGGTTGTGTTTCAATTGCCTAGGATCTTAATTCTGGAAATTTCTTCCTCATCCTCTCCAGCTCTTCATTCTCCTCTTCAAAAACACACTTAAGACAGGCTTGTTTGTTGCTGATATTGATAATTTGTCCTCAGAACTATGTGCCTTAGTGTCAAATGTTGATTCAATGTTGTGGTGTTTGAGGTACCTTGGGAGAACAGCAAAATCTCACATACCACCGTCTGAAAATTTATTTGGATTCAGGACTTTGATGACAGGTACATTTCTTTTTACTTTTCCTCTGTTGTGTCAGTTCTTGATACCTGACATAATTATTGAACCACAGACCAATGAGAGATTAGGATAGCTTCTAAAGATTTTATATCAACTTAAAGATAAAAAGAGACTGTGGTTAATAGGCAGCCATTGTGGAAGAGGAGACCCTAAATAGGACTATTTGCAATAGTTATGGTCATTTTCCACTTGCGGGCCTGGGACATAATGTACTTTAAAATGAGAGTTTCTAATTCTAGTCAGTATCCCAAGGGTGAGTGCCAAGTCACATTTTCATTGCAGCTTACACAGATGATTTTCATTTTGATAAAGGAAACAATTTTCAAATGTACTAAGCAAGGAGGTATGCAAGAACAAAAAACTACAAAGACTCCATTTATGAGCAGGCACTTTGGTTAGCAAATTCTTTATTCAACATCCTTGGAAAATGCATCTCTGAAACAATTCTTTGATTCTTCTCAAAGCTAGTTTGTTGTTTTTTGACCATGGGTGAATTCCTAAAACCCATCCTAACAGAAATTTAATGGAAGAAACAGGGTGAAACTGGAAAAGAGGCATATGAAGATTTTATATCATTCTTTCCTCAATTGCACAGCTCCTGAGCTGAAGTTATGATGGACAAACAAGAGAATTCCCATGGAAATCCACCCCATTCTTCTCGAATAGACAGATGGTTCTATTTTCTGGTTCATGCACAAGTCAGCAACAGAGATATCGAAATTTAAATTACAAGTGTGGTTAGTCCATCCTGCTCACACTGTCTCTGAATCACCACAGTGATTCCTCTGTGCACATGAACAAACTGCGAGTAGACAGAGTTACGATACAGATCAGCTGTGATCCAATTGAATGTTAGAATTAACTCAAGGGGCTGAATAAGGAACTGCTGTTTCACACTCAATATTATGCAACACCAGGATAAATCCTACACCTCAGAGAAGTGCAAAAAAGTGAGTTTACCAATTGGAAGCATTCTTACCACACCTGGAACAATGACGGGAATAGGCTGCCAGGAAAAAATAACCATAAAATTTACAACGGCTGCAAACTACACTCTGAAGACCCAGAGAAGCAAATCCTAAGGGCAAGGTTCCTGTCCATAATTTCCAATCAGGTCAAGTTAAACATGCAGTGACACAATTGGCAGGAAACTGTGGCGGTTACTGCAATTCAAAGATAGCCTACTTGTAGCTGCTTTATTTTCAATTTATTCACAAAGCTCGAGGAAAACTCCAGCAGTTGTGTTTCAGTTTGGATAGATTTGATTTATAGAGTCAAAACTGCTTTTCAGGAATAAGTGAAACTAACTCTGTTCTCCGTCAAATCACTTGGTTTGACATAACCTATTCACCTCCACCCCCAACCCCCCCACTACTGCATTAATGTAATCATGGAAAATAGACCGAGCACTTACAAAAACAGATGTAATCCGAGACTTTGGGGAAGCAAATCTGTATTCGTGGAGAAGTAGTGCTGTGGAAATTAATGGAATTGAAGGTCAATACATCCCTAGATCCAGATAATCTCCATCCCAGAATACGTAAAAAGTTAGCCCTAGAGATAGCGAATGCATTGGTCGTCATCTTCGAAGATTCTATGGACTCTGGATCAATTCCCACAGATTGGAGTGTAGTTAATGTAACCCATCTATTTAAAAAGGAAGGCAGAGAGAAAGCAGGGAATTACAGACCAGTGGGTCTGATGTCAATAGTGGGAAAGATGCTAGAGACCATTATTGAGCATTTTATAGCAGAGCACTTAGAACGCACTGGCAGAATCGGATGCAGCCGGCATGGATTTATAAAAGATAAATTATGCTTGACAAATGTACTGGAATTTTTTGAATGTGCTATTAGCAATGAGATGGCGGGGGTGGGGTTGCTAGTGGGTGTAGCTTTTTTGTACTTTCACAAGGCTTTTAACAAGGTTCCACATCAGAGAGAAATGTGTAAAAACAAAATGCATGGGATTGGGAGCAGTGTATTGAAATGAACATAAAACTAGTTAGTTGACAGGAAACAAAATCTAGGAATAAAAGAGATAGTAGGAACTGCCAACGCTGGAGAATCTGAGATAACAAGGTGTAGAGCTGGATGAACACAGCAGGCCAAGCAGCATCAGAGGAGCAGGAAAGCTGAGGTTTTGGGTGTGGACCCATCTTCAGAAATGGGGAGGGGAAGGGGATTCTGAAATAAATAGGGAGAGAGGGGGAGGCGGATGGAAGATGGATAAAGGAGCAGATAGGTGAAGAGGAGACGGACAGGTCACGGAGGCGGGGATGGAGCCAGTAAAGATGAGTGTAGGTGGGAAGTTAAGATGGGGATTTGTCAGTCCAGGGAAGATGGACAGGTCAAGGAGGCGGGGATGAGGCTGGTAGGTAGGAGGTGGGGGTGAGGGTTGAGGTGGGAGGAGTGGATAGGTGGGAGAAAGAACAGACAGGTTAGGGAGGTGGGGACGAGCTGGGCTGGTTTTGGGATGCGGTCGGGGTGGCATTCCACTTCCGGACATCCCAGATGCCTTGTTTTTCAAGGACCGCAACTTCCCCTCCACAGTGGTCGAAAACGCCCTCGACCGAGTCTCTCACGTTTCCCGTACCTCATCCCTCACACCCCCTCCCCGCAATAACAACCAAAACAGAATCCCTCTTGTCCTCAAGTATCACCCCACCAACCTCCGGATCCAACGCATCATCCTCCGACACTTCCACCATCTGCAATCTGACCCCACTACCAAAGGCACTTTTCCCTCCCCACCCTTATCTGCCTTCCAGAGGGACCACTCTCTCCATGACTCCCTTGTCCGCTCCACACTCCCCTCCAGCCCCACCTCACCCGGCTCGTTTCCCTGCAACCGCAGGAAGTGCTACACCTGGCCCTACACCTCCCCCCTCACTCCCATTCCAGGCCCCAAGAAAACCTTCCACATCAAACAGATGTTCACCTGCACATCTGCTAACGTGGTGTACTGTATCCGTTGTTCCCGGTGTGGCCTCCTCTACATCGGGGAAACCAAGCGGAGGCTTGGAGACCACTTTGTGGAACACCTATGCTCGGTTCGTGACAAACAACTGCACTTCCCAGTCGCGAACCACTTCAACTCCTCTTCCCACTCCTTGGGTGACATGTCCATCTTAGGCCTCCTCTTGTGCCACAACGATGCCACCCAAAGGTTGCAGGAACAGCACCTCATATTTCGCTTGGGAACCCTGCAGCCCAATGGTATCAATGTGGACTTCACAAGCTTCAAAATCTCTCCACCCCCGACCGCATCCCAAAACCAACCCAGCTCGTCCCCACCTCCCTAACCTGTCCGTCCTTTCTCCCACCTATCCACTCCTCCCACCTCAACCCTCACCCCCACCTCCTACCTACCAGCCTCATCCCCGCCTCCTTGATCTGTCTGTCTTCCCTGGACTGACTAACCCCCACCCTAACTCCCCACCTACACTCACCTTTACTGGCTCCATCCCTGCCCCCTTGACCTGTCCGTCTCCTCTCCACCTGTCTGCTCCTTTATAGACCTTCCATCCGCCTCCCCCTCTCTCCCTATTTATTTCAGAATCCACTTCTCCTCCCCCATTTCTGAAGAAGGGTCCAGACCCAAAACGTCAGTCTTCCTGCTCCTCTGATGCTGCTTGGCCTGCTGTGTTCATCCAGCTCTACACCTTGTTATCTAGGATTTAAAAAGTCTTCTTTCTGAATGGCAGGCAGCGACTAGTGAGTTATTTTAGGGATTGGTACTGGGATCCCATCTATTCACAATACATGTTAATGATTTAGATAAGGGAACTAAATGTCATGTTTCAAAATTTGCAGATGACACAAAACAAGGTGGAAGAGTGAGCTGGGAGGAGGAAGCAGAGATGTTGCACTGTGATTTGGACAGGTTGAATGAGTGGTTAAAAGCATCGCCAAAGCTGTATAATGTGGATAGATGTGAGGTTATCCAGTTTGGTAGCAAAAACAACGGAAGGCAGATTATTAGTGGTATGTCTGTAAATTTAGAGAGGGGAATGTTCAATGAGACCTGGGTGTCCTCATGCACCAGCTGCTGAAAGTAAGCTCACAGGTGCAGCAGGCAGTAATGAAGGCAAACTGTACGATGGCCCTCATAGCGAGAGGATTCAAGTATAGGAACAAGGATCCCTCGCTGTAATTATACAATATTGCCACATCTGCAATATTGTGTGCAGTTCTTTTTTACCTGAGGAAAGATGTTCTTGAGACAGATTGGAGGCAGCCTCAGATGACAGGGCTGACATATTAAGATAGATTGAGTCGGTTAGGATTGCATTCCCTGGAAATTAGAAGAATGAGGTGGATCTCATAGAAACCTATAAAACTCTGACAGGATGAGACAGGTTAGATGCAGTCATAATGTTCCTGTTGTTTGGGGGTGTCCAGAGCCAGGAGTCCTTGTAAATGATAAGGGATAGATCGTTCAGGACTCAGATGAGGAGAAATGTCTTCATCCAGAGAGTAGTGGGCCTGTGGAATTCACTACCACAGAAAGTGGTTCAGGCCAAAACACTGTGATTTCAAGAAGTTGGTTGATATACCTCTTGTGGTTAAAGGGATATGGGGGAGGGTGGGATTAGGGTATTGACCTTAGAGATCAACCACAATCACATTGAAATGCATCACAGGCTTGAGGGCTCAAATGTCCTAACCCTACTCCTATCTTCTATGTTTCTGTGTCAATAAAGTTGTGGTAACAAAAAAAAATGACATCATAAACCTGGGCAATTAGGAATCAACAATAAATGTTGGCCCAGATAGCAATGCCCACATTCTGTGAATGAATAAATGAAAATAGTTGGAGAAGGAAAAGAACTTTTACGGTGGTGAATCGTGTATGATCAAGCAGTCTGCTTTGTCCCAGATTGTGTCAAACTTATTCAAAGGAAACAAAAGGACTTTTCATGGCAGGACGAGGAGAAGGGAGACTGCTCAAAAGCCAGGAGGAGCTAGTCATTTCATAATCAGGGCTACCTGTCTGTTTGGTGAGTGATGTCATGTAAACATTTTTCATTGATGTATTGTTGTAAAGTGAAATGTGGGTAAATGTACCTTGACTAACCTTGACAACAAGGTGCAGGGCTGGATGAACACAGCAGGCCAAGCAGTATCATAGGAGCAGAAAGGCTGACGTTTCGGGCCTAGACCCTTCATTAATCTTGGCCAGTTTGTAGTAACCTTTTTAACATTTGAGTTTTTATCCATGCTCGTGAACATTTTCAATATTTCTGTAACAATCTTGGCAGTCATGGGTTACCTGACCACAATATTTCTGTTGTTATGGGCAGATGATGAGGAATTACATTTCCTGTAATGTGGAGTTTTAGTTGTCTGTTAAGTTGTTTGGTTGTTGTCATTAAAAAAAAAGTCTGAAAAGTGAAATCTTCAATGGCAATTCTTTCCATTAATAATGAGGAAATTCATCTATTTTTCAAAAACTTATTAATTTCTGCCATGATTGACCAGAATTGCACTCAGTATTCCAATAGTGGCCTAACCAATGTCCTGTATCGGTGTAACATGACCTCCCAACTCCTGTATTCATGCACTGACCAATAAAGGCAAGCATACCAAATGCCTTCTTCACTATCCTGTCTTCCTGCAATTCCACTTTCAAGGAAACATGAACCTGCACTCCAACAACACTCCCCATGATCTTACCATTAAGTGTATAAGTCCTGCCCTGATTTGCCTTTCCAAAATGCAGCACCTCATGTTTATCTAAATTAAACTCCACCTGCCACTCCTTGGCCTGTTGGACCATCTGATCAAGATCCTGTTGGTACTTTGAGGTAACCTTCTTTGCTGTCCACTGCACTTCCAATTTTGGTGTCATCTGCAACTTACTATCCATAACTCCGATATTCACATCCAAATCATTTATATAAGTGATGAAAAGCAGTGGGCCCAGCAGTGATCCTTGTGGCACACCACTGGTCACAGGCCTCCAGCCTGAAATGCAACCCTCCACAGCCACCCTCTGTCTTCTACCTTCGAGCCAGTTCTGTATCCAAATAGCTAGCTCTCCCTGTATTCCATGTGATCTAACCTTGCTAACCAGTTTACCATGAGGAACCTTGTTGAGCACCTTACTGAACTCCATATAAATGAGATTAAAATTCATCTATTATCGTTGGAAAATATACGGATGCAATTCCAATCAAAACTCAATAAAATGAAATATTGAAAGATGCTATGATATTTTTAACTGAATTAGTTGTATTGTTAATTACAATTTGCAATTGAGATTTGCCCAATTTTTCAACCTGGGGAATCAACCCAATCTGTTATCATTTCAAGGCAGTGGAGGCACTGGTCAGTATGTTTCCCAAACTAGGGAATGTTCATCGAAAAGCACAACATGTCGTAAAATGAGTCAGACTCAAAACTACGTTTTGCTTTCATGCCATTTTCTATCTGAAAAAGCTTCCCATACAAAGACAGCTTCAACACAAATGCCTATTTAGCTACCGTAAGTGCTTTGAATGCTGCAAGACAATCGCACAAATTAGAGATATTGGACAATTTGAGAATCTGGCTCTTTCAAATGCAGAGCAGCCAGGAAGTGTTAGAATTAATGCTTTATAAGATTAATCTTGCCTTTAATTCTCCAACCAACAGTTTGGAAGAAGTCAGCATCTGAAGTGATTTGATGTATTTAATTGTAGCATGGCTATAAAAAGTGTGTTGCTGTTACATTTACTGATCAAGTTCCTGAAGGCATCTGCAATATCGACAAGAAGTGACTAAATTACCAAAGGAATTAAAACAAGTGATCCTTGCCAAGGAGTCTCCAACACCATAGTCTGAACAGGGAATTGGATGCCTCACTGGACAAATATAACTTAAAATGATTTGAATAGCACAATAGAACATTGTCAATGTAATATCCTGCTCAACTTGTGAACAGTTTTACTGTAATTCTCAGACTTTGCTGCCTACTTCTCAAATCCTCAACCAGTGCAAATGGTTTACATTTATCTGTCCTATCTTTTCCACTTCACATCCTGAAGACTTGAAAGTAAGGAGTTGATTGTATTGTTCACACCAAGTAAAGATGATGGTGTTTAATTTGAAGCTGAGTGTTGCCCCATTATTCCTATTAATTCTCATATCTGAATATTAGAGTGGCATATCTAGAGTAAAAGGTTATGTTTTACAATCTAATTCTATTGCTAGAAAATTAGAAAAATTTTGATACAAAATTCCCGTGAGCTAAACATCAACATTTTTTTTCTTGTTATTAATACTTTTGAATGATATGCAAAGTTCAAAGAATTAAGGGAGCACTGTTCAATATCTTTCACATTTCTGTCAATATCCATTGTAGCATTTATGGTCAGATTCCTGTTGGAAAAAATGTCACACAGTATATGGCACATAGCCTCTCCTGACCAGATGCGGTTTGGCAATTTGGCATCTCTCTTTTGAATCCCCTTATTCAACTGCAACAAAATGTTTTTATTTATTTTTAGAAGGTTGCTCTCAGACTCCAATTTAAACATTATTCACTGGAAAATGAAAGAGCCAATCGCGAATATTTTCTTGAATGAAAGAAAGACAAATTTTATGACCTAACTCCAAGAAACAATGTAATAAAGTGCAACAACAAACAAATACTCACAGGCATAAAAGTAATACGATTTAAAGACAAAGTGTCTCTGGAGACAGGGAGGAATAAAAGTAGCATAGTTTAAAAGTCCTGAGGTATTCAAAAATTCTTAGTCACTAAAAGGATGTAGATTTAAGGTGAGAAGTGAAGATTTAAAAGGACCTTATGGGCAACCTTCTCATGCAGAGGCTGATGTATGTCTGCAACTAGCTGCCAGAGGAAGTGGTGTAGGCAGGTACAATGACATAATTTAAAAGGCATCTGGATGGTTAGGAAAGGTTGAGAGGGATATGGGCTAAATGCAGGCAAATGGGATTAGATTAATTTGGGATATCTGGTCAGCATGGACAAGTCAGACTGAGGGTCTGTTTCTGTGCTGTATGTCTCTATGACTCTATAACTCACACACATATTCACAATATTTACTCATTAAGACAATGTGAATATTTATAGCACAAAATTGAAACAGAAACTACAGATGAACAGTTCATAAAACTGGACTGGGTGACAGCACTGCACAGACTGACCTGTAATAGTGAATGTGAGTGAGAAGTTGCGGCAACACCCACACATCATTTTAATTAACATGCTTCAATTGTTTCTGGGTAAGCTCTGATTGATGGTAAAACAAACCTCCTGGCCATTCAGGTTCTAAGACTATAATCTGCAGACATTAGTCAGCATGAATTATATCTATCTCTCCGCTATGCTAAATCCTGTTGTTAAGAGTCGTGGTTCTATCTTGTGCAAGCATTTGTGTGGAGTTGTTTTGACAGTGGTTTACATCAAAGCATAAGCAGAACTCAAGTACACATAACCTTAAAAGGAAAGTGTTGGAATGACAGTGAAGGGGCGTCTCAATGCCTTCAACAATTATTGTCCTCTCTGAAGATTTCATGTTTGGACTTTCCATCACACTACCAATTGAAATCTTTCAATGGACATTGATGACGAGTTGAAGGCCTCATCAAAGTGTTGTTGTTATTAACCCAGCAGCAGACACACTGTTGACTTACAATCTGCTCTGCACTGGCAGCTTGTTATCTCTTGTGGTGAGGCTGGGAGTGGGACAGCACGTCAGTTCAATACTATGACTAAAATTATCAATTCCCAATTGAGTGACTTACCAATGGAAGGTGGCAGGGTGGTAGGCTGAGTCCTTGCCAACCAACACTGTTCTCCCCTTTGGTGCCTACATGCAACAACCCCCCTGGCATTAACCACCTGTCACCTTGGTTGCTCTTCATGTCTCACTCACCTTTGCCTGCAGTAACCATGGCTTCCATAGTGGTGTGGCTGAGCAAAAGAACTTATGATTCTGATTGGCTGGTAGCTTTCAGTGGGTGTCATCTCCACCATGGGCTTCTGGTTCCTGTTAATGGCCTGGTGCTGACCTTATCATCACTCACCAGCCCGCGAACAATACCCCCCCAGTGCCTCACCAAGATCCCACCAACATTTCAGCTCATGACTTTTTGTCAAAACAGAATCTGATGAAAGGTCATAGATCTTAAAAATTAGCTGTTTATCTCCATGAAGATTGCAGGATGTGCAAAGTTGTTATCATTGCTTTTGTTCTTATAAATAATTTACAGCATTCATACGTGATCTCATGGTTAAGAGTGGCCCTATGGCTTACAGAGTTGAAGGCTAACATGCATGGTGGGAAATTATGACACCTTCACATAAACACCATATCAACATGCTGTGAAAGGATTGTGACCAGATTGCTGAACAAGGCAAAAGGCTAACACTAAAGGTCATTTAACCTCTATGGTTACAAAAAAGGATGAAATAAGAGTAACAAGAGGAACCACGGGCACAGATGTCTCCAGTGTACATGACTCTTGGACAATTGAGGGCAGATCCAAGTGTGTCTTGTATAGGGGTGTACATTCTGGAGGACAGGGAGAAGGCATATCCAAGACTGCAAATCGAGACATCTGCTGCAAGAACTTAAGTGACAACTTGAAACTAACCATTGCCAAGGTGAGACCCTGACTTTGGAATACAGAGCAAAATAGATTTGTTAGGGTGAACCTGACCCTGCATGAATAGTATCTAGATTCTGGTCAAAGAGTTCGATAAAGTGTTGATTATGTACTTTATACTAACTACAGAGTTATTAATGAAGAGAAGTTGTATTAGATTCCAATTTGGCTCTTGGTCCTTCGTCTGTTACAAAATTCAAGTGGAAAATGGGTTAACAAATAGTATCAGAGATAATAGGAACTGCAGATGCTGGACAATCCGAGACAACAAAGTGCAGGGTTGGATGAACACAACAGGCCAAGCAGCATCATAGCGGGCTTGGCCTGCTGTGTTCATCCAGCCCTGCACCTTGTTGTAACAAATAGTATTTTGTTTTTGTATTCCTACTACAGGAGGACCTGGCTACTTCATTATTGGAGGGTTTGTGTTTGGAGCTGAATGCTGTAGAATGGAAATTGAACAACCCACATCCTGACTTTATTGTAAAAAAGATTATTGCGGCAGCAGCTAAAGATATTTTTCCTGATCTTGCTGATAATTTTCTGCAGTGGTCTTTTGTACCAATAATATGTCTCTGACAATAACAGAGGCAGATTTGGGTGTTAACTTTAATTGGTATTTTGAAGAAGAATGGAGATGAGGATGACTTTCTCCCACTCTGGTTCAGCAGGTTCTGAGATGGCTGACCAATCTGTCTTGTTTGGAGACTTTGCACTCCCTCTGATGTCTTGGTTTCACTTCTGTATTTTTCCAATTGTGTCTCCCTATGTGGTCGGCACCTTTCTGAAATAGCATTTTCCATTTTGGTCAGTCATAAGTCTTGTGCCTTCTGCCTTAATTGTGACCAACCAAAATGATATTAGCTGGTAGAAAGGCTGCTGTAGAGGCTAACGTAATCAGAGTGTAAGAAGGAGCCAAGAGTTCATTTTGCCGTTAGTGACTGGAAAACTGTGTAGAGAGAAGGTGATGGAGAACACATACATAAGTATGAATTAGGGGCAAGAGTCAGCTATTCAGCACCCCGCTCTGCTATTCAATAGATTGTGGCTGATCAGACACAAACATCTGAACTCATGGGATTCAATAAGTCGAAAGCTACTTGAAGCTGTCCCCTTAGTTGTATTGACAGACACCTTTCAGTGGTCTGTGGTAAATCATTTCCATCAAAAGCACTCACTGGAACAATCAGATTCCCTCACAATACATAAATTAAAAATTCAATTTTCGGCCTTGAGGCTGTTTTATCTACAAATTTGCAAACCTTAACCTATTAAGAATGTGTGAATGGAAGTGTAGGATCTGATAGTTGACTCCTGCCTAAAGGTCCAAAATCAATTGTAAATCACACAATAAGACATATGGCCCTGAAATACATGAGCTTGAAATTAGTTGGTTCTCTCTGTCATGTAGCTCTGTTCCAGTGTTGAGTTTGATGGTGTTAGTCTGGTACTCTGACCTGGTGCTGGTTTCCACCTGCAGTTAAAAAAGAGAGTGTTAAAAACAGAATTTTCTAATGGACTCAATATTTTAACAAATTTATTATCTCTCATAATGAAACAGTGATTTCATTTAAATACTGTTTATTTGCCCTGAATGTAAAAGTTTAAAGCATATGTTTTGGCAATTTGATGACATAAGGCTTATGATTATAATGTGAAGGAATAAAATAAATCTAATCCAGCATTTTCTCCAGATCAACCATGTTCACTGATTCTATGTTTCAGCTCAATCAGTATTTCAAGCAATTGTTGAACCAAACACCTAAACAACCTACTTTGGAGTGAAACAATGCAAGTAAAAAAGTTTATGCTGAATAATACATAGGGAAAAGACATAGTCAAGAGTTGTGGAACTTGAAGAATCAACACAGAAGTTGTTTAATCCCTTCTTATTCAGCCACAAATATTCATTTTAGTGCTTTCTAACATGCAGTTATATCTCTTAAATTGAAACAGAATTAACCTGACCAGAAGTGAAGGAACCAATTTTAAAGTTTTCTCGCGCAAAAGAAAGAAGAATTTTATTAAATGCTGATGTGGTGAAACTTGATGTGAATTGCTTTTGTCCTGAATAGCAAGCAGTCATGTAATTTGTTTACCTTGGTGGTTTAAATTGGGTGTTTACAATCTTGCGATTGGTTGGGGAACAATGGGCTTAATTATTGATGTTCTCCTCCCTGTTAAGTCATAACATAAGTTATTAGACCAAAATGCCATCCAGCGGTTTCCATTGATGTAAAAGATTCAATTATATTTTATTGAGGAATAGCTGGGGATATATATATCCCTTTGTCATGATCAATGCTTGTTTTTAAATCATGAGAAACTAAACAGATTATCTTGTCATTAGCATCTTGCTGTTACATTTATAAAATCTTGGTGGAATACAAATGTTAGTTACCGAAATAGATGCCAACACCACTGAATCAGAATATTAGGTGTGAGCCCCATCACTCTATCAGAAATCTTAACAGTGTGATGTTGCAGTTATGCACAAGGTGGAGCTCTCGTTAACAAAATGGGGAAAGTGCCCACAGTCACTTTGTAAGATGCAGTAATTTGAATTTTTGCCAGCGATACAGTTTCAGATGTGTATGGACGTTAACATGACAGTGTAAGTAAAGGGTCAACTCAAAATCGGACCCCTGAGTGCACCAAAGGCATGTGTTTGAAAATCCAAGCTAGAAGCCACCTCCAATGCTTTGAGTTCACACAAAAGCATGTCTTTGTGAAATTTGTTTTAGGATCAGGAGAAAACCCACACTTTAAGATTCAACATAGACCCATGGAGAGTGAGGGTTCTAAACAAGCATGAGAGTAATTTTTACTACAAGCTCAAGGGATGCATAAAGGCTGGTACAACTCAGTTCTGGAGCTGAATCTTAGACGATGGGGAAGTGATGGACTTGGGATTTAGTTGCTAGACTCTTAATTTCAAGACCCAGTTAATGATCTGTGGACCCTGGTTCAAATCCTGTCCAGGGAAGATGGTGGAATTTGAATTCAATAAAAAATCTGGAGTTAGGCATTTAATGATGCCTATGAAACTGTTGTTGCATGTCACAGAAACCATTTGTCTTCCTATTGTTCTTAAGGGAAGGAAACTCTGTGGGTCTGGCCTACATGTGACTCTAGACCCACAGCACTATGGTTGACCTTTAACTGCTCTCTGACTTGCAATAAAGCTGACCCAGCCAGTGACACACAAATCTAATGAATGAAATAAAATCTAATGAGTGTTTGAGTCTGGGATGATAGTGGGAGATGTGTTTTTGTAACTTAAACAATAAAATGTTATTATTAAAACATTATTCTGCATAGTTTACAGAATCACAGAATTATTACAGAGTGGAAGAAAGCCATTCAGCGCATTGTGCCTGCACCAGCTTGATTATCTAATGCCAATTCACTGCCTTTTCCCCATATTCTGGTATGCCCTAACCATCAAAAATGACATCCAATGACGTTTTGAATGTCTCAATTGTTCCAGGCAGTACATTCCATACCCTAACTGCTTACTGGGGGGGAAAAAAAGGTTTTCTCACATCACCTTTGCTTCCTGTACACATCACTTTAAATCTATGCACTCTCGTACTCGTAACTTGTATGAGTGGAAATAGCTTCACCATTATCTACTCTATGCAGCCTGCTAATGATTTTGAAAACCTCAATCAGATCTCCCCTCAGCCTGCTTCTCTCCAGGGAAAACAGCCCCAACATCTTCAATCTATCCTCATCGCTGATATTCCTCATTCCTGGAACGATTCTTACAAATTGCTTCTGCACTGTCTCTCTCACACATTCGCATGTTGCCTATGAAGTGGTGTGCGCAACCATACACAATACTCCAGCTGACATCGAAAAAGTGCCTTGTACAAGTTCAACATCACAGCCCTTGCTTATGTACTTTTATGCTTGTTTGAATATAGCCCAGAATACTGGATTGTTTATTTACTGTTCTTTCCATCTGGTCAGCTACCTTCAATGATCTGTGCCCACGTCGCCTCAGATCCTCTGCTCCTGCACTCCCTTTCGAACTGTACCCCCTACTTTGTATTGTCTCGCAATGTTCTTCCAAACCAAAGTTCCAAACCTTACACTTTTCTGCATTGAAGCTCATCTGTCACCTATCGGTCCACTCCACAAACTTATCGATGCAATTTTGGAGCTCCATACTCTCTTCCTCACAGTTTATAATTCTTCCAAATGCAGCGTTACCTGCAAACTGGGATATTCTCCCCTCCTCACCAAGCTCCAGAACATTGATACATATCAGGAAAAACAAGGATCCCCCCCAATACCAACCCCTGTGGAACTGCATTATAAATCTTTCTTTAACCCGAAAACTAGTCATTAACTATGATTATTTTCTGATTTAATTGATGACGTTCAAGCAAGTGAGGGATTTAGTTTGCACAGGCGTGTAGTTAGAAAATAATACCGATAACAAATGGATGAAGAGAGATGTGAATCAATATAAACCACAGTTTTAAATCTTGTCACGTACCCACACTGTTCTAATTGGGGTGTGAAAAGAGGAATTGAAGTCATTCCCAGCAACATTCAGAGCTGGGATCAACTCCTATGCAGCAGGAAGACAAAAGCAGGATTCAGTTCCTACTCCCATTTTCAGCTTTTAATTTTCTCCAAAATATTTCTCGGACGTCGCCGCGTCAGAATTGACAGAACCCAAGTAGAGAGGAAAAACAAACTCTCTTCGCTTCCCACGTAACTTCCTTCCTTACAGTAGCTCAAACCCATGGCACTTCGCAGTTTCTGCCGGTTTCGGGCTGAAATATAAATTATTCCCCCGGCAGAGCGTCTGTACTGATGTCTCAAACGCTCCGAGAACAACACTCTTCCTGCTTCAGGTCTGGAACTGAAATAGTTTTTAGAACATTCGGAAACACTGAAAGATGCAGCTCCTGTTGAAGCTGCTTTTCATTTTGCAAACAGCAGTTCAAGGTAAGATGCTCTGCTCAGAACACTGGTACATTCATTCATGCTGGCGTTGTAGGCATTCGATTACCCCTTTAAAGGTTTTTCAGCTTTTCTATATGGTATGGAACTGCAGAGAAAGCAAGTGAGACACAATCATGTCATTTGGACAATTCGATTGAGATCACTGTTCAAAGGCCCACATCACGGTAGTTGGGTTAAGCCTCCTGTGTAAAAGTTACATTCCAGTTCAGACGATACTTTGTATATTGATTGTGAACCCTAACGCTGATGGGATTCAGAATATTTAAAGGATTTTTTTTAGATTTCAATTACAAGTGGGTCTGTCTTTGCACATGGTTCAACCTGATAGCAGCCACTTTCAGAGAACTGGAAATAAAGATCTCCAATGGATTTTGATGGTAACATCCTATTCATACGGTTTAATAAAAAGAAACAAATTCAAAACACGAAAAAAAATTACTGCAGAAAACCTGGAAACAAACTGTTGCATAGCTTAGAATTAAATCCGAGAGGTATTTTTAATGATGTCTTTGACATGTGATCCAACACAAAGGGCATTTCAAATTCACTGTTGTTTAAATTAAGTTTTCAAAGTTTCCTATTTTTTTAGAAAGAAATTTTAACTGAAGGCCGCTGAAAATGAATTTCTTTATTCCATCAGGTGTTCCGTCCATTGGTGAGGTGACTCAGCCACGTCTGATCACTGCCTTGAGAGGAGAGTTAGTGTCAATTAACTGTACATTTATAATTTACAATGGAATTGATGCTGACTGGGTCCATGCTAATTGGAAGAGGGATCCACCATCGGGGAATATTACCGCCTATGAGATGAAAAAACTGACCTGTGTTCCTAATGTTCCTCTGGGTGGTCTCAAACTTTGTGCCATACCGCTGAAGATTGAAAATGCTTCTTTTCATCATTCTGCTTATAAATATATCTGTGTGGTGAAAGTACCGAATATCTACCCTCCATTAGAGAGAAAAGGACAAGGAACACAGATACAAATTTACGGTAAAGTATTTACATTTTAAGTAATAAGTAGAAAGACATTTGATTGTACTGGGTGAAAGCACTGAGTCTGTATTCATGATGGGTACAGTAACATTAACACCAAACCATTTCTGAAATAATTCATTGTTGGAAAGCACATTCAATATCAGACCAGATTATTCAAACAAACTATTGCTAGCTAGAAGAATGCGGGAAGCAATTCATTGTGTGTCTGTAATATTGTTTCCTGAACCAGGTTTACGATAACTTGCCACTGTGGAACCAATGGGGAGATATAGGCCATCACTTAAATGAATTTTGCATATCTGCCACTTTCATTGTCTATTCTATTCATACCACAAGACATCAGCTCCTTTAATTTTATAGAATTTATTTAAGTATTATACCTGTTTATCTTACATACATGCTCATGTAACTTTTGAAGACTTTATCTGTTGCTTTGCAATTCAATTTAAAATTGAATACACCTAAAGTTGATCCAATATTTCAATATATGACCAATTATATGGAATCAATAATGCAACTTTTTATACAGCCAGAAAATGTTGAAAATGAATAGCTGGTTCTTCGATTTCTGTAAGAAGAGCTAGATTAATGTTTTGTTTCAAACCCTTCATCGAAACCAAATTATATATCAACCGACTACAATTAAATTGGACAAAGTTGTGATAAAGTATAAGGAAATATCAGACAGGGATTTCAGAAAGTAAATGTGAGAATTTCTATGTAAAGAATGCAGCTTCAAGCTAAAAGAGTCACTGCAGGAATCACACCCTGTTTTCAGTACTTAATGGTATTGTGTAAGACTGATCCAGACATAGGACAACGATCTACTAATGAATAATAATAATAAAGCATGCAGCACTCTGTCTCGTCGTGTCACATATGAGATGAGAAACCCGGTTTGCAGAGAAACAATACATTTGCAGTATAGCTTTGTTGATTCTATTCACAATTATTTAGGAATCTCAAAACTTATTTGGGATTATTATTTTCTTCTGAGTTTCACATCTTGCCGTGCACTATTTGTGTTATTTGTCACTTTTCTGTTAGTTGTTAATTGACACTCCAGAAAAAAAGATTTTGCTAATTACATTGTCCACATCTGTTGCACAAAAAAAAATCTCGTATTCCATTAATCTACCAACTATGTGCTCATTGACCAACAGTGCTTCCCAATTCATCAATGTCAAGAATCCTAAACGTTCATTCCTTTTTTCAAATCCTTCATTGACCTGAGTCCTCTCTATCTCTGTGATTTTCTCTATCCCAACAACACTCAGAGATTCTTTCAATTCACTCATTCATCCTGAGTTGCTTTGTCTCACCATTGGCAGCTGTGTTTTCAATTGCCTAAGATCTACATTTTGGAAATTCCTCCCCAAACCTCTCATTTCTCCATTTCTTCTCTATTACAACTCTTTTAATACAATCCCCTTTGCTGAAGCTAACGATCACCTATTCATATAGCTCTGTGCCTCAGTGTCAAATATGTCCATCGTTATTCTGTGAGAAACGTGGGAGGCTTTGCTTCAATGAAGATGCTTTATTCGTGCAATTGGAAAAAATGTAAAAACACCAATTAAAATCAATCAGTGAAAATTGCTAGAAAGGAACCTGCAATATTTGACTCATAATTGTGCAATGTGTACAAAAAAGAACACAAACTCATACACCACTGACTGAATTTTAAGTCAGGACTCCAATGTCACATACGTTTTTGTGTCCTGACCCTCTGTTGCATCGGTGCCTGATACGCGACATGTTTTTTGATCTGCGGACCAATTAGTGGCTAAGATATCTTCTGAAGGCATAGCAACAATTTAAAAATAGAAAGAAATTCCAGCTAACAGACTGTCATTGTGGAGTGAGAACTGCAAAGAGGGGCAGTGGGTGTTTAAAATGAGATGGAAGTGTGGCTCCTTGATCGGCATCAGGATGCTGCCTGAGCTAGTATTCAGTCACAACAGTGACCCAACTACCAACATGGAAATTGTTCGGATTCCTTGCTGTGATTAACACCAAGTCAACGAAACATACTTCCAAAATTGCCGATTGCATATTTCTGTCACTTTTTGTTACATTACTTCAAGGAAATTGTTCTTGATAGAGCAGTTAAGGAGTTTAATTGATTATCTGCAGGCAAGTAGCAGTCATTCCACTGAAACAGCATGTTTTAAAATACTTTTGATGAAACAGAACATGCCAACAAACGAGTATACTTACTATCAAGAGAAACTTTGAGCTTATCAATCTTTGGTTGCACTGCCTTTATGTTTAACGTTTTGGCTCAATTTGTTTCTGAAATTGATCTTGCCATATTTTAACTGTCAGTTACACACTAGTCAATAAATTCTCTCCAGAGGTAACATACAAGATACCAAACAATTCTACTGATAAGTAGTAAACATATTAAATGTATTGGTTAACAAAAATCTTATGAATAGGAAGTGAATGCTACTTAATTTGCAGTCATTTAATCAAAGTTGAATTCTACTAAAGGACAGGATTTTTCAAAACTAAGTGACCTTGACAGGGCCTTACATATAGCATGTAATACAAAGGAAAATTGCAAATTACACATGACTTCTGTCCAATGATATTGAGTGGAAGCCTGCAGCTGTGTTCATGAAGATTTCCAATAAGCTTCGGTTGTCTTCAGCTCTAACTTCTCCAAGTGGCCTTGAACATTCCTGTATGTGTGCCTGTTGTTGATGTCACTAGAGTAGAACTACAGTATATAGCCCCAGGGGAATTGGGCTCAAAATAAAGTGCTCCCAGACAAACATGAAGTAATGTAACAAAAGGTGACAGAAATATACAATCAGCAAATTTGGAAGTAGGTTACATTGACTAGGTGTTAATCACAGCAAGGAATCCGAAAATATAATGATCAACACACACTCATTTAGAACCAGCTTCTGCTGCAATTAATACACCATCAACTTGTCTTACTGTTGCATTACAGTTACCTTGTAAGTAAAGTAGAGGATAGGAGTGTGGTACATGAGTCATTCTAATTAGACAATTTCAATCGAAAAGTTGCAGCAAAAGATCCTGACACAACAGCAAGCTAAAATGACATTAGTGTAATTCGCTAACTTACATTTTGATTTTTGATTCCTTTAATCTAGATGAAAACTTACTTAACTACAGATGTGACACAATTTTACCAAAATGACAAATTGTATTTCTTTTCTTCTCTCTCTCAGAACTGTCTGAAATTTCCATTATGAATGGTAGTTTGGTTGCTGGACAAAAGTCTGTCCTGACCTGCTCTGTCCAGGGATTGTACTCTGAGAACATCTCCTTTATCTGGACCTGTAATGGAACAAACATGATGACAAACATCACTGTATCAACCTTGGAAGGAATTGTTAATGGTAAAACTGTTGTCACCAGCCAATTTCAGATCATCCCTCGAGTGACAGATCATGGAACTGTCTGTATGTGTCAGATAAATCATGTCATTTTCAAACAGCCAGTAACAAAAAAGATCAAACTAGATGTTATGTGTGAGTATGATCTTTAGCACTTTACCCATTGCATAAAATGTAATGATAAAGATATTTACTTTAAATTTGGTCTTTTTCTTATTGTCTCCTCAGTAGTCTCTGCTTACAACCAGGGAGTGTCTGTGCCATGTTCCTGTTTGTGAACTGCCCCTGTGTCCTTTTGTATCTGTCCCTTGATACTGTTTTGCCTTGTACTGAAGTCTTTCTGCCTGAATATACTTTCCATCACCTGACCCATCCAAAATGCCCAATTGACAGCATTGGGCTTATCACCAACTCTCAGTTATGTCTGTCCACTCACATTTTTGGCATATTTTGCCCTTTATCTTGTTCTATCCCTCTTAACTGTCCTGTAAAAGCTCTATGCTCTACCACCTTTAAAGCCTCCACTTATTTCATAGAAACATAGAAAACGGGAACAAGAGTAGACCATGAGTTCGCTCTGTCATTCAAGAATCCCTTCAATAGCTTTTTGCACTGAGCAGCTTCTCATCTTTGATGATTTTGCTCTTTATCTCAGTAACCCATTCTTGACCTTTCTTCTCTAAGTTCACTGCCCGCTTGTTGACTGTTGGCCTCTCAATCTCTATATACTCTGCAATCCATATTCACAGTTGCCAGTCCAACTTTCCCAACTTATGCAACCTCCCAATTTCCTTATTCCAATCACAAACAATGTAATCTCATATTACTTGGTTGTATCCCACACTATGTACATGCTTCTTCCAAGCTCATAACCCAGTCCTTCTGTGCCCACTTATGGAGAAAACATTCACTTTAGTCATTGTAATGGCAGTTCCAAACTCCGCATTGTCCAACCTTTTTTCCTTACATTTCTTATCTACTTATGTAGCCAAAAATCTGATCAGTCATTCCTTCAACTATGCCTTTGATGGTTCTCTTCTTAGTACTCTTTCCCACTTTAGTGGTTTCCCCACCACAGTGAGCACCTTCACGTTTTAAATCCAAAAGGCACAGGTATAAACATTTATGATGCATAATTCATTCAGCTATGCATTGTCAAATCTGATGTCATCACCATTTCTCAAAAATCTAAACATGTCTTCAATTTCCCTTTCTTCTCCAAAGCCTTCCCATAACCATGTCCATCTTTCATATTGCTCTTTATTTGAACTTTTTCAATTGGGTTCCAATGCCACAGCATAGAAATAAGCCAAAGCAAAGTCATTTGTAATTATGACTCAGGTGTACTCCTGCACTTTAACCTTCTCAACCTTTGTGCAGCATGTGACAGCAGTCAACCACACTAGGCTCCTCAAATATCTTTCCTCTATTAGCCAAATAAGTGTAATTGCCCTCATTTACGCTCACTCATATCTGTGCGACACCATTACCTCTGGTATCCTTATGGATCTCTCTTTGACCTTCTCCCACCTCTCACCTACATTGCTGAGATTATCCTGTGAAACAATGCTAATTTCATATGCATGCTAACAATATCCAACTTTGCATTGCCATCGCTCACCTGACTCCTCCATGTCTGTTTTTTGGTAGACGACATATTTGAGCTTGAGTTCTGGAAGACCTACAATGACCTCTAATTAAACATTTGAAAGACTGATGCCATTGCATTTGGCTCCCAACAAAAGCTTCATTGCCCGCTAAATTCCATCCATCTTCCCTGATCATTGCCTCAGGGTGAAACAGACATTTTGCATCATTTTATTCCAGTTTATGCTGAGATCAGCTTCCAGTCTTGTATCTTTTTCATCAGAATAACCTCTTACTGACAAGCTGGCAATATTGTCCGTCTTCGCTATATGTATCCTAACCACACCAAGTTCCACTCTCTTTGATGTCACTGTGTACTGACTTGCATTGGTTTCTAGTCCGCCAATCTCTTGATTTTAAAATTCTCATCCTTGCATTCTGCTGACTCCATAGCCTTGTTCCAGCCCATCTTTGCAATCTCCTACAGCTCTACAACCCTCTAATGTTGACCTCTCCAATCCATAATTGATTCAAAATATGCTAGATCATGGAATGATGCAATGTAGAAGAGGCCCTCTGGCCCATAAAGTCTGCACTAACAAAAAAAATCTATATTTAATCTAAACTAGTCCCACTTTCCAACACTAGATCCATAGCCTTGAATCTTTGAAATTTCAAATGCTCATCCAAGTACTTTTTCAAAGTCCTTTACAAGATTACCCACCTCGACTGCTGTCCCAGGCAGTGCATTCCAGGCTCCCACCACCTTCTGGTGAAAACAAAAATTCTTCAAAACCACTTTAAACTCCTATGTACAGCTTTGAAAGTGTGCCCCCTTGTTACTGAAATTCTAACTGAGGAGAACAGCTGCTTTCTATCTACCCTGTCAATTCTCCTCAGAATCTCATACACCTTATAAATCATGTAGATGTTAAAATACGAAATTCCCTCCATATATATCCCCATCTGTCTCTCTCTCTCCCCCCACTCTCTCTCTTTTAAGACAATCCTGACAGCCTTCTTCTTTGAACAAGATTGTAGCTACTGTTCCTTATACTTTCTTCCTTAGCTCAGTGTTAATGTTTGTCTGACTGGACGTCTGTGAAGCAATTTGAAACGTTTTTCTTTTATAAATGTGTTATGTGTTACGTAGATGTAATTCATAGATGTTATGTATATTAATTGGCCAGCATGTATCTGTGTGTGTGAGAGTTATTGTTTATACAAAAAACTGTTGGCATTTTCTTTATGTGTAGATGGGCCACGAGATCCAACAATAACATACAAGTTGAAAAACAATGACAGTTACCATCTCGGGACCAATAGCATCACTGTCCCCAAAAGTTCATTTGTGGAACTGAGATGCTCTGTGGATAGTAATCCAGTTGCCACGGTAACATGGTTGAAGAATTGGACAAACCACACTTCAACTGGATCAAGCAGTTCAACGTTAACGATGACACACTTCCAATCTCAAGATGCAGGAGTCTACTGGTGTGTAGCAAATAACAGCTATGGCTGGACAAATGGTAGTGTTTCGTTGGTGGCTTTTCAGGGAGGTAAGGATCGATGTACTAATGCATGTGTAAAGCTCTTGATGCTTGTTACAGAAGAATTATTTTAGGAAATAGGAACACAGATTAATTATATTTAGCATCTTCTTTATTTGTTTCAGAATTTGTAAAATTGAAATATTCAACTACTTAAAGCTATAGTAAATAAGCCTATTTCTGATGTTTAATCACTTACAAATTAAGCTGTCCTTCTGCTTTTCTGCAGTGCTTTGTAATGTAGTGCAAAGAAAATAGAAAACTAATGTAGTGCAGTTTTATCTATTAACTGCAGTGTATGTTAGGCACAAAAGTTGTAATGATTTCTGAAGAAAATGATAATATTTTTGTCAAGCAAAAATTTGAAGTTTGCAATCACATAACATTTGCAGAAATATTTCCAAGCATTTCAAATATTATACATTCTATTTACATTTTGCATCTGTTGCCATTCATCATTACTTCAAGATTAATTATTATTTCTTTCACAGATCATTGGTTGCTTTACATTGTATCTTCACTCGTTGGTGTTATTGGATTTATCAGTGTGGTAGCAATATACTTTTGTCTGATCTGGAAGAGACAATTGAAAGGTAAACTTAAAGTAAGTCTTTGGTTATAGGTGTTAACCTTTACATTGAGATCAATAGCGAGCTGTAAAACAATGTGGTTTTCACTAGCCAGTGTGACAATAGTCCTTCATCGTCATGTGTTTGTAAGTGTTCTTACTCCTGAGCTTATTTTGCATGTTCCATTCTTTCACTGCCTTATGTATTCTTTTCAAATCAGGCTAAGCTCTGTGGATCTTTTTACAAACATTTCAGCCAAACGTACATTTGTGGTTCGGGAGAGCCCCAGCTCTGAATCTAACCTTTAAATTGGCTGCCATGCATTTCTGATTTTTGCTTTGGGGACAGGGGCTGGATTGGGAATTAGGCTGCGTGACCCAGGAAGAGTTTAAGAGTTTGCAAGTTCTTGAGTTGGACTGTGCAGAAAGCCTGCACCAGCACTCTACTGTTGTCAACATTTAAAAATTGTGTTTAAAACGTAAAATATCCCTTATGCTTACCACTGCCCACTCCCATCATCCCACACACTCTATACCCCACCCATGCCATCTATTGCAACCTAATGCCTTTTACCAATATTCGATGTCCTCTCTTCCCGTATACCAAGTTCATGTTTACTTCCACCCACCACTTTTTCCCTCTTTTACAATCATATCAACTCATTAAGCATCCTCAGTACCCATGCCCAAAAGAAAAAATATAACACTATTACTTAAAGTTCCATGTCAAAGACTGCACTGTAGTTACAAAAGCACTCACATTAATAAAAACATATTTTAACACTCCTTGACAGGTTAATGCTCATCGAACTCTTAGTGACTTCTTGAAACTTGTTGACATTCCTGGGACTTTTTGACAGATTGACTCTTTTTGACAGGTTGGCACTTCTAAATGCCTGCTGACAGTTCTAGACATTTCTTGACATCTCTTAGCAATTCCGAGTCTTTACGAACCTTTTATGCACACCGTCCTACCCTGTTGATAGTTCCAAAGCACAACTGACAACTCCCCCCATGACCAAAGGATCCCTGACTCCACACCTAAAGTGTCGACAGTCCATAACCATAAGGTGTATTTCAATTCTCCAAAGGGGGATCTTGGCTATCTAAAGGAAATGCACTGAGAACAGACCTACTCTTACATGGTCAGTCTCTATACTTTGGGTCCGACATTTCGCTGACGCTAAAAGCCTATTTCAGTGTAGGCAGCTGGTTATTTAAATGCCCAGCTGCTTCCAGAATCTGCATAAGCGTGATGACTGAACTGAGCCCATTATGCCACCTGGAGAGATGGAAAGTATCAGATTTGGGTTCAGCACTTGTGATGTCAGGCTACTTCTATCATTTTCACCACATCAGAAATGCTCGCCAGTGTGCCGAAAACCTAGTCCTCTGAATTTCATCGCTTGTGTTATGGCTTTTGAAACCTGAGTGATCATTTGCTAAACCAGAAAATTAGGTAATAAATAAAACCAGAAATACCACATGATTTTTTGCAAATACTACATAAGCAACATTTTCTATTACTTACCAATTGTTTTGCAGTTATGGTTGGACTCTGGTGCAAGAGGTGAATCTGACCATACTCCAATTTCCTTTTATTTCAGTAACTTTCAAAATTGATTCATGGGATAAGAGCGTTGCTGGCTGGGTCAGCATTTATTACCTTGCCCTAGCTGCCCTTGAGAAAATGATAGCAACTGCCTTCTTGTACCACTGCAGTTCATTCGATGTAGGTAGATCCACAATGCCGTTTTGGAGGGAGTTCCAGGATTTTGACCCAGCAACACAGCAATATATTTCTAAGTGAATTGGATTGAATTGAATTAGCTTTATCGTCACATGTGTTCAAATGAGTACAGTGAAAAGTTTACAGTCGTTGCATTACAGCACAAGCCCAGGGACAAAGTTACCTAGTACAAATACTTAAGATCAAATTCTTAGGAAACAAAACAAAACAAACAAAAAGAAATCCAGCATTATAAGTCATAGGAATAAAGTAGAAAAATAAAGAAGTAAGGATTGTGAGTGGCTTGAAGGGGAATCTGCAGGTGCTGGTTGTTTTCCCCTGTATTTGCTGCCCTTGTATTTCTATATGGTAGTGGCCTTGAGTCTAGAAGATGGTGAATTCTGCTATTCATATTGAGGTAGATGGTACACAGTGCTGCTACTGAGCATCATGGTGAAGGAGGTGGATGTTTCTATGTGGTACTGATCAAGAGGGCTGCTTTGTCCTGGATCACATCAAGCTTCTTGTGTGAGAGAGCTGCACTCATTCCAGGCAAGTACCCCATCATACTCCTGACTTGTGCTTTGTAAATAGTGTACAGGCTTTAGGGAGTCAGGAGGTGATTTACTCGCTGCAGGATTCCTAGCCTCTGACCTGCTCTTGTATCCGCAGTACTTACGTGGTTAATCCAGTTCAGTTCCAGAACAATGGTAACCACCAGGATGTTGATATTTTATATTCTCTAATATTCAACCAGAAGTGTTACTACATGGAAACTGAACATGAAAGAAACATAGGGACACAACGGCTCACATGTCAGTATGCAGAGGGAATCTGCAAAAGTTGCATTAAAGGCTTTGACAATATTGTAAAGACATCGATCAAGACAATTGTGTAGGATGACTGGAAGGTGAAAAAAATCCATGCCCTTTGTGAATGTGAAATTAAAGCTGTAATTAATATTACACATATTTCAGTTGTTGATAAATAACTAGAAGCAAAACATGGGATCAAATTACACGCAGGAGTTAACCAGGGCCCGTTGACACAGATTTCTAAAGGATGGTCAAATAAAAACAAAATATTTCATATGCTGGAATATTGAGATAAACAACATCTGAACAGGTCTAGCAGCATCTGCAGAGAGAAAAACAGAGTTAATGTTTCGATTTCAAAGACTTTTCTTTGGAATCTTAAGAAGTGTCTTCGGATGTGAAACATTAACTCTTTCTCCACAAATGCTTCCAGACTTGCTGAGTATCAAAGCAATTTCTGCTCTTATACCTAAAGGACAGTGCATTGCAGTGCAATTAAAGTTGAAATTACTGTCGTGCAGCTGGAATCTTTTATTGTTGTACATCAGAAATTATTTAACTTCACATTTTGTGTGATTATTCTTTTTTATTTGTTATCAATTTTCCTGTCTTGTTCAAGACCCCAATACACTGTCCTACATACACTTCCTGTTCTCAGTATTGATAGTGTATCAAAATCAGAACTTACCACTTCAAAACCTCAGAAGTGTGGAATGTCTTACCTCCCTCTGCACTTCTTTTCTCCTACAATTTACAGACTTTTGTAACCAAAGTGTGATGTCATCTGACCACCATTTCTTGATATTTCTCATTCTCTTTTCAGACCTTTGCAAAATTTAAGTCATGACTTTCTGAAAATAAAATATGTCCAAAATGACACTGTTGCACCTATGAAACCTCAACTTAATTGGTAGTTAAACAGTTAGCACATTTGTACAGTATTCCTTCATGAACCACTTTAATGAGCACATTAACCTTTTGTACATCAAATGGTATAATGCCAACATGAAAGCAGAAGACAGAAATGTCAGACTAATGCATTGAGCATTGGTCTGCAAACATCAGTATCTCGACTAAGTGATTGACAGATGGAAAGCATTGCCACTAATAGGGGGACAAAAGACTATGTTAATTATGTGATAAAAAGGTTATTAAATATATTCTATTATGTTTTTGGAATTTGGATTTTAAAATGGAGGCAAGTTGATTGTCTTTCTTATAAAGGTCAGAAAGTCGAATTGGAGCTGTGATATAAATACATCAGTTCCAAGAAAGAACGTGATTGCATTGGAGTTATAATCCCTATAGTTGTTAATGGATAATTTCTTACATTGCTGGATTTATAACTTGTAAAGTAAGAACATTAAGACAATTAGTTTAGTTTTGTCTTCAGAACTGAAGGTTGCAAGTTTAGTTCAGAAGAACTTAGAATTCAGTTTAGAAGAGAACAGTTTTTTTTTCCTAGAAGGAGAACAGCTTTTCAGTTCATTTGAAGAAAACCAGTTACCTCAGCAGAAGTGGTTCTTAGTCTATGGAACTTTGAAGTTGTGGAAGTTGGATAGAGATCTGCTACGTGTTAGAAATGAAATAGTGAGAAGTTTATGTGAGGAGATTTGGAAAGGAATCATTAAAAGAAAGGACTTACCAGTTCAAGAGAAAGAAATTAAAAAGAATCAGCTGTTTAAAATGTAAAATGTTAAGGAAAGAGTGATATTTATCTGGTATTAAGGCTCTGTTACAAATGTCATTGTAAACAGGTTGAAACTTTGTTGTTTGTGTTATGATCTTTCTCTCAGAGAGTCATAGAGATGTACAGCATGGAAACAGACCCTTCAATCCAACTCATCCATGCTGACCAGGTGTTCTAAATTAATCTAGTCTCACTTGCCAGCATTTGGCCCATATCCTTCCAAACCCTTACTATTCATATATCCATTCAGATGCCTTTTACACGTTGCAATTGTACCATGTCCTCGATTGCTCATTCTACACATGCACCACCCCCTGCATGAAAAAAACTGTCCCTTCAGTCCCTTTTAAATCTTTCCCCCTCTCATCTTAAATCTATACCCTCTAGTTTTGGACTCCCACAGCCTTGGGAAAAGACCTTGGCTATTCACCATATCCATGCCCCTCATAATTTCATAAACTTCTATAAGGTCACCCCTCAGTCTTTGATGCTCCAGGGAAAATGGAGGCAGTCTATTCTGCCTCTCCCTATAGCTCAAACCCTCCAACCCTAGCAACATCCTTGTCAATCTTTTCTGAACCCTTTCAAGTTTCACAACATCTTTCCTATGAGAGGGATACCAGAATTGAATGCAGTATTCCAAAAGTGGCCTAACCAATGTCCTGTAACACCTGCAACCTGACCTCTCAACTCCTATACTCTGTGCACTGACCAGTGAAAGCAAGCATACCAAACATCTTCTTCACTACCCTGTCTGCCTGTGACTCCACTTTCAAGGAACTATGAACCTGCATCCCAAGGTCTCTTTGTTCAGCAACACTCCCCAGAACCTTACCATTAAGTGCCATGATTTGCCTTACCAAAATGTAGCATTTCACATTTATCTAAATAAAACTCCATCTGCCACTCGTTGGCTCATTTGCCCATCTCTTCAAGGTCCTGTTGTACTTCTTCACTATCCACTACACCACCAATTTTAGTGCCATCTCAAACTTACTTATCATTCCTCCTAAATTCACATCCAAATCATTTATATAAATGACAGTAGGCAGTATACCCAGCACTAATCCTTGCTACACACTGCTGGTCACAGGCTTCTAGTCCAAAAAGCAACATTTCACCGCCGCCCTTTGTCTCCTACCTTCGAGCCAATTTTGCATCTAAGAAGCTAGTTCTCCTTGTATTTCATGTTTTCTAACCTTGCTAACCAGTCTACGATATGGAACCTTGTCGAACGCCTTTCTAAAGTCTATATAGACAACATCCACCACTCTGCCTTCATCATTCTTCTTCTTTACTTCTTCAAAAGACTCAATCAGGTTAATGAATTCCCATGCACAAAGCCATGTTGCCTATCCCTAATCGGTCCTTGCCTTTCCAAATACATGGGCAAATCAATGGCAGATGCAGTATGATTTGGATAAATGTGAGGTTATTCACTTTGGAAGCAAAAATAAGAAGGAAGATTACTACCTGAATGGCTGTAAATTTGGAGAGGGAGTGTGCAGCGAGACCTGGGAGTCCTTGTGCACCAGTCACTGAAAGTCAGGCAGGTGCAGCAGGTGGTAAAGAAGGCAAATGGTATGTTGGCTTTCATCGCGAGAAGTTTCGAGTACAGGAGCAGGGATGTGTTGTTGCAGCTATACAGGGCCTTGGTGAGGCTACATCTAGAGTATTGTGTGCAGTTTTGGTCTCCTTCATTGAGGAAGGATGCTCTTGCTCTAAAGGGAGTGCAGCGAAGGTTTACCAGGCTGATTCCGAAGATGGCGGGTCTGACGTATGAGGAGAGATTGACTAGGTTAGGACTGTTTTCGCTGGAATTCAGATGAATGAGTGGGGATCACAGATACTTATAAATTCTAACAGGGCTAGACAGGGTAGATGCAGACAGGATGTTCCCGATGGTGGGTGTGTCTAGAACCAGGGGTCACAGTCTGAGGATTCGAGATAGACCATTCAGAAGAGAGATGAGGAGATATTTCTTCATGCAATGAGTGGTGAGCCTGTGGGCTTCATTACCACAGGAAGTAATTGATGCCAAAACATTTAATGCATTCAAGAGGCAGCTAGATATAGTACTTGGGGCAAATGGGATCAAAGGTTATGGGGAGAAAGCAGATTAGGTTATTGAGTTGGACATTCAGCCATGATCATGATGAATGGCAGAGCAGGCTCGAAGAGCCTAATGGCCTCCTCCTACTCCTATCTTCTATGTTTCTATGTAAATCCTGTCCCTCAGAGTTCCCTCCAACAACTTACCCACCACTGACATCAGGCTCATCAGTCTATGGTTTCCTGGCTTTTCCTTACCACCTTTCTTCAATAATAGCACCACTTTAGCCAACCTCCAATCTTCCAGCACCACACCTGTGGCTATCAAGATCCAAATTTCTCAGCATGAGTCCCAGTAATGACTTTCTTAGCTGCCCGCAAAGTTCTCGGGGAAAACCTGATCAGGTCCTGGGGATTTATTCACCTCTATGCATTTTCAGATGTTCAGCACCTCCTCTTCTGTAATATGGACACTTTTCAAGATATCACTATTTATTTCCCCAAGTTCTCTAGCTTCCGTATCCTTCTACACTGTAAACACTGAGTCTTCGATATATATATGCATAACTTTTATTTTCCTCATTTTGTTTTGCTTAGTAAAGTTATGTTCTGTTGTTAAAGTATGTCAGCAACCTTGTCTGTATATGTTTTAGTGTATAATCAACATGTTCACAAACTACAAAAATCAAATAAATGAGCTGCAGACCCAGGTTTTATTCTGGAGTCTGATTTGTCAAATATTAAGATCAGCTGAGATTAGAACAATACGAATAAAATTATTTCAACTTGACAAAAAAGCCCCTGCATTCATTTCTATCCTTTTTACTAGCTTTACATAACTAAATGTCAGCTTAATGTATATTCAACAGAATGTTAAAACGATATTATTCACTGGTGAACGTATTAAATGATTTGTGACTCACATTTACTGAAATTATCTAAGTGTTGGTCAGAGTTAGAGAAAATATTGAAACATTTGTTGCTTAAAATCTTTGGATGTGACTCAAATTGAAACACCAATGAAAATTATGTGGCATTAACTATTACTGGTAGATGTTATGTACTGGTACTTTTCATATGGCTGCATCTAGCTCCTCTAGAATTACATGCGTTCAGTACTTTAATAGTTAACTGAGGATTGGAGTAGCTACTGAGGGATATGGAGCATTGCAGGCAGAAATATGATTTTTCTAACAAAGCCAAGAATATTTAATGGCACAGGCCAGTAGGTTGTTGTAGATATCACAGAGCTGAAAATATCTAATAGCTTAGAACTGGGTGTTTCTGATAAGCATAGAGTTTGAAATGACTTAGGGAATATGTTGTGCGTTGTTGTGAATGTCAGAGAGCTGGCATTCTCTAAAGACACAGATTTTACTGTCTAATAGTGCAGGTAAGAGATACTGTGTGAATCTAAATTCCATTTTATAGGTATTCTATTTCCCATTATGCAATAGTGCATGCATGCCACAGCTTTAATATCTGCACACCTAAAGTATGTTGCTGTTGAACATATGGATCCCACCAAAGCTCATTCAACTCCAGTCCTCCTTGCATCCTTGAATATCAGATTTGAATTCTAGAGGTTTTATGAGTGCAGCTGTCCTTGACATTGAGACACCATTTGTTTGTCTGTGGTAACAAGGGAGCCCCTGTCAAAGTGAAGTCAATGGGATTGACTGCAATGCTACCTGACACAAAGCAAGCTGGTTGTGATTGGAGGCCAGGCATCTTAACCTCAGGACATCACCACATAGTCTCTCAGGCCAGAATCCTAAATTCAACAATCTTCAGATGCTTCATAAGTGACCTTGCCTCCAACATAAGGTCAGATATAAACTGTTCACTCATGGTGAAAGATTTTCATTCAGAATTCTTCAGGTAATAAGTACATTCTTTATTTCATGCCTACATGGATCAAGGCATGGACAACATTCAACTTTGTGCTGAAAAGAGGCAAACAACATTCATGCCACAAGTGCCAAATAATAACCATCTTCATAAAGAAACAGTTTAATGGCATTACCTTGACAATCAAGCTCTTGACTGAGTCTCCCCACCAACAATATTCTGGGAAGTCACTATACTGATCTGAAGCACAATTAGACCCTCATAAACTCCATCTCTTCTAGAAGAAGATACTTCTTACTGAGTGACCCAGAGATAGTGGGCTGCTTGATCAAGACTCTGCCAACCTCAAATGTATATGTCCTCTATTGCCAACATGTGATGGTTGCATCCTACAACTCGCAGCTTGCACTACAGGTCAAACCATATTCCAAACCTGCATTTTTTAGTTCGCAAATATCAAATGTGGTGATCTATCTATAAGCTAATAAATTAGGATAAAACTCATAATTAATTGTTATTGATTGCCTTTTATGTTCCGTAAGCAATTAATGTGAAAAGTGCCATTAGACTACTCTTAATATTAAATACTTTGAAATGGTATTATGTTTCTCTTGATAATGTGGTCGTTTCGTGAAACAGGAAAAAAAAATCCTTTCTGATCTATTATCTCAACTCCAAAATGGATTTCTGAAATTTTGAAATACGGAATACTGAAACAGATCTCTCCCTAAAAAATATTCATTGATTGCCCGCCTCCTGGTTATGATTTCTCTGTTGTTATTTCTTCTTGAATGAGATACTGTACCCCCACCAAACCAGTGCTATAATCAAGGGGCTTCTAGCTGCCCTAATTTCCTATTAATGTGTTTTTGAGTGCTCCTTCCATCAGCTTCCAGGTCTGTTGTGTTGTCCATTTAAACCTCTCATTTTATTGGTGTCAACAGCAGGGTTTGAATCACCTATTTATCTTATAGACACTTTTTAAAATGTAAGTTTTTTCTTTAAGAGTATGAGTTAGATTAAAAAGACTATTGACCAGTTGTGACAAACCAAGGTTATTGCATCTCTCAACCATATACTAAAAGCTGGAATGAATAACTGGCACTGGGCAATGCTACACTACAAACCAAGATGAATTTCTATTCGGTGATACTAAAACCCATAAAAAATGCATTATAAAATGTAAATGGGAATTAGAGCTCCAAACATAACAATCTAGTGTTAACACAGTGTGGAACTGGAGGAGCACAGCAGGCCAGGCAGCATCAGAGGAGCAGGAAAGTAGACGTTTCAGGTCGGGGCACTTCTTCACAAAACAAAGCTCCACACTGTGTTATCTCTGACTCCAGCATCAGCAGTCCTTACTATCTCTGATAACAATGTAATGTTCTGGGTCTATATCTGCTACCTGAGGGACTTAAATAATAGTTTTAAAAAGTGAATCATGTAATTTTTTTGGAATTTGAAAGGGCTATTTTTAAAAAAAAAATACATATTAATTTATTGATTAATGACAAAAGCATCCCGTAGCAATGGAACTAATGATATAAACTTTAAGTCCACCCAAAGCCAATTTATTGCTACTTAGGCAAATAAGATACAATTTAATAGCATATTAAATTCCAAATACTTCCCAAATACAATACTTTTTCATCCAAAAGTTGTTTTTAAATGATAACATGAGGCTGTATGTGCAAAATTTTAGTATTACACATAAGAAAGTGTCCTTCGTTTCCGAAGGATAGTGACAAAGGATGTCACACACTAAAGTACTGTCAACTATACATTCAGTTACTTATCTGCTTCTTTGAAATGTACGGTTAGACAAAACCACTAACTCTGCAAAGGTGGAAAGGTCAGTAGTTTTGCTTTTGCATTTCTTGCTTGTTGTGCTTAGAGCAATACATTTTATAATTTTAAAATGTGGTGCACTGCAGCCTTTGTAATTGAGAATCAAAGTGGAGTACGAAGTTAGATTTACCTGCAGAACAGTCCTGGGGATCAGAGCAGAAATCCGCAGACCTCAATCAGTGATCTATCAGACTTTACGTCTTTATATTTCATACAAAGTATAAACCTTTCATTCTTTTGAAATGCTCGGTGTTGTTATGTGTATGATGATATTACATGAAGGAAATAGTTAGAGTGGGATCTGTGATTAGGGCAAGTGACACAGTAAATCCATTGACACAGGGTGTGCTGATAATTTTTTAGAATCAGATATATTAACACGTGTAACATGTCAGTTGAATGAGTTTCTTTCTGAATAATTAAGAGTAGGCAGACCTCTGTAATGTCAATATTTTGTTGCTTCATCATGGGTTTCTGTTTTCATAGAAATTTCTTGAAATGTTCCATGACTAAAATTGTTTGCAAGTTACCAACCAATGATTACAAAGAAAGCCTCACATCAGAAGTGAGAAATGAAAAGAAAACAACTTAGGAGGTTCAAAGATAATGCTTAATGAAGTGTTGTCATTGATGTAGGCATCACAGCAGCCTATTTGCCCAAAATTAAATTCCCACAAGCAGCAACATGAAATCACCATAGTTCCTTATGGCTGCTCTCTCATTAGATAGAGAGATAATTGGTAGTGAGTTTAACCTGAGAGTCACTGCACCACAGGCGAAGGATGAGTTTGGAAGGATTGGACCTTCATAGTTACCATAACCAGTACAGGAAATGAGCCTAAGCTGTTGGTGTCACTCTGCATCACATCCAGCCAACCGATGCCTTCCACAAACAGCATTATATTAATGATAACACAGTGTAGAGCTAGAGGAACACAGCATGCCAGGCAGCATCAGAGGAGCAGGAAAGTTGACGTTTTGGGTTGGGGCCCTTCTTCAGAAATGATGACATTTTGTGATGTTGATTGGGGGTTAAATATTGATGACAATCCTTAGATTACTCCCTTGTTGTGTGGAACCTTTTACTTTGACCTGACAAGGAAACAGAGTCTTGGCCTACTATCTCTTACACAAAAAAATGACACTTCCAACAGTACAGCATTCCCTCAGTACAGCAGTGAATGTCAGCCTAAATTGCTGTGCTGAAGTCTCAGCAGAGGGCTTGAATTCACAACTTTCTGATTCAAAAGTGAGAGTTCTACCAATTAAGACACAGCTGACACTGTGAGGGTAAACAGAAATCTGTGGAATCTTTTCCTCAGTAAAGCTTAAAAGGCCCATACAAACACATGTAATTCTTTAAAAAATGAACATAAGTTGGATTCAGATAAACAAAAGTTAATTATTACAATATCTTTGAACCTTTGAAATATAGTTTGTTAATTGTTGCTAATTTTGAATAGCTGCAAAAGTACAATATAAAGATCATTATAAGCATCCTTTTTAAGCTTCCAATAATCAGATGCCAAAGCATATCTGTATTGCCTACATCATGACTACACTGCATTAAGAATTATCTTCCTATTTCCCATGTTGTATCCATACTGTGTAGAAAAGGGATTTTCATGCGATACTAGTTGACCGGCAAGAAAAGTGACTGATTATAATAGACCTGGAATAATATTCCATTCACATTTCTCAAGTAACTAAATGTTTGAGAAGTTTAACTGATGCAAAGTTTGTGAATACCAAGACATAAGGTTTTCTGTTCTTTTCTCGATGCACATTTAATTTATTCAATTTTCACTAACTAAGCCGAGAATTAAACTATTACAATGTCATAATGTGAACAGATTTTTTTGCAGATGCGCTGTTGATTAACAGACATGGCTCAGATAGAGTTGAGAGAAACTCCCTCAAAAGGCAAAGGGAGGGAAAATAAATGTAGACCTTACTAGATTAAAAGAAAAGTATATAGAGAGATTAAGATAAAGATGGAAAAGATGTGCTTACATCAGGTGTCCGGTAGAAAATACAATGAATACCAAGCTGAAGACATAAGGTTCAGAGGGGAGGAAAAAAATTAAAGAGTAGCATAGAGAGATTGTAAAGAAAGACTGGCAGCTAACATAAAGGGGAATCCCAAAGTCTTCTATAGTCTCAATAATAATATCAGGATGGCAAAAGGTTGAGAAGAGTCAATTAGGGACCAGAATTTACACATGAAGGAAGGGGCATGGCAAAGTTGTTAAATGAATATTTACATTTGTATTAGTAAGGAAGAACATGTCTCCCAGAGCATGGATACAGAGAAGGCAACTCAGTCGCTAGAAGAGTTTAGAATTGATAAACAGGAGATATTGGATTGGCAATCTCTGCTCAAAGTTAATAGGGCATTGGGAGGGTGAAGTTCATCCAAAGATATTGAAGGAAGTGAGAATAGGAATTGCAGAGACACAGGCAATAATCTTTCAGTACTTCTTAGCCTTAGGAGTGGTATCAGAAGATTGGAGAATTGTGTCCATAAAAGTTGTAAGAATAAGTCCAGCAATTACAGACCTGCCAGTTTAACTACAGTGGTGGGAAAATTTCTTGCAATAATTATGTTGGTAGAATTAATAGTCACAGGAAAAAAATGGGATAACTACGTATATTCCAGCACATATTTCTTAAGAGAAAATTGTGTACAATTTACTTGCGGAATTTTTTTGAAGACGTAGCAGAGAGAGCTGATGATGATAATGCTGTTGATGTAGTGTACATGGACCTCCAAAATGTGTTCAAGAGAATTGTGAAAAAAAGTTATATCTTGTGGAATAAGAATGACAATAGCAACATGGATAGAATATTGGATGAGTGACAAGAAACAAAGAGTGATAGTGGAAACTTTTGGGGCTGGACAAAATTTTATAGTGGAGTTCCTAGGGTATCAGTTTTGGGACCCTTGCTTATCCTGATATATATTAATATGTTGCATAATATTGCATATTCATGAAGATAATTATATATTAATCATATAGATCCTGGTGTGCAGGGGATAATTTCCAAGTTTGCAGATGACGCAAAGCTTGGAAGCATCATAAACTGTGAGAAGAAGTATGTAAGACTACAAGAACATAGACCAGTTTTTCACACAGGTTGGTGTGTGGGCAGATAGGTGGCAGATGAAGTTCAATGCAGAGGAGTGTGAGTAATACATTTTGGTAGAAAGAACATGAAGATACAGTGTAAAATACAGAGCATTATCCTAAAGGCTGTGCAGGGGCAGAGAGGCCTGGGAATATGAATCACTAGAGGTGGCAGAGCAGATACAGTAGATCAGAAAATGAATCATACAGTATCCTAAGGTTTATTAACACAGCCAAGGAGTACAGGAACAAAGAAGTGATGTTGGACTTGTATAAGTCACTAGTTAGACCTCAGTTTGAATATGGTGTACAGTTTTGGGTGCCAAGTTATGGAAGGCTACGGAAGAACAGCATGGTGGCTCAGTGGTTAGCACTGCTGCTTCACATCAGACTCAGCCTCACAGCACTATGGACCCAGGTTCAGTTCCATCCTTGGGAAACTGTCTCTGTGGAGTTTGCACGTTCTCCCTGTGACTGCGTGGGTTTCCTCTGGGTGTTCTGGAATCCTCCCACAATGCAAAGATGTGCAGGTTAGGTGGATTGGCCACGCTCAATTACCAATAGTGTCCAAGAATGTGTAGGTTAGATGTGTTAGCCATAGGAAATGAAGGGTTAGGGAGGTGGGTCTGGCTGGGATTCTGTTGGGAGTGTTAATGTGGACTTGTTGGGCTCAATGTACTGGTTCCATGCTGTATGGATTCTATTCATTGGATATAATTGCATTAGACATAGTGAAAGAGAGGTTTATTAGCATGGCTTCAGGAATGATGAACTTCAATTAAGAACATAAATTGGCAAAGTTGGGATTGCTTTCCTTGTAGGGAGGAAGATTAAGAAATTTGATAGAAGGTTCAAAATCATGAAAGAGTTCAACGGAACAGATAGGAAAATTTTTTTCTGTCTCATAAAAGCACTCAGAATGAGTAGGCACACATCAAAGGTATTTTGCAAAAGAAGCAAATGCATTGTAAGAAAAATCTTTTTTCACATAGCAAGTAGTTAGGAGCTTGAACACACTGCCAGGAATTGAGGTGGAGGCAGGTTCAACTGAGGCATTCAAGAAGGCATTAGATGATTATTTAAAAAAAAATGTTCATGATATGGGGAAGGAATATTGATCTCTGTCTGCAACTTCTTGACAGCTGTAACATTGTATCCTGCATTCTGTTCCGTTACCTTGATACACTTGTATAGTATGGTTTGCCTGTAAAGCAGGCAAGACAACACTTTTCATTGCACCTTGGTGCACATAACAGTAATAAATCAATTCAAATCAAGGCTCGGTGGAATGACCCTAAGTCATATTGCTAATTCAGAGAGTTGGTGCAGACATAACAGGACAAATGGAATCTTTCTGCACTGTAACAATTTTGTGACAGTGTTGGAGATTACTGTGTTCAACAGTTAAATTGATATTCAAGACATTTGTATGTGAATGTAAGTATTACTGGTTAACTAGATAAAGTGTGTTTTATTTCATTCATACAAAATTTTGTCGATCTCAAGATAAGATTGTTCAAAGACTGTGATACTACTTAGAAATACTTGAGCTGTATGTGGTTGATTGAATCTAGTTCTGCTTCAGATTCTTTGTGCAATTCTGCATAACCTTCTCATGGATACTGTTTAACATGGTGTTGACAATCAGATATTTCTGTATTTTCTGAGAGAGATCTGCTCCAATCAATTTCAGGATCAGAATTCTGAGAAATTCTCCCTCAAATCATGTCTGCTGCACAAAAATATTTTTTAAAAATAGTGATTTACTTAATATTTTCTAATAAAATAAAGTACGTATTCTACCTCTTCAAACTTTATTTTGGTTCAGCTACATTCCTGTCAACAATTAGGATGAGAATGAGATTCTGATCGTGCCATGTTGATACTTTCAAATACTTAGATACACCTGTTTTTTCCATTCAACTGAACTTTGAACGGAGAATGTCAAAGAAACCAAATTGACATATGGCCCCTCCCTTGCCCTTCCTGCATTGTTACTGACTAATGATTTCAGATAAATCATGACCACTGTTGTGCCTGCCTTCCTGTGCACAGTTAATTTGAATGTTAATAAGTCCACTTCTTTAATAGATAGTGACTCCATGCAAATTGGCCCTGACTCATAGCTAAAAAGCAGTAAAATTCACAAAAGTAAAGTAACTAGCAGAAGCCGTTAAACTCCATGGATGTATTACTTGTGAACTAATCACTAGCACAAGCCTGTGTTTGGTTTGAACAAAATAAAGTTTGGCAACATGAACAGATATTCTAGTCTGTTGCTATCTTCAGCTTTCTTCGACAACTAACAATTTACAATGGATTGACCAGTCTGCTAATGAGGCATATCCAATGACATGTAAGTTCCAACAAAATTAAAAGTGATCATTGTTATCAGTAACCAGTTGATGAAATGTTTCAAGAAGAACCAGTGGTGGTTATTTCAGGGGTTTGCAGGAATGGATGGGGTGGAGGCTTGTGGCAATGCAGATTTTAGAACCATTGCTTCCTTCTTTCAAGGAAGTAGGAGAATTAGCTTAATTCGAAGCTGTGTTTCGCAATATTATTGACAAACTATTGAATGTATTTATCAAATTCTTCCCTGCCAGATCAGCAGGCAACTTAATATACCTACAATAAGCAGGTTATTATTGAAGCAGAGACAAGTTTATTCCTAATGCATTAAGCACTTCTTGTCATTTATTCGCAGCATGTGCACATTATTTTCAACCCACATTTATTGTAGATATTGACCAACTTAGACAACATCAAAATCAGGTAATTAATGTAGACTAGAGCATTGCATTGGTAGAAGTAATAGGTTCTGTGCCCTGGAGTTCATCAGTAAAATAGTTAGATTATTAAGACACTAAAGTAGAAGATACCAAGAGACAATCTTCTTGTTGGCGTACAACTAATAATTTCATTGATTGCATTCATTTCCACAATTTAGCTGGACTTACTCTCTTTTGTTTTGGGTTGCTACTCCAGTCTTATATTGCTGTACAATTTTCCATCCTGTAGAATGGCATCAGCAATATCTATTTTTCCAGCTTTCATTGGCATTATAAAGGTGACAATAACCTTGTAAACCTAGTCCAAGTATTCATCTTTCTGGTGTAAAGTGTGTGTATTTACAAATTATGCAGCTAAAGTAGAGCGACAGGACAACAGTAATGACACTTTTAAAAAATACCTTATTAATCACTAATCCAATAATATAGCATTAATTCTATCGTTCTCTCATACACACACAAGAGCTCTTTCAACCAGGAGTTACTGCACAGCAATTAAGGTAGAAATTTGACAAAACCAATTGTAGAATCTCAAGTGCTATGTCATGTGAGATCAGCTACAATGAATTAAGAAAAACTAATCTCTCTGAAAGCAGCACCATAAAGCTTGCTGCATTCTCCCAACAAGCCTTAGGAGTGTTGCTATCTTTATTGCTATTGAACAATTTTCAACTGTGGATATATAGAAACAGATAGAATCAACAAGAAAGATCTCAGTTCAGAAATAAATCAATAGCGCAGAGTAGGAATGATCAACTGTTGGTAAAATATGACTGAACTATTATTTTTGATGAAAAATCTTGCAACACATCACAAATGCAGCTGTTGGATGGCTTGATTTTTGCAAGCTATGGTATGTATTCCATTTTTTGAGATGTGGCTTTTACAGAAGAAACAGGTTTTGCACTTTTAAAGACAATGTAATTCGTTCTTGTAAGGGCTGAAGGTGTACATGAAGTGTAGCATTCAGGGTGCATGTAGTGATTATGTTGCAGATTTAGATATTGCAGTCATTGAGTGCTGACTGCACTTTATTTTTTACCCTAGTTGTGTGCTGTTTTTGTGAACCTCTCACTTGTTCCTTTTTCTATGACCTCTACATTATTGAAATATCTATGAATCGATTCTGTTCCATTGCTTCTGCTCATTTCTACATATCCTCATGTCTGATGAGCATTTGATTTGAGATGTGCAAATCACTTAGTCTTTTCATTTTGACTCCCTCATATTTCAGCCTTCCTCCTTCTTTAGCCTTCGTGGACCTCACCAACTGTTAAAACAAAATAGATCAAATTTACTTCTTTCAGTGCAATTAATGGATGAAAACACAATGAAAAAGGCACTTAAAAATTAGTACCTTATTAATCACTCATCATTAATCCAGCATTTATCCTATCCTTCTCTTAAACACACGCAAGGCACTTTCAACCAATGGTTACCGCACAGCAATTAAGGCACATCAATTTAATTAATAATGTTTCTGTAGTGTCTCAAACACATGCAAGGATATGCTGGTAATATTAGGCAAAACCTTACTGCCTTAATTTGTATACGGACTGTGACATTTTGCACAATCTTCTTGGAGGTGGCTAATTAATAGGCCACCTCCATTACCCCATCTAATTCGGGATGGTAGGCAAGCTGTGTAGGTGGGAAGAGTACTCGAGGTTGTGGGTGACCGCTTAGCACCACTAGGGGAGGTGGGTGTTGGCTGGCGTAGGACGAAAACCATGAGCTGCAGGTTCCTTCTATTGGTTTCAAATAGTAGATCACAGAAGAGTGACTAAAGCTGTGAGGCCATCAGAATGGTGTGTGAACACCCCCACAGCCTGTGGCCCTGTGATGTGGGAGATTAAAGGAGTGCTCATTACATTCAGCCCTGCCTCCATAAAACCACCTCAAATTACATCAGGCCCGGGCCTCAACTGGAAGCCACTGGGAAGGCACTGGCAGCAGCACCAGTTGACTCCCTAAGTGTCCTTGTAGAATCCCTACAGTGCAGACAGAGGCCGTTCAGCTCATCAAGTCTGCAGTGACCCTCCAAAGAGCCATCCCATCCGGACCAGCACTTGCCCGCAATCCCCATACCCTGCATTTCCCATGGCTAATCCACCTAACCTGCACATCCCTGAACACGACAGCGCAGTTTAGCATAGCCAATCCACCTAAACTGCCCATCTCTGGACTGTGGAGGAATCCAGAGCACCCGATAGCAAACATATGCATACACAGGGAGAACATGCAAAGTCCACGCAGTCACCCAAGGCTGGAATTGAACCTGGATCCCTGGCTCTGCAAGGCAGCAGTGCTAATCACAGAGTCACCGTGCTGCCATTAACACACTTAATAGCTGTTTATTACAGTCTCACTGTTTCTGGGCAGTTATCTGATATCATTATTACTGGCCTTCACAAGATTGCTTGGAGGGAGGATTGAGGGCATTTCAAAATACCAGCACTGCTCCCTCACACACTACCTCCATGTGGCTGATCTGTGTCTGGCCATTGTGTTTTCATGAAAACACGCAATATAGTTAATTCTAAATTGAGCAAATATATTTCAACTCCATTTTTATCCAAAGTCAATTTGTTAGAAGTCACAAAAACTATCTTTGAAAGGTATGGCTTTTTTAAAGTTGCGACCTGACCTTTCAGAGGGTTATTCTTTTGTTCTCATCATGTGAAAGCTGGCAAGAGTGCTTTAGATTTTGCATTGCTAGATAAGCTTTTGTGGTAAATTTATACCAGCAATGATTTGTACTACAGTGTTTGTTCACTCCAGAGGACATAAAGGACGAGCATTTTGTAGGTTAGATTCATATCTTAGCCAGGCTACATTGAGCTGACAGATTCGCTTCGTTGAAAGGAATCAGAAAAACAAATTGTTTAGCTTTGATAGTTTAATCTTTTTCATGCTCTTCTGCAAATGATCACATTTGAATGCAATGTCTCTGGTTGTTATGACCAGATGGTTGAAGGCTGGCACAGTGGGTCAGTGGTGCTGCCTCACAGCACCAGTGACCCTGGTTTGATTCCAGCATTGTATGACTGCCTGTGTGGAGTTTGCATGTTGGGCAGTCCCATGTCTGAGTGGGCTTTTGCCTGGTGGTCTGATTTCGGCCCACAGTCCAAAAATGTGCAGGTTAGGTGGATTGGCCAAGTCACCCTTTATTTACATGTGGACAGTCCTTGACTCTGATCCAGCTGCCACAGAGCCCATTTTCAGAGTGAACAGAACCTCTGACGTTTCCATTCTTACCTGTCAACCAGGATTCCCTGATTGGACCAGAATAACAGCCCCAATCAGGGAACTCATATTCTATGGGTCCACCTGGCTGATTACAATCACTACAGCCAAGCAAAATTGTACATAGTGTATAGGGATGTGCAGGCTAGGTGGATTAGCCATGGTTAACACTGAGTTACAAGAAAAGTGCGGCATGCTGTTTGGAGAGTGGGTGCAGACTCGATGGGCCAAATGGCCTCTATCTGCACTGTAGGGATTCTATGATTCTAGGTGAGGTGGTACAATTGGCTCCCTTTTTTAAATCCCTCTCAGTCAGTGGCAACAAATATTTGAATCTTCAACACCTAACTATCACATTTTAAATAAAACATTAAGAAGGAGATCAAGATGAAATTACATGAATATCTTGAGTGTGAGGAAGAGGAATTTTATTACTGACTATCTCCTGAAAAGTAATTAAAGCACAACATTGAACACACACACACACACACACACACACACACACACACACACACACACACACACACACACACACACACACACACACACACACACACACACACACACAAAAAAAAGAGAAAGTGCCTGACATGGAAATTAAGAATAAACTACTCAGTTTTTACAAAAGGATTCCTTGAGTCTTTGAGGTGTCAGATTTCAAATCTGCAGTCAGATGTTTAATTAGTGACTTGTTCTCTGCAATTGTTGTAGAGTTTGTAGATCATGAGTTCTTGGTGAATAGTTATAGAGTCATAGAGTCGTCCAGCATAAAAACAGACCCTTCGGTCCAACCAGTCTATGCAAGCTATGTTCCCAACCTAAACTAATCCCACCTGCTGCACTTGGCTGATATCCCTCCAAACTTTTCCTATTCATGTACTTATCCAAATAATCTTATAAACATTGTAACTGTACCTGCATCCACCACTTTCTCCGGCAGTTCATTCCACACACGAACTACTATATGTGTAAGGAATCAGTAAAACAAATTGTTTAGCTTTGATGGTTTAATCTTTTTCATGCTCTTGCAAATGATCACATTTGAATGCGATGTCTCTGGTTGTTAAGACCAGTACTTAAACTATGACATGTCCTATTTAAATCTTTCTCCACTCATCTTAAAAACATGCCCCTAGCTTTGAACTTCCCCATCCTAGGATAAAGACTCTTATCTTTCCCCTTATCTCTGTCCCCCTTATTTTATAAGCATTATCAGGTTACCCCTTAATCTCATATTTTCCAATGAAACAATTCCCAGTCTGTTTTTATGTCTCAAACCCTCCATTCCTGGCAACATCCTGGTAAATCTTTTCTGAACTGTCTCCAGTTGTTGTCTCACGTTAGTTTTAGACTGGGCACAACTTTGAGCTTGATAGAAATAGGGAGAGAAAGACTTGCAGCTCTTTGATTTTTTCAACTCAAATTTCCTTCTCTTTCAGCCTTGCTGCTCAAAGGAGCTATTGGTATAGGTTCATTTGTAAACTCCTGAATCGTCTCCTTTGCAAACGCCGCAAAAAAAATTTCATTCCCCAATGTCTGAATTTATCATTATAGTGTGAATTAAACAGGAAATACAAATTTCTTGATACTTGACTCATTTGGTTGGCTTCATTTGGCAACTTCAATGTAGGCAACTTTATTTCTTCCATACGGGTTCCTTGAACTGCATCAATCTGAGACCAGATGATCACAGCAGCCATTTTAGGACAATATTTGTCCTTTAAAAATCATCTTTCATCAATGAAATGTCTTAGGTATGACAACTACTTGATGGAAATTGAATAGTTCTGGTTGACTTTTGCCCTGATTATAACTAAAGGGACAGAGAAAAATCAAATATAAGAAGGTACACGGGGAGAACGTGCAAACTTCACACAGACAGTCGCCTGAGGCTGCAATCAAACCTGGGTTCCTGGTGCTGTGAGGCAGTAGCTCTGACCACTGAGCAGCTGTACCACCCTAAATGAATGTAAAACCTTTGAAACAGTGTGTGGATTCAATTAATGCAGTCAGAAGCCAGTGCATATACAGTGAAAACTCATAGTGCTGGCTTCAAGATATGCATTATTTAAAAATATTCTAATTAGTACATCTTTTTTATTTGGTGTTCCAAATATTTTCAATGTAGTTATTGTGCAGATACAGCCCATTTAGCTGACAAATGCCAGTAATTATGGTCCACACAAATCTTTTCCCCTTCTCGGATTAATGACATCAACACATTTTTTTTCTCTATTCCCTTCTACCTCATGTGCTAAAGCTTCTGCTGAAATGTGTCCGTGTTATTCAAATTTTAAGCGTTTTTTTGTAAGGACATTCCTCTTGAATTTCCTGTTGAATTTATGAGTGACTGTCTTTTATTTATGGCTGGTAGTTCTGGTCTCATTCTCATGTGGAAACATCCCCACATCTGTTCTATTAAATTCTTTCATATTCTTAGCAGCCCCTCGTTCAGGTTACCTCTTTGTCTTATCCCTTCTTGAGTAAAGAGCTTTAGCTTATTACTCTTTAACTGTTAGTTCTGGTCTTATACTGGTAAATACATCTTGTGTCTTCCTCAATGCACCCATATAGTTTTACTTTAAATAGATGTCAGAACTGTTCACGATACTCTTTAACCAAGCTTTTGCAAGGTTTAATGGAACATATTGCTTTTCAATTCTATCATTTGAGTGACTTTTATCAAACCTGGTGTTATGTTTGTGCTGAATTATTGCATCATCGCTGAAGCACTGTCACTGATGGTTCTATATCTTTAACTATGAATTTATTCCATCTCACCATCATCTCAGCACAAGCTTCCCCAGTTATTTTGTCACAACTAACTGTTTTAGAAAATTCAGTGAGATACTGAAAATGATAACCAGTCACTGAAATGATATTTTAGAATTTTTTGTATCTGTTTGCTTAAGGATAATTTCAGTGTGAATGTTGCTATAATTAGCTTTCTTTACTTGGTCAAGTTGTAATGTAAAATTAGAGAGTCCCAATTTCTTTAAAAGCTTAGGGCTCACAAAAGTAAGTATTTTTTTCCCCTGATACATCATGATGTACTTTACAGCAACAACCTCTCTGAGACATAAGGTTCAGCCAATTAAAATTTTGCTATAAACTTTTCTATTAAAAATAAAACCTTCAGCAAATTAAATGAATGGGTGCATTTTATCTGATGACGTTCATCTGTTTATATTTGTCTAAATCATTAATCAAGTCAACAGCTTTGGTATACATAAGTTATTGCATCTTTGAGAAAGTGAATTTTTATACATGTTTAATGTCTTTTTTTAAACTTTTTAATTACGTTTTCATGCTGTATGACTGTATGACTTTATGTTTTATTTTAAATGTTAAACAACATGATTAAAATCATGAGCTCTGTGCAAGAGGGAACAATGAAGAAGAATACCTTATGTAAACACTGTTTGGTGTCTTTAGTGTCACTTTTTCCAAAGGATCAAGAAGTAATCATGCGATGAATTAACAGTAAGGAGTGGAATTATCGTCTTTGTATAAATTAGGGTACTGCTGTCACATTCTTCTAGGGCTTAAACTTCTAAATTTGCTCATTAAAATATTTCCTAGTATCTAAATAAATAATAAGTCAATATTTTTAACAGAACTAATAAGGTAACAACATGGAAGCCAACTCTAGAAAGAAAAATTATCAATTAATATACTGCTTTATGACATTTCTCAGAAATTTCTCTTGCTTTTAGGATGCATTACCAAATACTGTATAAATAGATATAGAAGGTAAATAAACAGCTTAGCAACAAAGAAAATCAAATACAATCTGCTAAAAGTTTTCTGAAAGTCAATACAATTCTTGTGAAAGAAAAGCTGATTAACATTTCTAAAACTTATTTTTTCATCTCCACTAAACAATTGTTGAAGGATATCAAATGAAACGTTAACCGTGAGAGTACTATTTATTCTTGCCGTGTTTTAAGGTGACCACATCATTTGTATTCTCTGCAAATTGCACAGGACTTGTCTGCAATGGTCTTGTGACTCTTGGTGTTTAAACCATTACAAATTTGTAAGATCATAGCATTCACACAATATATTTATGTTTACATTTATACTACTCTGGCCATAAGACCACGATTGAACATTGCCCAACCCTTTTCATGCTGTTGCTCAGCCAGAGTTTACCTATTTCAGTGTTAGGTCAAGATTTTGTCTGCAGTCAAGAGCAATGGACACAATCAGTTCCTTTTCTGAAACTATAAGGTTATCATTTTCCCTTAACTTTATGCTTAATATTTGATTGATCTTCACCCATAATTAGCTTTCTAAACACTACACAGGTATAGTTACTGTTGATGCAGTCTCTTTAGAACAAATGATCGGCAACAAAGAAAAAACAGCCCATTACTTTCTACACTTACGGCAAGCAGTCTTGCTTCTAAGCTCAATAGTTCTTGCACAAAAACCACTAAAAATGAAAATGATGGTCTCTCAATAAATTGCTAATGAAGTCATTGTCCTGATTTTATAAACTATCAAATTGGGAACGTTCTACAACAAATCACCAGGGAAAACTCAAAACAACAAAGCAACACATCAAAACCTCCCTAACAATATTTGGAACAACTGATCAAATTAATGTGTCCTAACAGCTGCATCTATTTTACTTACATCGCATGCAGGGAGGCAATCGCATTGTTGCTGGACTGCTGGGCTAAAGATCGAGGTAATGCTCTGGGGACCTGGGTTCAAATCCTGCCACAGCAGATGAAGAAATTTGAATTTTAAAAAAATTAAGTGATCTTTCAACACTATTAATTGATTGTATCTGTTTTCACCTCTGTAACCTGACTGACCTGACTGTAACACAATTAGTTGTTACCACCAGAGTAGTATAAATGTAAACATAAATATTTTGTGAATGCTATGATTTTATAAATTTATAACAGTTTAAACACCAAGAGCCACAAGAACATCGCAGACAAGTCCTGTGCAATCTGTAGAGAATACAAATGATGTGGTCGCCTTAAAACACGGCAAGAATAAATAGTACTCTCATGGTTAACGTTTCATTTGATATCCTTCAACAATTATTTAGTGGAGATTAAAAAAAAATTAACATTTTAGAAATGTTAATCAGCTTTTCTTTAACAAGGATTGTATTGACTTTCAGAAAACTTTTAGCAGATTGTATTTGATTTTCTTAATTTGCTAAGCTGTTTATTTACCTTCTATATCTATTTATACAGTGTTTGGTAATGCATCCTAAAATCAAAAGAAATTTCTGAGAAATGCCATAAAGCAATATATTAATTGATATTTTTCTTTCTGGAGTTGGGTTCCGTGTTGTTACTTTATTAGAACTGTTAAAAATATTGACTTATTATTTATTTAGATATTAGGAAGTATTTTAATGAGCAAATTTAGAAGTTTAAGCCCTAGAAGCATGTGACAGCATTACCCTGATTCATCAATTTTAAGGTTCACCAATTGTATTTTGTTGAAATTTCTGTTGCATTTTTGTGCAAAAAGGAACATTCCCCTTAAACTGAAAATACGGTCAATCTGCCACAAGAACTTAACCTTGCAGAAAGCAGCATGCAAAACTGTAACAGCAAATCCATTTTGCTTGCCAACTGTGTAGTTGCCTTGTTAAATCTGTGAGAGAAGATGTCTGAGCCAGATATATCTGAGCAAGATTTACTTTGGGAAAATAAACTTAGTTGATGTAGAACTTTATCGTATCTTCAGAATATTCTGCAGGACCTTATAATCAGTTGATATCATGTAAGTTGCTACCACCATTGTTCTCTGCACAAACATAGTAGATAGTACACGCATGCCAAATTGCTCCAAACAGCAAAGAAACAATCGCGTAATCTGATTTTTACTGGCACTTATTGACTGAGGAAATTTGCTCAGAACGATGGAAAATCTCTCTGCATTTATTCAAATAATACAATGACATCACTTGTATCCACCCAAGTATTTTGGGGCATTGCTGGCTAGCCAGCATTTATTGTCCGTCCCTAGTTGCCCTTGAGAAGGTGCTGGTGAGCTGCCTTCTTGAACTGCTGCAGTCCGCAATCCTGTCCAGGAGCGAATTCCAGGAGTTTGACCCAGCAACAGTGAAGGACCGATGAAATATTTCCAAATCAGGATGTGAGTAGCTTTGAGGGGAATTTGCAAGTGGTGGTATTCCCATGGTATCTGCTGCCCTTGTCCTTCTATTTGGAAGTGATCATGGGTTTGGAAGGTGCTGTGTGAGGATCTTTGGTGAATTTCTGCAGTGCATCTTGCAGATAGTACGCACTGCTGCTACTGAGTGTCAGATTATACCTTTACCACTACGCTAAGTGTCAGCCTCAATAAGGGGCACAGCCTACAGGAGGACTTTGCTTCACAATCTTTCAGAAGTTAAGTGCTACCAGATGCACCCACTTAACACCCAACTGATTATTCAGTATAGTACTGAGAGCAAAATGTTGCTAAAGGAAATGTTAAATCAAGCCTCCATCTATCTGTTGCAGTAATTGAGTCATTTTTCACCATTCATGGGACTGTCTTGGCACAAAATGGCTGCTGCTCTTCAAACAGTTCATTGTGAGAAGTACTTTGAACCATTTCATCATTGCAACAGAAAAATACAGTATGTTTTGATGTTAATGGAGAGGCATGTCATTTTGAAAATACAGGCTGAGCTCTAAATTAGGATGTTGCTGTTTGCGCTTTCAACAATGTTTTTGTTTAACATTTCAGACCTTCTGCATTTATTATCTTTTGTTCCTCAATTGCTATCATATTCGAGACTCTTTCTCAAAATTGTGTCCCTATCTTATTTATTTGCTCTTCCTTTGTTTTTTTAATGCCTCACTGAGATGATATATTGCACCATTGGACTTTGTTTTTATATTAATTTGTTGCAGATAGCACTAAAATCTATATCTTTGGGGTGATTGATTGTTACTCGCGATCTGTCAGGCGATGAATGGCTACAGAAGATCAACTTATCATTTGTCTTTCTTGGTGCTGATTGCCGTACTGTTTAATTCCAACAAATTTTGGTTTTGTTTTGAAAGTGGTGATTCTTTTTAATAAGCATGGTTATTATTACCTATTATTGTGACATATTTGTACAACACTGCTGTAAATCAGCATGCAATGTAATAGTGTGAATAGAATATGAAATAGAACAAGCCTTTGTAATTGGTGATGAATATTGAAGGTAGAAGAATACTGCATAGCAGTGTATATATTGAATTTTCACGTTGGACAAATTGAAGCAGCAGTTAGAGGAATGTAACATTACTATTTATCTGTCAAACATATAAGAATATTAGTGACTAACTTGTAATTTGCCACCTTCCACATTTACTTTCTGTAGTCTGTTGCAAAGTGTATGAGCTATCATTTTTCCATCTCTTTCATGCTATGGATCCTGCTTGCTAATGCACAAAATTGTGCCTATATTGGCTTTTTAAAAATTCATTTCAGCCAAACATAGGTGACAACCAGAACTTATATGGAAAGAGATTTGGAGTGATGTAAAGTAATTGACAATAATGCCCGTTTATTAGGAAAGATTTCAGGACATCTCAAAATGCTATACAATTAGAGTCATAGAATCGTAGAGATATACAGCATGGAAACAGACCCTTCAATCTAACTCGTCCATGCCAACCATATATCCCAGATAAATCTAGTCCCATTTGCCAGCATTTGGCCCATATCCCGCTAAACCCTTCCCATTCAAAGACCCATCCAGATGCCTTTTAAATGTTGTAATTGTACCAATCTCCAACACTTCCTCTGGAAGTTAATTCCATACACGCACCCTCTGTGAAAAAGTTGCCCCTTAAGTCCCTTTTAAATCTTTCCCTTCTCACCTTAAACCTATGCCCTCTAGTTTTGTACTCCCCCACCCTGGGGAAAAGACCTGATTTTATAAACCTCTATAAGTTCACCCCTCAGCTTCTGATGTTCCAGAGAAAAGAGCCCCATTCTATACAGCCTCTCCCTATAGATTAAACCCTCCAACCCAGGCAAAATACTTGTAAATCTTTTCTGAACCCTTTCAAGTTTCACAACATCCTTCTTTTAGCAGGGAGACCAGAATTACACTCAGTATTCCAGTAATGGCCGAACCAATGTCTTGTGAATGATTAGTAGTCATCACTATAAGAAACATTCAGCTAATTTGTAGATAGTAAAGTTTCTCAAAGAGCAATATGATAATCACCAGATTAGATGTTGAACAAGAGACAAATACTGATCAAGAACTCCCCTTTAAAACAGTGACTTCTCATTTCCACTCACCGAACAGGTCCAAATGACATTTTGGCCTAAGCTCTATTTGAAAAATAACACATTCAATAGTCCAGCACTTCCTGAACACTGTATACTACTAGAATATCTGCATAGATCTTGTTCAAGTCCCTGTTATGTGCCAGGAACCCACAACCCTCTGACTCAGAGGTGAGAATGCTGCACTTAACACAGACATTGTAATGATGAGTTCTATCACTTCTCCAATTTCCAATTTCCAAATCGGTGGAACAGGTGATGAATACCACATTTACTGTAAGCAATCTCTTACATGTTGGTAAAATCAATTACTTATTGAAATGGTGACGTACCCCTTCATTTCTTTTGTGATAATCATTAAATGCACACATTCTTCTTAGTGTGCTGAGAGAGGCACAGTTCTCATAAAACACCATTTCATGGCACAATGAGTAAATTACATTCATTATTACCTATTTCCCATATGAGGTTCTCTATATTTAAAGTAATCTGTATAAGACAAAAATGTAGAATTGTTTCTGTAATTTGCTTCAAAATTTATTTAAGAACTATTTTTTCATGTCCCAATATTGGGCCAGACAATCTGATTTCAGAATTGATCACAACTTGAGTTATAGTATGTCAGTTTAACAACTTTGTTGCACTGCATTTACTTTACCATATTTCCAGAAAAGATCTGGAAAGTAGCAAGAGAAAGCCCTGAGAAATCTGGCCCAAAAGTAATGAACCAACTTGGCAATACTAACTATGTGCCTCTCCACTATCTCACATCCTTTGCTGTGAACATTTGTTGCTTATCTCAGTCCTTGACCCACTAAGATATATACTGACCATGGGTTGTAGGAGTCAAGAGATTTCCATGCTTAGCTTGGGTGAAAATGCCCAGGAAAACTGGATTTTCACACTGGGTAGGTGCTAACTAGAGTTGAGCTCACCAACCCCAGTGTCAGCCGCAGGAGCTGCAGGGAGGTGGAGGCAGGATTTGTGAAAGGCAAGCCTTGGTGCTTTGAGACTTCATCCAAGTTGCAATAAAAGAACTAAAAGAGAAACAGATCTCATCTTTCAATTTCACTCCCCAAGGACCCTTTATACCAATCTATGCCTCTTCATCCATCCCCATGCACCCAATATTCTCCATGTAAATCTGCTATTCCGCACAAGACACTTGTCGAATTCCTAATTAAAGCATGACTGCTATAAGCAAGATGTAGATGGTGAGTTGAGTGAAACAGTGGAAAATGGAATTCAATCTGCACAGGCATGAGGTAAAATGCACTTTGAAAGGTACAAAAAAGTAAAAATGCCGTAAACAAAATCGGAAATTGCAGGAAAAACTCAGCAAGTCAGGTAGCATCTGTGAAGAGAAAGCAGAGTCAACATTTTGGGTCCAGGTATCCTTCTTCAGGACCTTCATATCGTGAATCCAATTTTGTTTCTGATTTCCAGCATCCACAGTTCTTTGTTTTTTTTTGTTTAAAAATGCCATAGTCCTACCAGACCATAGCACTGCTCTTTCATTAGAGGGAGAGACAACTGGTGGTTGCTAAATCTCAGGTGAGCATCAAGGTTGAGAAGCAGAAGAGGAAGATGGGAAACAATGAATAGGAAGATACTGAGTAAAGTGGAGGAACAAATGCACCATAAGGTGTATGTCCACAGATCCTGATCAGGACAAGTTGATAGGGAGCTAAAGAAGGAATTCGCCGTATTCCTTTATTAGCTAAGGGATAAAACATAAGAACAAAATGTTGATGCTAAAACTGCATACAATATTTGTTAGACCACAGCAAGAATGCTGCAGATAGATATGGACACTGCAGTACTTCACAGATGTGACGCATTAGAGAGTGTGTAGCCTAGATCTGCTGCCTGCTTAAGCACTGAAATGTAACCTGTACCCACAAACATCTGCTCAGTGGCAGCAGAAGTTCTACCAACTGAGATAAGTTGACATGAAGGCTGCAGAGTGCAGGGCTGTAGCAGTACCGTCAGTTCTAATATATTTTACTGATATGTTTATCTTGTTTCCTTGAAATATTAGGTTACTTAACATTGTTTTAGGGACTGAGATAAACTCTCAGACTTCTAGATCTAATAGGACCAATTAAAAAGCTAAAGCATATTGCCAGCTTTTGTTATTGATATTTAGGTGCAATGCTTACATATACAGTATGTATGCAGATTGCTTCAGGACTCACTGCCACCATTCTGGCAGAATGTTAGTGTCCATCACATCATTTTTATCAATTGATTTGTCGTGCTTTTTAAGTAACTCTGTTTTTGAAGATGGCTGCGAATGGGAGTATCACATACACACATTCCTTTGCTGTTAGAAAAGGAAGAGCTAAAGATTGCACTTGATGGCCTGAACAAAGCTTAAGGCTGATATGCCAGTGTAGTAGTGAGTGAGTGCTTCACTAATGGAGGGCCATTGTCTGACATGATCTGCCAGATATGCTGCATATGTGTTAATGTTTTGATGCCTGTGGTATTGGTATTATCTTTGCCTGATGAAAGAAAATTTGGTAAAATAATTTGCCATTAATATATAGTTTTGACTTTGAACTTGAAATAGCAATCTGGCAACTTGCTTAATAGGAAATGTCATGCAGGATAAGTGCTGAAATTTATGAAGCTGACATGCCTCAGATGGTAGTATCAACCAGACTTCTGTTGATGCCAGATTGATAGAAAGATTTCTGTACCAGGCTGAAGAATTAACTTTTCTCAAACTTTCATTTCGTGGAGCAATGAAGAGTTGTTTTTCTCTTGTTCAACTGTCTGTTGGTCAATGAAATGACATCTCATCCTTTCTTTAAATAATTGAAACTTTGCTGCAAGATTCATGTTGAGAATTTTGTTCTCCATTGTAGCTTAAATGCTTTTTGTACCTTTACTGTATTTGTAGAACTTTCTGCTGAATTGCTCATGGGCTGTCCGTAGCTGACATGAACTGTACCATTTTACAGTTCTACCTGCTGCTTCCTTCTCATTGGATTGGAAGAAAAACAGCTGATGCTGGACACAGTGCAGAAAATCCATGGTTTCTGCTGATTACAATCTTACTGACTGTAAAAGGACTCAAGGTGGTCATCATTCACGTCACAAATATGAAATAAAATGTAATCCTTGTGTCTTGAAACTCCAGGTCAGAGTATCATTGAGACAATTTGACAACTGCAAAATTTAATTACTCTATCCCCAGTGGAAGGAATTTTGAAAACCATTATTGACTTTCTAGATTAAGTGGAATCTTTGAAGAAATAGTTGGATACTATGATGGATGTTTGTAAATTGGGCTGTGTTCAGTTAACTAATTTATCTGATGAAATAGACTCTGAAGGCTGCTGATCACCTGTTGAGTGAACTGTCCTCATTGCCATATCTGAGAAGGCTCGGGCAGAAACTGGGAGGTTACCAAGAAACATAAGATTCTAAATTTTTATTTTCTTTTCCAGATCCAGTTAATGTATCCATTGAACCAAGGTAAGACCCATGCTTAAATTTAGTCATTATTCTTTTTAACAGGTACTTTTGTGCTAAATAACACTTCTAAAATAACATGAAGCTGTGTTGGAAAATTACATTTTAATTAATGTGCGTATAAGACCATAGTATAGATATATATTGAATTGGACACATTCAGTTTCTATTCTGTAAAACCATGCCCAGTTGAATTCATATAATTTCAAATGTCTGACATCATCCAACTCTTAAATCTTAAGATTCTCTCACTTAGCTCTCACCACCAAATGTTTCAATTATTGTGACACTGAATTTCTTAAAGGAGTAGAACACGCAAGTTACAGCAATCTTTGTCTCGGTGAGCCACACATGCATTTCCTGGCAAACTGACAAGTGTATCCCAGAATAGACAAGGTTGTGTACAATAATTGGAAATCAAAGTAACCAGCACGGACTTGAAGAAAGCACCAAATTTAGATCATAATCCTTCCTGTATGCCAAAAAGTTAAATGTTTGAACCCAGCAAACAATCACTCATGCATATGTTATCCACAATATTAAGTTGAGCTCACATCCATAGCTATGTATAAGGTACCTCTCCATTTTGCACAAAAAAATGACTGGAGTACTTTCTTTAGTGTTGTGCACAGCAGAGCAATATAATTAAATGAGCAGCATAATTTGTTCAGAATGGAGCTTTAAATACAAGTGCTCATAGGAATATGAAGACTTATGTTATTTAATGTTCAAATTCTAGGTATATTTCAGTCTTAACAAAAAACTAAATGGATATTTCTGATATTGAAGTTGATGTCACTGGAGCAGAGAAGTTTAAGATGTACTTACATGGGGGTATTAAATTTTTAAAGACTATTCTTACAGGAAAGATTGTATAAATAAAGACTATTTCCTCTGAGTAAATTAGGTGCAAAGGGTCATTGATTTAGGCAATTACTATAAAGTATAATAGTTTCTATATTCTTGGGGTTGTTGGAACTTGAAAGATAGTGGAGGTAGAGTCAATTATATTTATGAAGTGAAAAGAGGATTGCAGAAATGAAGATATAGAATGATGGAGAGAGTTCAGACCAATGTGATTCATGTAGGTTTGCTCTAGCAAAGAGCTGGTTCAGATACAATAGATTTTTAAAAATGTTTTCATTCATTCATGGATGCCACAGGCTGGCCAGCATTTATTGTCCATCCCAGTTGCCCTTGAGAAAGTGGTGCTGAGCTGCCTCTTGAACAGCTGCCATCCATTTGATGTAGGTGCCCCTACATGGTTGTTACAGACAGAGTCCCAGGCCTTTGATCCAACAACACTGAGGAAATGGTGATATATTCGAAATCAGGCAGGTGAGTCATTTGGAGGGCATCTTGCAGATCATGGCATTCCTATGTATCTGCTGCCCTTGTAGTAGTGGGTATGGGTTTGGAAGAGCCTTGGTGAATTTCTGCACTGCACCTTGTAGATCATATATGCTGCTGGAACTGAATGTCGGTGGGAGAGGGAGTGAATGCTCGCAGATGTGGTGCCAATTAAATAGGTTGCTTTGTCCTAGATGGTGACAAGTTTCTTGTGGGATGTTAGATCTGCACTTATCTTGAAAGTATGCTGGAGCTAGATTCACTTCTGGCTTTAAGAAAAGGTTGGACAATTTTCTGAAGAGGAAGTAATTGCAAGACTACACAGAAAAAGCATGGAAGTATAATTATCATCAGCAGTCCCTTGTAGATGAGGATGACTGTCTTCCACTCTCAGGGTGAATCCGTAGGTGGCTGTACAGATTGATATGGCTACCGCAGGCTCTTTTACACTTGGGGGCAGGTGGTGGTCATGGTAAGGGGTGGGTGGGGCATTGGTGTGGCAGTGCTGCTTTCACCGTTTTCACCTGGCTTCCATTTTTTCCCGATGGCAATTCTTGAGGTGCTCAATGCATTCCCAGATGCTCCTCCTCCACTTTGGACAGTCTTGGGCCAGTGATTCCCAGGTGTCTGTGGGAATGCTACATTTCAGCAGTGAAGCCTTGAAGGTATCACTGAAGCACTTTGTCTGTCTACCTGGAGCTCGCCTGCCGTTTCGAAGCTAGGAGTAGAACACCTGCTTGGGGAGTCTCGTGTCAGTCATGCAGACGACATGGCCAGTCCATTACAACTGATCAAGGGTGGTCAGTACCTCGATGCTGGGAATGTTGGTCTGGTTGAGGACGCTGGTGTTGGTGCGTCTTTCTTCCCAGCGGATTTGCAGGATCTTGCGCAGGCAGCGTTGGTGGTACTGTTCCAGTGCCTTGAGGTGTCTGCTATATAATATGCTGAGTAGCTGTTACAAAAGTGCGAGCAATGGGCTGAATGGTTTGCTTCTGTACTCTGAGTCTGTGATGTGACACAGCATTAGTTCAGAGTTGCTGTGTACATTTCTTATGGTGAAAATTAAAATGCAAATTGAAAATTATACAGAAGCCTCAAACTCAAAATTAACAGCTTCCAAAAGTGAACTGGACTCTTGCTAGATATTTGACTCTGATGCAAGATGTTGCACTGGTCTCATATAGTTAAATGTTTCAGAGTAGAGTGGTATTAGGTGTTAATCCCATGACATTTCACAGCCTCATTTGACATAACTATTGATAAAACCACAAGTAATGAATGGCTGCCCATATTTGCTAATTGTAAGTAAAGTGATATGGTCCTGCAGGTAACAATAGTTGGTACTTTACTAACCACGATAGCAAGTGTGCTTGCAAGCAACAGTGGGTTGCACAAAAATGCAGATCTCTGCTTGGTGATAACAAAATGGTTATTCACCGCCACAGTTAATTTTGGGGCTTATGTAATTTTTGGTTTGACTATCGTTGCTTTGCCTTTCCTCTTCACTATGTACTAGTCTTGAAAAATGCTATGTAGAGTTGAAACTTGCCCCTCCAGTGAAAATTGGACATGTCACATGCAGGGATACGTCATCCAATTTCTCAGAATTTTTGGTATTTTCATCATTGTGGTGAAAGACTGAGTCAAGTACTCTTTAACAGGTTGATGTTTTTACTTTTCTGTGTTTCCTGTTAGCTGGTAGCCTGTCCGTCTCCATTTTGTCCTTTAAGCATTCTATAAGCTGTACAGACAATGTGTGAGAGTGGTGTGCTGAACAGATGTCTGATTATTTAACCTTTGGGCTAAATATAGAGCTTGGCCTTGCACATATCAAGTGCTATTATTTACTCGTCAAATTTTGAAGAAACTGTGGTCTGAAACCTGACATCTCCAAGGGATCATTGAACCTGTATCCTCTGCTGTGTCCTGTTTAGTTGCTCTTTTCCCATTGCAGACCATATGGTTTGCGCCATGACACTTGACTAGAGTACATTGCATTATATCACAACTTCCATATGGCAAGAGATAGTAGGAACTGCAGATGCTAGAGAATCCGAGACAACAAGGTGCAGAGCTGGATGAACACAGCAGGCCAAGCAGCATCATAGGAGCAGAAAGGCTGACATTTCGGGCCTAGACCCTTCATCAGAGTTCATCCAGCTCTGCACCTTGTTGTCTCTTCCATATGGCAAGCAGTTTCTTTGGTTCATTCACTGATCAAAAAAGCATATGGACACTATCTCTCTTTACTCATTCATGTGAAGTGAGAGTCAATCAGTAAGGCCAGCATTTGTTCCTCATCCCGAATTTCCTTTGGAACAAGAATTGGACTATAAACTGACACATCAGGAACTTTGATGGTATACATAAGAAATCATAGGTACGAACTGTGCCTGAGCATGCAATTATTTATTATTAGACTAACTATCTACTCCATTATTATCTGGTTGGGTCGACCTGCATTTTTTCAGTCGTTGTTTCTATTTTAGTGGTGCTGACATGTTAGAAATATTTCACACACCACCTTAACAAATAGAGGAACCATTCTTGTGTGGCAAGGCTACAAGATGGGAGTTTATTTTCAAATGCATTTGGTACAGAAGCCCTCGTGAAACCAGAAATGTAATGACACAGCACTGATGAAATGTTCCATATTTAAATACATATTTCAAAAGGGATAATCGTGTTTTGATCTATTCTAAATGGAAAAGAAGTGTGGATAAAGATGAACTAGAAAGAGTTGTTCCTATTATTTGGAACTCAGTCTGCCCAACCATATGATCACAACATAAGTGAGGTAACAGAAGTCAATCTGATTTACAATAGACCTGAAAGCTGTGATGCACCATTTTGTAAGTCATACTAAAATATTAAAAAATTGTTGACAGTTAAGTCTAGATCTTATACCCAACATGACTGAATCTAGAAGAAGTAAAATTAAGCTCATGCATCTACTCCTGTGTCTTCAATAACACTAATTTTGCTTTATTTCCATCTATTCAAGCCCAAAAACCATGATCAGGAATGAAAATTGCAACACTGAATCAGGTATGTGCATTATATCTATTAAGTATTGTATTTATGTATCTATGCAATCAAATAAAATAACGCTACCTATCCCCTGAACTTTGGAATTATCGTTTGGAGTTCTGCAATGTCTATTTATTCGATCAAATAGTTATCTTTCAAAGAAAATATTGAAACAAGAACTTCGCTCAATTTGTAATTATTGATACATTCCAGATATTAAGCAGATATTGCAATAAATGTCATCCCATGGACAAAATATCTTTAAAATCTAAGACTTCATAAAGCATAGTAGGTTTGCACTAAAAAGCAACCTATTTAAGCTTGTCTAGAACAGGAGAACCAGAGGCAATGACCTGTACTTGAAAGGGGAAAATTCAAAATTAGTATGGAGTAACAGTGCTTGGAATTTTCTGGGCCCTGTGGCAAGAGGTTGTGAAGCTCCCAAATGCCAGGGAAGTGCTTGACATCTTCTTGCTATGTACCACATTGCCAGCAGTGGGAAAGTTTGTCACTTGATCCTCTAATGAGCCAATTATGTGGAACCTTTGCAGCTCTGCAGGTATTTTGTCCACTTTGGCAGGCCCAACACTATAGCAGTGCCACCCAGTAGGTTACAGCAGGCTGTTCTTTAATGAAACTTCAAGGCCAGATCAGGGTTGGTATTCCATGATTAAGCACCCCACTCCCCCACCCATCCCTACCCCCAAACCTCCCAGCCCACGTGCCAATAACCAGGCTCTGACTACGTAGCCCTGGCCTGCCCTAATTTACCTAAACTGTCCTTAAAGGCCACTGGGCTGTAAGGTGGCTGCTACTTGCACTAAGGTGGTCTAACCCATGACCACCACCAGAGCTACTGGAACTCTGATTGGGCTGCCAGCAGAATGCCTTCACTTGCTGAAGAATAATGAAAAATTTTAGCCACTGTTACTCCGTCTTAATTTGGAATTTACCCCTTTCAAGTACAGGTTATTTTCTTTGGTTCTGTTCTTCTAGCCAAGGTTAAATACCTTGCTTTTTTAGTGCAACCCTACTGTGCTCTTTGAAACCTTAGATTTTAAAGAACTTTCAGCAATGGGATGAGTTTTATTGCAATGCCTACTTAATATCTGGAATGTACCAACATTTACAAATTGAGCTAAGCTCTTGTTTCAATATTTCCTTCAAAAGGTAACCTGCTTTGGGCCTTAGTAATGTGACTTCTGCCGTCTCAAATAAAGTCAGTTCAGTGTTTCAATCAGCACTGCCAAACGTGTGGTACACATGCTATTGAGAAGATGGTGGAAGCCATTCATACTGTTCATTCAAGTGCAAATAAAATAGAATTCTTTCAGAAACTAACCTGTTTAATTCAGGACATAAACAATTGGACCAGGTAGTAAGTGTTGTTAACTTCAGAAGAAAGAGGTGACTTTGAACCGATTATTCCTGAATCTCTTCGCCTTTTTCTGTTCTGAAACAAGTTCAGAATTTGATTACTGTGCTTAATGAACAGCTGCATTATCAACACATAAGGAAAAAAGTTGAATGTTAGAAAACAAAACCAGTTGGATCTTTGAGACAGTAAGAACTGCAGATGCTGGAGTCAGAGACAACACAGTGTGCAGCTGGAAGAACACAGCAGGCCAGGCAGCATCAGAGGAGCAGGAAAGTTGACATTTCAGGTTGGGACCCTTCTTCAGAAATGGGGAGGGGGAAGGGAGTCAGAAATAAATTGAGAGAGGAGGGGTGGGGATGGGGAAGGTATGTGGGATGGTGATAGGTGAGTGCAGGTAGGGATTAGTCATTGGGATGGGAGGGGTGGATAGGTGGGAGACAAGATGGACAGGTTGTGTCAGGTCAAGGATGAGGCTGGGCATAGGATGAGGTCAGGGGTGGGGAGATTTTAAAACTGGTGAATTTCATGTTTGAGCTGTTGGGCTGTAGGCCCCTGAGGTGGAATATGAGATGCTGCTCCTTCGGTTTGCGGGTGGTATCATTGTGACACTGGAGGAGGCCCAGGATGGACATGTCACCCAGGGAGTGGGAGGGAAAGTTAAAATGGTTGGCAACCGGAAGGTGTTGTCGTTTGGCACATATAGAGTGCAGATGCTCTACAAAATGGTCTCCAAATCTACACTTGGTCTCAACAATGTAGAGGAGGCCACATCGGGAGCAGCGGATACAGTAGACCAAGTTGACGGATGTGCAGGCGAACCCCTGTCAGATATGGAAGGTTTGATTTGTGCTTTGAGTGGAGGTGAGAGGAGAGGTGTAGGGGCAGGTGTAACACTTCCTGCAGTTGCAGGGAAAGGTGCTGGGGGTGGTGGGGCAAGTGGGGAATGTGGAGCGGACGAGGGAGTCGCGGAGAGAGCGGTCCCTACGAAAGACAGATAGGGGTGGGGAGGGAAATATCTCTTTGGTTGTGGGATCGGATTGTAGGTGGCAGAAGTGACAGAAAATGATATGTTGGATGCGGAGGTTAGTGGAGTGATATGTGAGGACAGGGGGGATTCTGTCTTTATTTTTGCTGGGGGAAGGAGTTGTGAGGGCAGAAGTGCAGGAAATGCAAGAGGTGTGGTTGAGGACATTTTTGATCACAGGACGGGGGATGTTATGATCCTTGGAATAGGAGAACATCTGGGATGTGCGGGAGTCGAATGTCCCATCTTATGAGCAGACACGGTGGAGGCGGATGAATTGGGAGCAGGGGATCGCATTCTTGCAGGAGGGTGGGTGAGATATTCATCTCATAATTTGTGCAGTCGTGTGTTGGGGCTGAATGGTAATTCATTACAATAATTGAAACATTGCTGCAGAGTCTGTCAGAAAATGCAACTCGACCTAACCAGCCATGTTGTATCTTCCATTCCAAAGTTGCCATTTCACTTCAAAGAGTGTGTTTTAAGATTGTGTTCGCACAGGGATTTTTATCCCACTGGACATTAACAAAGAGCAGAATCGAGGCTGCTACTGCCCATGTATAAAATAAATGAATTAGAATTGGAATTTCACTTGTGTGTCTCTTTAAATATTCATTTATCCCCATTGGCTAGAGACTAACCAGCAGACTGTCTGCCTGTTTCTGAAGAAGGTTCCCGACCTGAAACGTTAACTTTCTTGCTCCTCTGATGCTGCCTGGCCTGCTGTGTTCCTTCAGCTCCACACTGTGTTGTCTCTTGCTACCCCTGTCTGTTAGTATCCTACCTGACCATCGCCATCAAGCACTGAGTGCTAAAAAAGGAGAGTAACTTTCCTGAAATAATGATGAACATGTCATGCCACTATGATGTTTCCCAAGTCTGCTTCTTGGCCTCACTTATGAACAAATTTTACCTTTAAGGATAATACAAATTTAGGGCTGATCTGATACATTGGGATTAATTCCAGCATCATATTCTCCTTGGCATTGTCATACGTAACAGGACTGCATTAGCCGATAGTCTTCAACTTGTCACCATTCTTCATGTGTCTTTCGTGTGAAGGCAACATATTAACCTTGTCATAACTTATTACTGCCTTATAAGTTGAGACTTCTTCCAGATTCCAGTACAGATCATTGTGGAATTCGATCCTGGTCTGTATTTGACTAAATGTTCTTTGCATCAGCTGCAGGTTTTCAGGCTGCCCAACTCCCTTTGTACTTAAAAATTTAACAAACTTTTCAAGATGCTTTCACATGCATCTTTCATGTCATGATCAACAAAACCTGGTTCTAATTTTTGTTGCATCATTATAGCAAAGGTTTGCACTTTCTATACTTGACTGAACAAAATATTTGAGTGTTATGCTAGTTGAAAGTCAATAACCTTTGTCAAGCATGGAGGTATCATTAAATTATGCATCATTATGTGTGATTTTATTATAATCCCACAAACTTGATATGTTTTCCAAGAAATGATTGCCAGAACAATTGCAACTAAGCATTTTTAATCTCTAACCATTACACCAATGAAACTAGGCCATTGATGTTTTACACAGAAAATCAGGAAATTAAACTGCCAAGTCTTTTGACAAATTGCACCATTACTCAGATATAGCAGATATAAATGCATCATTGATAACTGGATTCAGAGCTACATTCATTCCTCTGAATCATTTGTGGTTAATGTGTGATAGTATTCTGACAGTAAAGGAGTTACACTAAAGCATGCAAGCTTCCATCATAAAGGGATATGTCCCTGAGTTACCAATCATTTAGTTTCTATTTTTTGACTGTGATCAGTACTTTAAAGCTTGTTTGCAACAGCTTTCACTGGTGTTGGGACAAGAAAGTCCCAGGTTTGATGAAATATCTATTCTCAGCTGAGCTGCACTGTGGAAACCTCAGTTTAGATGAGTTTTACTATCATGATCTACTTCAAAGTAAGTTTGCCAGTATACCTTAACAAGGGATGTTCGTGATATCTTCACTGTATCATAACATGTGACTCGTGCAAATAAAGGTCTCAGGCTCCATCATAACTAGGGCCACTTAAAGCTTGACGCACTGGGAGAAGAACACTACTCTTTGTAACCAAATAGTTTAATATTAGCCCCACATAAGGATGTGCTTATGAATGTATGAGTTGTATATATTATTAATCAGTAATAAACATCTGTAGGTTCTTTAAATATCATGTTACCCATGCCCTAGTTTCATATGTTATGGGGGATAACATAAGCATTGCACATTGAATAAAGATACCCTCCTGGAGGAAACACACACACAAGTAAAGAGAGAAACTAAATCACCAAGGGTGTATATTATCCATTGACCGCTGCTAGAAATGTGTGCTCTGATCTTATAATCCTAACAACTGGACAATTTATCCTTGACTCAACGTTCAAACGCAACTAAGAAAAGTTTACCTAAAAATCTATTTTAAGAAATTATCGGAATCTGTAAGAATTGGGATGGAGTTTTAAATTGACCACAAAGGGAATTACTATATCTGGAGCATGATTACTTTTTCTTCCTCTTCGAAAGAATCTTAGTGAGGTACTCACAACTGTGTGTATTCTGCACATGACCCATTTACTTATGTATAAGTCCTCCAGAAGCTTGGTGCAAGCAAAAGAGTAAAGTGTAAAGGAATAAGTGAGAAGTGTAAAGGAATAAGTGAAAAAGTGTAAAGGAATAAATTCCAAACCTGGCACATAAGAACACAGACAATAGGAGGAGGAGTTGGCCATTCATCCCTTAGAGCCTGTTCCGCCATTCAATATGATCCTGGCTGATCCTCTATCACAACACTATATTCCTACTTTCTGTCCATACTCCTTTCTTTCATTTATTCATGTGTGGGATGGGGCCATCGCTGGCTGGCCAGCATTTATTAGCCATCCCTAGTTGCCCTTGAGAAGGGGGTGGTGACCTTCCTTCTTGAACTGCTGCAGTCTACTTGCTGTGGGTTTACACACAGTGCCCTTTGGGAGAAAATTCCAGAATTTTGACCCAGCGACAGTGAAGGAATGGCGATATGTTTCCAAGTCAGGATGGTGAATAACTTGGAGAGGGACTTGTAGGTGGTAGTGTTCCCATATATCTGCTGCCCTTGTCCTTCTAGATGGAAGCGGTCATGGGTTTGGAAGGGCTGTCTAAGGATCTTTGATGAATTTCTGCAGTGCATCTTGTAGGTAGTACACACTGCTGCTACTGAGCATCGGTGGTGGAGGGAGCAATAACAGACAAATGAGAATGGTTACCCTTATTTTTTGACATCTGAGAAATGATCTATGAAGCAGATGAATTTTAAAAAGGGGCAGTAAAAATAAGTAGGAATTGGAGAAAGTACGTTTTATGTAGTATTTACAGAACAGAAACAGGTCAGCATTTCTGCCCAACATGAGTTTCCTCACAGCCCTCTTCATCTCAACCTATCTCTCTATCTGTTTTGGAATTTGTTCGCTTTAATATTTGCATATTCTGCTTTAATTTGCAGATATAATATATGCATTTGTCAAGAGAAATAATCTACCAAGCAATCCAAAACATGCAACAGGTAGGTTCAACTTCATGGACTTCAAATTCTTTCCTTAATATTAATATCCTAGTATTACAATAATTGCATATATATACACACATATTTATTTGAATCACCAAAAGCAGATCATGTCAATGAATACAGCGATATAGAACAGGAGGAAGAAGTGTCCTATGCAGATATTGTCATTCATCATCCAAGGCAACAATGCTGCGACCAACAGCCCGAGGTATGATTATTTCAGTACCACTTTCCTTGTTCATTTATTCTCTTTGCCTGACTGTAGATTTAAGGAAAGGGACCAGTCATAAGTTAATGCTGTTAGGAAGAATTAAATCTGGGAAGAATTGTGAATTGATTCATTGACTGGCAGGATCTCCCTACAGATGAAGCGAGGCTCAGTAGCGTAATGAACAAGGGATTCTGATATTATAGGAAATTGTCTTCATGTAGTACTAGAGAGAATACTCAGAGTTAACAAGGACCTGCCATAGACTGGGAATTGTTCTCGTATTATCTACTACCTTACTTTCGTGTAAGGAAGAATATTGCTGTAAAATACAACACTGGTCTTTATCAGGGCTTTAATTCCGTGTATATAGTGAGATACTTTGTGCCCATTTGGTGCCTCTTTGCAGTCATAGTTTAGGAAATGAAAGTGAACATAAATCCATGGGTAGGGTGAATTGAATCTGTGACAAATCAGTTAGCTTTTACATTTAGTGCTCACAGTGCCTGAGCTGGAGCCAGTTTTCTTGCGAACCACATAACTAGGGAAATAGAAAGTGTTTTAAACTAATTAGCAGGAGCAAGTACATTAAAGAGTAGAGACAATGTACGAGAGGAAGGTAGTATTATGGAAAATGAAGATTAGGGAATGGTAGGAAGGGGCACAGGGCAAAAACCTAGGAATAGACCAAAAATCAAGACTAGATGTTGCAAGGTAACAATAATAAAAAAAAAATTAAAGGCTCCCTATCAGAATGTTCATAGCATTCGTAACAAATCTAATGATTGATAGTGCATAATGAAGTAAATAAATACGATCTGATAAATGTTATGGGGACATGGCTTCAGGATGACAAGAATTGGTTCCTGAATATTGAGGGATTTATGATGTTCAAGAAAAATAAGAAGCTAGATAATGGAGCACTGTTGTCCAGGATAACATTTGTACGGTTGTTAGAGATGACCTTGGTCATGGAGATCAGCATATAGAATTGGTTTGCATCCAGATGAAGAATAGTGGGGAAAGAAGTCATTATCAAGGGTGTTCAACAGGCCTCCAAACAATAACTATAATATAGAACAAATTATAAACAAAAAAATATTGGATGTTTATGATAAAGGGATGGCACTAATCATGGGTGACTTTAATCTATATGTAAACTGGAAAAATCAGACAGGTAATAGTTGCCTGGATGAAGGTTCATAGAATGTTTTCAGGATAATTTATTAGAGCAACACGTTTTGGAACCATGCGGAGAGTAAGTTATACCAGATTTGGTATTGGGTAATGTGATAGGATTAGTTAGTGAGGCATCCCAGATAGCAGTGACCACAATGTGACTGAATTTTATACCCAATTTGAAAGAGAGATTGGTTTAGGACTAGTATTTTAAATAAGGCCAACTATGCGTCATGAAAGCTGAGCTAGCTGAAGTGAACAGGTCTACGAGATCTAGGAATAGATCATTAGCCACACAGTGGCAGACATTTAGCAGATATATAATAATACTCCAAATAAATATTTTCCTACTGTAAAGAAATATTCTATAGGGAGGCCCCACCATTTGTGGCTAACTAAACAAGTTAGAGATTTAAGGAAAAAAACATGTAACCGCAGAAAGTTGAGCGGCAGTTAAAATGGTTGGTCAGAATATAAAGAAAAACAATAGAGACTTTATATTTGTAAAGTTAATCAGGATGAAGAAATTAGGATGTGGCAGGAAGCTAGTTAAAAACACAAAGATGGAGATATTACAGTTATTTCAAAAAGAAACAAGTAAAAGTAAGTGTTGGTCCTCTAGAGAGGGAGAATGGGGAGTTAACAGCAGATTTTAAGGAAATGGCTGAACAAATGAGCAACTTATCATGTTTCTGTTTTCACTATAGAGGGCACTGAATCAAAGATCATTGAGGTCATAGTTATCAATCAGGAGGTGGAATGGAGAGGGGAATTTACAAAGTTTCCATCATGAGGGAAGTGGCACGAATCAAACTGATGGAGCTGTGAACTGACAAGTTTCAGTGTCTGGATGAAGTAAAAGAGGCTGCTAATGAAACAGTAGATAGATTGATGTGAAATTTCCAAACGTCTAGGAAACGTTCCATCAGATTGGAAAGTAACAAATGTAACACTTCTAGTCAAGAACAGAGGAAAACAGAAAGCAGGAAACAAAAGGTCTGTTGTGAGGTAACCGTTAGAACCAATCATTCTAACAAATTATAGATATGCATACAAAAAGAACTCAAGATAATCAGGAAGAATCAGCATCATTTTATGAAAGGGAAATCATTTAACCAATTTATTTGAATTATTTGAAGGAGTAAACATTGTCTACATGAATTTTAGAAGGCTTTTGACAAGATTCCGCATGTTAGACTGGTTAGTAAAGTTAGATTGCATGGGGTCCAGACAGAGCTTGCAATTGCTTGACGGTAGGTGACAGTGGAGGGTTGTTTTTCAGACTGGAGGCCTGCGACCCATTCCACAAGAGTGCAGAGTTCACTGTTGTTTGTAATTTATATAAACAGTTTGGATGAGAATATAGGAAGCATGGTTAGTAAGTTTGCGGATGACACCAAAATTGATGGTATAGTGGACAGTGAAGAAGGTGCACAATGGGATCTTGATCAACTGGGCCATTGGGCCAAGGAGTGGCTGATGGAGTTTAATTTAGATAATTGTGAGGTTTTACATTTTGGTAAGACTAACCAGGGCAAGTCTTACACAGTTAATGGTAGGGCCCTGGGGAGTGTTGTCAAACAGAGAGACCTAGGGGTGCAGGTACAAAGTTCCTTGAAAGTGACATCACAGGTAGACAGTGTGGTGAAGAAGGCATTTGGCAGGCTTGCCTTCATTGCTCAGACCATTGAGTATAGGTGTTGGGATGTCATGTTGCGGTTGTACACGGCATTACTGAGGCCACATTTAGAGTACTGTGTACAGTTCTGGCTGGCCTGCTATAGGAATGATATTATTAAACTGGAAAGGGTGCAGAAAAGATTTACAAGGATGTTACTGGGACTGGAGGGTTTGAGTTATAAGGAGAGGCTGGATAGCTGGGACCCGTTTCCTTGGAGCTTAGGAGGTTGAGGAGTGACCTTACAGAAATTTGTAAAATCGTCATCGACAAGGTGAATAGCCAAGGTCTTTGCCCTAGAGTAGGGGAGTTCAAAACTAGAGGGCATATTTTTAAGGTGAGAGGGGAAACATTTAAAAGGGATCTGAGAGGCAACTTTTTCACACAGAGGGTGGTTCATATGTGGAATGAACTGCCAGAGGAAGTGATCGACGCAGGCACAGTTACAACATTTAAAAGACAGGTACATGAACAGGAAAGGTTTAGAGGGATATGGGCCAAGCGCGGGCAAATGGGACTAGTTTAGTTTGGGAAATATGATAATTATGGACAAGTTGAACCAAAGGTCTGTTTCCATGCTGTATGACTCTATGACTCTGTGAGTAAAATATGGTCTGGATACAGGGAGCCTGTAAATGTAATATGCTTGGATTTCCAGAAAGCATTAGATAAAGCACTAAATCAAAGGCCATTGTGGGCAAATAAAGCTTGGAGCATACAGGGTAATATATTAGTATGGATAGAAGATTGTCTGGCAGAAAACGGGGAGTATGCATAAATAAGTCTTTGTTTGATTGGCAGAATGCGATCTGTAAAGTTCTGTAGGGTTCTGTGTTAATGTCTCAACTTGTTCCAGTTTATATCAGCAACTTAAGTGAGGAAGTGAAAGCATGGTAGTTAAATTCATAAACAATGCCACGATTGTTGAAAAATATGCTTTGAAGAAGACATAAGGAACAGTAATAGATAGGCAAGTGAACGGGGAAAAGAATGTTGCAGACGATGTGTATTGTGAGAAAATGAGAAGTTGTTCATTTCCATAGGACGAGTACAAAAGCAGAGTATTGGTGAGATTACTTCTCAACGTCTCACATTAAATTTAATGTGTGGTTTAGGTGTCTTTATTTAAGAAGGCAGTTCAGAGGAGGTTTACTGGATTGATACCTGGAATGAGCAGAGAACTACGAGCAGGAGTAATTAATTCAGCCCATCAAATTTAGTACCCTATTTAATGAGATTGTGGCTGATTTGAGAACTCTCAATTCCACTTTCTTTCCCCTTCCCCATAATACTTGATTCCTTTACTGATTAAAAATCTGTCTCTCTCAGCCTTGAATATGCTTGATCACCCAGCTTCTACAGCCCTCAGAGGTAAAAAAAATTCCACAGATTAACTCCCACTGAGAGAAGAAATTCTTCCCTATCTCTGTTTTAAAAGGGTGATGCTAGTGCTGAGATGGTGCTGTCTGATCCTAGACTCTCCCATAAGGAGAAACAACAGTTAAGCTTGTACTCTGTTACGTCCCCTAAGAATGTTATATGTTTAGTAAGTTTGCCTCTCATTCTTCTAAACTATAGTGAATATCAGTCAAACCTACTGAACCTCTGCAAAAAAGAAAATCCCTCAATGCCTGGGCTCAAACTAATGAACTTTCTCCGGACTACCTCCAATTTATATCTTTCCTTACATAAGAATTTCAAACTGTTCACAATATTTTAAGTATGGCATGTTTAGTTCGCAGTCCCGACCATCTCTCAGTAATGGCTTCTGTATCATAATCTTAATTTAATCATTATGCTTTATTCATTCACATATAGGACTCTTACTTTGGCTATACACTGTAACCTGTCCCTCAGCAATGATGCTTTATTCACCTGTTTATTATTTCTTTCTTCTGATTTAATCAATATACTTATTATAGTTTTATAGTACATTGTAATATGGCCATTACCTGCCATACCTAAAGCACGATTCCTGACTTTCTGTTTACCCTCTGTCCTGTCACTTGATTTTGAAACTATATTTCCCTTAAGATCCCCCACCCACCCACCCATAGCACCTCACCACCCATTTACTAGTTTAAAGTCTTTGTGATCACCGTATTTAGCCTTTCCTGGTACATTGGTCCCAGTTTTGTTCAGGCGCTGACAATGCCAACGGTACGTTTCCTCCTATCCAATATGATGCCTATATTCTGTGAAATGGAACCCTTCTTTCCAGCACCATTCTTTTAGCCACATGTTTACTTCCATAATTTTATTATCTCTGTGGCAATTTGCACTTGCTTTGGGTAATAATCCAGAGGTTTTAACTGCTGAGGTCCTATTCTTTAATTTTGATCCTAATTCCAGATATTCCCCAAATAAGACTTCTTGGCTACCCTGGCCTATATTGTTGGTCCCAACTTGGACCACAACAAATGGATCCTCCCCTCCCACCCCAACATTCTTTCCAGCTAGTTCAAGATGTCCCTTATCTTTGCAGGTAAGCAGCATGTCATGCAGGAGCTTACAAAGGATGCTGCCTCTACCTCCAATTATAGAATCTCCTTTTCTGTCACTTTTCTTTTTGTTCCCCCCTTTTGAATGGCCTCCTGTACTATGATGAAGTGAGCGGTTTGCCAATCCTCCCTGTAAGCCTTTTCCTCATCCAAACAGGGGGCAAGTACCTCACACTTGTTGAATAAGGTCAAGAGCTGAGGCAAATCCAATTCTAAATTCAGGATCCCTCTACCTGCCACATTGTAGTTACACCCTCCTGTTTCTGACTACTTGCCAAATTTGACGTACTTAACCTAAAGGGTGCGACTGCCTCCTGTGACACAGCATCCAGGTAACTCGCTCCCTTCCTGATGTGTCGCAGTGTTTGAAGCTAAGACTCCAGCTAATCAAATCTGAGCCGGTGTTCCTCAGGCAATCAATGCTTGCTACAGATATAGTTACTATAAACCACAATGGGGTCGACCAGCTCCCACATCATGCAGGTGTAACACATTGCCTGGCCCTGCATCTCTATATTATTTAATTAGTTTTTAATTTGTATTCTTTAATTTTTTTTACTGGTGTTTAGTTTTTAATCTGTAAAATGTTTCTCTAATTTACCTTTAAACTGGCAGCAACTCAGAATATGCATTCAAATTGTAGGAAACTGTCCTCAATACATTCAATGAATTTTTCCTCATGGCTACCCCTACCAATCTGCATGAAGTTTAAATTCACTAATGTTTTACCTTTTTATATGCACTTGTTATCTCCTAAAGAATTCTCTGTCATACAATATGACAATTATTAGGGATCCTGTCGACTTCTCCCACCACTGTCTTTTCCCCCATGTTATTTCTTACCTCTGACCCATACAGATGGTACATCTTCTGATCCAAACTCATTGCTTACTACTGTACTTATTCCATTTGGTACTAACAAAGCTGTCTCACCATCCTCTCCTTCCTGCCTGTCCTTTTGAAAAGTCACATACCCCTGAATATTTAGTTCCGGCTTTGATCTCCTGGTAACCATGTGTCTGTAATAGTTATAAGGTCGTACCCATTAACCTCCTTTTGTGCCATTAATTCATTTATTTTGTTCCAAGTGCTATGCGCATTTAAGTAAAGAGACATTAATTTTAACATTTTACAATTTTTCCCAATTTGTTCCTATTTTCTTTTTTTAAAAATCTTGGACATTTTGTCCTTTCTTGTCTCACAGTGAATGTCATCACCTAAACAGCTGCCCAGCAATGCCACTATATCCTTTTGCTTTATAAACCTGCATGCCCACTCTTCAGAATCCCTCTGTATAATTTAAAGTCCCCTGTACAGCCCTAGCTATTCAATTTGCTAGGACGTTGACTCCAGCACAGTTCATATGAAGCCCATCCCACTGGAACAGCTCCCTTCAAGCCCACTACTGGTGCCAGTGCCCCATAAACTGAAACGTATCCTACCTACACTAATCTTTGAGCCACACATTTAAATCTTTGATTTTATTTACCCCATGTCAATTTGCCAGTGGCTCAAGTAGTAAATCCTCAGATTGTTACCTTAGAAGTTCTGCTTTTCAATTTATGTAGGACAGACTGGGTTGTTTAGAAGAGTGAGGGGTGACTTGATTGAAATGCTTTATTCTATATTTGTCAGATGCTTCGTAAAAATAGTTGTGAATGGGTTTTGTTCATATATTTTTTCCATTTGTTGCAGCAAATCAGTGATGTAACAGGGAAAAATAACAGGGGAGACTTCAAATACTTGCATGGTTCATCTCCTCACAAATATGTTGATGACAACTCTGAATATTCGGTCGTGCGAGTTTCACACCAGGGCTTGAGAACTGTTTGACTGTGCAGCAGAGATAAGCTGTCCGATATATTGTCACATTGCTAACCAACCATTTGGCAGTATTCACAGGAAAGACTTGCTAAAGTGAAGAGATTTGTTCATGGAACATCTGCAAACTGAAGGATTGTGACTGAGCGGACAGGAACGCAATCAAGTTGGTTCGCAAAGTTTCCTGTGATTGTGTCAGGACTTTTCCATTCACTTTTTTTTAAGTTATTGGAAAACCATCGAGGGCCCAGCATTTTCGAACATCTCCAGGCCCCAGCTGCATAATCCAAATTTGTCTTTCCTACTCCTGCAACATAAAGAAGCATGGCAGCTGTTAGTACCCACAGTTCTCTGTGTACCTGACCCTTCCTCATGTATGGAATAAGCTTTAAGTTTATATTTAATTTTGAAAGCCCCAAATTCAACTTTTCCGAAGTTTGGAGATGCATCTGCACAAAGCATCAGAGCCAACTGGAATCTGATCTCAATCATCGTCCATGGATTTTTATGGCTGGAGACACAGACAACAGTGAGAAGCCAGAATCTCAGTTGTCTTTACTGCCCTGTTCATGGTGTCCTAGGGACAAGAAAACAAATGCAGTGCTAAGTTTACTGAGTTTAGCTAGCTCGGCATACACCAAGGGTCAAAACCTAAACAGTTCATCTGCTTCAGAATCAGAATGCACAGTCTACTTGTCATTAGGCCAACAATATACTAATGAGAAAACTTAACCTATCTAAACAGCAGTATCATTGTACGTACGTAGGCAAAACAAAAATCTACATTGCACTGTTTGAAAGTACAAAGCTGCAGGTTAGCAAAACTGTAAATAAATTCAATTCATAAATGAAACAATGTATTTTTCATGGAAATGTTCGTTCAAAATGTTATACGTGACTTTCAGCAACCATGAATACATCATATGAAATGTACAATTTACATTTGTTTCTCTTATTTTTACTAATGCAGAGTAGATTCTGTTATGTTACCACAATCTGACACTTTAAAGCCATTGTTCCTGTAAATACAAGTGTTGTGTCAGAGTAGCTGTTTTGCATATTTGCAAAAGCTAAGGAACAGATAATATCATCCAAATGTGACATATTTCAAAAAAACAAATAATTGCACTGAAGATATTGTAAATAGTTAAGAATGCTTAAGTTGGGTAGAATTAATTTAGCTGATACCACACAGGGTTGTTCACTGCAACTTGAAAATATTTATAAAATTTTCAGAGAAGTTTTTGAAAGTGTGGGCCTTTCTATTAATGAACGTGAACTTATGGAATCTAATCTTAATGTTTACCTCAACCATTGACAGCTTGTAATAAACTGGAGAGATTTTTTGGCATCTTGAGAGATTACAGGATCTGAGAATATTGGAGGATTTTAGAGCAGAGTCCTGGGTTTCAGGAGTACTGCCAAAAGTTTTTGTCACATGAAAGAGTGGGTAGACTTTCCACAAGCTTGTGGGCATTGAGTTAGGTCCTGCAACTTGGGGAAAGCCTATTTGTAAAGGTATGTTTGGAAGCATTGAAGTGACAATTATGGAGGAATGGATCTGAAGAGTTTGAGATCTAAACTGTATTGGGTTGCTTTTGAACAATAAGGTAATCTTGATATGTTTGTGCCTGTTCATTCTCTAACCTATCTGTGACTGATCTTGGATTGTCAGGTAACCCCTCTCATAACTTTTCACATAATTGACCAACTCCTACCTTCAAGCAGTAAGTGCATTCTAAGTGCTTTTACTATAACCTTTTTACTAAATATAGCTCTCCTAAAATATTGAAAAGTTAATCTCTTAGAGGGAATGTTTTAACTAAAATTAGAGCTAAAATAATGAGGGCAAGGAGGATATGGGCAGCTGCCAAACAGGGAGTTTGCAATAAATCGCTCATCTCCCAGTAAGGTACAAATGACAAAGAAAAACCATTGAAAATCTTCTAACTTGATAAAATTTCAACAAAATAAATCATGAGTGTGATTAATCTAAATGTATAAAGATAAAAATTGCAAAATTCCAGGCAAATTCAGCTTCAGGTTTTTTTTAAGTAAGTTCGTAAATTCTACAAGTTCTGAAAGGCCTGCTTTTGTATACATTTTAAGGTATCTATGAAAAACCATGGAAAATTGTAAATTGTCCACAGTGTGCACAGTAACATTGTTCAGCTGTTCTGGAAGAAGTAATGCAGTCACAGTTTAAATCTTTGAGACTGGTATTGATTTAGAAAACTTTAACAAAGATATTAAAATATGGAAGGTAGCTGATTTGATAAATGCAGTCATGTTATAATGAAGTATTACATGTTTTTATTTTTTGTTTTGTTTGAAACCTTATTTTGGAACTTTGGTCACAACAAAAAATATTTCAAGTTATTTGATTGTATTTACTGTTTCAGTTCTTTTGTTTAAAAAGGAAGATTTGCATTTAATATAACTAATGGATAAATTATTCTGACTGGTTATTCAGTACTGGCTATTAATTTGATGCTTTTAATATAGTTAATCAAGGGAGTGTGACATTGGAAGTGTAGCAGTGAAAGTGTGATGGTGAAAACGAGATGGTGAAAGTGTGATGGAGAAAATGTGAATGCATCAAAAAATGTGGTTTCTTACAGGAAGTAAGGGCTGAATGGTAGGAAATACAACAGATATAAGATTTTGTGATCAAATCATTGGCATCATGAAATGGTAGAGCACTGGGGGAGACCGTCATTAATCCATCATTGAAACTACTATCTACTTAGACCCATCTCCCTACACCTTACCTATTGTCCTGCAACTTGTAAGGTTAAAGGAATTGCAATTATTTCCCTCTCTTACGTTTAATGTCTGCTTAGTTAATAAGTTTGCTTCAAGATGATAAAAGTCTGTGAACTACTTTAAAATCTAATATCACCGATAAATTGTAGTCAGCTGATAACAATAATTTAAACATGAAAAACTTTAATAAAGACAATGAAAGTTACGAAAGATCATGGAATTGATAAAATTGCTTGTATCATGGTTTAATACATCATATCTTCTTAGGATCTTTTATATTTTGTTTAAACCCTTTTCGTCATAGAAGTTGTACTTACTATAGAAAAATATCAGAAAATGCTTCTTGAAACATATCAGATTGTTCAAACAGAATAACAAATTTATATTGGAAAAAACAGCAATACAGATAAAAAATGTGGAAGTGGTAAAGATATATCAATAGAAACACAAGTGATGCAAATAGGAGGTATATGCAGATGCAAGATATCTATTATATCTTGGAGGTTATATTGTCAAGGATATATTACTATCCTGTCACAAAGTGTTTATACACATTTTCTTTTACTTTTAATTTTATGCTCAGGGGCAAATGCATGCATAATATGGCCATGAAAACCTCAGGATCACTGCTTTGTACATAATTGTCTGATTTCTGATGGTGTCGCAGTAGTCCAGTAGTCTCAGTGCCCCTGAGAGCAGTGAAAGAAAATCTATTAAACCACTATCCAACTGCATTTGGTATGTGGGGAATCACCTCAGCAAGAAAACCCTGCAGCCCAATGGTATCAATGTGGATTTCACAAGTTTCAAAATCTCCCCTCCCCCTACCGCATCCCAAAACCAGTCCAGCTCGTCCCTGCCTCCCTAACCTGTTCTTCCTCCCACCTATCCCCTCCTCCCACCTCAAGCCGCACCTCCATCTCCTACCGACCAACCTCATCCCGCCCCCTTGACCTGTCCGTCCTCCCTGGACTGACCTATCCCCTTCCTAACTCCCTACCTACACTCACCTTTACTGGCTCCATCCCCGCCTCTTTGACCTGTTTGTTTCCTCTCCACCTATCCTCTCCTCTATCCCTCTTCTATCCGCCTCCCACTCTCTCCGTATTTATTTCAGAACCCCCTTCCCCTCCCCCTTTTCTGATGAAGGGTCTAGGCCCGAAACGTCAGCCTCTCTGCTCCTATGATGCTGCTTGGCCTGCTGTGTTCATCCAGCCCTGCACCTTGTTGTCTCGGATTCTCCAGCATCTGCCGTTCCTGCTATCTCCACCTCAGCAAGAATGATTGTTTTGATCAATCAATATGTCATTACTCACAATCTCAAATCGCTTTGCAAAATGGCATTTGGGTTTTTTGTGCTGGGATGGTAGTGTCCCTACCTCTAAGCCAGGAGGCCTGGCTTCATGTCTTACCTGCTCCAGAGGTGTATCATAACATCCCTGGGCAGGTTGATTAGAAAATATCTGAAATTATCTGCTGATGTTTGTGTTACTTGTATGTCACTGTCAGTTGATGCCTACAGGAGACAGAAACTGGGCAAAGTTGAAGGAAAAAGTGGTAAACCTCAACCAAATTAAACAAGGCTGTGAAGTTCTGGAAAAAGAATACTATCTCATCTTAAAAGAAGCGAGAATAGGCCAAGTTTAAACAGAAAAAAAGAATTGCTTTGAAATTCTTCGGACGGATTTAGTTGCATAATTCAATCGTAAAACTTTTTATTTGCTTACCAACTGCCAAGAACTGCATCTGTTTCATTTAAATATAGCTCACTGCAGATGCTCTGATGAAGTGATATACCAGGCACTTTAACAAACTTAAAAGATGCTTGCAGTTCCTGTTGTAAAATTATCATAACAGAAAAATATAGTTTCAAAGAGCTCACTTATTTCTATCTTCAGATACATTTTCCTGCTAGTTTGAACATTTTTCAGGCCTAAAAATAATTGGTCTATATTGTGAAACCCACTGTCTGTTTTGTCACATTTGGGTAGATTTTAAGTTGCAACTAGTCTGTTGTAGAGTATGCTACCTTATTATTGCCTTCAGGAAAATGTGAACTTTGCAAATGTTTTTGTTCATTCTACATAGAAATCTGTTAAACACGTATCAGGTGAAACTGCAGAATTAGCTTAAACTCACTAATAGAGTCACATGCTGGCATAGATGTGGTGGAGTTTATATGTGACTGGCCGAGCATAGGATAGCCTGAGACATGTCACTGACAAGAAAAAGAAAAGGTACTCACTTGTGACACAGAGTAGCTAGCATAACGACCTCTCATCACAGCCAACTGGGCTGCCAAAGGACAAATGAGTTTAAACGTGAGAACATTATTTAAACTGGCAACAACACACTGCAGCACCACAGAGCTACACCAAGAAGAAGAAGAAGAATACCTCTTCCAAGTATCAAAGACAATGGATACCTGAAAAACTGGGTCAGAAGATGCCTATCACATGCACCACAACAGGAAGATACTACACGCCCTGACACACTTACCACGCTACCTTACATCAGGAACATGTCTGAACTAATCACAAGACTCCTACGACCACTGGGCATCAGAGTAGCACACAAGCCCACATCAACCCTACACCAACTGCTCACCCGGACCAAAGACCCACTACCTACTATGGACAGGACCAGTGTCATATACAAGATTATCTGCAAAGACTGCGACAAACACTACATCGGACAAATAGGAAGGAAATTAACCACAACCGTACACAAACATCAATTGGCAAAAAATGACATGACCAATACTCACTCATCTCCATCTATATGGATAAGGAGAACCACAATTTGATTGGGACAACACCAGGATCCTGGGACAGGCAAAGAAGAGACAAGCACAGGAATTCCTAGAAGCCTGGTACTCCACTAAGAAAGCAACCAATAAATACATAGAGCTAGACCCCATACACACTCCATTGCAGAGGAAACCCGGAAGTGAGGTAATCGAGCTCAACTGACACCAGAGTTTAAATAACAGGCGGGAAAACACAACAGCGCTTCATTGGAGGCTGCACTGATGATGTTACCCAGCAGGGTAATGAAATGTCTGCGAAACAATGAACCAGCTCGGCGAGCCAACCAACCACAGTGGCCCTCAATATGATAGGGTATGGAAGAATGGAAATGACTGGCATTGAACCTTGATGCTGACCAAACAAGGAAAGAGCACCACATCATTAAGGATACGTGATCCAAATCAGACACTGGTTCAGGGATAGTAAGAACTGTCGATGCTGGAGTCAGAGATAACACAGTGTGGAGCTGGAAGAACACAGCATATATATTTAGACATATTTATCATCATGTTGATTCTCACTATAAAATACCTTTAGTACCAAGACAACATGAAGGAGAAAAATGTGCTTTGCTGACCATAATAGCACCCATGAATGTCGGGGATGAAAACTATGGTTAAATTGGATTCCCAATCAACATTGCATGAATCCTTTTATTCTTTGAGATCTCTGCCCAAAGGCAGGTCTGACCCACAGCTCCATCATCGGTAGGGCAAGGAAGTAGCTGCCCCAGCTGGAGTGTGGCTTGAAGTCCATGGTATTGGCACCAAACTGATCTGTTCCAGCCATCTAACCAAATGGAACCACCAGTCCTCCACGATTTGCATATTGCTGTGGCCACATATGTGTCTACCAGCATGTTGTAATTTGGAGCAATGGATAATGATAGAAGGAGCTTCAATTCTTTCCATTACGTGATCAACCAGAAATCTCTCCCTGTCTTATCTCCCACACTGGCCTATGTTGGAAGGGTTTACGGTTTGATAGTTGACATGTTTGATCACTTTATCAATGCACCTTCTGTGGCCATCAAGTCCTGGAGTGGGATTCAAACCCATTGTTCCTGGCTCAGAGGTAGGGCCATGACACACTGTGCCACAAAACTGCTCCCTGCATAAATAAAGGAGAACATATTGTACAACAGTATAGTTACACAATACCACATTTGTACCAGGTTCTTGTGTTCCAATAAGATGCATCATTGTTATATTGATGAAAGTGATATTTACGTGAAATTAAAGTGAAGTACCAGTTGCCTGTTAATTCATGTTTAATATGCATTGAATTTGATTGGGTTTAAAGTGAAAGTGACAACAAGTGAAATGTTGTTGCTAATTTCTTCCTCAGGTTCATCGTAAATTTAATTACTTTAGTTTATGGTTTACCCACTCGGATTAGAATATGCAGGGGTCAAGCACTGAAGGGAGAGTTGTTTTAATGAATGATTTGAAAGAGTCAGTCAAACTAAGCCACTTTAGGTGCCTGTACACAGCCTAAAACCACAAGGAGAACAGAAAGTAAGGTCAAAAAAGTTCAATCCCCGCAGATTGTGTTTGTGCAATGATTGAGGCTGAGACTGATGTCCTAGCAGAGATGAGATTAACAATATTTGACTTCACACCTTGTAGAGGAACCTCATGTGTCAAACTGATCTGAAATTCTGGTTCCCCACTTTAAATAATTGAGGTTCCCATGAGGTGCAACACTACTCCCAAGCAAACCAACACAGGGTGCGAATTACTTAATCTTCGTTATTATTAGGCAAAATGTTTCACAGTGGGAGTTCTTTCTAGTAGGTGTCAGTTATCTCCTTTTCATTGATAGTGTCTAATCTCATGGGTGTATTTTGTGCACCCCCTTCAATTATAAGACTAGAACGATGCCAATAAATTCTTTGATTTATTATTGGCATTTAATTCCTTGCTGACTCCTTACTGGAAGAATGACTAAGATCAGCAGAGACCAGAAACTAAGCCAATGGTCCATAAGTCTTAGTACTGTAATAAGCAACTGGTCAATCAAAGAATACAAACATGGAGAATGCTAGAGAAACACTGCAGGTCTGGCAGCATCTTTGGAGACATTAACAGAACTGGTTCTGAAAAAAAAAGTCACACTAAACACAAAGTGTTAACTCCTGCTCTCTCCACAGATGCTGCCAGACCTGTTGAGTTCCTCCATGATTTTCTCTGTTTGCTTCAGATTTTCAGCATGCACAGTATTTTGCCTTTATTTGAAGAATACCACAGGATACAGTAAAAAGTGACTTAATTTAGTCAACACACAAATCTTAAAATGATAATTTTCCATTATTGTTCTAGTGCAGTGAATGATGCTTCTAATTCCAGCATGTGGAAGCAGGCACCTGGTCAAGGTACTATTCACAATGCAATAATGTGTGTTTCAAGCTAACCACCACTTCCTGCCTCTGCACCATTATACCACGTGCTGTGTTCTGGCTAGCAGCTGCTGATATGCCTTACCACAGCATGCTTAGTTATAGCTGGTGCAGGAAACTGAGGAATTGAAGCTTTTTCTGATGAAGGGTCTAGGCCCGAAACGTCAGCCTCTCTGCTCCTATGATGCTGCTTGGCCTGCTGTGTTCATCCAGCCCTGCACCTTGTTGTCTCTTTTATCATTGTGCTGTTTTTAAATTTCAAATTGAAAGGTAGCTTAGATTATCATGGTGGCTTACTTTGACTTACAAGCCTATTGTAAAGTAAATTATTTCTAAATTCAGTTTAGGTATATGAGTGCAGGAACAGGCCATGGAGTCTCTTTTGATACTCAATTAGATATGACTGCTCAGCAACTTAACTTCATTTGATGACCTTTGCTCCATATTCTATCATACCCTTGTGTAAAAAACGTCTTAAGAATTTCAGTGTTGAAAATTTCAATTTATTTAACAACTACTGCATATTGGGCAGAGAAAATTCCAGCTTCCCCCAATTATTTGTTTGAAAAAAAAGTACTTTTTTGACAAGACAGTTTTGCAGCAATTAATTATTGCTCAGAAGAGAGATTATTCACAGTCAGAGAGATACATCAAGGTACAAATGTTTCCTATAACCTACATTTATAACCCCAATCAAATGATTGCAGTAAAGGATAACATTTTGAATAACTACCTTCACAGATTCGGCAGTTTAAAGATAAATGAACAGTTTAATAAGATAATGTCATAGAACAGTCCCTAGAGGTTAAAAGCTCTAGCAGCTGTGTTAATTTGTTATCTTAAGGTTAACATTAAGAAATGATTTCTAAAAAGAAATCATGCGTAGCATAAGCACAGATAAGGATCTAGACAGTGGGCTACAAGTGATCTGCAAAAGTTAACAAATACAGCAGAAAAGATGAGACTGAAATGTGGAGAGATTAAGTTGCTGTTAACTGGGTCGCATGTGAATCTCAGTGGCAGAACTTTGTTTCTGTGGTGTTGTGCAGACGTTTTTATACACCTTGAGGAAGGCAGTTCCACAGGATGCTACCTACATGTCCCACATACCATGTTTAACATATTAATGATCACTCTGTGAGCCACAAGGCAGATATTGCTGTTCACCCTGATGAAAGGAGGTAAACGCATATAGCACTGCATTGGAACTAATGTTTCACTTCCTCAGAACAAAAAATGAGTTGCTCACTTCTTGATCAATAAAATTTACACATGGAATGACCTCAATCTTTCATTACAATCATACTGTTTTTGCATCAATTATATAAATTTACTTTCCTTTAGAATGCTGAGAATAAAGAGAATAGCCATTTTATACTGAAAATAGCTGTAACATGTTAAACTTCAGCAAATATAAATGCATGAAACAAAATACAGGCCCTTGAAGAGCTATTTTACTACTCCCTTTAATGTCCACAGCCAAAACAGCGAGGTTAAAAATAAGGCAAACTACTGCAGATGCTGTAAATCTGAAACAAGCACAGGTCTCGCAGTATCTGTGGAGAGAGAAACAGCTAATAAGAACAGTCGTACCAAACTCAAAACATTAACTTTGTTTCTCTGTGTTTGTTTCAGTAGGTTAAAAACAGTGACATAATTAATGTAATTATTTTAAGTTCTGAAATAATTTTCTTGATCCATCAAATGTTTGTACTCTTAAAATGTTACCTAGTTGAAAAAAAAACTGATGCTTGCATGGGTTGTTAAAAATTTCCATTTATAACACAAAGGTCAACCAGTGAACATGAAATTATACCAGAAAAAAATTCATCTCAATATGACTCGATAAGAATCACCGAGTCAAGGAATCTTACAGCAGAGAAAGAGATCATTTGGTCCTTTGTGATTTTGCCACATCATTGAATGGATTATTTCCAAATGCCTGCTTGTTGTCCACAACCCTGCCAATTTCTTTCTTCTACAAGTATTCTCATTGTAAAGATATTCTGCTCCCACCGCCCTTCTCCCAAAGTGGATTTCAGACCGTGACAACTTGCTGTGCTGAAAAAAAAACTCCCACCAGCCCTCTACTTCAGAAATGGGTTTTGTTAACCAGCCCAACTGGAGGCTAATTGAATGCAGACGGGAAAGTGTGGTTGAGTCCTCATCAGCCAGAGCAGACTCGGAGGCAGTATGGCATCTTCTTATTCCTAGTCTTTATTCCGCGAACCTCAGTGCATTTTCAGAAGTGTCCAAAAACAACAGCTTGCTCTGCCATTCAATATGATTGTGGCTGAACTAATTTTAACTTCAACTGTACATTTCTCCATATCCCTGATAATCTTTCATCCTCTTGGTAATGAAGAATCTATCTACCTCTGATTTAGAAATATTTAAAGATTTGGCATCAACCACCTTTTCAGGAAGATTTTTCCAAAGACTCATAGTCTTTGAGGGAAAACAGAAACCAAATTTTGAATTTAAATTTTAAATATTTATGAATTAACGTAACAGGATATTTTTGACAACTATTGAGAATTAATTCAGCATAAATGCATATATTGTGAAACACCCAGTTGAGTACTTTTTATGATTTTTTATACATCATTCATTGACATTTGAAGAATAATCCCCTGTATAATGCCAGGACCAACTCAGACTACCAACTAGCCCTCAATGTGATGGAGTGTGGAAGAACGGAAATAACTGGCGTTGAATCTTGATGCTGACCAAATGAGGAAAAAGCACCACATCATTAAGGATACATGATCCAAATCAGATACTGATTCAGAGATAGTAAGAACTGCCGAGTCAGAGATAGCACAGTGTGGAGCTGGAGGAACACAGCAGGCCAGGCAGCATCAGAGGAGTGGGAAAGTATTAAAACTATTGCTTTCACATCACAAGCTGTGAAAAAATATTTACGTTCAGTGCCAAGGTGAAGGTGGAGGTTAATTTTAACCTAATTTGCAGAGCAGGAAGCCCATGAGATCATGTGATATGCGATATATGATTTTATATTCTTCCCTGTTATCGGCCTCCACTGGTTCTGATAGAGCGTAGAATTGGATGGGTGTAAAATTAACATTTTATCCAAACTTGTCACCTTCCTGGTGGACCACTGAGGAATATTTTATGCTAAATGATTGAAATATATTCAGATGTTGCAGTTATTATTGGCCTTATAAGATCTACATACATCATTTTATTTTAATTGCTTCCATTTTCCATTGCATCCTTAATACCTCATTTTGACATTAAATAACCAGTAGATCCTAAAAAATTATTTCATTAATAGTAAATTAAATGCCTAAAAGACAGCATCTTTTTTTGTAAAATGTTTCCTAGTCTGAGATATTTAACAACTGAACAGTTTACAAAATATAAAATAACTTTCTTTCACACAAAAAAATCGCTTATATCGGTATTTCAGAGATAGGTGCAAGAGCATTGGAGAATCTATGGGTGGCGTCATTGAGTTTGAAGAAATCACTATTCTGAACAGTGCTACCAACAGCTGTGATGGTTATAAATGTAAGTACAAGTCAGAAGCAAATAGATCCAATGTAATGGGAAGAGACCAAGAGTGCTGAGCAATAAGAAATCCCTCGAATATACACAAAGACTAATTTGTCATTGTGGTCCACAGATGAACAAATTTCCATCCAGGTACATTAAGTGGTAGAATCAGGCTGGCATCAGACATGAAGAGCGTTGTAGGGGCAGAGTAGATAGTTAATGAGGCAAGCCTGGGGAAAAATGCAAAAAAAAATTGCTCGGGATAACTGAGAGAAATCCTTCATGAAACTTAATGAAAATGATATTTTGCCAATGAAAAGTAAGATTCGACCCCTGGAATCAGAATGGGGCCTAGAAATATATTCAACTGAAATATTCTATTTCTGCTCAGTGTCATGAAGAGAGATGCAGAACTGTGTATGCATTTGGCCAGTGCTTGACATTACGTTTATTGCTTAGAAACGCCAGTTATAAGCCTGGATCTGGAGTGTGAGGCCTGGCCAAGACCAAAGTTGAGTTAAATGGTTTATTTTTGGAATTTTCATTCAAAAACTGGCTGCTGCTTAATTTAAAACCATATGGGTGCAGCATGGTGCCCCAGCTCTCACCCCTCATATGTGAATAAGAAACAATTGTCCAGCAATCAGGGATGATGATTTCCAATTGGTTATAGTGAATGCTACAGATCCCTAACTGATGGAGAAGCCTACTGATGTCAACCAGTACAAACCATTGTAGGTAACAGGTTGGAACTTTTTCAAACACTCCAGTTAAGCTATTTTTTCCCCTTCTCAGCAAAATTTGATCATGTGGTTGACAATGAAGAAGGAAGTGAAAGACTTCAGGAAAATATCAATTGAATACTGGATATGTGAAACAGCAGCCGATTAAGTTTAATCGGATGACATGTGAGGTAATGAATTTGAGGAAAGCTAACAAGACAATAAACAATAAATACTGAGAATTGTATAAGAACAAAAGCACTTTGAAATGCATGTCCATCAGTTCTTGAAGGTGGCTAGACAAGAAGATAAAGCAGTCTTTAATAGATAAACCATAGAATATAAGAGCTGGGAGTTTATGCTGACACTGTGTAAAGAACGATTTAAACTACAGTTGGAGTATTGTGAGTTATTCTGGTCATCACTGTGTGGAAAGGTTAAACATTAACCAGACAGTGCAGAGGAAATGTATAAGGATGTCTGCCTGCACTGTAAAATTTTAATTATGAGGAAAAGTTGGATAAGTGAGGAATGTGTATTGTAGCACACGGGAGACTATGGGGAATATAAAATTATAAGGGGTCTAGAGCAGGTTATAAGCAATGTCCTAGCCCCCTTTGTTGACAGGTTCAAAAAACAGGAAAAAGCAAACGGGTTGAAGATTTAGAATAGTTTCAAGGGAAATCTTTCTCACTCAGACAGTTATGGGGATCTGGAGCTCGTGCAATATCTGAGCTGCTGGCTAATTGAACATTAGATTCAGTGATGGAGATTCTTCAATATCTTCTTCTGTTTCTACCACTGACAAAGGAGGATCCAGTTCTTGAGATTTTACAAACAAAATACAGAGAGAAGTGCTGTTTGAGCTGACAAGAGAGGGAAAAGTAAGAAATGTGTGCTCACACCTTCAAAAATTGGTGGATGAGGGATGAGTGGAGTGGGACAGCAAGGATTACATACACAGATACTTTGTTTCAGTGCTGCCAATGCCTCTGATTTCCGTGATGCCCCTTCTCATGATGGCCAGCAGTGATTCCAAGTTAAATGTTAAAAATTTCAGAGATATTGCCCTCCAGTTTATTTACCATCTGCCTTCAGTTATGAACCTCTTTATATTGCAACACAGTGAGATGTGCATCAGTGAGTATCATGGTATATGTTTGGATGATGTGGCTGTCATTACTGAATAGCTGCCAGTGTGTTTGACCTATCAATTATGGACATGAGGCTTGCAGCAGTGTGGAGTATGTGAGGATGAGGTGATGCATAAGAATCATTAATAAGATTATTGGCTGAGTGAAGGACCTTTAATGAATTGAGCAGTGCATGAGATTGTTGTTGCAGTTTACAGGATGTACCATTTGACAATGAACTCAGTTGCCTTGACAAATCATATGAGATCATTAAACATTTTCCTGCATGAGGTTCATGCACAAGGACCGATACTCCTCCCATTGACATTCACTGCAATTTCTTATCATGACTTCTGAGAGATGTTTCTGGAAGGTTTCTGGGCCCCCTAAGGATATGTAGCATTTTACCACAAAACAAAGCCTCCAGTGTATGACCAAAAGACCTTGGTCCACTCTTAGTTATGTTTAGCTTTTTGCCATTCAGCATAGATTCAGTTTACAAAGGACTTCCACCAAATACATCAGCTACAAAATACCTCCTTTTTAATAGATGAAGGCTGAAGTTGTGTATCACTAACCACTCTTAATGTTGGGCTTGTTGGTGTGTGTTGCTAATTAGCGCTGGTACAACTACTTACACATAGCAAACATTAAGCAACAACATAAAAATGCTGCCTGCTTCATGGCAAAAGGACATGGTTATTCCCCAGCTGCAAGTTCAAAATTTATCATTAGTGGTTAGCCGCATTAACCAATTTCCATTTTGCTATCCCGCCTTCCCCCTCCACCTTAATCATCTGTTTGCTATTGTGAGCTGCTTCATATGTTTTTCTATTTTTTTTACCTTTTCTTTTGTCTGTGGCACCAATTCTTGCTGATTATTGTGGAATGTGCTGCAAGATGCAAACTTTGCAATGTTCTGTGAGGCAGGAGGATATCCGAATATGTTAGCTCTGTCAGATTGCTCACATTTACTTCTCTGTTTTAACTTTAACTGGACAAGAGCTATATTTCTACTGAATTTTGGAAGAATAAAAAACTATTTTTGCTTGCTGTGCATGAAGTATTTTACTTGCAAAATACCTATTGCATCCAGTGTGGCTATTTAAAATGTTATTTGGCATTTATGCCCAGGAAACCAAAATAAGACTTTGGTGGTTTTGATCTTTCAAACAGCAAAGCCAATTTTATTTTATGAGTGTGTTTACTGTAAATTGGAGCTCTATTCAGCAGGTGGAAGTCATTGGGCAATGCATGTTCTCACTCAATACCGCTGTTAGTAATCAGATACCATAATGGCATAATCTTGAAGTTTAACATTTCACAGTTCATACATAAAAGTTCCACAAGTACAGGTGAGAAATGTTATAACTAAACCACATAGCATTTCAGTACACAAGTAAATGTCCTTGACACTTTCCCCAACTGTAGTTCAGTAAGAAATTGATTTTGCAGATATCGCTCATGGATCGTTATTGACATGCACTGGCAGCTGAACAAGAGACCTTAGATACAACATATTCATACCCGATAAAATTTTGGATGGTAAAGTGTAGGATTTACCAAATCCCTTTTCCTTTAAAAATGCCTCAATACAGTTGGCACTCTCTCCTTTAATTGCACACAACTTTCTGTAATTGTTTTGTTGAGATATGTCTGTCAATTAGGCTTGTTTTCTCTAGAATTTAGTAGGAGGCGGGGTGATCTAATAAAAGTCTTTGAGATATTAACAGGAAAAGACAGGGTGCATAAAGATAAACTATTTCCATTCGTTGGGGATTCTAGAACTCGGAACCATTGTCTGAAAATTAGGGCTGGATTATTCCAGAGAGACGTTAGTTAGCACTTCTGTACACAAATGATGGTAAAGGTTTATAACTCTGTTCCACAAATGGCAATTGATGCTAGGTCAATTGTTATTTTTAAATCTGAGATAGATACATTTTTGTTAAGCAAAGGTGTTAAAGGATATAGGCCAAAGCAAGGTATATGGTGTTAGGCCAGCAGTCCATGTGGTGAGCGTACTTTTACAGTACAGTTGGGGAGGGGTCGCCAGGATTTTGACACAAGAACAATGAAGCAACAATGGTTTAGTCAAATAAGGATACTGTTTGACTTGAAAGGAAACTTGAAGGTAGCATTGTTTCAATACATCTTCTGATCTTGGTTTCCTGGGCAATAGAGGTCATAGGTTTGGAGGTGCTTTCAAAGAAATCATATAATTTACACTTCATCCTAAAGCAATATGATTTCAAGTTTTCCATCTTCCAATTCATTTTCTGGATATCTTTTTATCAATGTTAATACAATTCTAGCTTTGTTCATGAACCAAATAGGCACTGGTACACCTTAAGTTGAAACTTGAAATTCAAAATTCATGCTTAAATCCCACTATGGTCTCATCTGTTACTATTTGTGTACACTTTCAAGCCCACGACCATCATCCCAATTCCCTAAAACTTCTAAAGTTTCAGCTTTGTTTTCTCTCCATGCTTTAGCTGTCTTTGGCAGTCTTCAACAATGGAAATAACCTCCAGAGATTCCTTTACCTCTCCATCTTTACAGGCCATCTGAAAATCCATCTCTTTAATGAAGCAAATAAGTGCCCGTTGAAACATTTATTTCTTTGTTCTGGCATGCTTTATCTCTGTTGAATAGTGATGCACATCAGCGTGCATTTTTGATGTTAGAAATGCTATCTAAATACAAATTGTTGTTATTGTATTCTAATCTCTGAACTCAAAGGTCAAGAGAATAATATGGTCCTCTCTGTGGTTTAAGCATGTACTCTAAACTGAGATGGTTGTGATGTTTGAAGCGATATCATTTGGATGATGTATTAACCCAAGGTCTTAACTATTCAAACAGATTTAATAGATCCTATGCCATTATTTGAGGATTAGTAGGGTGGGTCCCCTGCAATCTTGACCAACATTTGTCTCTGAAACAAAATCACCATAAAAGGGTTAACTGGTCATTTTTTTTTAATGCTGTTTATTGGACTTTGTCATATACCATTGGCTTTCCGTGTTTCTAAATAATAATGCTGCCTACGCTGCAGTAATTATTCATTGAACTCCATCCAGGAGTTGGAAAACTCCTATAGGGGGCAATTTCCACCATAGCCATTTCTGGGAGACTTGGTGGAACTAAGTAATATTCAGACAGTCTCTAGGAGGTGTCAGAAGAGAAGTGAGTGTGTAGAACCCCTACTGTGTTGAAGCAGGCTATTCAGCCCATCGATTCCACACCAACCCTCTGAAGAGCATCAGATCCAGACCCAAACCCTACCCTATCTCCTCAACCCCCCCCCCTCCCCCACCCCCCACCCCGCCACTTCCCTATGGCTAATCCACCTACCTGAACGTCCCTGGTCACTTAGCATCATCAATCCACCTTACCTGCACATCTTTGGACTGTGGGAGGAAACAGGGCACCCGGAAGAAATCCACACAGACACGGGGAGAATGTGCAAACTTCACACAGACAACTACCCAAGGCTGGAATCAAACCCAAGTCCCTGGTGCTGCGTGGCAGCAGTGCTAACCACTGAGCCATCATGCCACCCACAGTGGTCTTGCCTTAGCCAGTCAAGCGGAGTCCCAATGAGGGGTGCTTGTTGCTGCACCAAATCCTAGGATAGCAGAGATACTGCAATGATAGAAGTTTCTCTTTACATTTCATCACCCATCCCTCTATCCCCTGTTTCCATAAACAAAGAAGGAAGTGAAAGATGGTATGATATCAGATGATACAAGAAGTTGGTGAAGAAGAAGTGAAGATTTCAGCTAACTGTAGTGTTGAAGAGATCAGTGTATTAGGCTGGAGAAAATTACCCCACTTGAACGTAAGATAAAATCTAAATGCAGGATGCACAATAAAATTGTTTTGAGGCAAGTTGTTGTGATTGTCTTAGATGTTAAATTCTCTATGGCTGTTCAGTTACAGAAACATTGTGTCCCAATAAGGAAAGCTACTTAGGGGAGACAAAAATAAAGTCAAAGTCCATTATTTACAGCCAGTCAAGGATAGTTAGATAGAGTGTCATAATCTGTAGTTGGAAGCACTGACATACAAATTATATATAGGAGCAAATCATAATTATGAACTTGCATGTGTTACATTAATTGCAATTGTAGCAGATAGCCTGTGGGATGCAAAATCTGTTTAATTTCTGCATATATCTCTGTCATTATGACAGGTATTGACATGGTTTGCTCCATTGACTGTGCAGATTAAATGGACTTTAAGCCTGACTAGGCATTGGGTAGGTGTGCTGTACTCTTGATACTAATTTATCTTGCTCGACTATCCTTACACGGGGTCTGTTAACTCTCTGTGTAACCTTATCTAATTGCAACTCTCTCTGGGTCTCAGTAAATCTCGCAAACTCTTTATTAGCTGTTATATATGGTGTACTTTTAACAATTTCTTCCATTTCTGTCTTCTCAGACTCAAGCTAATATTGGCCTGACTGATGTCAAGTTACATCAATATACAATCACCATGATTAGTCAATGCATCTTGATTTTACACCACTCTTATTACAATAGTGTACTGCTAAGTAGAAAATCTGGCAAGCCTCCTAGAAGCATGACTTCAAACCCCCGCAAAGCTCACTGCTCAGTTCTACCTCGGTTCTGATCCACAATGTTTTCATTTTCAATCAGTCACGTCATGAGCAGAAGAAAAAATCTCCTATCCAGACCATATTGACTATGGACATGTTCTTGTGCCTCCCATGTGGTACCATGCATTTGAACTCCCTTGGTTAACTGTATGTTTTCTGATTTTATCTGTCATTGCTGCATGCGTCAATTTGTGCTGGTGCTATTTCTAAGTTTTATTAAAAACCTATTTGAAACAATGGTTTAACTTCAAACGTTTTGAGAAAACCATTTATAAATTGTTAAAACCTCTAAAAAAATTTTTGTAAAACTTTAAAATAAAAGGAAATAAAAGAAATTATAAACATACCACCACTGATGAATTTTTTTCACCAACATGTATCATATTGGTGCAGTATAATTCCAATCTCTTCCTTTAAGTGGCTATAATTGCATTATAAAATGAAAAGGGATGCTTTTTTTGGTGCAGTGGTAATGTTTTCACCTCTGAACCAGGAGACCCAAGTTCAAGTCCCACCAGTTCCAGAGGTCTGTAATAACATCTCTGAACAGGCTGATTGGAAAATATCTGTGAATTAACATGGGGGCCTCCTGCAGCACAATTCAACAGAAGTTTCAATTACTCTGTCACATGTTGCGCAATAATGTATTTTTGAGAAGGTCAACAGTTCCAATCAAGACATGAACAACAGGTGTATCCCAAATAATCATCGCACCTATAAGGTACGTTCATATTGCAATCTTTAAAATGTGTCTTATAGCATGGCGGTAGTGTCCCTACCTCTGGTCCAGAAGGCCCAGATTCAAGTCCCAAATGCTCCAGTCATGCTCATAACACATCGAAACAGACAGGTTGATTAAAAAGATCTATAAAATGCAAAAGTCAATTCAAACCCATTTATTAAACATGAAATCCAACACTGGTTCACTTATTCATTTGACTCAGTTGCCAGTACATAAGCTTTTGCAAGTTATGCGTTTGATCCTGACTTTAGTTGCTGGCATCATTATCTGGGGGACAATGATATTTTTGGAACTTTCTGAGTTATTTTACTCGCTGGCATTTCCTTGCAATACAGAAACCAAGCATGTCTTTGATTTCTGTGTCGTATGATATCCGAATATATAATTTTATAGACACATTATACAGATACACAAAGTGGGGCCGAATTTTCCCAGAGGATTTGGGGCCCCAATCTCACAATCTTCTCAGAGACATTTTCATAAGTTGTCTGCTTGTAGTCCTTAGTCCTGATGTGCTGGCCCAATAATAGAGTCTTGGTTTTGAAGCTTCAGAAGTCCCACGGTGGGAGTTGGATGTTTCTGAGGCAGGTCAACAAGGAGGTATACAAAAACAGAAGCTGCTGGAAAAGCTCAGCAGGTCTGGCAGCATCTGTGGAGAGAAATCAAAGTTTGTGTTTCAGGTTGCGTGACCCTTCCTCAGAACATATGGAAGTATGCTTGAAGATATTCAGGTAACTAAAAGATTATCTGGTTTTAAAGCTTTTTGGTCCCTCAGAGAACAATTCCTTTTGTTCCTTCAATTGGGCCATGGGTGCGATCTTTAACGTCCATGTGACATTGGAAGATGGTGCTCGGACTCCAAAGGCCTTTGGTCTGCTGCAGGGTCGGGGGAGGGTTGGGAATCACCTTCACTGAGATTTCCCACATTGTGGAAGGCTGCGCCTCTGTCCCTGCCCCTACCCTTACCCTCAAGGTTAAATGCCAACAAGGTTGCAAAGTTTCCCAAATTGAGGCCATAATTATGTAAATTAACTGCATATTTTCTGGCAGCAAGCTGCTGATCAGCTCCCATGCTGCCCCTGCAAAAGATTCCCACTTTTGGCAATATGTCACTGAGCTTTCCTGGTACAGCTTCCCCGTTTTTGATCGTAAGCCAGCCACCACCACTGATCCTGACTCTACGTAGCCAAGGAACATAATCCCCAGTGTGTACTTTCCATTTCACCTTCAATAACATTATTCACTACTCCCACATGTGGAAAACGTAATGTCATCTATTTCCAGGGCTTTAAGGTGACTATTCAGCATTAATGATGAGGAACTTTTAAAAGAAAAAAAAATTCTCAAGATATGGAAACAAAAGCAAAAATTGCTTATCTATACATCTTCACTTTTTTAGATGTCATTATTTAGATGTAATATTAAGTTGGAACCCTGTTTGCCTTTTCGGGAGCAAATTGGCTTCACCAATCATTGGCATTGTTTTTAGTATAGAAAGGAATTCTTCTGGTGCCATTGCCTGGTGTTTTTTTTTCAACTAATCACCACAGAACCATAGAAAGTAGGAGCTGGAATAGGCCATTCAGCCCTTCAAATCTGCTCATCATTCATTATGATCAAGAGTGATCATTCAAATCAGTATCTTATTCCCACTTTCTGCCAAATCCCTTTGATCTCTTAAGCCCTAAAAACTATACTTAACTCTTATTTCTAACACCTACCTCCTTGACCTAAAAGGGGCCTAACTAGTCATTTTTTCCAATAGATGGATCTCACTATTTTCCTTATGAATCTCATTTTTGCCCAGCTAGAATGTTCACTCTGTGTTCTTCGTTGGGTGAGAAACACTTTCAGATCTTTGAAAGGTATATCGCACAGAATTATTTTCCAGTCATGAAATAGGCTGTTTGGAAGTTTTAGAAAAGCGAAAGGAAGAAAATGAAGAGAATTATCTTGGGAGAGCATTTTAGGTAACAAATTTGCCTACCGAAATCTAGCAGAATAAGATCATCTCAACTGCCATTGGAAGTGAACACAGGCATACTTGATACATTTGATTTGTGCATTCCTCCTTGATGTCCTGTTCCCATTAACCCCATTTCCCATGAGAGTCAGAATGGACGTAACAGGCATTTTGGAATTTAATGAGGGTATCAGTGGATCTATTACTGTATATTTCTGAATATAATATAATACACATAGTTATTTTTTGTTTCAAAAATTATCTAGGCATTAGGGTGAATGTTTCATTTATGATAACCAGTATGTTGTTAAAAATGGATTTTTTATCCTTTCATGACTAAATATTACTAAGAGAGGTTAAATGCCGTGTTATTGGTGTCCTGGTGCAGAGCAGAAATAATGTAAATGGGTGGTGGGGAGGTAAGCGTTTTATATTTTAAGTATTAAATTTGTATAAAATCTAGGATTGCGTGCCTGTACTTTATCATTGTACCATTTCAATTAAAGTGTATCTTGGACATGTAGAGGCTGGGCTAATCATGCAAATCAAAGTTACTGCTACAGAGCACATGAAATCAGCTTAACTAAAGAGCTTAACTGGTCTTTGTAACTGCCTGTTAGGAGACTGGGGGTGGCAGGGGTGAGGGCCTGGAGAAATGGGGAGAGGGGAAGTGGAGATGAGTGGGTGAGGAAGATTGGAGGGGAAGGAAAATGAAGAAGACAAAAGGAAATGGAGGGAGGGAGAACAGGAGAGAAGAGCTATTTTGCCATTTCTTTCTTTAGCTCCAGCATCAAGTCGGCCAGGAATTGGAAAGCATGCAACAGAGAGACATTGAAGAGTGATATCACAGAGAAAATATAAACTCATTAAGTGGGACTGGTATCCATTGTGGGCTGAGTGTTAACCTTGGTGAGTAAGACCAGGTGAGTATTTCTACTATCCTGTCTTCAAAATAAAATCTGGTCTTTGGTTCAGATTAAATTTGCTTAAAATATAAGGAATGAAATAAGGTCCATTGTTTGTATTTAATATACTTCAAACTGGAGGAAGTAAATGGAACGAGAGCACTTTAAGGGCAAATTATGGTAGAGCAGCTCAGTCTGGTGGAATGCTCCTCTTCTGTGGTATGGGAAGTCAGGGACTGGAGTTGCAGCTACTGGAAATCTAGGTTTTGGATCTAGAGCAGTGGCTGGAGTCACTGTGGATATATACAAGGTTAAGATCTTCATAAACAGCACATACAGCAAGCTGGCCACACTGCAGGTATAAAGTTCACGGACAGAAAGAGAATGGGTGACCACCAGACAGAATGAAAACACCAGACAGATAATGCAGGGATTTGCTAAAGCCATATCCCTCTCTAACAGATTTTCTGTTTTTGATAGCACTGGGAGAGATGGTTTCTGAAGTGAATAAAACAACAGCCAAGACTGTGATAGCAGTAATAGATCAGCTACATGATGGGAGTGGGGCAGGGTGGGATGGGCTGAAATAAAGAGGGGAGGGAACAATAGCGATAGGAGATTCTGCTATAAGGTGAATATACAGACTATTATTCAGCACAAATGTGACATCAGGATGGTATGATGGCACTTTGGGATTAGGGTCAAGGATGTTATTGAGTAACTGAATAAAATTCTGAATGGGTCAAAGAAAGCCACAGTTTGTGGTGTATGTTGTTACTAATGACATAGATAAAAGAGAGATGGGGTCAATGGAGAAATGAGAAGCACTATATACAAAGCTAGGAAATAAGTTTTTAAGAATTGGGACTTCAAAGGTAGTAATCTCAGAAATATTCCCAGTGCCACGTACTAGAGATATTTGGATTTGAAGAGACCAATTTAATGCACGGTTGGAGGAATTTAGATTCTTGAGGCAGTGGACCAATTCTGCAGAAGATGTACCTGTAGAAGCTGGATGGGATGCACACCAACAACAATGGGACCAACAAACTGGCCACTAATTTCCACTATAAACCCACTGACTCCCACAGCTACCTGGACTATACATCCTCACACCCTGCTTCCTGTTCCATTCTCCTAGTTCCTCTGTCTCCATCGCATTTATTCCAACGAGGTCACCTTCGACGAGGGAACCTCCGAAATGTCCGCTTTCTTCCTCAACCAAGAATTCCCCAGCGCCGTTGTCGGCAGGTCTCTCAACCGGGTCCGATCCATCTCCCACACTTCTATTCTCTCCCTCTCTCTTCCCTCCCACAACAGTGATAAGGTTCTCTTTGTCCTTACCTACCATCCCACCAGCATCCACATCCAAAAGATCATCAGCCACCATTTTCGCCACTACTAGTGAGATACCACCACCAGACACGTATTCCTTTCCCCTCCCTTGTCCACCTTCCGCAGGGACCATTCCTTCTGGGACACCATGGTCCAGTTTTGCTTCACTCCCAAAAACCCCAATAACCCCATGGCACCTTCCCTGCAAGTGTCGAGGGTGTAACACCTGCCCATTTATCTCCTCCATTCTCAGTATCCAGGGGTCCAAACATAACTTCCAGGGGAATCAGTACTTTACCTGCACTTCTCATTATCTAGTTTACTACATTCACTGCTCACAATGTGGTCTGCTCTACATTGGGGAAAAGAAACGTAGACTGGGTGACCTCTTGACAGAACATCTACTTTCTGCCTGCAAAAAAGACCCTGAACTACCTGTTGCCTGCCACTTTAACAAACCACCCCGTTCCCTGGCTAACATCTCTGTCTCAGGCTTCCTGCAGTGTTCCAGCGAAGCTCAGCGCAAGCTGAAAGAACAACACCTCATTTTCCGCTTACGGATCCTACAGCTCTCCGGATTCGATATCGAGTTCAATAATTTTAGGACCTGAACTCTCCCATGTCCTAGTCCCCTACCCCACACACCAGGCCTTGTTATTACGTAGTCTATCATTACACACTATCTATTGTTAGCCACTAACAGTCTGCATTAACAGCTATGCACCCTCCTAGCCAGATCATTATGCACTCAATTGTCTGTCTAACTGTTCTTCTCTCTCTTTGGGCTCTATCCCCACATATTGTTTACTCCTTATCCTCTCCCCCCACCCTATCATCTACATATAAACCGACATTTTCCTAGCTACTATCAGTTCTGAGGAAAGATCACTGGACCAGAAACGTTAATTCTGATTTCTCTTCACACATACTACCAGACCTGCTGAGCTTTTCCAGCAGTTTCTGTTTTAAAAACCAAAAAGTGTGTTTGTTAGTACTCTGGGAGAGAATTTAAATCAGAGTAGCAAGGGATAGGAACATGAGTACGATTGCACACATAAGACAAACAAAGATGGAAATGAAAGAAAGTGGAAAGCAAACATAGAAGGTCGAGGAGATAAGAGCTAGCAGCAAATATGGCCAGAGTATAAATGGTAAAATTGTCAAAAAGACATGCCATAGGTATTATATCTGAGTATGTAAAAAAATTTGCAACCAGGTGGTCAAATTAACAGCACAAATGCTTAGAAACTAGTACACTATGATTATGATTACAGACACATGACTACAAGGTGACTAAGGTTGGGAACTTGAAAATTCAAGGGCATCTGATCTTTGGGAAAGAAAGGCAAAAAGTAAAAAAATGGAGGTGGGTTGGCATTGTTAGTGAAAGATGAAATTAGTGTCTCGGTGGAATTAAGAAGCAACTGGAGGAGGAAACATGGGTGGAAATTGCCTATAGATCTCCAACAGTAGTGGTGAGGGTGGGGATAACATTGAAAAGGTGTTAGAGGTGGTGATATAGTAACCAAGGATGACTTACATCTGCATTCAGGTGGTACAAACCGTATTGGCAATAATATTGTACCAATGAATTCTTGGATTGTGTAAAACATTTTTTTAGATTTGCACTTTGCAGAACTGATTAGGGAACAGACAACCTTAGATTTGGTATTGTACATTGAGAAGGGTTAATAAACAATCTTACTGTGAGAGATCCTTTAAGAAAACAGTGACAATAGAACTACATACTTCTCCTTTGGGATAGAAAGTGAAACAATCCAAATTGAAACTAGGTCCAAAATCTAAACAAAGAAATCTATGAAGGTATGAGAGTGGCTCCAATAGACTTGGTAACTTCATTAAAAGCGATGATGATAGGCTAATAGCTAATATTTAAAGAACAATCTGGAACAAATTTAAAGAACAATGCTGGAAAAGTTAATAGGACTAAAGTTAATAAATCCCAAGGGGCAGCTAATCTACATTCTAGGGAGATGGCCACACACTTAGTGGATGTGTTGATTAAGCCCTTCCAAAATTCTGTAGATTTTGAAACAGTAATAGCAGATTGGGGGATGGACAAATTAATGTCAATATTTTAAAAAAGGGAGTGAAGGAGAAAACCAGGAATAACAGATTGGTGAGTGCATCATCAATAGTAAGGAAAATGCTGGAATCTATTATAAAGGATGTGATAACAGAACGCTGAGAAAATACTAACAAGGTTACACAAAATCAACAAGAGGTTACAAAAGGAAAATCATGTTTAACAAACCAACCAATTTTCTGAGAATGTGAGAAGTTTTTTTTCAGAATGGAAACCACTCTGGGCGGGGTACTGCAGTGTCAGTGCTTGGGTCCTAGCTCCAATATAGATCAATGATTTCGAGAAATCAAGTGTCATATTTTCAAGTTTGCTGACAACACACAACTAGATGGAATTATGAGTGGTGAAAAGGATGTAAAGAAACTTCAAAGTGATTTAGATTAGTTGAAGAAGTGGGTAAATTAAGGAAAATGCAGTATAATGTGAATAATTTTGATGTTGTCCACCGTAGTAGGAATAACAGAAAGCCAGAATAGTGTGTAAGTAGTGATAGAATGGAAAATGTTTAACTATTAAGGGACTGGTGTCCATGTATCTTAGTCACTGAAGGCAAACGTGCAAATGCATCAAGCAGTTTGAAGTCAAATGATATAATGGCCTTCATTGTAAGTAGGTCTTAGTATGGGAGCAGGGAAGACTTGCTGCTGCTACTCAGGGCTTCAGTGAGATAATACATGGAAAATTGTGTGCAGTTTTAATCTCCTTACTAAGAAAAGATATTCTTGCCTAGAAGGAGTTTAGCAAAGTTTCACCAACTTATTCCTGGGATGGGAAGCTTGTCATATGAGGAGAGATTGGCTGACTGTGCCTTTATTCACTGGAGGTTAGAAAAATGACAGGGAATCTCATTGAAACTTCCAAACTTCTGATGGTGCTGGTCAGGCCGAATGTTTCCCCTAACTAGGGTGTCCAGAATAAGAAGTCATAGTCTCAGGACATGGGCTAGTCCAGTTGAGGAGAAATTTCTTCATTCAGAAGAGGTTGAACATGTGTAATTCTCTACCGCAGAAAATTGGGAGGACAAAGTCATTGAACATTTTTACCAAAGAAGTAGACAGCATCCAAAGAGACTAAAGGTGTCAAGGGATGTGGGGAGGGTGCTGATGTATGGCAATGAAATAAAATATCTGCTGTGGTCACGTTGAATTGTGGAGTAGACTGGATGGGCCAAATGGCCTACCCTTCTCTCATTTTCTATATTTCTAACATTGTTTCCAGGCAGATTGTGAATGGTGAGATAAGACAGTGTAGAGCTGGATGAACACAGCAGGCCAAGCAGCATCAAAGGAGCAGGAAAGCTGACGTTTCGGGTCGAGATCCTTCTTCAGAAAAAACGTGAATGGTAATGGGTACCAATAGAAATGTTGTGTTTCATTGGTATTTATTTAACTTTTCTTCTGTTTCTAAACCATAAATGAGAATTGTTCCATGTATTTCATTAGCTTTTGCATCCGTAAACTGGCTTTGTGAAATGACATATTGCATTTGACAACTGATAAAGGATGTTGATTAATTTGGTCTGCTTGAATATCACACTTTTTTACACAGAAATAAAATGTGGCTGCTCAGCAAAATTAAATGGAAACGTAGCTTTTAAGATGATGATGTACTCTCACTATTTTTGTTAATAAATGTTTGCTTAGGCCAAAGTATTGCAAATATTTCTATGGTATATTTTCTAATGATGTGGCATATTTGACTTTTTGATTGATGAAATTCAGAGTGCACATTATACTTTGGTCTTTACTTTATGCAAAAAATTATGGTGTATCAGAACAGACTGTTTTGGGGCAGTTTTAATTTGGATATGCTTGTTTCGCTTCTCACTGGTTTTTGATTGCAAGAGTTCCTACAAAAATAGCCATGACTGCTAGTTTCCATTTCACCCATAAATGTTTTGTAATGAAAATATGTAAAATATTGCAAAATGACTCAGGTTAACAATGACTGTTAGGCGTTGGAAGTCAACAGTTACCACTACCTTTTTGATATAGAAATTTGGTACTTGACATATGCAAATTATCAAGGTTTATAGCACAGAGTGAAGTTGGAAAATGACAACCATCAGAAAGTGTTTCACTGACTCACAGTTTTCACATTCTTGAAGGCGTTCTTAATGCAAAGATTGCAAAATGTGTACCAAAGATCTTTGATGTCTGATGAACATGTAGAGGATTTAAGAAAGGTTGTAGATTCATCAAGATAAGATATATAATCCCTCATTTCCAGCACTTAGTTCAAACTAAAAGAGCTGACTTAGATGGAAAAAAGGAGACAAATGTCTTGCAACGATCTGGGTGCACAGTTCATAACTCATACATATTCTGATAACTGATACTTAAAGTATTTTTCCACGAACAGTTCTTTTCATTCAGTAAGCAATTGTTTACAAAAAAGCTAAGAGGGTTAAATTAAATAAGAGCCAAAAGTTAAATTAAATAAGGCTGGTTACCAGGCACAGGGCTCACAATTTGTTATTAACATATGTCTGTATGCACAGAGCTTGGTGCCCATTTATTATAATGTGAGAGATGGCCAACTCCATAAGGGCATTTATAGCTCTAATCAGCTCATGGTCAATCCCTCAGTTTCTGTTGCAGAACATACAGAAGCCATACAACACCTTCATGTTGTGGCTGTGAAATTTCAGCTCGCAAATGTAGCTTGTTGTCACGTGGACTCACATTGTTGCCATGATGGCTGGAATTACCAATGCTTTCCAAGTCTCACAGTGAAGCAGCATTCTAGCCAGGAGAACCAATACTTCAGGCATTATATTGGTTTGCCATGTTTTCATTAGCATGGCAACATGACTCTCAATGTACACATGCTGTCATGTATGGTTAGGTTATGGAGAAGGGTCATGAGCCAGGTTTTAAGCCGATAGTCTTTTTGTGCATAGTTATCATCTGGTTTGAATTGGAAGCTGAAGGAATACTGAGGGAATAGTATTCTCATGTGTCACGAAAGTATTGTGACTGGATATTCACCAATATGATGTGCTGATCACAGCCACGTTCCAACTGCATAACTAATGACTTATCGTGGCGGTTATAGCTCAGCACATGTATACAGATGATGGTACCCTGTCTCATGGATAAGTCATGAGCACGCTTTCCTAGCTCCTGTCTAGTCAGAGAGAATGCTACATTCTCCCTCCTGCCCGAAAGAACATCTTTTACATCTCTAATATAGTGATAGATGAAGAATGTTGTGAAACTTGAAAAAGATTTACAATGATGTTGCCAGGGTTGGAGGGTTTGAGCTATAGCAAGAGGCTGAATTGGTTGGGGATATTTTCCCTGGAGTATCGGAGGCTGAGGGATGACCTTATAGAAGTTTATAAAATAATGAAGGACATGCGTAAGGTGAATAGTTAAGGTCTTTTCCCCAGGGTAGAGGACTAGATTTACTGGAGGGCATAGATTTAAGTTCAGAGGGGAAAAATTTAAAAGGGACCTAACGGCAACTTTTTCACACAGAGGATAGTGTGTGTATGGAATGAACTGCAAAGTAAATAGTGGAGGCTGGTACAATTACGATACTTAAAAGGCATGAATAGGAAGGGTGTGGAGGGATATGGGCCAAATGCTGGCAAATGGGACTATATTAATTTAGGTTATCTGGTCATCATGGATAAGTTGGACTGAAGAATATGTTCCCGTGCTGTACATCCCTCTGACTCTAACTAGGAATGATCAAAGATGTTGCATTCTCCAGTTTGGAATTTCATCAACATGGAAAAATTCACAGCAACAGTCACTTTCACAGTCACTGATGGTGCCACCTGTTCTTGCCCTGTTTGCAAAGGGTGATAGAGTTTTGTGAACAAAAAGTTCTGAAAAAGCTCTGGCAGCATCTGTGGAGAGAAGAACAAAGTTAACGTTTTGAGTTGAATATGACTTTTTTTTCGAAGGAGAGTCATGTAGTACTTAAAATATTCACTTTTTCTTCAGATCTGCTGAATTTTTCCTTCACTTTCTGTCTTTTTTTAAGTTTGTAGCATTTGCAATATTTTGCTTTCACGAGAGAGTTTGGTGAACACTTGTAAAGCACATGCAGCTACTAACTTAGGAGGTAAGAAAAATGTTCTGTGAAAACCTGTGGTGTATAAGACCATTAGTGACAACCACCCCCACTGACACCCACCCCACCCACACACCTTTGCAAGCATCTTCTCTTATTTACTTCTTCATTCTGCAGTTCAAGGTGGCATATTGGAAACAGTTCTAAGAAAGTTCTTTGGACTGAGTGTGGGATGAAGAGGAAAGATTGAGTAATTTGGACCGATAGTCATTGGAGTTTAAAAGAACGAAAGGTAATCTTATCAAAACATGTAAAGCTTTGAGAGGGTTTCTCACATTAAATTTAGAGAGGCTTTGTTAGGGAAATCTAGAACTGGTGTGTAAAGACAAAATTTAAAAATAACTGGAAGTAGATGGCCTATGAAAACATTTGAAGCCATAACTAACCACTTCTTCACTAACAGCACCAGATTTCCTGTTAACATTACCAATTTTGAAATGAATCAGTGACCTGCCAGCAATTTGTTGACAGTCCCTTTAAATTGCCATGGTGAGGTTATCTTCCTGCTGCTGCTAAACACAACATCAGTTGTACTTGTTGAAGAGAGAACATTTTCTGGTATGGCAAGATCAACAGTTACAACACTGGCACCAAATCAGCATTACACAGTAAATAACATGAAAATCAGTCCCCCTGTATACTTCCTACAGATGGTCCTCCCCAAGATAATGTCCATAGGAGACTGTTCTGGAAGTGTACACAAATGGTACAGATGGCACTTTGTTTACAAAACAGTAATATGAGCGCCAAATGTACAGCAGCTACAGAATCTGATTTGATCAATAAAAATTGTAAGAAATTTAAAGCAAATTGGCTAAATATTCTCCAATCCATTTTTTCCAACTGACTCTCTGACTTTGCAACAGAAAACATCGTTTTTATGATGGTGATTATGATTTAAAAAGGGAACTCCATCCAAATCCTTTCAGACAATTCAGCTCTTACTTAGCTGTTTGATCATGTATAAATCGAACCTATCAGGTCTGCCTGATTTTCCGTCCACTCATTTGATTCCACTCTTTTCCTTTATCAGTCTGGAGACTTTTAATATCCAGATTGCCTTTCACAGTGAGGAATTTTTCCAGGAGATTTTTCATCTACCATAAGCTATCTAAAGTCAGCCTGTAATTCCTCACTAATTGGTCTTTCCATTTGAACATGAGGGACCACCCACATGCCTGCACATTAAACCATAGAGACTTTTGGTCTCTCACTGCTTACTCTCTTTCTCCTGTACCCTGTCAGGCAAACATAGTCTGCGGGCTTTCAGGGATATATTATATCCTAACATGTTCAAAAACCATTTTTATGGCAAAGTGAATCATATGGGCCTTGTATCCAGGTAGAAATACAAATCATATATCCTTGAAATCCCAACTCTATTTGTCTTGCAATTAAATGGACCGCTTAAAAGACAACTGTTTAGAAAGTGAGATTTCAACACTCCTGGGGATTTAGGAGACTATCAGACTTACCAGACTATCCGCTAACAGCACACAACGTATTGTCGTAATCTCTGTATTGCATACAGTTTTGGTGACCACACTACCAGAAGGATGACGATGCTTTGAAGAGGGTACTGAAAAGGTTTACCAAAATGTTGCCTGGACTGGGGGTTTTTAAGCAATGAAATAAGGTTGGATAGATTGCATTTCTTCTTCACTGGAAAGCAGGAGGTTGAAAGGAGACCTGATTGAAGTTTATAAGACTGTGAATGGCATGGATAGGTTGGAAAAATGAGGCTTTTTCTGAGGATGGAGGGGTCAATTATACGGGGCACAGGTTCAAGTGTAAATATCTTGTACCTTCTTGCTAGTCAAACAAGATGGGCCAACTTTATTCTCCAAAAGTCAAAGAACCGAGGCTTACAGCCAGGCAGACTTCAGACAGACTATATTACCTTTTACAGTTTATTTGAATTAAAGATTATTCAAATACGTAACAGTCTTATAAACTTCATAATTTTAACAGACATTTATAGTTCCGAGCAAGCTGCCATTCACAAAGTCATAGAGTTTAACAGCAAGGAAAAGGTCCCTTTAGCTCATTGCGTCTATGCTAGTCATCAAGCAACCAACTACTCTATTCCAATTTCCAGCATTTGGCTCATAACCTTGCATGCTATAGTACTTTACTTAAATCTTTCTTAAATATTGAGATGGTTCCTGTTTCTAGCACGCTTTCAGGATTCTTTATGTATTTAATTCCAAATATCCACTGACAATGACAACATTTTTTATACTGCCTTCAATATAGAGCTACATCCCAGGAAGAATTATATCATTGTACAATGGTTTACTGTAACTATAAAGGCTTGATGCTATGCAGCACCATGTCCAAAAGATATACTGAGTTCAAAATGACAGTAAAATTAGAGTGTATACAGTGGAGATATAGGTGAATAAGGATTCACGTAGAAATGGGTGCAGTTAAGCAATCTAATACCTACACATTTATTTTCAGTTGCCCTTTCATGAACTCACCAGTTCTTTGAAATCGAGTATGTGGATGGTATGAATGGGTGTCTGAATCGAAGCAACTGTGTGGGTAAGGTTTTGTGGGTTATTGCAATCGCATATTTATCTTTTGCAATTGTTTTAACACAGTGTGACATCTAAAATAATACACTAATAAAAATATTAACATTTTTGGGGAATAATGCCTATTGCACCAAAATTATAAAAATCACATTATCTTAAACCACTGTAAAATAAAGCTATGTGTGTTGTCTAGAAGCTATGATTCTTAAGCTGACTTAAATGTCACTGAAACAGATCAATAATAGGTATTTTACATGTGATGAATTAAAACTGCTATGAATATACATTCTACTAAAGAGTAAGTTAATTCACTGTCAATATCAAATCAGGAGCACCTTAGCAGGTTAATGACCATCAAATGAGTTATGTCACAGAGGAGGCCATGATATAGCAAAGTAATATACAAAAGAGGATCTGTGATAGGCCATTAGGCCCTTCAAACTCAGTTTAATACTGACTTATTTTAAACTTCAACTCTACCTTACTGTACTACCTTTATTTTTAGTAATCCTGATATATTGACCAGAAAATTGCAAATCAAAAAAAAAATTACTGATATGGCAAAATGGCTACTACATTTGAAGATTAGGAATCTACTTCTATAATCCAGATTCATAAATTACGTATGGGAAGAAAATAACAAGGTAGTTGAATGCCATTTTGATATAACGAATTATTTTGCAAGAGGTTAGAAATTTACTATCAAAACAATTTATTAAGTGTCTACAAGAAAACTTTCCTATTCAATATTGTGTACAGTTCTGGTCACCACCCTACTAGAAGGATGAGGTTGCTTTGGAGAGGGTACAGAAAAGGCTTACCAAAATGTTGCCTGATCTGGGGGATTTTAGCTATGAAGTAAGGTTGGATAGACTGTGTTTCTTCTTCACTGGAAAGCAGGACATTGAGAGGAGACCTGATTGATGTTTATAAGAATGTGAATGGCATGGATACAGTGGAAAGAATGAGGCTTTTTCTCAGGGTGGAGGGGTCAATTACTAGGGGACACAAGCTCAAGGTGCAGAGGGGATGTTTAAAAGAGATGTGTGAGGCACGTTTTTCAAATAAGAGGTGGTGAGTGCCTGGAACGTGCTCCCAGAGGAGGTGGTGGAAGCAGACACAAAAGCAGCATTCAGGAAACACCTGGACGAATACATGAATAGGAAGGGAATAGACGGATATGGATCCTGTAAAACAACTGTTTTAGCATGGAAGGGCAAAATGTATCGGTACAGGCTTAGAGGGCCAAAGAACCTGCTCCTGTGATGTATTGTTCTGTTGTTCTACAGTTGTATGTGGATGCACCTATGAGAGAATGAGCAATACTTGACCTTCTCTTGGGAAATAAGGCAGAGCAAGTGACTGAGGAGTCAGTGGGGAGCATTTTGGGGTAAATGATCATAATTCTACTAGTCTTAAAATAGTTATGGAAAAGGATAGAACTGATCAAAAAGTTAAAGTTCCAAATTGGAGTAAGGCAAATTTTGACTGTATTAGACAGAAACTTTCAAAAGTTGATTGGGGGATGCTTTTTGCAGGTAAAGGGACAGTTGGTCTTTAAAAATGAGGTAATGAGAGTTCAGAGACAGTATGTTCCTGTTAGTGTAAAGGGCAAGACTGGTACGTGTAGGGAATGCTGGAAGAGGAATTGAGGCTCTGGTCAAGAAAAGAAGGAGGTAGATTTCAGGTAAAAACAACTGGGATTGAGTGAAACCCTGGAGGAGTGTCAAGGCAGTAAGAGTACACTTCAGAGGGAAATCAGGATGGCAAAAAGGGAACTCGAGATAGCTTTGGCAAATAGAGTTAAGGAGAATCCAAACAGATTCTGTAAGTACATTAAGAACAAAAGAGTAACTAGAGAGTGAATATGGCCCTTTAAAGATCAACATGGCCATCTACTTGTGGAACCATAGGACATGGCTGAGCTAATAAACAAATATTTTGTATCAGTATTTACTGTGGAAAAGGACATGGAAGCTAGTGAATGTGGGGAAAAAAAATAGTGATGTCTTTAACACAATTCATATTACAGAAGAGGAGGTGCTGGAGGTCTTAAAATGCATAAAGATAGAAAAATCCCCAGGACCTGATCAGGTGTTTCTCATAACTTTGTGTGAAGCCAGGAACAAGATTGCTGGAACCCTTTCGGAGATATTTGTACCATCAACAGCCATGGATGAGGTGCTGAAGACTGGAGGTTGGTTAATGTGGTGCCATTACTTAAGAAAGGCTGTGAGAAAAACCCAGGGAGCTATAGACCAGTATAACTTGCCAGTGATAGGTAAATTGTTGGAGAGGATTCTGAGGCACAGAATTTGCATGCATGTGGAAAGGCAAGGACTGATTACAGATAGCCAACATAGCTTTGTGCTTGGGAAATCATGCATCACTGACTTGACTGAGTTTTTTGAAGAGGTGTCAAAGACGATTGATGAAGGCAGAGCGGTAGACGTTGTCTATATGGACTTCAGTTAAGCTTTTGACAAGGTTTCACATGGTAGACTGTTTAGTAAGGTTAGATTGCATGGGATCCCAGGGGATCTTGCCGATTGGAGACAAAATTGGCTTGAAGGTAGGAAACGTGGGGTGGTGGTGGAGGATTTCTTCTCAGACAGGATGCTTGTGACCAGCGGTGTGCCACAATGATCAGTGCTGGGTCCACTGCTTTTCATCATTTATATAAATGATTTGTAAGTGAATATAGGAGGCATGGTCAGAAAGCTTGCAGATGATACCAAAGTAGGTGGTGTAGTAGACAATGAAGAAGAGAGTCTCAGAGTATAATAGACCTTGATCAGATGGGCCAATGTGCCGAGGAGTGGCAGACGGAGTTTAATTTAAATAAATGTGAGATATTGCATTTTGGTAAGGTAAAACAGGGTAGGACTTATGCCGTTAAAAGGAAGGTCCTGGGGATTGTTGTTGAACGAAAAGACCTTGGCGTGCAGGTTCATAGTTCCTTGAAAGTGAGTCATAGGTAGATAAGGTGGTGAAGAAGGCATTTGGCGTGCTTGCCTTCATTAGTCAGTGCATTGAGTTGGGGCTTCATGTTGCAGCTGCACAGATATTGGTGAAGCCAACTCTGGTACCTCCGCTGTAGGAAAGATGTTGTTAAACTTGAAAGGATGCAGAAAAGACTTACAAGGTTGTTGCCGGGACTGAAGGGTTTAAGTTGAAGGGAGAGGCAAAATAGGCTGGGGCTTTTCTCCCTGGAGCGTCGGAGGCTGAGAGGTGACCTGACAGAGGTTTACAAAATCATGAGGGTCATTGACAGGGTGAATAGCCAAGGTCTTTTTCCTAGAGTGGAGGAGTCCAAAACTAGAGAGCATAGGTTTAAGGTGCAAGGTGAAAAGGACCTGAGGAGTAACTTTTTAGTGCAGAGGATGATGTGTCTATGGAATGAACTGCCAGAGGAAGTGGTGGAGGCTGGTACAATCGCAACATTTAAAAGACATCTGAATGGGTATATGAATAGGAAGTGTTTAGAGGGTATAGACCAAATCATGGCAAATAGGACTAGGTCAGATTGGGATGTCTAGTTAGCATGGACAAATTGGACCAAAGGATCTGTTTCTGTCCTGTATGACCATGTGACTCTAATCAATGTTTTTCACAGACTTGTGTAAATGATGGGATTAAGCAGGTTGATTTGGAGAACATAACTTGCATTCAATGAGTTTCTTGCATTTTTACAGAGTTTAATGTATATATACAATATTCATGAAATGTTAGTTAATCAACAATTTTGCTTAGAATTAAGTCATCTCCAAAGATTAGAAGTGAATTGACATGGATCCTGGAAATCTGAAACAATGGCGCAAGGTACCAGAGAAACTTTGTGGGTCTGGCATTTTCCGTTAGGAGAAAAGCTGACTTAACATTTTGATTTAATTGCTAAATGTTAGCTCTGTTTCTCTTTCCACAGATACTGCCAAACCTGCTGAGTTTCTTCAACATTTTCTGTCTTTATTTCCAAAGATTATTTGTTTTTGTATCCAAAATCACAGAGTAGTTCACAGCGCTGTGTTTCTCCTCCCAGCTTACAAGCAGAAGCTGAAATGGGAGAATCCTTCATGAAAAGAAGTACAATGCTAGTCTGAGGTAGCGGAAGACCATCTCTGGGACTGCTTGGAATCAGTGGACCGGACCATGTTCCGCGGAAAACCTAGACGTGTAAACCACCACCGTCACAGACTTCATAACCAAATGCGTGGAGGACTGTGGTCCGAAGAAGTCAATCCGTGTTCCCCATCTGTAAACCTTGGATGAACCAGGAAATCCACTCCCTACTAAAGACCAGACGTGCAACATTCAAGTCGGTGACCCAGACCTTTATAGAATATCCAGATATCACATCCGCAAAGCCATCAGGAAGGCCAAGAGGCAGTACTGGACCAAGTTAGAGGCCCAGCCTACCAAACAGACTCCTGCTATCTATGGCAAGGCCTAAACAACATTACGAGATAAAAAATGAAACAGTGTAAAATAATGGAGAAAGACACATCCCTCCCTGACACATTCAATGCCTTCTATGCTTGGTTTGAGCAGAATACCACCAGAGTGATGACACCTGCCCTGACAGCCCAGACACAACTATTCCTTCTGTCACTGCTTCAGAAATCAGATCAGTCTTCCTGGGAGTCAACCCAAGGAAAGCGATGGGCCCAGACAGTGTCCCCAGCTGGGCACTCAGATCCTGTGCGGACCAACTGGTGGAGGACATCTTCAACCTCTCCCTCCTACGAGCCAAAGTCCCCACCTGCTTCAAGAAGACCACTATCATCTCCGTACCCAAGAAAACACATGCAGCGTGCCTTAATGACTACCACTCAGTGGCTCTGACCTCAATAATCATGAAATGCTTCAGGAGGCTGGTCATGGCCCACATTACCTCCAGTCTCCCAGCCTGCCTCGCTCCCCTATAGTTTGCCTACTAAACAGATCCACAGAGGATGCCATATCCCTAGCCCTGCATTCAGCCTTGGAACATCTGGACAACAAAGACACCTACATCAGACTCCTGTTTGTTGACCACAGCTCTGCCTTCAACACCATAATCCCCTCCAGACTGATCTCAAAACTGCATGACCTTGGTCTCAGCTCTGCCCTCTGCAACTGGGTCCTCAGCTTCCTGACCCATAGGCCACAATCAGTGAGGATAGGTAACTGCACCTCCTCCACAATAACACTCACACTGGAGCCCCGCCCATGGATGCGTCCTCAACTCCGTAATGCACTCCCTGTACACCCACGATCTGTGTTGCCAAATTCTGAATGAATCCTATCTGCAAGGTCACTGTCGACACCACCATAGTGGGACAAATATCTAACAATGATAAGTCAAACTACAGAAGGGAGATAGAGAGCTTGGTGGCGTGCTGCAATGAAAACAATCTGTCTCTCAACATCAGCAAAACTAAATAATTGGCCATTGACTTTAGAAAGAAGGGAGGAGAACACACCCCCATCTACATCAATGAAACTGAGCTTGAGACAGTGAATAGCATCAACTTCCTCGGAGTGACAATAACTGATAACCAGTTCTAGACTTTTCATGTAAATGCGACAGTCAAGAAGACACAGCAATGCCTCTTCTTCCTCAGGGGGGTCAGGAAATTTGGCATGTCCATAACATCCCTCACCAACTTCTACAGATGCACCATTGAAAGCATACTGCCCAGATGCATAACAACCTCGTATGGCAACTGCTCTGCCCAGGACGGTAAGAAATTACAGAAGGTGGTGTGCACGGCCCAGAACATCACGGAAGCCAACCTTCTATCCATGGACTCCTTTCCATGGCTGCGAGCCATGTAAATGGTGGCGAACATCATCAACGACCCACTGCACCCTGGTAATGACCTCCTACAACTTCTCCCGTCAGGCAGAAGATATAGAAGCCTGAACACACATACAAGCAGGTTCAGGAACAGCTTCTTTCCGGCCGTTATCAGACTGTTGAATGGACTCAATCCTCAAATAATGTAACCTGTATGCCTCTAAGTCTTTTTGATCTGTACATCCTTTTCTTGCTGTGATCTACCTGTACTGCTCGTAAACAAAGGTTTTTGCTGTATTTTAGTAATGTGACAATCAAACAATCAATCAATAAATAAATATTATCATTAGCCTTCATGAATTTACATTTTGACTAATGGCTGAACATTTAGAGAATGTTAGTGGTTCTGGCAGCAGAACCGTAATCTTGTTGAGAGCAACAGCCCTGCTTCTGGAGACGTCCAGCCAATCAATGTCATCTGATGATAGTGGTTGTGGGTTTGGAAGGTTCTGTCTAATAGATATTGGTGGATTTCTGCAGCGTATCTTGTAGATGGAGCACAATGTTGCTCTTGAGCTTTGTTTGGTGGAAGGAGTGAATACTTGTGGATCTGGTGCCAATCAAGCAGACTGCTTTGTCCTGGATGATGTCAAGCTTCTTGTGTGTTGTTAGTTTTGCACTCACCTAGCCAAGTAAGGAATATTCCATTACACTCTTAACTCATGCTTTGTAGAGGGTGGGCAAGCACTGGGGAGTCAGGAGGTGACTTACTCGCTACAGGATTCCCAGCCTCTGACCGAGGCTCCTGTTGCGCAATTGCTTTTCTGAGCACCTCTATTCAGTTTTATAAATGTGACCCTGAGATTCTGGTCAAATTCTAATCTAATTTCCCACTTGTGTTTATCCTATTTTTGACATATCTGGTCTTGACTCTTTACCTGTCTTGGGTGAGCTGCTATAGATTCCTTCTATCTTCACTTTTCACACGTCTAGTCTCCACATTCAACATGCCATTTGTATCACCCCCAAATGTGCATGGCGACACCACCAACTAAATCTTCCTCTTTCCTTTTAGCATTCTGAAGGAACTATTTCTTCTGTCATATCCTAATCCACTCTTCCATCACCCTAGCACTTGTTCCCCTTCCCATAGCACCTCTCCATACAAGTGCAGAAAATGCTCACTTGTCTTTTCACCTCCTCCCTGCCTATTTCTCTGGGTCCCAAATACTCCTTCCATGTGAAACAGCAACTTATTTGTACTTCTTTCAATTTAATATTCTGCATTTTCTGCTTAGAAACCGGTTTCCTTTACATGGGGAGACCCCATATAGACACAACAATTGCTTTTCTAAGCACCTCTATTCAGTGTTAAAAATTGTGACCCTGAGACTCTGGTCAAATTCTAATCTAATTTTCCACTCCACTTGCACTCTGACCTCCCTGTCCCTAACATCCATCATGATCCAATGAAGTTCAATGGAAGCTGAAGGGACGGGAACCTATCTTTCAGCTAGACTTTTTTAAGCTTCTGAACTCAATGTAGAGTTTAAGCATTTCAGGTCAAAATGACTGCTCCCATTTTACAGATGCTGATAATCATTTTGCTGTTTCCATTTAAGCCTCCTCCAGACCCACTTTCTGCTTCTTTACTTTGCCTGGTGAAAATATAGCAGCTGGAAACTTTCACAGAATAGTTCTATCCACACAACTACATGAGAATGCTGCTCAAAACCTGTTTCCACACATAAGTTTGAATTCTGCCACATGGAAGGTTAAGTTAGAACAGCTCAAGGAAATCCCCTGTGATATATCCAAAAGTAAAACAATAACTGACCTGGTTGCTATTTTGTGTACGCTGTCCCTATTGCTTTAATCTCATGTTGGAAATGAAAATTTCCACTGACATATCTAAAGTGGGATTTTATATTTAATTGCATTTTCCACAAATGGAATTTCATTAATATCATAATATCCTAATAAAAGTAACCTTGCACCTTTATTGATAGCAAGAACGGCAGATGCTAGAGTCAGAGGAACACAGTGTGGAGCTTGAGGAACACAGCAGGCCAGGCAGCATCAGAGGAGCAGGAAAGTTGACGTTTTGAGTTGTGTTTGCAGTGGGTTATAGCCCACTGCAGAGATACAAAGAACAGCCGATGCTGGAGTCAGATAACGCAGTGGGGTTAGAACTTTCCTGCTCCTCTGCTGTCTGGCCTACTGTGTTCCTCCAACTCCACACTGTTATCTCTGACTCCAGCATTGGC
>NC_063363.1:22937520-23037553 GCF_021869965.1 Rhincodon typus | reverse complement strand
CCCGAAACGTCAACTTTCCTGTTCCTCTGATGCTGCCTGGCCTGCTGTGTTCCTCCAGCTCCACACTGTGCTGTCTCTTGCACCTTCATTTCTTTGCTTGATATCACTATTTCACCGATAGAATTCTATCTTTGTCTTTAGTAAGATCTCGGCCATTATAGCAGGAACCATGTCTTTGAAATATTAGCAATTTTGGTATGGAGGAAGAATGGCATAACATGAGCTTTGATGTGAGAAAGAGTGCCGGGGGATCCGTTCTTGATGGCTTCTCACGTGATCCAAACTGACTGCTGTTTTAAAAGACAATGATGAAGGCATTTTGGTACATGATCTGGAACCAAGTGAAGTGAACAGATCATGATATTAGTACCTAATGCTGATTTGGTATCTAGCACTTTATTTTTGACCACCTCGATCCCAATAGCCCCCTTTCCTAAATATGGAATATAACGTATATTCAGCTGCAAGAGGGTCCTCTCCCATCCCAACATCAATGTTGTATAAAGGCATACCATTCAACTTTGCAGAGATAGAAGCAGTACTTAATTTTTGAGTGCAGCTCTTTCAGTTAGAAGGCAAATTAGGGCTATATGGTGTTTTACATATGGTATCACTTGTGTCTTGTACAGTTTTAGGAAAAAGCCCCTGTTTTTAAACATTGTTCTGTTTGAAATAAAGGCAAACATTCAATTTGTCTTCCCTATTGTCTGCTGAACATGCGTGCTAGTTTTTTGTAATTTATGTACGAGGACTTCCAAAGCTTCTGTACTGCATCATTCCGCAAGCTTTATTCATTGAATTAATATGCAGCTCCTTAATTCTTGTTGTCATAGTGCAAAACCTCACATTTTCCCACATTATCTTCTACCTGTCTGGTTATAGCCCACTCATTTAACCTGTCTTTACCTCTCTATGGAACCTTTGTGTCATCCTCATCACAGAGCTTCTCACCCATTTTTTTGTACATCTATAAACTTAGTAATAGTCATTTGCTTCCCTATTGAAGTTTATTAATATATGCTGTAAATAATAGTGACCCCAGTACTGTTCACTGTGGAACTTTACTAGTTTCAGATTACCACCCTGAAAATGCCCCACTTTTCCTAACTCTCCACCTTGTATTCGTTAACCAATCCTCTATCCATGCTAATATACCATCCCAAAGACCATGGGTCTTATCTTTTTAAGTAGCCTGGTATGGTACCTTATAAAATGCCTTTCAAAATCCAAATATATTACACTTACTGGTTTTTCTTTATCTTTCTGCTTGTCACCTCCTCAAAGAATTCTAATAAATCTTTCAAGCATAATTTTCCCTTCATAAAGTCATGTTGACTCTGCTTCATTATGTATGTATAAATGCTCCCCTATTACATGTTGCATAATAGACATGAACATTTCCCCACAGTTATTTCAGAACCAAGTTTCTTGCTCTCAAACTGAGTTCGACATTCTGCCACATAGAATCATAGAATCATGGAATTCCTACAACACAGAACTACAGTCACAGTTTCATTAGCAACATTTTACTCCAGGATCATTTAGTAAACCTGCCTCATTTCATATTGGTAGATCAAAAATAGCCCAAACCCTGGTTGGATTTCAACATAATATTGTTCTAAGAATTGGTCCCAAATGCGCTCTTGTGGCTATTTGATTTTCCCAATCTATATGAAGATTAAAATCATGATTAATGTAGTGTCTTTTTTTTACATGCAATCATTATCTGTTGATTATTCTCTGTTCTACAGTATAGCCGCTGTTAGGGAGCCTATTGCCTACTTTCCACCTTATTTCTTACCTCCACACATATGGATTCAATAGCTTCTGATCCAAATTTATTGTTTATTATCATACTTATTCCATCTGGTCCTAACAAAGCAATATCAGCACCCAATTCCTACTTAAGTCGCATACTCCTGAATATTTTGTTTCCAGCTTCAAACTCATGTAACCATGTCTCTGTAATATCTATAAGATCATTGCCAATATCTCTGTTTATGCCATTAATTAATTTACCTTATTCTAAATACCACATGCACTTAAGCTTTGTGTTTTATTAGTTTTTGCTCCATTTCATCCAACTAGCTACGCTTTTTCAATGTTTGTACACTCTGTCTTTTCCTGTCCTATTCTGGGTATCATTACCTCAATGAATGTTCTGCAATGTTGCCATATCTTTTTGCTTTGTGAGCTTACGTATTCCCAAGTACTGCCCTTAGTCTGGCTACACACTCAGATGAACTGTCACCGTTGTCAGTATTCGGAGCTAATGAATGGTTGGCAAGCAGAATGCATTGTCAGGACTCCTGTACCACCTGCCTGATTCTTTTTGAAGCCTGTTGCTCACCCATACCCACTCTCCCTGCATACGCTAACTGCATAGTGACCACATGCTAACTACATGGCTCAGCCTCAGGAATACCCCAGAGTGACATTAGGTGCTGTACAAGTTCCAGAACATGAAGCTGGAGGAAAAGGGCAGATGTGTGGGAAATTTAAGACTTGTACAGTGGTGATGTTTGAGGATTTCAATTACCCATATATTGATCAGGATGGTACCAGTGTAAAGAACAAGGAGGAGTAAATAACTGATATGCATGTTGTAAAAGTTAAAGTTCTAAATTAGAGTAAGGCATAAACCAGGAACTTTCAAATGTTGATTGCAGTAGACTATTCACACATAAAGGGACAACTGCCAAACGGGAGGCTTTCAAAATTGAGATAATGAGAGTTCAAAGGTAGTATGTTCCTGTGAGAGTGAAGGGCAAAGTTGGTAGGAGGTAGGGAACAATGGATGAATAAAGATATTGAGGCTCTGCTGAAGAATAAGAGGGAGTTTTGTGTCAAGTACAGGCAACTGGGATCAAGTGATCTCTTGATCATTCTTAAGGGGGAAATGAGGAGGACATAAGAAGGATATGAGATAGCCTTGGCAGATAAGGTTAAGCATAATCAAAAGAGATTCTTCAAATAGGTTAAGAGCAAAAGAGCAACTGGGAGAGGAATAGGGCCCTTTAAAGATTAATGAGGTCCTCTCTGTGTGGAACCACACGAGATGGGAAAGATACTAAACAAATATTTTGCATCAGTATTTGCGGTGGAGAAAAACATGGAAACTAGAAAACTTGTACAAATAAACGTTGATGTCTTGGAAACAATCCACGTTACAGACCAGGAAGTGCTGGAGGTCTTAATAAAACATAAAGGTGAATAAATCTCTGGGACTTGATCAAGTGTATCACATTGTGGGAAACTAGGGAAGAAATTCTGGGGCCCCTAGTAGTGATATTTGTATCATCAACAGCCATGGGTAAGGTGCAGGAGAACTGGAGGGTGGCTAGTGTTGTGACTTTATTTAAGAAAAGTCTATAAAGAGAAACCTGGGAATGAATGACCTGTGAGCTCGACATCAGTAGTGGGTAAGTTGTTGGAGGGGATTTTAAGAGACAGGAGTTACATGCATTTGGAGAGGCAAGGGATAGTCAACATGGCTTTGTGTGTAGAAAATTGTATCTCCCAAACCTGATTGAGTTTTTTGACAATCTGACCAAAAATATAGATGAGGAAAGAGCAGTTGTCTACTTGGACTTTAGTAAAACCTTTGACAAGGTTCTGTATGGTAGACTGGTTAGTAAAGTTAGATCACATGGGATTCAGGGAGAACTTGCCAATTGGATACAAAATTGACTTGATGGCAGGAGACAGAGGGTGGTGGTGGAGCTTTGTTGTTTAGACTGGAGGCCTGTGACCAGTAGTACTCTGCAGGGATCTGTGCTGGGTTCATTGTGGTTTGTCATTTATAAATGATTCGGTTGAGAATTTAGGAAGCATGGTTAGTAAGTTTGCAGATGACACCAAAATTGGTGGTATAAAGGACAGTGAAGAAGGTTATTTAAGATTACAAAAGGGAATTTGATCAATTGGACCAGTGGGTCAAAGGGTGGCAGATACTGTTTAATTTGGATAAATGCGAGGTGTTGCATTTTGTTAAGATGAACAAGGGTGGGACTTGTACAGTTAATGGTAAGGCCCTAGGGAGTGTTGTCAAACAGAGAGAACTAGGGATTCAGGTACATAGTTCTTTGCAAGGTACATCACAGTTAGTCAGGGTGTTTAAGAAGGTGTTTAGCACACTTGCCTTTGTTTCTCAGATCATTGATTATAGGAGTCGGGGTATCATGTTATGATTGTACAGGATGTTACATTTCTGATTGCCTTGCTACAGGAAGGATATTATTAAATTGAAGAGGGTGCAGAAAAGATTTACCAGGATGTTGCCAGAACTAGAAGGTTTGAATTATAAGGAGAAGCTGGATAGGCTGGGACTTTTTTCACTGGAACATAAGAGGTTGAGGGGTAACCTCAGAGAAGTTTACAAAATTATGAGGGTCATAGATTAGGTGAATAGCAAAGATCTTTTCTTTAGGGTGGTGGAATTCAAGACTGGAGGGCATATTTTTAAGGTGAGAGGAGAAAGATTTAAAAAGGACTGAAGGGCAACTTTTTCACATAAACAGTGGTTTATACAAGGAATGCATTTCCAGAGGAAGTGGTAGATGCAGGTACAGTTACAACATTTAAAATACATTTGGACAGGTAAATGAATAGCAAAAGTTAAGAGGGATATGGGACAAATGCAGGCAAATGAGACTGGTTTAGTTTGGGAAACTTGGTCAGTATGGATGAGTTGGACTAAAGGGTCTGTTTCCATGCTGTATGAAGTCTACGACTCTATAAGAAGGGCAAAATGCTTCAAGCACATGCTAGGTACATTTTAGCAATGGTGAAAAGGTAGGGCAGCTAATACTAGGTCTCCTTGTTTGATCCATTTCAGGTAAATGGGACTGACCCAATTGCTCCATAAGGAGCTGGCATGGCCAAACAACCTCTTCCTGAACTGCAAAAAACTCCATTGAGATTCTTAAGACTGCAAAGCACTTTTATTCATTATCAAGCTTTCAAGTTGTAAGTTGCTGGATGTACTAATAACATGGAAACAAAAGCTACAATTTCTCTGCACAGAAAATCAGTTTGTGCAAGCATACATAACCTGAATTATGTACAACATCCATCAAATTGCTGACACTATCGATACCCTATCAGGATTTTAAATCTGCCATTTAATATTTTTTTGCTGTCCCCATCATTTTCTTCTCGTCTGTTACAAAGCTTATCAGATCATTAAATGTTACCACGCCATGCACCACTTCTCTCTTTCCACATTCGCCACTGCCAGTACCTGAAACATAAACAAAAAAACTCAAATGTCGTTCAGATCTTCAATGATGTAGATATCAATAACACTATTCTGAAGCTCTGTATCTTAGGAAGACGAGAGGAGGAGGTTATTTAACCCTTCAAACTGTTTCATTATTCAATGAGATCAAAGCTGTTTTGTGACCTAATTCCATATGCCCTCCTTTGCCTCATAACTTTTGCTAACAAAAATCTATCAATCTCAGGTTTTAAATTAGCAATCAATAAATCTAGTATCAATTGCATGAGTGCGCGAGTGACAAAATTCTATCAATCCTTTTGCATAGAAATATTTACTAATTTCATTCGTGAAAGTCTAGCTCTGATTTTTAGACTGTTTTCCTGGCATCCCTAATTAGTAGTAGTACTTCGCTCCTATTCACCCTTTCTGTCCCCATAATATTGCAGGTTAGATTCAGTCCTATTGCAATAGCATCCACCTGATGGAACCAGAAGCTCTGTTTAAAATGGTGTGATGTGTCAATAAAGCTGCCTTTATCCTGGGTAGCATTAAATTTGTTAAGTGTTGTTAAATCACCACTCATTCAGGGAAGTAGTGACTCTTTGATGCCATACAGGCCAAAGCAGTCCTCACGGACTGACATCCTAACCACAACCTTCAACATTCACTCCCTTTACCAGCTACGCACAGTGCCTGCACTATAAGCACTCCATAAGATGCACTGCAGTATCTCATTAAGGCTCTCTCAAAGGCACCTTCAAATTCAGAGCCTTTACTACTTAGGCAGCCAAGGGCAGCAGACGTATTAGAATACCACCACCACAACTTCCACTTTGAGTTTCCTAATCATCCTTCATTACCACTGGGTCAAAATCCTGGAATTCCCTTCCTAAAAGCACTATTCCGACTCCATATAGATATTAGCAGTTTAAGATGCCAGCTCATTACTACCCTCTCCAGGGCAATTAAGGATGGTCAATAAAAGCTGCATTAACCACCAATGTCTAAATCACATCAATTTTTTAAAGCTGCTTAAGTGAAAATCAATTATACATTAGTAAAATAAAAATTTATTGAGTTTAAAAGATGCCTCTTTTTGGGAATTAATTTCACCCTTTTCTAACAGTACAATATTAGCTCATTGTTTGATTATAGTTCAGCCATTTAGAGTTTCCACTCGAGTCATAATGAAGCCACTGAGGGATTTGGGTCCCACTGTGATTTATTGTGCCTGTTACCTCTGGGGTCAGGATTTAAATCTATTCTAAAGTGTTGACATTGAAACTCCCTCTCTCACTCTCTCCTAGCTGTAATATTATCAACAATAATGAGTTTTGGTAGACTTAACAAGTTACAAATTGACATGAATTCAGACCATAGGACTGTATATGAACCTGCGATAAATGAATTCATCTCACTTAATAATAAACTTGGAGTATGAAAAACAGACATGGAAGAAGAAACAAAAACAGAAATTGCTGCAGAAACTCAGTAGGTTTGGCACCATCTGTGGAGAGAAAGCAAAGTCAGTGCTTCAGATCCAGTGACCCTTCATCAGATCAGTTCTGAAAGATTAATGAACCTGAAATGTTGATTTAGCTTCCTTTCCACAGATGCTGCCAGACCTGCTGTGTTTCTCCAGCAGTTTCTGTTTTGCTTTCAGATTTCCAGCATCTGCACTTCTTGGTATTATTTTCAAGATGAAAGTAGGCCACTCTGAAAATATTCATCTATTAGTCATGAACAAGAATTGCGGAATGTTTGTAGTTAATGGAGTGATGACAGGGTCACTGGGGGGGGTTAGGGGTTCAGTTCAACGTTCCCTTTAAGTTGGGCAGCTAAATGGTCACACAGCCACACTGAGGTCCCATGCTCGGCGATCAACATAACTGGTGAGCCAACATTTTGATGTTAGTTTCAAGAAGTTACTGTTGTGCACAAACCTTTGACCTCCATCCATTAATTTTTTTTAAAAATGGAGTTCTAGCGTTATCCGGGCGTTAGAACAAGTTTTTAATTTGCTAATTTATTGTGGGTAAGTATGAAGCTTCATTGTCTTGGAACCTTCAGAATTCTCCAACTTTAAGGGTCTTTTTTTTGGAGAGTTCCAGATATAGGAGAAATACCCATTGGAATTTTGAAATTCTACTGGACTCAGCTCAATCAGGAGTTCTGCATAGTCTCAAATCACAATACCACTATTCTGCTCCAATGTCTACTTGGCCAGCAGAATCTCTGAGCCAATGTAAAATAAATGTAAATGGACCCTGTCGATTTTCCATTGTATTATAATGGTTTCCCTTCTTCATTCAAATTAGCCTGTGTGAATCTCAACATTTTAAGCAACAACACAGGGTGCTGGAGTTCACTGGCACACTAAGCCTTTGTCTGGAAAAAGAAAGATGAACTTCTGGAAAGTCACTTGATGCAGGGATTCATTTTGTATGTTTTTTAAATCTGCAAGAAGAAATCAGTAATTTTGCAGATGATACAAAAATTGGTGGGGTGATAAACCATGGGAGGACAACGCTCAGATTACAGAAGGATATAGACAGGTTGGTCAGGAGGGCTGATCAGTGTCAAACAGAATTCATTCTAGATAAATGTGAGGTGATGCACTTGAAAAACAAGGCAAATGAATACATCATGTGCGGTAGGGTCTGGGAAGCACTGAGGATGGGAGAGACCTTGATGCGCATATCCACCAGTCCCTTAAGGTATCAGGGCAGATGGATAAAGTGATTAAGAAGACGCATGATATATTTGTCTTTATTAGAGGAGGCATAAAGTTTAAGAGTTGGGAGGTTATGTTGAAATTGTATAAAATGTCAGTTAGGCCACGGTTAGAACCTTGTACTAAGTTCTCGAATCCATATCAAAGGAAGGATATGATAGATGTAAGAGGATGCAGAGGAGACTTACCAGGATGCTACCTGGGCTGGAGAGTTTCAGTTATGAATAGAAATCGGATAGACTGGGGTTGTTTTCCTTGGAGCAGAGGAGATTGACACCAGACATGACCCAGTTGTATAAAATTATGAGGAACACAAACAAACAGAGTAGACAGGAAAAACCTTTTATTCCTTTTGGAAGGATCAATGAGTGGGGCATTGATTTAAGGGAGGGGCAGGAGGTTTAGAGGAGATGTGAGGAACATTATTTTTCATCCAGAGAGTGCTGGAACTTTGGAACTCACTGTATGTAAGGTGGTAGAGGCAGAAAACCTGATAACATTGAAGTAGTATTTAAATGTGCACTTGTGATGACAATGCAACCAAGGTTATAGTTAAGTGCTAGAAAATGGGTTTAGAGTAGTTGGACAGTTGTTTAGACTAATGTAGACATGATGAGCCGAAGGGCTTTTCTCTGTGCTGTCGACCTCTATGACTCAATATACACTCAGGTTACCAAATGCAAGCAATCAAGCAGCAAAATTTGGAATTTCAACTACAAAAAAATCTTAGAGCCTACTGAAAATACTTCATTTTACAGATCTACACTTCAACGCCATCTATAAGTTTATTCCAGGCTAAGACAGATTTTTAATCAGGAAAGGAAACAAAGGTTATAGGAAAAGACAGGAAATTGTAGTTGAGAATTCTTAGATTAACCATGATGTAATTGAATGGTGAAGCAAACTCGTTTGGTTGAATGGCCTACTTCTGCTTCCACATCTCATGATCTTATGGACCTTATCAAAACATCCAGTTATTTGGGAACTTGACAGGATTGATACCGTAAGGTCATTTCGCCTTGTGAGAGTTAGAGGACATAATCACAGAATAAGGGGTCACATATTTAAGACAGAAATGAGGGGGAATTTCTTCTCTCAGAGGGCATTGAAACTTGGAAATCCTTACTGCAGGGGGCTGTCAGAGTTAAGTATCTTCAAAGCTGAGAGAGATGTATTTTTATTCAGCAATTGAATCAAGGATTATAGGGAAAAGACAGGAATGTGGAGTTGAGGATCTTCAACTCAGGCACAATCTCATTGGATGGTGAAGCAGACTCAATGGGCTGCATGGTCTACTTCTGCTCCTATATCTTATCATTATATTGGTGAAATTACAAGTATGCTGTGAAAAAGATTGAGATAATCATTAGCTCTAACAGTATTTTACCTTCATCTGTATCTATTCTTTGTGTGTGAGACCATAGTGAAAGACAAGGGAGTGAAATGTTGCTTTATTTTCAGAGTAAGCTCTGAGAATAAATAACCTTCTCTGTTTTTAAACTCACAAAAGCTTGATGTTGAAATTATAATTTGAGATCTCTACACTCTTGAGGATATGTAAATGTACACCTCTTATATATAAACATATCAACCATGGACAAAATGGGGAACACAAGTTTGCTCCAAAACATTAATTTAACCTAGATGAATTAAAAATACTGATTCCCATTCACAATCCTCTAACTTTAAGACACTGGAGAGGAAAAATGTAGCATGACTCATGAGATAAAAACCAGGACTAAAAGAAAACCTTCAGCAGATTTGCAATAAATTAAGAGGTTCTCGGAGAGTAAACATTTGTTTGCCTGTTAAAAAGTTCATAACACTAAAGTTATGAAATGAAACCTATTTTGTTTGAGTTAGAATTGTTTTCCCTTTCATACAAGAAATTATTCTTGGTCAGGAGTGTGTTCTGGATCAACCTGTAGATATCTGCATATTATCTTGAGTAATGTGAGGACAGCTCTTATTCACTGATGAATCTAACAGGGAAAAATACATTCACATGAGCTAAGGAAATCCTGAAATTTCATTTTCACATGAGGTTATAGCCTAATGTCTGATCATCAAGATGGGAAATCAGTATTGGTATTGTAGCTGTTAGTTCACTGAATTTAAATGCATTGTAATTTGTAAATCATATTTTGATGTCCAGTAAAACAGACAACTATTATTATCAACGTAGACATTAACGGTTCGAACCTGTCTACTCATTCACGGCCATAGGTAACAGTGAGCACTTTTAGGTGGTATGCAATTGCTGCACTCTGCATTCTATTCATACTGGCACATTTCAAAAATCTATCACCTGTAGAAAAGCAAAAGCGAGTAAGTTTTGAAATTTGTCTAATATTTCTGCATAGACATGGGTTTCTTCCTGATGCAGACCCGCTGTATAATCTCAATAACGAATGGAATAATGACACATCACTTTACCTTGATATGAATTTCATAAATCTTGTGACCTTCAGTCACATTTACTCTGCATTTGTTTCCATGGCTGCATTTATGACCAGCTCAGTCAAACCAGCTTTGACTTACTGTGAACTTGTTCTTGAACAATTAAGGCAAAGTGATTCAGTGTCAAAATCTGCAAGATTTTCCCAAGAGTGTCACTTAACTTCACCTAGTAAAGAAAATAAATAGTTAAACAAGAGCAATGCATGAATACTTTTCATTAAACTTTTGATTTTGTTACAATTCACAATATTGTCAGCAAACTTTATCATGCTTAAAATGACAAAAACCTATTCCCACAAGTGATATTTTTCTGTCGATGAGAGAATTGGTTGATTAAACCAGTAATTTAAACCTTTGAGTAAGAAACATTAATAATAAATACTCCTCACAAATATTTCTCTGCCTACACATGTACATCAAGATGTATTAGCTGATTGAGTTGTAAGGAAATCTAAGAGGCCAGAAGTTCTCAGCTTTCCTTAGGTAGAATCTGTTTGAGCATATCAATGAAAATAAACACATCTGAAAAAGCAAAGGTTATGTTCTGCGTTGCTAAAGGAAAAAACACAAAATAAAAATCACCAAAGCATCTCCTCAACATGAATTTGTTCAGACATTAGGGCGACAAGTTTCACTTCAGATTATTTTACAATTTTGTTTGTGCAGAACATGAGTATTACTGAACAGTCACATTTTGTCAAAATGTTTCATCTACACCCATCAGGATTGTCCACGAGAGTATCAATTCAAAGGGAAAAGCAACAATTTTACAGTATGAGAGGAGGGTGCTGATTGATTGGAAAACGGATTCTGATTGGTAGAGGCATTGTCAGTGAAAATGCATTCATTAATACCAATTGACAGTTAACTGGAAGGCTTTGTTTAAATTTGAAACCAGGCAGGTTAACGCTGATTGTTCAGGGAATTGCTCTGAGAAATGAATCAATGAATGGCTGTCACATAGTTTACTGAAACAGGTTCAGTGCATGTCCATGTTCTTTCTGTCTGCAAAGACCTATGTACTCTAATGTGCCACTTCCGGTAATTGGACACTATTTCTAAAGTGTGCCTTATATAATGTTGTTCCTGAACCACACCTCGAATACTGCAGTAATAAAGATATTTAAATATCAGCAATAATTTTATTACTGTAATGTAAGGTTAGAGACTTAAATCACAGTGTAACCATTGAGAGTCTATCACAAGAAAAGACAATAAATACAACAAATATTTCAAACTGATGGGAGGAAAAGAGCAGAATAATTTTTCCAAAGCACTGTTTATTCCCCTTGCTGTTAAAATAGGAGCAATTATAGGAACCAGGGAGCCAGGGACATGACAAATGCATGCACTTGTAACATAAATTATTCACAGAAGTTTAAAAATCAGAGCTGTGTTGACATTAAAACACTATGTTCACATTTCTATTTTAGAATCCCTAAATCATGCACAGACACAGACTGTGGGGTCAGATACAATTTTGTTCAAATTATCTGGAATTTTGCTTCGAAAGCAAGCAGCTCTGGTTTTGGTTTGGAACTAGACTGCAGTTCAGTGTTTGCAAAGGAAAATGACATAATGTTGACTAGGCTAGTATAACAAGCAACAAAATATGTTTTCATTCACTGTGTGGTATGCAGGTGAGGCTTGAGAACAGGTTGGAATTTATGAAGGGAAAAGAAACTGGAAGATTTATAGACCTCACACCATAAAGGAAGACTTCACAAAATTTTGTGGCAGGAAGTAGTTTAGCTTGGAAGTAGTCTCTTGTTCAGTCAACTTGGGACAGGCAGAGAAAGCATTTGTCAGAAATTAGGAATCAGTTGCGGAATTGTATAGAAGCTATTGGAACATAACAATCAGAGATGGGCAATAAATGCTATCCTAGACATCGATGCCCATGTCCAGTGAATGAATGAGAAAAATGTAATAGTGCTTGCATTGTTTAACTCTTACATGTAATAAAGTTTTGTTTTGACATTCTGCCAATTTATTACCTAATGTTTGGATTGCTGTTCATACAATCCCTAACAAGATATTTAACAGGACTGTAACTAGATCCAAGGTCAGATTCAATTGTCATTCAAACAATCACATTTCAATGAAGAACTTATTCATACAGTGCAGAACAGGATCTTTGAGCCATCGAGTCTGCACCAACATAACTACCACTAAAAGTGAGCTGATCCCAATTTCCTGCACTGTCCCATATCCTTAACTGTTATGATATTTGAAGTGCTCATCCAAATATATTTTAAAGGTTTTAAGATTTCCAGCCTCCACTACATTCCCAGGCAGTGCATTCCAGATTCCCACCACACGCTGAGTGAAAATGTTTTTTCCTAAATCCTCTGAATCTCCTGCCCCTTACCCTAAAACTATGCCCTCTTAAATAGATGTTATCTTAATATTCAAAGAAAGAAACGTCACAATTGTTGCAAATCGAATCCTAATTTTATTTTCTAATCACATTTAATTAAATAAAACAGTATTAAATATCATTAAAACAGTAGTTAATTATTTCAAAAGATACTTACGTTTCCTAACGTTTTCTGTTATATTTTCTGTATAAAAACTCACCTCGCGCAGCAGCGACCTTCTTGCTTTCAGTGGCGGGAGTTGGTGAGGACACGAGCCAGGGTGCCGTCAAGATTGTCAGGCTTTTTTCTGTATAAAAACTTACCTCGTGGGAAGGTGGACCTGTACAGTAAGGACGGGTTGTAATTGAACTGGAAGGGCACAAATATCCTGGGAGGGATGTTTGCTTGAGCTATACGGGATGGTTTAAACTAGATTGGCAAGGAGTGGGGAACTGCATTTGTAATTCAGAGGATGAGGTATTCAGCCTTCCAACAGACACAACAGGGAGTGAGGTTGTTAATAAAGAAATGAGGTCGATGGAGCGAAATTGTGGACACAGGCATGGTTTGAAGTGTGTATATTTCAATGCTAGAAGTATCAGAAATAAGGCGGATGAACTTACAGCATGGGTCAGTACTTGGAACTACGATGTTGTGGCCTTTACAGAAACTTGGGTAACTCAGGAACAGGAATGGTTGTTGGAAGTTCCGGGATTTAGATGCTTTAAAAGAAACAGGGAGGGTGGTAAAAGAGGCGGCAGACTGGCATTGCTAGTCAGGGCAAGTATAGCAGCTACTGAAAAGCAGTTTGAGAATGATATGTCTGCAGAGTCAGTTTGGGTTGAGGTCAGGAACAAGAAAGGAGCAGTCACTTTGTTGGGTTTTTTTTAAACAGACCCCCTAATAGTTGCAGAGAAGTGGAGGAGCGGATTGGGAGGCAGATACTGGAAAGGTGCAGAAGTCACAGAGTTGTAGTCATGGGTGACTTCAACTTTCCAAATATTGATTGGAAACATTTTAGTTCTAATAGTTTAGACAGAGCGGATTTTGTCCAGTGTATTCAGGAAGGATTCCTGACACAGTATGTAGATAGACCAACACGAGGAGAGGCCACTTTGGATTTGGTGCTTGGCAATGAACCGGGCCAAGTGTTAGACCTGTTGGTAGGATAGCATTTTGGCGGTCCCGATCATAACTCTGCTACTTTTACAATAGTCATGGAAAAGGATAGGTACATACAGCAGGGTAAAGTTTATAATTGGGGGAAGGGTAATTATAATTCTGGACAAGAATTGGGTAACATAAAATGGGAACAGATGCTGTCAGGGAAGAGCACTATAGAAATCTGGAGATTGTTTAAGGAATGCATACTGCGTGTGCTCGATATGTTTGTCCCTAGCAGGCAGGGAAGATGCGGTCGAGTGAGGGAGCCTTGGTTCTCGAGAGAGGTTGAACGATTAAGAGGAAGAAGGATGCTTATTTAAGGTTTGGGAAACAAGGATCAGAAAAGACTCTAGAGGGATACAAGTTAGCCAGGAAGGAGTTGAAGAAAGGGCTTGGGAGAGCTATAAGGGGGCATGAGAAAACCTTGGCAGATAGGATCAAGGGAAACTCCAAGGATTTTTACACGTACGTGAGGAATAAGAGAATGACCAGAGAAAGGGTAGGGCAGATCAAGGATTATAAAGGGAATTTGTGCATGGAGCCTAAAGAGATAGGAGAGATCCTTAATGAACACTTTTCTTCGGTATTCACAACTGAGAGGGACCTAGTTGTAGGGGAGGACAGTGTGAAACAGGCTGGTAGGCTACAAGAGGTCGACGTTAGTAAGGAGGATGTACTAGAAATTATGGGGAACTTGAAGATAGATAAATCCCCCGGGCCTGATGGGATTTATCCAAGGATTCTATGGAAAGTGAGGGAAGAGATTGCAGGGCCTTTGGCGATGATCTTTTCATCCTCACTGTCCACGGGTATAGTACCGGAAGATTGGAGAGTGGCAAACGTCATTCCCTTGTTCACAAAAGGGAATAGGGATAACCCCGAAAATTACAGGCCAGTTAGTCTTACTTCAGTGGTGGGCAAATTATTGGAAAGGGCTCTAAGAGATTGGATTTATGATCACTTGGATAGGTACAATTTGATTCGTGATAGTCAGCATGGATTTGTGAGGGGTAGATCATGCCTCACAAACCTTATTGAATTCTTTGAAGAGGTGACCAAACACGTGGATGAAGGTGGAGTAGTGGATGTGGTATACATGGATTTAAGTAAGGCGTTTGATAAGGTTCCCCACGTTAGGCTCATGCAGAAGGTAAGGAGGCATGGGATAAGGGGAAATGTGGCAGATTGGATTCAGAATTTGCTGACTCTTAGAAGACAAAGGATGGTAGTGGACGGAAAATATTCAACATGGTGCTCAGTTATGAGTGGTGTACAACAAGGATCTGTTCTGGGTCCTCTTTTATTTGTGATTTTTCTATATGATTTGGATGTAGGAGTGGAAGGGTGGATTAGTAAGCTCGCGGACGATACGCAGGTGGGTCAAGTTGTGGATAGTGCAGAGGGCTGTTCTAGGTTGCAAAGGGACATTAATAGGATGCAGAGCTGGGCTGAGAAGTGGCAGATGGAGTTTAACCCTGAAAAGTGTGAGGTGATTCATTTTGGAAGGACAGAATTGAAAGCAGAATACAAGGGTAACGGAAAGATTCTTGGCAGTGTGGAGGAGCAGCGGGATCTTGGGTTCATGTCCACAGTTCCCTGAAAGCTGCCACCCAGGTGAATAGAGTTGTTAAGAAGGCGTATGGTGTGTTAGCTTTCATTAATAGAGGGATTGAGTTCAAGAGCCGTGAAGTTATGCTCCAGCAATACAAAAGCCTGGTTTGGCCACATCTGGAGGATTGTGTCCAGTTCTGGTCGCCTCATTACAGGAAAGATGTGGAAGCATTGGAAAAGGTGCAGAGGAGATTTACCAGGATGTTGCCTGGAATGGAGGGAATGTCTTACGAGGAAAGGTTGAAAGGGCTAGGGCTTTTCTTTTTAGAACGACGAAGGATGAAAGGTGACTTGATGGAGGTGACTTGATAGAGGTGTACAAAATGATCAGAGGTATAGATAGAGTGGACAGCCAGCAATTTTTTCCTAGGGTGGAGGTAGATATTGGGGAGACGTCAGAGATAGGTTCTTTACTCAGAGAATGGTAGGGGCGTGGAATGCATTGCTGGAGAGGATAGTGGAGTCAGCCTCATTAGGGGCATTTAAGCGGCTATTACATAGGCATATGGATGTTAGTATAAGGTAGGGGTGGAGGTTAGATAGACCTTAGGTTTAGGGTAAAAGTTTGGCACAACATCGTGGGCCGAAGGCCCTATACTGTGCTGTACTGTTCTGTGTTCTATATGATTAGGTTAAAGCACCAAAATGAAAACTTCACAAAGTGCATTGCTGGCTTAAAAGGAGAATCCCTTACCTTTTGGAACTGCTGGTAAATGGCTTTAGACACCAGATCAGTGAGCTGCAGTTTTCCTTCATGAACTAAAGACATAATATTTCCTAGGGTGACCAAACCCAGAACTGTCCTGCAAACAAATTCATAAAACAGTAGTTATCCATTGCATGTCTGTTAACATATTAATGATAATATTTAGCTGTCAGAAAAACCTTTATATTTCAGAACTAATCTAGCCATGTGAACTCACATTGAGTATTTAAGGTGATTTGCAACCAGCTGCTACATGGTCCTGTGATTGGAAATAGAACACTGGAATTGGCAAACACTTGGGTGTACCTGGCATTTTCACAATCAACCAATTTAACATTTCATAACAGTGTTATATTGAATGCACAGGCAAATCATATGAGCTTCATACAGTGTTTCCATCAACTTCAGGTCAATTGCTTCTATTTAGAGTAAAGTTGGATCACATGGGATTCAGCGAGAGCTTACCAACTGGATACACAATTGGCTTGATGGTAGGAGACAGATAGTTTTGGTGGAGAGTTGTTTTCCAGACTAGAGGCCTGTGACCAGAGGTGTTTTGCAGGGATCAGTGCAGGGTCCACTGTTGTTCATCATTTATATAAACAATTTGGATGAGAATATAGGAAGCATGGTTAGTAAGTTTGCAGATGACACCAAAGTTTGTGGTATAGTGGAAGTGAAGAAGTTTATCTGAGAGTACAAAGGAATCTTGCTTAACTGGGCCAATAGCTAAGGAGTGGCAGATTGAGTTTAATTTAGATAAAGGTGAGGTGTTGCAATTTGGTAAAATGAACAAGAGCAGGACTAATACAGTTAGTGGTAGGGCCCTGGGGGGAACTGCAAAAAAACAGACCTAGGCGTTCAGATGCATAGTTTTTTGAGAGTTGGGTCACAGGTAGACAGGTTAGTAAAGAATTTAGCATGCTTGGCTCAGACCATTGCAATGCATCACTGCTAAATCAACAGATTCTTTTTGGAATTTGATTGTTCAATTAGTTTAATTCTGAACCAATAGTAAATGATATTTAAGGTTAGGATCAGTCTGCATAAATTGAAAGGTGGCTCAAATGACTTATGAATCATGTTGCATGCTCAGAGCAGTCATTTTTATCGACAGGTTCTATTTGAATAAGAATATGAAAATTCTTGACTTTCAGCAAGATTCAGCCATGTTGTAGTTTTGGATGGTAATACTGAACTGAATGGTAGATTTTATTCCATGAATTCAATATTTACATTGAATATCCTTTAGTTATACATGTTAATATAAAGTTCCCACTATCACCACAAGTTCCTACTTGGAATAATACCCACCCATTGGAGTCAATGACCACTGCATTGTTCATGCTACCCTCTTTGAGAATCTGAATGATGTCCTGGCAACTGGTTGTGGGAAGGACAGTCAAAGTTGGTGGAAGCTTCATCTGACTGATTGGTTCATTCCACCAGCTACAGCAAAAAAAAACAACAAATTAACTCAATTAATAAGAAATTTGAGATGACATACCACAACACTTGGTGCTACTCCAATGGTTATGTTTTTGTATTCCCTTGTTAGTGTTATATATCTTCATGGTGCCCATAAAATAAGGCTTTTAATTGGGTCAGATGATGTTCTCTAAGTTCATAAGAGTGTCTTGAATGTTCACATTTTGAATGTTTTGCAGAAATTGCTAATCCTTTTGTTCTGATTGCCATACCAGTGGTAGAGCACATACATTTGAAAATCTAAGTTGTGTACAACAATTAATGCTACCAATAATTTATTCAGATGGATCTTCAAACTAATTTGGCTATAATCTAAGGTGGAGATGTTGTGTTCTGAAATGCTTACTTATGCCTATTTTGTTTAAAATTACTATCCGAAAAAATGAGACTGATGATCTTTTAATTAACAGTATCTCAGCACTTTGGAGAATTAGTCAGCTAAGTTTGTGTCTGTACCTTTTTTGGTCACATTCCACATGCAGGAACCCTTTCTCTTCCATCCAATCATCACTAAGAAATTTTGACCTATATTAGTGCAAGTTAAAGAACAAATGAAGACAAATACTCAGTTAATTTTCAGAAAGTTGCAATGCTGGATAATTTGTCCACATCTTGTTATTGGTGCACATAGGGTTATAAAGCATGGAAACAGACACTTTGGTCCAACCAGCCCATGTTGACTGTAATCCCAAACTAAACTAGTGCCACCTGCCTGCTCCTGGCCTATATCCCTCCAAACCTTTCCTATCCATGTACTTATCCAAACGTTTTTTTTAAACATTGCAATTGTACCCACATCCATCACTTAAATTTCTCTCCTCTCATCTTAACAATGTGCCTGCTAGTCTCGAAATAATACATGCTAGGGAGAAGACAACTACCATTAATCCTATCTATACCCTTCATTATTTTATAAACTTCTATCAGGTCAGCTGTCAACTTCCTACACTCCAGTGAAAAAGTCCCAGCCTATCCAACCTTTCTTTATAAATCAAACCTTCCATACCTGGCAACATCCTGGTAAATTTCTTCTGAACCCTCACCATCTTATCATAGAATAGTATCAAAAATCTTCCTGAATTTAATTTCTCATGGGAAATTAGTGTCACTTTATCACCACATTCTAGTTAGAATAAAAGAAGAGCAGCATTAAATTCTAATAAAATCCCACATCGCAGGAGAACCAGGGGCTGCAAAGAACAGGAACCAAGGCCTATATACAAAGGGCAGGTATTTTACAAATATGAATGTGTTAGATAATTGCTCAAAGCAGCATTACTTACTAACTTACATGTAATTTCGAACAGAATCCGGGAGAATCACTACACAGCGCTGTCCTTCTTTCAGATCTTTTGCCACTCTTAAAGCTCCACACATGGCACTACCAGAGCTTCCACCTAGAAACAGGCACAATGGAAACAAAAGGTTACTTACAAGTTTGTGTTATTCATACACTGGGCTGGATTTTGCCATCCATCACCAAGTAACAGTCCTTGTCACTGACCTTAAGGAATAGTGCCCATATAGATTTAAAAAGCCTGTGACATGGATTTCCCCTTCCACGATTTAAAAATAAATCTGTCACCCACATATAAACGATTTCTACACATGAGGAACAGTGATGTCATCAAGCGGGACAACTGGTCAATCATATCACAGTATTGACAACGAGTGAAATGTTCCAATTGTTCTTCACATTGTTACAGTTTACAGAAAGTAAAATAAACAATTAAGACATAGGCATAGCATTAATTTAGAAGCTGAAATATTATTAACAAACTTTTTCGATAAAGACACTTTTGAAACCATTGATTTTTTAAAAACCATGTTGGAGAAAATATATATAAATATTAATTTAAATTTTCAGGACTTTTTAAGTTTTTGAGGCTGTTCATCAATAATTATTAACATGGTTTCCCATTGGAAATCCAATTGCACCTCATGAAAAGAGATATAACATTTTCAACAGTTTTGTTTTACAGCAGCAGTAAAAGATTGAAAGGACAAGATCTCATCAGTTCATTGATTTCTAATTGATTGCAGACTGTGGGGATCTCTATAGTGCTCCCTATGGAGAAGCATGCAATCACTAACTGAAACTTCTGAATTTCCCTGTTTAACTGCAGGCTCTAGAGTTGGTGTCAATTTTAAAGAAATAATGAAATTAAATGCTGACAATTTTATCATCATTAAAAATCTGGGTCAATGATTCCAATGAATACTAACAAGATTAAAAATTAAAAATACTGGCACTGTTTTTTAGATATAATCCAATTCTGGATGTACTGAACCTTTTAATGTAAGTTATCAGCAATCAAATTAATCTTGTTTTATATTGCCTATAAAATGATTTTATAGGCTACTTTATTCAGTTACATATCGATAAGAAAAGTAACTTATCTGGAAAGTACCAAATCATGTAATTGTGAACTCAATGGGATAGGCAATCAGGTCAACACATTCCCGTACCAATGCCAATAACAAATTTCTTCCAAAGTTACTAGCTGATGGAGATAAGCCAGACGATCTTTCTCACTTTTCCTTACACATGCTTTTGCTTATTTAATTTATATTGTTTGAATTTGGGCTTGGGCGGGTTACTGTTTTCAAAATTAATAGCAATTTAAAGGTATCATGAAACATGATGCCATCAAATGTCACTTAACCAGTTCCACACGATGAGATTTTAAGTGACGTCAAGAGTGGGATTGCCGGATTTCCTCAATCCTACGTTGAAAATTAAACCAATGCAGACAAGTTTTTCAGAGTCTTTCATCAGGATGAGGCCAGCTGGTCATTCTTGCAAAATATTCAGCATTTTAACATTTGGAATAACTTTTAAAATCTTGGTTTTTCTTTTGTTCAGGAAAATGCCCAGTCCCAAGGATGCCAGATAACAGAGATACAACCTTTACATCTGTCAATGTACAATTGTCTTGGGAGCACCTCTTGCAGTCTGTTTAATTTTATAATAAGAATAGCATCAAACTAAGGATAAATTGTTTGAAGCTCTCTCCCGGCATGTCGATTTATGCAAAGCGGAACTGAAAACCACCTGATAAGTTGTTGCAGATACTTTTGAGGTGGAGAATCAGGATCTAAATTTCAGTAAATAGATAACACACTGGTGATTTAACAGCATCCACAGTTTTACAGATGTACACTAATCAACCTGCTCAGAGATTATTGGACCTCTGGAGCAGGAGGGAATTGAACCTGGGTCTCCTGGTTCAGAGAAATGGTCTCTACAACTGTAGAATCACAAAAATCCCATCACAGGCAAATGCAAAATTTTCTGCAAAACCTGAACAACATTTGTTCAATTACAAAACCAGATGGAATTCTGTTTTGGTGATTAGTTGAATTTTATAATGGCCAGGATTCAAATCCAAAACCACTTCTCTAAATTAATTATTTGGTAACTTATTTCTATCTGTAGGACTGACTTAATCATTCTAAATTGACATTGAACTATGTTCTATTGTTGATGGGACTTAAGCTGTAAAAGAATGGAATCATAAATTGCATCTTTAGGCCTCCCCAAAGGGTTCAACAGATAACCTGTTTCAACATATTCAATGCCTTCTTTGGTGAACCATTTAATTAGTGATGATGATTCCATTATAACAATGTCCATCCGCCTTAAAAGTGTCTGCTATAACTTATCAGAAAGTTTTCTGCTTAGTGTCATATAGATTGAGATAGGAGTGTGTGTAATACATCACAAATACTAAACAAAGCTTGAAAATCATGACTACTGTAAAGGCTCAAGAATCCCTTGTGGCATTGCAAGGCAACTTTATTCTGACAAGATCTTCTTATGAGAAATTGATCATCCAGCCTTCCAGGACCAATTTCAGAACATTCTTATTAAGCGCATTCACCCAGTCTCTAAGTACAAGTAGCAATAAGTTCCACAATTCAATATAACCAATATTTCGGAAAATGTGCTGTTGAAAAGATTCACACTGTGAATCTCATTTCACAAGGATAGAGAAAACATTCATGCAAGTACTATTTGAAACATGGTTTACCACACAGCAATCCTTCTTTTTTGATCAACATCCGAGCCATTGCAAAACTTTCCTCATCATTAGTCTTCAACCATTTGTCAATCACCTGATTGAGAAACAACGTTCTTGTTACAGGGGACAGTACAGTATTAAGCTAAAGAGCAAATGAAAAATTTCTTATCTGTTCAGTCTAATCAGTTCTATAAGAAATTGTCAATTTTCCATAAGAAGCACTTAACTTAAAACAAAGAATATAGTCTTCACTTTATTGTAACTTTAAGGTATATGCTATTATTGAACAGGGTAAGTACTGTATGCAGGTTTCATGGCTACTAAGGTGCAGAAAAAGGCAGCTACTTTCTTAAAGAAAATAACAGCAAAGAAATAATGAACATCATGACATCCCCATACACTTTGTACAAAGTAAAAACAAAGGTTTTAGAAGAAGTTGCCAACTGCCCTATAGGGCACTGTTCATTTTTCAAAACAGGATTAGATATCATCTGTTAGAAGGAGTAGACTTGTTTAGTTAAATAGCCTTTCTTATTCGTATACATTGGACTCTTCCAAATTTTACTACTTCTTAGTTCTCAAATGAGTCATGTTTGCTGCCTGTTGAAAAAATATATGCTATGTATGATTTCTAGGATAAAATATAGAGCAGAAACAAGAAAGCTCATCATTACTGAAAACAATTTTGGATTTATTTGCAAAGAATAGCATTTATAGTGAAATCAGCCTTGAAATACTACAATTTTTTTAACCAAGTCTCAAGTTGAAAACAAATTAAATATCACTTTATGATACATTAAGAGTAATAAGATCTTCAAATAATTATGCCCACTATCTGAAATGCAAGGACATACTTTTCTGTCCAATACTGTTGGTATAAATCTATGGCCAATTCCTTCCACTTCATATGAAATCTGGTCTGGAAAGTTCAGTTCTTCTGGTTCAGCCATGGTTGAACCTGCAGGGTCAACAGCAATGATCTGACAAAAATAAAGAAAACCAATTACATTTTCCAGACTGGAGCAATTTTTTTTTCAAAAAAATGTAAATTGATTTGTAGCAAACGGCTTCAGTAAAATGTACATTTTGGTTTTTATTTCAATTCTGATCTTGAAATTAAGTTAGCCCATTCCCAAACAAATTTGGCAGATTTATTGCATTCCAGACTGCTATTATACTATGTGATTTGAACCAATGCATTGCAGAGATTTATGTGATGTGCCTGCTGATAAGTGCAGCAAAATGTTGGTAGCTCAGATCTCCGTCATTACAATGGAGACAAGTAATATGAGACAGCAATAGAAATAATTTATTGGCAAGAGAGTTTGGTAACAGACGACATATTGTTGTAATAGCATTGAATCATAGTATAAAAGCAATGCAATTTCGACAGGTTCATCCAGAAGAACCGAAGAATAGCCATTGTAATAGTAATATGTTAGTCATGTGGTAGGAGGTTAGAGTTGAGGCGTGCTTGACTGAGTATCATCTACATCTACTAATCACTCCTGGGACTGTTCAAATGTTGAAACTGGGGTCCGCTTTAAACCTGAGTTCAGTCAGTATTCCATATTTGATATTTTGTGTGCAGCATGAAACCTCACTTTACTGTGTTAATGTAATAACTAGTTCATCACAAGTGTAAAAAGATTTATCAGTTGTAACACTAACCAATAACAAGTGCATTTTACTGAAAATAAGAAGTTTTTTTTTTAATAAGGAATGAAGTATAACCTTCAAATGGAGGTGGGCAAATAGTCATCCTGTCATCATGAGTAGCTGCACATGATCATTGGGTAAAAGACTTTAGGCACGTAATTGACATGATAGAAATGATCAGCCTCCAAACTGAAGGTATATCAATAGGGATAGGTGGGGAGAGATGGGTTTGAGCATGAGATCCAGGGGACTGAGCCACCATCAATCTGGGGAAGACCAGGAGAACCCCCACATCAGCTGGGGGAAAGAGCGAAGTCAGTTACTATTAAAGACTGCCACAAAAGACTACAAAACATCTGGAGATAGCAAGGACTGCAGATGCTGGAGTCAGAAACAACACAGTGTGGAGCTGGAGGAACACAACAGGTTAGGCAGCATCAGAGGAGCAGGAAAGCTGACGTTTGGGGAATCAGCTTCACACTGTGTTGTTACAAAACATCTGGGACAGGAGAGAGAACTGCCTCTACTCTTTCATTTTACAGAAAGGCTTCAGAATTCATTAACTATTCTCATCAGTCACAGTTCTTATATTTCCTTTTGTTGCCTAATTAACTAACGTATCATATCTAAGCTGATGCTTCTCAATAATCTCAGAAAATTGCTACATATTGTCAACTGCCTATAGTCGGCAAGTGTAATAAAAAAAACCCAACAAAATCAGAGATAACAAGGTGTAGAACTGGATGAACACAGCAGGCCAAGCAGCATCAGAATCCCCCTCAAAACGCCCACCGGCAACAAAATACGTACAAGTGGGTTTCATCTTTCTAGTATATTTGCCATCTTACTTTTGAGCATAAAATACAAGGGACTTAAATCCCCAAAAGTGAAAATTAACTGGCTTGCATTCATGCATAACTTTTACCAGATTGGTAGTTTCAGTTCCTCAAAAGATCTAAGTGTTTGCTCAAACATTACTATTTGCAGTTCATTGACAAGCAGAGTTGAACTTTAATTAAATCAGCACTATTACCTTTATGCTGCCAAGTCAAGAAGAAGTTGCCATTTTTCAAATATCCCTTTCATCTTGAAGGACACTTCAATATTAGTGCAAAAGTTTTACTCATTACCATTTATTTATTTCATATAAGATGAAATACCTTACAGTTGGGACATTTTTCCTTGAATTTTCGTGCTATGCCTGTGATGGTACCGCCAGTTCCAGCACCCATCACCACAACATCAACTTGTCCTGTGGAAATTAAACAAAACAAAAGCTTACTCACAAATGATTGAAATACAGATAAACCAAATATACCATTAGAAATGTACCTTTCTGTTTTTTTTTCAGTATTGTGTTGCAGCTTGAAAATGAAGTTAGGTACAAGATTATTCACTCTTAGCTCATCAACAAACAGTCATCCTTAGCAAGGTTAGATTTCTATATTGTTACAAAGTAACTTGATTTATACTAACAATGACAGGTAATGCATGGAGAGAAAAATCCAACTGCATTACCTTAAATAATTTATGCCCTGTAAACATTTGGTAGGTTATCAACAAGAAGTAAAGGGTAAGAACGAGGAAAAATCATGATTCATGATCAGTTGTTGGAAGACTATTTAGAAGTATGAAGCAAGGCAGAAAAGCAAAATGACTTTGGAAGAGAGTTCTAGAGACTGAGGTATGGATGCTGGTAATCTTTCATTGGTGGATTAGAGAGGATGGAGGATCACCAGACTGAAAGGAATAGAGGGTTTGGACGGGAATTTATGGCTAGAGTAGATAGGTTGGAGCCTATTCTTAAGTGATGCCTTAAATATGAAGTCAAGGTCTTTAAGCTGATGATATGGAAACAAAGTGCAAAGCAAAGACTAGTTAATAAATAAATGGGTTAAGTTTCAGGCTGTCTAGTTCTTCAATTCTGAAGAAGGGTCACTGGACCTGAAGTGTTAACTCAGCTTTCTCTCCACAGATGCTACCAGACCTGCTGAGTTTTTCCAGAAATTTCTGATTTTGTTTCCGATTTCCAGCATCCGCAGTTCTTTTGTTTTTGGTCCAGTTTTGGTTTGATTTGCTTAAATTTGAAAAAGATGGAGATGGGAAACATCAAAGAAGGTATTCAAAAATACAAGACAAACAGAAATGGTTAGGTTGTCTCCGATTGGAGATGGTCATAGTATGGCATTTGTGATGTGCAAATGTTGCTTGCCAGTTGTCATCCCAGGCCTTGTTGCATTTGAAAATGACTGCTTCAGCATCTCAGGAATTGTGAATGGGTGCTGGACACTGTAATCATCAGTGAACATCCCCACTTCTGACCTTGTGATGGATGGAAGATCATTGATGAAGCAGCTGAAGATGGTTGGGAATATGACAGTACCCTGACAAACTTCTGCAGGGATGTCCTGGAGCAGAGATAGCTGACCTACACCAACCGCAATCATCTTCCCGAGTACCAGGTATGACTCCAATCAGCAGAGAGTTTGCTCCCTTGATATTCATTGATTCTAGTTTTTCCAGGTCTCCTTGAGGAACTCAGTCAAATTGAGGTTGGTTGGCTCGCCGAGCTGGTTTGTTGTTCCACAGACGTTTCGTTACCGTGCATGGTAACATCCTCGGTGCAGCCTCTGTTGAAGCGTCAGTGTGTTTTCCTGCCTGGTTTTTAAACTCTGGGGTCCGTTGAGATGGATTGCCTCCATAGTGGAATGTATATGGGGTCAAGTTCAATGTGTTTATTAATAGCATGCTTCGTGGAGTGCCATGTTTCCAGGAATTCTCGTGCTTGTCCCTGCCTAGCCTGTCCCAGGATCTTGGTGTTGTCCCAGTCAAAGTCATGGTTCTCCTTGTCCATCACTCACTCATCTCAATCCACATGGACAAGGAGAACCACGACTTTGACTGGGACAACACCAAGATCCTGGGACAGGCTAGGCAGAGACAAGCACGAGAATTCCTGGAAGCATGGCACTACACGAAGCATGTTATTAATAAACACATTGAACTCGACGCCATATACATTCCACTATGGAGGAAACCCAGAAGTGAGGCAATCTCTCGCAACGGACCCCAGAGTTTAAAAACCAGGCGGGAAAACACACTGACGCTTCATCAGAGGCTGCACTGAGGATGTTACCACGCACGGTAACGAAACGTCTGTGGAACAACAAACCAGCTTGGCGAGCCAACCAACCTCAACACCCACAACCCGAGCTACAGATCTACTCCAAAACCTTAGACTCAGTCAAATACTGCACTGATATCAAGTGCTGTCACTCTCACCTCACCTCTGTTTGGACCAAGGCTGTAATGAGGTCAAGAGCTGAGTGGCCCTGGCAGAATCCAAACTGGACCTCCTTGAGAAGTTTATTGCTGAGCTGGTGTTACTTGATAGCACTATTGATGACATCTGGAAGGTGAAATGCAATTTTGGTGTGTAACTACCTACCACAGTCAAAGGAAGAATGTTAAGGCACAAAATTAAAGCATTCTGTTCAAGATTGTTGCCAGCATCCAGGGTCAAGCAGCCCGCTGGATTGTCATCCTATCTATCACCTCCAAGACTTCCCTGTACTGCCTTGCACAATGACAACAGTGCGCAACATCTATAAGATGTATTGCAGTAACATACCAAGGCTCTTGCAACAACACCTTCCAAATCCAAGACCTCTAGCAGATACATGGGAGACCTGCAGTCTGCACCCAGCCCTCACTGACAATGTGGAGATGGAATACTGCTCCTTCACTGTAGTTGAGTCAAGATCCTGGAACAATTCAACAACAGATTGTGTCTCCTTCCACTTCAAGACTGCAGAAGTTTATGAAGGCAGATCACTGCCACTTTCTTCAGGATATTTAGGGATAAGCAATGAACCCTGGCCTGGACAGAAGCTCCCCTGCCCTGTAAAGGTATTTTCAAAATGTGAAACTTCCAGCTGAATGCAAGTTTAGAAAATAAGAAACCTGTGCACAACTGAAACATCTGATCACTCCTGCAACTTCATCCCAAATTACAACCAAACTCAGGTTTAATGATAGAAGGGGTGTAAAGACCTCTATCGATTTTATCAAGCTGGAGAGGGTTCAGAAGAGATTTACTAGGATATTGCTGGGTATGGAAGGTTTGAGTTATAAAGAAAGGCTGGATAGGCTGGGGCCTTTTTCACTGGAGCCCAGGAGGTTGAGAGGCAACCTGAAAGAAATTTATAAAATAATGAGAGGTATAGATAGAGTTAATGGGAGTTGTCTTTTCCCTAGTATGGGGGATTTCAAGACTAGGGGGCATATATTTAAGGTGAGAGGAGGGAGATTTAAAAAATACATGAGGGGCACATGTTTTACGCAGAGGATGATGCACATGTGGAATGAACCTCCTGAGGAAGTGAAGGGTGCAGGTACAATTACAACATATAAAAGACATTTAGAAAGGCACATGAATAGGAAACATTTTGAGGGATATGGGCCAGGAGTAGGTAGGTGGGACTAGTTTAGTTTAGGATTACGTTTGGCATGGACTGGTTGGATCAAAGGATTTTTTTCTGTGCTGTATGACTCTATGACTCAGTAACTACATGATAATTTACATTTTTTATTCAAAACTGGAATATTTTCTCATTGTGAAACTTGTTCAGTAAATATTACACCCACAATTTCACAAGCACAGCCTGTGCTTCATGTGTTTTTAAGCAAATCAAGAATAGCTCCTCTGAAGGATGACTTACCATCACATTGATCCAGAATTTCTTCTGCTGTGATGTCGTAATGAGCTAATGGATTGCTAGCATTTTGATACTGAGGATAAAATAAATATTGGCATTATGTTTCCATTTAAAGTAAAGCAACAGATTTATAGACAAGTCCTACAAGTTCTTGAGAAAATTCCAAAGATCTAGTTGAAGTTGTTTGAAATTTTCACAACTCTTCATTTGAAGTTAATTAGCTTGATCCCTCAAGACTTCCACTGCCACCATTCTGCACACTCATGGAGGGAATTGAATTTGAGCTAAATGCACTTTTTAAAAATATATATTGTGCAATATTTTCATGTAGTGTGACAAATGCAACAAATTTACATAATTTACATTTATATTGACAAGTGATTTTACCTGATCAAACACATGGGAGTTTGGAATCTCATTCTTCAGTTTCCAGGCCATTGCAATATGAGAGTCAGGGCTGTTGAGGTTTGCAGCATTTGGTGTCCTCACCACTTCAGCTCCCAAGGCTTTTAACACATTGACCTGTAACAAAAAGGGGAAAAAAGATTGGAAATTATTGATAATCAATGCAACTTTTAAAAATAACAGCTAAAATTTGGGAAGAACACTGCTTCTGCATATTCCAAAATGCATTAATAGACAAGAAATACATTGACACCTCACAAAAATGGCAGTGTCTAATTAGAGCAAATATTCACTTTAGGCATTACAATGGGGCAGGAAAATACTGCTGGCTTACCATCTCAAGATAAATTTCTTCCAATTTCATTAGCCCTTTTTGGCCGATGAAATGGTTGGAGGCACTCGATACTGCAAAGGCTTTGGGTCCTGACATCATTCAGTAATAGTACTGAAAACTTGTGCTTCAGAACTTGCCGCTCCCCTGGCCAACCTGTTCCAGTACAGTTAGAACAGTGACATCTACCTAACAATGTGTAAAATTGCCAGGTATGTCTTGCACACAAAAAGCAAGACAAATTATCACCCCATCAATCCACCCTCAATCATCAGTAAAGTGATGGAAGGTGTCATCAACAGTGCTATCATGGAATACCTGCTCAGCAATAACCTGCTCAGTGGTGCCCAGTTTGTTCCAACAGGGTCACTCAACTCCTGACTTCATTACACCCTTGGTTCAAACATGGACAAAAGTGTGGAATTTCAAAGTGGAAATGGTGACAGCCCTCGATATCAGGACTGTATTCAACCTAGTGTGGCATCAAAGACCCCTAGCAAAACTAGAATCAAAGGGTAACAAGGGGGCAATCTCTCTGCTGGTTGGAGTCATATGACCTCCGTAAGGCCATTAGAGATACTGAGAGGCAATACCATACGATCTCCATAATTATGAAGTGATTCAAGAGGTTAGTCAGGGCTCTCATCAACTCTAGCCTTCCAGCCTGCCTTGATCCCTTGCAATTCACCTACTATTACAACAGGTTCATGACAGATGCCACATTCCTGGCCCTACACTCATCCTTAGAACATCTGGAGAACAAGGATACCTATGTCAGGCTCCAACTCTGACTACAGTTCCACCTTCAACACTATAATTTCAACCAAACTAGTCTCCAAACTCTGAGACCTAGGTCTCAGCTCCAACCTCTGCAACTGGATCCTTGACTTCCTGACCCACAGCCGCAATCAGTGAGAGTAAGCTACAGCATTTCCTCCACAACAATCCTCAATACCAGTGTCCCACAAGGCTGTGTACCCAGCCCTTTACCATATTCACTGTACACTCAAGATTGTGTGACCAAATTTTGTCCGAGCTCTATCTCCAAGTTCACTGATGACAACAGCGTTGTAGGCCACATCTCAAACAATGATGAGACAGAATACAGGAAAGAGATAAAGTGCTTGGTGGTATGGTGAAAAGATAACAATCTCTCCCTTAAGTCAGCAAAGTTAAAGAGCTGGAGATTGACTTCAGAGAGCAAGGTGAAGGGCATGCCCCTATTTACATCAATAGAGCTGAGGTGGTGATAGCTGAAAGCATCAAGTTCCTAGGAGTGACAACCACCAATAATCTGTCCTGGTCCATCCACATTGATGCAATGGTCAAGAAACCACAACAATGCTTCTACTTTCTCACGAGGTTAAGGAAATTCATCATGTCCGTAAAGACTTATCAACTTTTATAGATGCACCATAGAAAGCATTCTATCCGGATACATCATGGATTGGTATGGCAACTGCTCTGCTCAGGGCCATAAGACATTATAGAGTTGTGAACACAGTCCATCACGCAAACCAACCTTCCATCCAATAACTCCATCCACACTTCTTGCTTCCTCCGAAAGACAGCTTACATAATCAAAGATCCCTCTCATCCCGGTTATAATTTCTTCCAAACTCTTGGGCAGAAGATACAAAAGCTTAAACGCAAGAACCAACAGATTCAAGAACAGCTTCTTCCCTGCTGTTATTAGATTTCTGAATGGATCTCTCAAATTTCAAATTTAATGTTGACCTCACTCTTTGTGCACCTTCTCTGTAGCTGTAACATTGTACTCCTAGCTTTGTTCTACTACCCTTATGTACTTTGTATGGTATGATCTACCTGTACTGTACGTAAAACAAAACTGTTCACTGTACCTAGGTACATGTGACAATAATGAATCAAGTCAAATCTAATCATACCTCGCACACAGGAAGATGATTGTGGCTGTTGGAAGTCAGTCATCCCAGCTCCAGGATGTCTTTGCAGAAGTTCCTCAGGTTAGTGCCCTAAGCCCAACCATGTTCGGCTGCTTCATCAATGACCTTCTGTCCATCATAAGATTAGAAATGAGGTTGTTTGCGGACAATTGCGCAATGTTCAGCACCACTCATAACTCCTCAGATACTGAAGCAGTCCATGTTCAAATACAGCAAGATCTGGACAATATCCAGTTTGGTTTGACAAGTGACAAGTAATATTCACACCACAAAAATGGCAGGCAATGACCTTCTCAAAAAAGAGACAATCTAACCACCCTGACATTCAATGGTGTAACCATCACTGAAACCCCACTATCAACAGCCTGGGGGTTATCATTGAACAGAATCTCAACTGTACTCACCACCTCAACACAGTGGCTACAAGATCAGGTCAGAGACTAGGAATACTGCAGCAGGTAACTCACCTCCTGACTTCCCAAAGCCTGTGTACAATCTCCAAGGCAGAGGTGAAGAATGTGATGGAATAATCCCCAATTGCTTGGATGGGTGCAGCTCCAACAACACTCAAGAAGTTTGACACTATCCAGGACAAAACAACCTCACTTCTAATCTTATGATGGCCGGAAGGTCATTGATGAAGCAACTGAAGATGGTTGGGCTTAGGTCACTAACCTGAGGAACTTCTGCAAAGACATCCTGATTGGCACCACATCCAAAACATCCACTCCACCAGAGATGCTCAATAACTGAAGTGTGTACTACCTACAAGATGCACTGCAGTATTTCACCAAAGATCTTCAGACAACACCTTCCAAACCCACGATCCCTTCCATCTAGAAAGACAAGGACAGCAGATAAATGGAAACACCACCATCTTCAAGTGCCCCTCCAAATGACTCAGTATCCTGACTTGTAAATATATCACTCAACTGGGTGAAATTTCTGGAATTCCCTCCTTAATGGTTCAAGAGGGCAGTTTGCCATCATGTTCTCAATGGCAACTAGGAATGGGCAATAATTACTGATTGGCCAGTGATGCACATATTCCATGAGTGAATAAATTTAAAAAAAAACAGTTAAAGCCATTAACTTCTGAGTCACTGAAATGGCAATATGATTTTGGCTAACACCAATGGCATGGTGAAATCTGCCTTTGACTAACATTTAACACATAATCATGCTCACTCTACGTATGTGAGAAGAAATGTTTGCTAACGAAAAGTAGCTGGAGTTTTTAAATGCACATGCATGTTTCACTTACTTATGCCTTCAACATCCTAATATCCAGCACAAGTGAGATCCTGCACTTTTACTGCAGGGATCCCGCACAACATAACATGGAAGCAAACTTCATCCACCTTGATCATTTCTTCATTGTATTATCATCCAGAGAACTGGAGTTAGTACCTGTGGATCATGCTCAGAGATACTGTTTGACCCTAAGCAACATGTAAATCCTTTGGAGCAACTGGTGAGCTGAAATCGCCAGGTATCTGCTCCGATTTCCATGTCGAAATTTCTCAGCATCTAGTTTGTTAGCGCATTTGTAAGATAGGAAGCTAAATATTAATGTGGTGAGTTGTGACATTAATAACGTGTTTAACAAGCTAGAATCCCACTTACTTGGCAACTCACTACAGCCTGGCAAGAAATTTGATTAATCTCTCATCAGTAGGTTTTCAAACGTATCTTCTATCCTTGACCTTCTAGATGGTAGTGGTCCTGGTTTTGGATTGTATAGTCTAAGGATTTTTGGTGAATTTCTGCAGTGCATCTGGTAGATAGTACACACTGCTGCTACTGAACGTCAATAGTGGATTTTGATGCTCAGAAAATGTTGCGTAATTCTACTTGCTGTTTCCGTAGCTAAAGATTTTGCTCTTGCAAACATTTCTAATCTGCCACATTGCCTGCACAGTTTGGGCAGTGGTCCTCACCGCTGCTGACAGAATAAGACCACTAGTTGATTTTTATCTCTTTCCGCCTCTGTCAGTGTGAGGGAGTCTTCTGTGGATGAATGATGTTCCCTTCTATATTATGATCGTAGTGACACGGAAGCAGAGAGTGGTGCAAAGGCAAAAAAAAGACAGTATTTAAGAAGAAAGGATTGTATCTGCCTACCCAACTGTAATGCCCTATAGAATATGCAGCCAGCATAGCATATATCAGAATATTAATGAAGGAATGTGTATAAAATAGCCAATTAGTGTTGATCTAACCAGCAGTGCCCACATTTTGTGAAAGAATGAAAATAAGTAAAATAAAAATAATTCCTTTCACTGTGCAGATAAAAAGGGAGTTCCTATATCTACAGTATAGTAAAAAAAAACACTGTTCTGTATTCTCACTGTCTCTGTAGTTATTAAGGGGATGACTGCTTTATAATGTCTCACAATCAGGATGTCAGTATACCTTTAAGAGACATGCTGCTGATGTCATGGCATGTGAGGTGGGGAATATAAACTTCTTAAGTTCCATCTTACCCTGGGATTAATTGAAAATATGCTGTACCATTGCAATATAATAGCCTAGTGTTAATCCAAACACTGGACATACCTGTGAATATAATGCTTGTATGGAATTGCTAGCTGGCAATTAACATCTTTTTGGAAAATTTTAATACCATAATATCCATACCTAGTCTCCAAGGTTGAGACATAAATGAGCATTACCAAATCAGATAAAATATCCTGCCGGAGGCAAAAATGTCCATAGTCATCTTTAATGACAGAAAGCCATTTTCAGATGGTCATCATATAAACCAAGGGTCGATATGGGCAGGAACTAATTGACTAGCAGCAGCAGCTGGAATAAAATGAAGTCCTATTGTGGGTTATTTCTGAATCAAGACATTGCTTTCTCTCAGAATCAAGGATTCTTAATGTTATGTTTACCTTCTCTAAGCTCATCTTCTCTGGCATGACAATAATGCAACGATATCCTTTCACAGCAGCCACCAAGCCCAAACCAATGCCTGTGATAATATGAAATGATGACAATAACTTCAATCACTTTATGGTCAAGTGACAACACTCAACATCAAAAATGATTAATCGTTCTAATCTAATGACTTACCTGCTAGAATGTTAATGCCTTTTTTTTTCTATAACTGATTTGCACAAGGATGGTGGAAACTACAGTTTTATATCTCACAGCGAGTATGCAATATGCCTTTAAGAGTCATGAAATCACCACTGAATCATGGCATGTAACATAATGGTAGAAAGGTCTCAGACTCCATCTTACTGAGGCCACATGCAGCACGGCATGCTGAGGAAAGCTTGCAACGGTTTGTAATCAAATTCCACAGTGCTAGCCTAAACATAGTGGTGCCTATGATTGTAATATACTCAGAGACCAGGGCTGTAAGAATGTGTATTGAATCTTTCTGTTTCCTGAAAGTTGAAAATGTTACTTGTTCTTATGCTATAGGACATAACACAAACATTACTTCATCAAGTAAATAGGTCCTATTGAAAGTCAAAAGTCTATCACCGCATGTATATCTGATCAGTTCTGCCCTTCTCATACTTTCCAGTTAAGTGCATAGCTCATTAACTATGGAGAAATTTGCCACAAAATTCAATGCTGATAACAACATTTAATATGTAATGCAAATGTGTGCATTCACAATCTTAGATCTCTAATCAAAGTAATAATACAAAATTTTCTTTACCAATGACATTCCATTCTGGCAATAGTATTGAATGGCATAGGATGGAAGCTAATTGCAAAGTTGAAATATTGCACATTTGAAATGATGACTGATGGTTCCTATTCCAGTTACTGTCTTATTTTTATTGAATCTGTAATTTCAGTTCACTTGGCATGCATTCCAGAAACTGGGCTAATGTTGAAGCACAGGGGTCAGTGTGCAATGAGTTTGTAAGCATCACGTTTTGGGCTCATTTAACACATTTCTGCAGCAATGATTTCGAACAGGTTACTTTGACTGTTGTGTTTTAAAGTTTAGAAGCATGATGTTTCAACAAAGGGCATACTTAACCCATTGAATGTTAGAGAAGTTTGTTGCTCACGCTGGGTGCAAAATGGTCTCCATGAATTTAACAAATGGACTAAGTGGGTAAAGATTGAGGAAGGCCATTATGGTGTGCTTTGGACCAATTTTACTCTCAGGAAGCAGGCACAACACGTATTAATTGCTATTCCACTTGCTCCAACAAGTTGTTAGGCTTCTGGTGAATCCTTGTAGTTCAGCAGAACATCCAGAGAATAGGATAGAATCTGGATACATCACTGATGCTTATTCTGGAACTTCCTAACGGGCATCACAGACTTCCTTTTTGCGATAACCCACTTAGTCTCAATTTTTTCAACTAATACTTTAACAATTCTTACCTGTGTTACCAGAGGTTGGTTCAATGATGACATCACCTGAATTCAGAACCCCTTGTTTCTCAGCATCTTCAATCATCCGTAAAGCAATGCGGTCCTTAATGCTTCCACCAGCACTGAAGAACTCACACTTTGCCACTAGAAAAGATGTTCAAAAAGTAGCCTTAGCAAAGTTATGCTTCTAGTTATTCATTTCTGATCTTATATCTATATATATGTCTAGTACAAAGATTTTTTTTAAAAATGTAAATGCAAATAAAAAATAGCACAATATTTTGAGTTAGTATCAAATTACAGAGTGGGAGGTGGTGGTAGTAATGTTATTTTTAAGAAAAATCTTGTTTTGAAATATTTTCTAACGTAACCTAAAACAGCCCAGGTGCTAGCCTAGTGCTTTTCTCACTAGGCTATTAACCCAGAGACCCAGGTAACATTACGGAGACCTGGTTTCAAACCCTGTCATGGCACATGGTGGAATTTGAACACACTTTTTGTTTTAAAAGTCTGGAATTGAGAGTCTAATAATGCCATGATACCATTGCCAGTTGTTGAGGGGAAAGTCATTCTGATTCACTAACGTCATTTGTCCTCACTATTTGACAACTGCTGGTCTGGCCTACATGTGACTCCAGACCCACAATAATGTGGTTGACTCTTAACTGCCCTCTGGGCAATAAATGCTGACCTTGCCAGCAACAATCAAATCCTGTGCATGATGTTTTTTTTAAAAATTGCCAGGCAAACAATATTAAAATCCCAGTGCACCCTATTATGAAGCTATCTCTACTGTTCAAATTGAGTCTGTTCTGCCATTCAGTGAGATCATGACTGATCTGAAAACCCTCAACTCCATTTTCCTGCCTCTTCCCTATAACCCATGATATCCTTCAAAAATAATGCCTTGAATATACTTAATGAACAGCCTCATCGGTTGACTGCAGAGTTCCACCATTTCACAGCCCTCAGAGAGAAGAAATTCCTCCTCATCTGTTTTAAATGTGTGACCCCTTATTCTGAAATTATGTCATCTAGTCCTAGATTCTCCCACAAGAGGAAACAATCTTTTCACATCTACCCTGTCGACTCCTCTAAGAATCTTTTATGTTTTAACAAGATCACTTACCATTCTTCTATATTCCAATGAGAGCAGGCCCAATCTATGCAGCATCTCCTCATAAGACAATCCCTTCCATATCTGGTATTAGGAAAACGAACATTCTTTGAACTCTAGATGTTGGTGTGTTCATCGAGCTCGGCGAGCACACCAACATCTATAACCAACACCCAAGCTACAAATCTTCACTCAAACCCTGAATTCTTTGAACTGACTCCAATGCCAGTGCACCTTTCCTTAGCTAAGGGGCTCAAAACCGTTCAGTTTTCCAGCTGTCGTCCGACTAGTGCCTTGTACAGCTTTAGCAACATCTCACTATTTTTATATTTCATGCCCTATGAAATATACCTGATTAATATCATGTAATAAACAACATCTTCTTTATGACTTAATGAACAGCCTCACCGGTTGACTGCAGAGTTCCACCATTTCACAGCCCTCAGAGAGAAGAAATTCCTCCTCATCTGTTTTAAATGTGTGACCCCTTATTAGGTGGTAGAGTTTGTGAGTTTGGAAGATGCTGTGAAAGGAGATTTGACTTCTTTTTTTTTTTTATTCATTCATGGGATGAGGGCATTGCTGGCTAGGCAGCATTTGTTGCCCATCTCTAATTGCTCAGAGGGCAGTTAAGAGTCAACCACATTGCTGTGGATCTGGAGTCACATGTAGTCTTATTAGACTAGCAAGTTATTTTCCTCTACATCACTAGACGAGGCAGATCCTGCAGATCCCCTAGCTGAAAGAGGATGGTGGCACTAAATTTACTTTATCTGGAGCAATAGCACAGAGAGCTCATACAACAATTTGAGCAAACGTAGACTAGGTGACTGTTTTGCTGAGCAGTCTAATGACCAGCCCAACATCCTGCTCACCGACTATTTCAACTCCTCTACCCCCCTAAAATGTCTGTCCTTGGCCTCCTCAGAACGCGAATTTGAGGAACTTTCTAGTGGGCATGATTCAGCAATGCAATGGAGTATTCTCAACTTGCCTGCGCGTCTACAGTCTCAACAACAATCAAGAAACTTGATTGAGGACAAATTATTGGCACCATCACAACATACAAAACACTTTGGTAGCAATGTATGACATCTGCACAATACATTGCAGCAACTCACCAAGTTGGAGAGGTGATGGCCTAGTGGTATTATCACTGGACTGTTAATCCAGGGACGCAGTTAATGTTCCAGGGACCTAGGTTCGAATTTCGCTATACTAGATGGTGGAATTTGAATTCAATAAATATCTGGAATTAAAAATCTAATCATGACCATGAATCCATTGTCGATTGTCAGGAAAACCCATCTGGTTCACAAATGTCCTTTAGGGAAGGAAACTGCCATCCTTACCTGATCTGGACTACATGTGACTCCAGATCCACAGCAATGTGGTTGACTCTTAACTGCCCTCTGAGCAATTAGAGATGGGCAATAAATGCTGCCTAGCCAGCAATGCCCTCATCCCATGAATGAATAAAAAAAATAAAAGAAGTCAAATCTCCTTTCACAGCATCTTCCAAACTCACAAACTCTACCACCTAAAGGGCAACAGATACTTGGAAATGCTGCCACCTACATGTTTCCCCCCATGTTACTCACCGTCATGAACTGGAACTCCCTTCCTAACAGCATTTTCTGTATCCTATACGTCTAGGACTGCAGCAGGTCAAAAAGGCAGTTAAGTAGCACATATGCGAAGCCCATTAAGGGTGTGCAATAAATGCTGGCCTAATCAGCAAAGCCCACATCCAATGACCAAGTGGAAAAAAGCATTCCTTCACTGTTTGAAAGCTCAGAACTCCTTCTCTAACAATATTACAGATGTACCTACATCTTTTGGACTGAATCTATTCAAGAAAACTATTAACTGCACTTTTTCAAGGGCAATTAGATATGGGCAATTAATGTTGGCAAGAGACAAATAAACTGCAGATGCTGGAATCAATGGTAGACAAACAGGAAGCTGGAAGAACACAGCAAGCTAGGCAGCATCTAGAGGAGAGGAAAAGTCAATGTTTCGGGTATTACCCTTCTTCAGGACTAGATGTGTCAGTAGGGGCAGCTGAAGATAAAGGGAGGGGAGGGGGGTAGCAGAATGGTGGTGATAGTGGACACTTGTAATCATTACGACCTGGCTGGTTGATGGGAGGGATAAATCTGGTCAGTAGCTGGAAGGGAAGGTCAGTAGGTGGAATGGAAGGGAGGAGGTGGGGTTGGATAGGGAGCTGGGGAAGGGGTTGGAAGGTTATTTGAAACTGGAGAACTCAATGTTGAGTCCTCTGGGCAGTTGGATGCCCAGGTGGAAGATAAGGTGTTGTTCCTCAAATTTGTGTTCTGAATTGTTGCGACACTGGAGGAGGCCGAGGACGGACATGTCAGGGGGCTGGGGGAGTTCAAATAGGTGGTGACCAGGAGGTTGGGCTGGTTATTAGACTGCTCGGCAAAACAGTCACTTAATCTATGTTTAGTCTCACCTATGTAGAGAAGATCACATTAGGAACACCGGATGCAATAGACTAAGTTGAAGGAGATTTGGGTGAAACTCTGTCTCACCTGGAAGGTCTGTTTAGGGCTCTAGATGGAGGTGAGGGAGGTGGTGTGTGGACAGGTGTTGCATCTTTTACAGTGTGGTGGTGGGCAGTAGTTGTGGGAGGGTAAGGAGAGTGGGAGGGTAGTGGGCTGGGGAGGTGGATGGACGATTGGCTGGGGGGAGGGGTGTAGGAGAGATGAGGGAGAGAGGAGGGAGGGGAGGTGGACAGAAGAGGGAGAGGTATGCTGGTACCTGACCTCGAACTCTCTGAGGCTGAACAATCTGTTCAACCCCACTTCCTCCCTTGCATTCCACCTACTGACCCTCCCTTCCAGCTACCAACTGATTCATCCTTCCCGTCATCCAACCAGGTCATACTTACTACTGATGTCCACCTATCACCACCATTCTGCTACATCCCACCCCCCACCTCTCTTTACCTGCAGCTACCCCTTATCCCCACATCCAGTCCTGAAGAAAGGCAATACCCGAAACGTTGACATCTCCTTTCCAATTAATGTTGGCAACACTTCCCAGTGACCCTTACATCTGAAGAATGAATTTTTAAAATCTTGTCTGACCATTTTCACTATTCTGCCAAAAATATCAGTGTGAGGTAATGTTCATATTAGGTGACAGACACTTTATGTAAAAGATTGCAATTAATATTCTAAAGGTTAGTAAAATAAATTTAGTTAAGCTTTCGTTTTATGGAACATTGACATTAAAGATGCATTTTCATTTGAAATTTACTGACAAAAAAATTACAAATAAATTACATTTTGTTTAAGACAAAAGCCTTTCCTCATTAGACCACCATTGGAGTGTAACCTTCAAGTTTTGATCTGAATATAATATAATTTTTCTTCCTTGTTATACAGTGACTCAGAACGTACCAATAATCGATGCTAGAACAGAATGATTGCAACACAACCCTAAAAAGCTGAAATACAGCACTAGACTCCCCTTTGTGTTTTGTCTTTGTCTACTACAACTACACAAAATAATATTTTGGAAGCTCCAGGTATATCCAAAAACTTGAGCTCATTTATCTGGGATGAAAACATAATGAGATTTCACTCGATATTACTTACATAGCTCACATTTAAGTCCATATTCTTTCGCAATATTGTTAATTCGGATGAGGGGAGTGTTACCAATTTTATAGAGGACGTTAGGCAAGATCTTGGATGAATCCTTTCTGTAAAAGAACAAAGATGCAGAATGTAACAGAATGCTTTGATACCATTTAAATACAACTGTGCTTGTGTCCAAAATTAAATACAGCACTTAGTGTGCTATTTAGTCAAGGTGCAGGTTTGATCTCTGATTTACAATGAACCTGAAAAGTAGCCTGTAAAAACCAAAGAAAGAATGCTATGGGAGCTATAAAATGAAGCTACAGTGTTGCTTAAATGACGAATTGAGAAATGTCCCCACACGCCTAGATGAATGCAGGCCCAAATGCAATCAAGAATCTCAACACGATCTAAGATAAAGCAATCAGTTTCATTCACTTCCTCCACCATTGATGCACTGTACCCACAACGGGTGCCATCTGTGCAACACGCACTGCAGAAATTCACCGTGACCACTTTACCAGGGCTGTAACCTATACCACTGAGAAAGGCAAGTACAGCAGTCGCATGGAAATACTCTTAACTACAAATTCCTCTTGAGGTTACTCACCTTCCTAACTTGGGCATGTATTACCATTCCTTAATCCTTGAACTCCCTGTCCAGCAGCAATACGGATACACATTGATCATACAAAATGCTGCAGTTTATAAAAGAGACTGGCCATCATTTACTAAAGATGACCCTGAGGATGGGCAATAAATGTTGGCCCTATCAGTGATGCCTGTATTTCATGAATGAATGAATAAATAAAAAAAACAATGCCTCCCATGTACAACTGAGGCAATTCTGCAAATAAAGAAAAGGTTCTATTTTTAAAAAGAAAATGGGACAGGTAATGAATTCATTATCATACACTGTTTCATTGGGCTGAATAATACCATATGTTGGGAGGCAGATTTTCTGCACTTTTGGGTCAGGATGTCCTGCCCTAGAGATCTCTCCAGCACTTTAGACAGACCTGTGTGGCACTGAATCAGGAGTGGAGATAATTTTTGCAGTTGTTAATCAGGCCAATTTGGCAAGCCCTTGTGAGGAGCGATTATAATGAAGGAACTGGGAGTCTAAGGTTTGAAAGGTTTTTGTGGGGATGACAACCGGATTCAGCCTTATGGGGCCCTCTGAAAGGCCCAAATCAAACCGTCAGTTTGGCAACTTGGCATAGGCCACTCCTGTGGCCAGTAAAGTGCTAGCGATCGTGGGATGAGGCCTTTAAGTGGGCATTAATTGTGGCTAGAGACAACAAGTTGTAGAGCTGGATGAACACAGCAGGCCAAACAGCATCATAGGAGCAGGAAGGCTGACGTTTCGGGCCTAGACCCTTCATCAGAATTGGGAGAGGGGAAGGGGGTTCTCAAATAAATAGGGAGAGAGGGGGAGGCGGATAGAAGATGGATAGAGGAGAAGATAGGTGGAGAGGAAACGGACAAGTCAAAGAGGCAGGGATGGAGCCAGTAAAGGTGAGTGTAGGTGGGGAGGTAGGGAGGGGATAGGTCAGTCCAGGGAGGACGGACAGGTCAAGGGGGCGGGATGAGGTTAGTAGGTAGGAACTGGGGGTGCGGCTTGAGGTGGGAGGAGGGGATAGGTGGGAGGAAGAACAGGTTAGGGAGGCGGGGACAAGCTGGGCTGGTTTTGGGATGCGGTAGGGGGAGGGGAGATTTTGAAGCTTGTGAAATCCACATTGATACCATTGGGCTGCAGGGTTCCCAAGCGGAATATGAGTTGCTGTTCCTGCAACCTTCGGGTGGCATCGTTGTGGCACTGCAGAAGGTCCAGGATGGACATGTCGTCTGAGGAGCGGGAGTTGAAATGGTTCACGACTGAGAGGTGCAGTTGTTTATTGCGAACCGAGCGTAGGTGTTGTGCAAAGCGGTCACCAAGCCTCCGCTTGGTTTCCCTGATGTAGAGGAGGCCACAACGGGTACAGCGGATGCAGTATACCACATTAGCTGATGTGCAGGTGAACATCTGCTTGGTGTGGAAAGTCTTCTTGTGGCCTAAGATGGGGGTGAGGGAGGAGGTGTGGGGGCAGGTGTAGCACTTCCTGCGGTTGCAGGGAAAAGTGCCGGGTGTGGTGGGGCTGGAGGGGAGTGTGGAGCGGACAAGGGAGTCATGGAGAGAATGATCCCTCTGGAAAGTAGATAAGGGTGGGGAGGGAAAAATGTCTTTGGTGGTGTGGTCGGATTGCAGATGGCGCAAGTGTCGGAGGATGATGCGTTGGATCCGGAGGTTGGTGGGGTGGTACGTGAGGACGAGGGGCATTCTTTTTCGGTTGTTATTGCGGGGACGGGGTGTGAGGGATGAGTTGCCGGAAATGCGGGAGACACAGTCGAGGGCGTTCTCGACCACAGAGGAGGGGAAGTTGCGGTCCTTGAAAAACGAGGACATCTGAGATGTACGGGAGTGGAATGCCTCCTCCTGGGAGCAAGTGCGGCGGAGGCGAAGGAATTGGGAATAGGGAATGGCATTTTTGCAGGAAGGTGGCTATGCTGTCCACTAGATTTAATAAGCCCCACCACCTTCAAATACACTGGCAAGCAAGCATTAAATCCAGTCCTTTGGGTTTCAGTTAATGACCACAAACCATTCAATTGACACTACCTTATGTTTACAGGACTTTGATTAGATTACAATCAATTGTAATCAATTGTGTATACGCTGTTAGATTTTGTGAGGATTCCACTTGGTGAAACCGATATTGATAACTCATTACATTCTTACTCAGAGGAGCTAGTTGAACAAACGGAGAATTACACCAGAACAGCTAATTCTGTGACCTTCACTTGTGCATGTATACTGAGGGAAGTTGTACTTTAATACTACAAAGACAATCGCTTTGTTAATCTCTATTGCATGCAAATAAAAATAAGTGGATTCACTGAATATGATCCCCAAAAAGCTTCTACTACACAAAGGGACTTGACTTTGTCTGACACTTAGAAAGTAAAACTATTTGTTATATGATTTAAATGACACATGGCCTTGTTGCTGTGAAGCTACTTCTCTTAAGCGTATGTAATACCTACAGCTCATCTTGAGTGTGTGGAGATTTGGATGGTGGCATCCCCAGGCTCCAGGTGCAGCGCGATGGAAGGTCTGGCATTCTTGCCTGCTGACTTCCCTGCATTTGATTCTCTTTCATTTTGTTGGCCTGTTCAGAAGTCATCATGTGAACAATGAAGTTAAAAACAAAGCTTGTTTAATCTGTAGAAAAAAATGAGAAAGATCTTTCTCAGTGCCCTCTATGTATCCAGTCTTGATTAATAACTCATTTGATAAAAGTTCTGCTCTGTGTGCAACTGAGTCATGCAAACTAAACCAGTCCTCAGTTCAACTTCCAGAATGCACTGAGTTAGTTTCTGATATCCAAGGTGAGGATAATATAATGCTGGAAAAACTCGGCAGATCAGGCAACATCTGTGAAGAGAAACAGAGTTAATACTTCATGTTGAAATGGCCTTTCATTAGTTTGGATGAAAGATCATATTAAATGAAACATTGACTCTGTTTCCCTCCACAGACGCTGCCTGTTCTGCTGAGTATTTCCAGCACTTTCTGTTAGTTATTTCAGATATCCAGCATCCACAGTAATTTTCTTTTGTGCCACCCAATAGCAATGATAATTTACTCGCTCCATGCCCTTTTTAAGATGGAGAAAACTCAGTCAGCATTCTCACCCGTGATTCTTATTCTATGATCCTAATGTTGGTGATTATGGGGTAGAGCTTTTCTCTACTGTCTGGGCATGAAATATTGTCTAGACTGAGAGCAGAGTGGAGTGAAACTTATTAAGGAGGATAAGAATAGAACTTACTTGATATTCTTTCCACTTAAAGTAATGATGGAGTTATATGATGAGCCATTCTCAACTTTACTTCAACCTTTGACTCAGTCGGCTACATCATCGTCCTGCAATGTTTCTCCTCTGTTACTGATCTGGTCATTGCTATGAATCTCCAGCACTGACTTCATTTCACACACTGGTACCAGAACCACCTAATGATCTTTGTTTGACCCCCTTTTACTGCTCACCTAGGTGGTGCTACTCTGCAACATCAGCAAAACATGAACATTAGGTTCCACCTATACACATGTCGAGCTGGCAGCATAGCTGTCACCAACTCTCCTGCTTCCACCTCTTTGCCCAAAATCTACCCCTAGATAACAGTGATTTGCATCCAATAAATGCTGCAAAGCCTGAAACCATAACATGTAGTCACTACTCGGTGCCTCTGTCATATTCCTTGCAACTTGAAGTCATACATGATTCCTAACTGAACTTCTGACCATGTAATCTCTACATTACAAAGATCGCCTCCGTGCACCTCTGCAATATTGTCTGCTTTTCCCTCTGCCTCAGTCTACAAGCTATTGAAACTTACTTCCACCTCTTTATTACGTCCAAACTCAATTGTTCCAAACTGGAAGGTAAAACGTTTAGTCAACCTACAAAAATACCATTTTTGCCTTATTATTGATTTTCACCTGATTACAGTACTTTGAAGCATCTAGAAATATACTTCTATGTTAGAGGTGCTATATAATTGCAAATTGTTTTTGGTGATCTGCTATAGGAAGTTGACTGAAGTTTCTGGGCAGTACACTCACAGCTTTTGCAAGTCCCCAACATGAGTATAATGGATTTTGGAGAGCCAGCAAGCCATTTCACTGTGGAGGAAACTTCAACCAGGCTGATTTAACACTGAACTGGTGAGCGCTCTGAAATGGAGTTCTGAATGGCAAACAAGATTCCATAGAACAATTCAAAATATCTGAACCATTAAGCAAACATAGCCTGAATTAGGTTTTAAGATGTCTTGACATAGCACTTTAAAGTAATATAAAAAAAAAATTCCCTGTTATAATTGGAAAAGTTCCCTGACAGGATAATACAATTTGATATTTCAATAACAGACAAGAATTGTCTTGCAATATTTTAGTTCCTGTAAATTTGTGTTTTCTTGATAAATCAATATAGACATGATGCAATCATTGAGCTTCAACAGACCAGTAATTTAATTCATTCTCACACACTTTGTATATCAAAAAACAATCACTTTTTCAAGCTTCTGAATGATCAGAATTAATCATTATAATTAATGCTAAGACAACACATTTTGTCAATGCATTTGTTGATTGCAGTTGTTACTGGCAGCTGTAATTATCATTTAAAAGAAAAATAAATGTACTTGGGAAGAAGTTATTTATATAAATCTTGTTCACTCTAATCTTACCTGGAGAATAAGTGGTTAAATTCTGATGGGTTTCTTCTGAAACAGATACAAGGCAATGTGCAGAGAGAGGGAAGTTCGATTCCTTCTGGAACGTTTTGGTCTGGCATCAACAATTAGGAAGTTTAAATGCTTATCTTCTGTCCAATGGGTTTGCAGCCTGGTGAACCCTCCTACTTTTTTTTGTTTCTTACTGTGCATCAATACAATGCATTTAACATTCACAGCATAATTTGGATTTTCTGTCTGCTTCACCCTAGTTTTTAATTGTTTATTGGCAAAAGAACAGGTTGGACAAGGAATACAGATACGTTTCTACTGCCTAGAATGCAAAGTGTACGACAACAGTCACACAACACCAGGTTATAGTCCAACAGGCATATTTGAAATCACAAGCTTTCGGAGCATAGTCCCTTCATCAGGTGAAGTGAGAGAAAAGCACACAGAAACAGAATTTATAGGCAGAGAGATGAAGGGCAAAGAGATCAAAAGATCACATAAATGGTGTGAGTGGAGTGTCGAAGAATAAGTCTCTGCAGGTGATCAAAAGTGTTAGACGGCATGACTAGGGTGTCAGCAGCTGAATAACAAGCAAAGGGATGACCTATAATCTGAGTAAATGAGGCAAAGAGATAATTACAAAAAAATTAAAAATAGATGGCGCTGGAGACAAACCAAATGACTGGAATATCATGACAGGTATAAGAGTCGCATGCTGAGGCTCTAACCAAAGTAATAAGTAATCCAAAACTGTACAAACGAAATAAGGTAGAGACACCATGTGACTCTTATACCTATCATGCTGTTCCAGTCATTCATCAAGGTGATCGTATCAAAACAGGACAGTAAGGAAGATTTTACAGATACAGAAGTGTCGTGAGGTCTCATGTAGCGCGACATGAACCCAAGATCACGGTTGAGGCTTGCTTCATGGGTACAGAACTTGGTTATCAGTTTCTGCTCAGCAGTTCTGCATTCTTGTCTATCTCGAAGGCCACCTTGGAGGACACTTACCTGAAGATTGGAGACTGAATGTCCTTGACCACTGAAGCGTTCCCCAACTGGGAGTGAACATTCCTATTTGGCCATTGTTGCATGGTGTCCATTCATCTGTTGTCGTAGCATCTGCATAGCCTCATAAATATACCATACTTTAGGGCATCCTTGCCTGCAACATATGAGATAGACAAGATTGGCCAAGCCACATGAGTATCTACTGTGTAGGTGGTGGGTGGTGTTCCCACATGTGATGGTAGTATCCATGTCGATGATCTGACATGTCTTGCAGAGGTTGCCATGGCAGGGTTGTGTGGTGTTGCAGTTGATGTTGTCCTGAAGGCCGGGTAATTTGCTGCAAACAATGCTCTGTTTAAGGTTTGGCAGTTGTTTGAAGGCGAGAGCTGGAGGCGTAGGAAAGATCTTGGCGAGGTGCTCATTGTCATCGATAACATGTTGAAGGCTGCAAAGAACATGGCGTAGTCTCTCCGCTCCGGGGAAGTACTGGATGACAAAGGGTACTCTTTCGGTTGTATCTTGTGTCTGTCTTCTGAGGACATCATTGCAGTTTTTCGCTGTGGCATGTTAGAACTAGTGACTGATGAGTTGTGCATCGTATCCCGTTCTTACATGGGCATCCTTCAAAACCTTTAGGTGTCTATCGCATTCCTCCTCATCTGAGCAGATCCTGTGTACATGCAAGGCTTGTCCGTAGGGGATGGCTTCTTTCACATATTTAGGGTGGAAGATAGAGAAGTGCAGCATTGTGAGGTTATCCGTGGGCTTGCGGTAGAGTGAGGTACTGAGATTTCTTGACGAAGCTGTGGGTGTCCAAGAATGAGACTGATTCTGAAGAGTAGACCATGGCAAGTCTGATGGTGGGATGAAACTTGTTGATATCACTATGTAGTTGTTTCAGTGATTCCTCACCATGAGTCCAAAAGGAAGAAAATGGCGCCAACATATCTGGTGTATAGCATTGGTCGGAGGTGCTGCACAGCAAAGAAGTCGTGCTCGAACTTGTGCATGAAAATGTTAAAATATTGCGGTGCAAGTCTGGTCCCTATGGCTGTTTCATATGTCTGGATAAGGAACTGGTGGTCAAAGGTTAAGACATTGTGGTCAAAGGTGAAGCAGATGTGTTGTAGGATGGCATCTGGAAATCAGCAGTTGTTGGTATTGAGTACTAAGGCTGTTGCAGTGATGCCATCATTGTAGGGGATGCTGGTGTAGAATGCCGAAACATCCATTGTGACGAGAAATGTTCCTGGTTTGGTCAGTCCATGGGTGCTGAGTTTCTGTAAGAAATCTGTAGTGTCACAACAGAAGCTGGGGTTTCCTTGTACAATGGGTTTCAAGATGCCGTGGACATAGCCAAAGAGGTTCTCACATAGGGTCTCATTGCCTGACATGATGGGATGTCCAGGTGTATCTTCAGAAGGCAGTAGAAGTCTCCAATGCGAGAAGTATGCTGGATGAGAATGCATGGATACTCTGAAGGTCTAGATCAAAGGTCTTGATCGGTCTGTTCAGTTAACGGGTGTGTTCTTTGGTTGTATTGGCAGGTACTTGTCTGTATTACTCCCGGTTGTTCAGTTGTCAGTATGCTTCTTTGCAGTAGTCCATTCTATTCTGTATGACGATAGCTCCTCCTTCATATACTGGTTTGATGACAATTTTGCGATTGGTCTTGAGATCACAGATGGCGTTGTGTTGTGCCTGGGTGACGCTCTGAGCTATCTTATGAGTGTGGCTGATAAATTGGTGTTAACGCATCTCCTGATGGTTTGAGCATACATAACAAGAATAGGGCAGCAGCCTTCCAGAGGGATCCAATTCAACTCGTTCTTCTTTGGCCACTGCACTGCGGATCTCTCTGTCAACTGTTCCAGTTTGTTGGTTATCTCATTGGCTTTGCTGCTGACATGTTGGGGTTTATAGAAGAATTCCCGGAGCCTCATTCACCTGATGAATTCCTCTGTGTTTGCTACGAGACCAAACAGGAACAATTTTGGTAGTGGGGCAGAAATTGAGTCCTTGCCTGAGAATTCAATTTCTTCTGTTTGAAGGGTGTGGTTAGACAAGCTGATGATGGATTTCCCTGTGGTGGTACTGGTTTCAACTGTGGTACTGGGAGAGGTTTGGTAACTGCTGGTGGTGATGCCAAGTTTCTCCAGTTTCCTTGTTCTTGCTGTGCATGTAGGTGGCGTAGTTCCATTGCCTCGTCTGCTTGGCAGTGCCTCATAACTAGTCCATTGTAGCCTGAACACAAGCTGAGAATGTGGACTCTATCTCGATTTCAAGGTTGCAGCGTCTGCTGTAAAGTTAGTGTCCGAAATGATTGAAGAGTTTGCAATGGTAGTCTCTCAGCATAGTCTGTGTTGTAGATCGACTTGAGTGGGTTCGCGATCTGTAGCTCTTTCTGGATTTTCTGTTTTCTTGCATCTCTGCAGGAACTTCATCTCCGTGTCAATATGTACAATCTTCTTGGAGATCCTCTCCGCTTTGAGCTAGCAGGTGCCAATGTTGCTCCAGCCCCTCCACATCATGTATGACAATAGGCACAGATTCACCGCCCTTATCACGCACTCACAGAATTGCACAATTGATACACTGAAGGAGAAAGCCATTCAGCCCATCATGCCTGCACCGATTCTATTACTTAGTGTCAATCTCCTGCCTTTACTCCATATCTCTGCACCCATTTCTTTCCAAATAATTTCCAATGCACTCTTGAATGCCTCAATTGGAAGTTGCCTCTGCTATATTTCCATCTAGTGCATTCCATACTCATTATACAAAGTTTTTTTAAATTTCTACATCATCCTTGCTTCTTTTGTATAACACTGTCACAAGGAAATTAGATATGTTATTGTAAACAAACCATTTGCAAAACCATTTGGAAAGGGTCTGGGAGTGGGATTAATTCGATCACTCAATCAGTGAGCTGTCATGAGCACTATAGAGCTAATTGGTTTCCTTCTGTGTCGTGTGATTCCAAAGAGGCCTTCTTGAATCAATAGCAATACAGAAACAAATATGCTAAGCATAATATAACCAGGAAAATCTGGGGACTAACTCTGATAATAGTCTATCATCTCTTAGTACCGGGGAAAACTTATGGACATTAATCTAGCAAGTAACAGCAATCTTTAGCATCTTGCAGATCTAATCATATTGTACCTATTGCTGCAATTGGCTATATTAGTGACATTACAATAATAGCTGAATAGCGTGCTTCACTACTCAAAGTCAAAGAAAAGCTGAAGACATGAAACAGAAAACTGATAATTGGGTTTTCAACAGAATATTGTTTCCCACATGCCATTTTCTGAACATTCTAGAATTTCATCAGTTATGGTTTATAAACTAAGAAATATTCCATGAATCAAAATACATCAGACATTTAAAATAGCACATAACAAAGAGTAAAAAGCTTGACACTAACCTGGCAGTGCAAACTCCAGATGCCAGTTAGACACCATGATTTATAATGCATTGTATTCTGCGATGGTTTCCTTAATATTCGGGAAAACTGTAGCTGCCTCCTCTTATAGAAACTTGAAGTCAAAACTTCTCAAAGGAAAATGCCATCAGAATGGAAACAGTCCATTCAAATATCAAGATCATTCCCCATCTATCGTTCCCAGAAATGGTGAAGGAAGGGTAGTCATTTCTGTCAATGAAGACTGTCATCTTATTATTAGGGCTGACTGTCAGAACATAATGTATGCAAAATTAGAGGAGGTAAATAGTTAAAAGCTATCAGTATGAGAATATGCTGGCATTTTCACAATTATATAACTGTTAAACCTTTTTATAACGATTGGAATGAGGGTCAGGTGGCTCTCATTGAGTACCAGATCTCTGATTGAAGCTGTTAACCTGGGCCAGTCAGGGAGCCCTGGCAGACAGATATAGACAAAAGTCTCAGAGAATCTCACTACTCTACGGACTGGCTCTGAGCTAGCAGGTCATATATACATGTAAATAAAGGGTGATGAGATACTGGCCTCAATGGAGTTAGTTCACTTTTTAAAACAGATTAAAGTATTGTGTAAATGATGGAACAGGTACAAAAATCATTAAAGGCAAGTGGACTAGGCCTGATTTTTGAAAATTCCAAATGCTAATGGAATATGGCTTTAAGTTAAGAGGGCCATAATTATATAAAGCTTTGCATAGCCAAAACGTGAAGTTCTGCATTCAGTTCTCGACATCATATCTCAGCAAAAATATATTGGCCTTTGGCCTTGCAAGAGATGCAGCACAAAATTAACCAAATTGATAATGGAGCTACTGGGCTTAAAAAATGAGAAGGGTTACATGAAGCAGATTTGCATTCCTTCAAACATAAAACTGAGGAAGATCTAATTGCAGTATGTATGATGATCTAAAATGGTAGACAGTAAGAAAATATTTCTTCTCATGTGAGAATCCTGAAAGAGAAAGCATAATGTTAAAATTGGAGCATGGCCATTTGTTTGACCCATGTGTGCCAACATTTATTGTCTATTCCAAATTGGCCAGCAGTCAAGAATGAACCACATGATATGGGTCTTGAGATACATGTAAGCCAGACCAAGTAAGGACATTAGGGTACTACATGGGATATCCCCCCAACAATCAATGGTTTCATGGTCATCATTTGACCCTTAATTCCACATTTTTATTGAATTCAAATTCCACCATCTGCCATTGCAGGTTTCAAACCCTGGACCTCAGAACATTACTCAGGTCTCTGCATTAATAGTCTAGCGACAACACCACCCAGCCATTACCTACCCTATCAGGCACTGCATTTAACAGGTGGTCTAACAGTGAATAGTTAATGTGGATTTCAGAAGGGAAAATCTAACTTATTCAACCTTACTGATTTTTTTGAGGAGGTAACAGATAAAGTAGACAATGATGTAATTTATTTGGATTTTCAAAAGGTCTTCAATAAGGTACCCATAATAGCCTAATAGGTAATGTCAGAGAAACAAAATTAGGGACAAGTGACAGACCATAAGACAATAAGGCAAAGGAGCAGAAATAGGATGTTGGGCCAATTGAGTTTGCTTGGCCATTCAATGAGATAATTGCTGATTCAACTCCTCAATTGCACTTCCATGTCTTTTCTCCATAATCACTAATTCCCTTACTGATTAATAATGTCTATCTCAACCTTCATTTTAGCTAATGACGCAAGTTCTACACCACTCTGCAATAAAGAATTCCAGATAAAAACCAAAAGAACTGCGGATGCTGTAAATCAGGAACAAAAATAAAGTTGCAGGAGAAGCTCAGCACGTCTGGCAACATCTGTGAAGGAGAAAACAGAGTTAATGTTTCGGGTGCGGTGACCCTTCCTCAGAACTGATGGTGGCTGGGAAATCATCAGTCTATATGCAGAAAATAGGGAGGTGGGTGGGGTAGGGAGCAAACGATAGGATAGAGCCCAAAGAGAGTGAAACAAGTTCTGAGGAAGGGTCACCGGACCCAAAATGTTAACTCTGCTTTTTCCTTCACAGATGCTGCCAGACCTGCTGAGCTTTACCAGCAACTTTGTTTTTATTCCAAAGAGAGGAAAAGGCAGTTGGGCAGACAAATGAGTTGCTAACGATCAGGCTGGGAGGGTGAATAGTTATTAATGGGGACTGTGAGTGACTAACAATAGGGAGTGTGTAATGGCAGGCTATGTGGTAACAAGGCCTGGTGTGTGAGGTAGAGTGCTGGGACATGGAAGAGTTTAGGCCCTAAAATTATTGAACTCAATATTGAGTCCGGAGGGCTGTAGGGTCCCCAAGCAGAAAAGGAGATGTTGTTCCTCCAGCTTGCGTTGGGCTTCGCTGGAACACTGCAGCAAGCCCAAAACAGAGATGTTGGCCAGGGAGCAGGGTGGTGTGTTAAAGTGGCAGGCAACAGGTAGTTCAGGGTCTTTTTTGCCAGCAGAACATAGATGTATGGAAGGTACGTTTGGGTTCTTGGATACTGGGGAGGGAGGAGGTAAATGGGCAGGTGTTGCACCTTCGCCGATTACAGGGGAAGATGCCGTAGGGCTGTGGGGAGGTGTTGTGGGTAAAGGAAGTGTGGACCAGAGTGTCCTGGAGGGAACAGTCCCTGCAAAAGGTGGACAAGGGAGGGGAGGGGAATATGTGTCTGGTGGCAGAATCTTGCTGGAGGTGGCAGAAGTGGTGTCTGATGATCTTCTGGATGTGGATGCTGGTGGGATGGTAGGTGAGGATAGGGGGAACCCTATCGCTGTTGCAGGAGGGAAGAGAAGGGGCGAGGGCGGAAGTGCGGGAGATGGTTCAGACCTGGTTGAGGTCCCTGTCGACAACGGATCTGGGGAATCCTCGGTTGAGGAAGAAGGTGAACACTTCTGAGGTTCCCTTGTCGAAGTTAGACTCATCTGAACATATGCGACGGAGACGGAGGAACTGAGAGAATGGGATGGAGTCTTTACAGGATGTGGGCAGTGAGGATGTATAGTCCAGGTAGCTGTGGGCTCTATCCTATCATTTACTCACCACCCCACCCACCTCCCTATTTTCTGCATATAAACTGACGTTTTCCCAGCAACGATCAGTTCTGAAGAAGGGTCACCGGACCCGAAAGATTAACTCTGTTTTCTCCTTCACAGATGCTGCCAGACCTGCTGAGATTCTCCAACAACTTGGTTTTTGCTCCTGATAAAGAATTCCAGCATGGATTGCTAGCTGGCTTCAAGACATAAGACAGAGTGGTAATAAAGAATAGCCATTCAGAAAGACAGGAGGTGATAAGTCTTAATTCAACAAGGAGCAGTGTTACTCAGTGACTATTGTTCACAATTTGCATTAATGATTTGTATTTTTCAACAAAAAGACAATTTCTAAATTCGCAAATGGAACCAAATTGCAAGGAATCTGCCAATATGGAGGTGAACTATTACAAATTGCGTGTTGATTTTGCAGATTCATGATTACAGTTACCAGTTTTCTGCAATTTTCTGATAATGTACTGGGCTTGTTAAGTAGCAGCAGTTTAAATATGATGCATTAGTTAATTGAATAAAGAAAATGTGCAAACATGGCAATTGGGGATGATTCACTGATAGCAGAAGACAAGCAGGATGTTGACATGAATGTATTAGTCTCATTACTATTGTGGGGGCACTATCCTGCTTTCCATACAAGGTGTTAGAGAACTCATACCTGGCTCTTTCTTCTCTTCTTCTGATCCATCTTACATTTGGAGAAAATAACTCTCTCACATCCAAGGATTTTCCCCTCTTAGCTTTCTATTGTCCATACACAAATTTCTTTTTACTTTAATTTTTACCCCTTCTCTCTAATGCCACTTTGATTGTTTGAAGGCCAAATTCTTGGACTATGAGTCAGTGCCCTATCATTTAAATTATGTTGCTCTTCAGGCCACAATAACTATTTGCTCCAATGTACTTGTCTCAGAGTGGTTCTTCAGGTCATTTTCATCACGCATTCCCTCATGTTAGTTACCTCAGATGTAACAATCACTTGTGCACGCTTCTATTGATATCCCAAGATCATATCACACATTGTTGACTTTCAGGTGATCTTTTCTGGGAGACAGATGTGCATAATCTATCTGCTTGGTCCCAATGTTCTGGGTGCTGGCAAAATCAAGCATTTCAGTTCTCTTAGAATCGTAGTGTTAGAGCTGTACAACATAAAACACGACCCTTCAGTCCAACTCTTCCATGCTGACCAGATATCTCGTCTAGTCCCTTAATCTAGTCCCACTTGCCAGCATTTGGCCCACATCCCTCTAAACCCTTCTTGTTCATATACCATCCAGATGCCTTTTAAACGTTCTAATGGTACCAGCCTCCACCGCTTCCTCTGGCAGCTCATTCCACATATGCACCACCCTCAGTGTGAAAAAGTTGCCCCTCAGGATCCTTTTAAATCTTTCCCCTCACACTTTAAACCTATGTCCTCTAGTTTTGGACTCCCTTGCCTAGGGAAAAGACCTTGTCTATTCACAATGTCCATGTCTGCATGATTTCATAAATCTCTGCAAGGTCACCCCTCAGCCTCGAATGCTCCAAGGAAAATAGTCCCAGCCTATTCAGCCTCTTCCTATGTCTCAAACCCTCCAGCCCTGGCAACATCCTTGTAAAGCTTCACAACATCCTTCCTACCGCAGAGAGACAAGAATTGCACACAGTATTCCAAAAGTGGCCTAACCAATGACCTGTACAGCTGCAGCATGACCTCCCAACTCCTATCCCAATGCACTGACCAATAAAGACAAGCATACCAAACACCTTCTCTATCCTGTCTACCTGGGGACTCCACTTTCAAGTAACTATGAACTTGTACTCCAAGGTCTCTTTGTACAGCAACACTCCCCGGGACCTTACCATTAAGTGTATAAGCCCTGCCCTGACTTGCCTTTCCAAAAGGCAGCAGCTCACATTTACCTAAATTAAACTCTATCTGCTACTCCTCGGCCCATTGGCCCATGTGATCTAGATCCCATTGTACTCTGAGGTAACCTTCTTCGCTGTCCATTACACCTCCAATTTTGGCGTCATCTGCAAACTTACTAAGCATACCTCCTATGTTCACATCCAAATCATTTACATAAATGACAAAAAGCAGTGGACCCAGCACCGAACCGTGTGCCACACCGTTGGTCACAGGCTTCCAGTCTGAAAAGCAATCTTTCACCAACACCTCTGTCTTCTACCTTCGAGCCAGTTCTGTATCCAAATAGTTAGTTCTCCCTGTATTCCATGTGATCTAACCTTACTAACCAGTCGACCACGAGGAACTGTGTCAAAAGTCTTACTGAAGTCCATATAGATCATGTCGACCGCTCTACCCTCATCAAAAAAGAACTCATTGTCAAGGACGCAAATATCTCCAAGAGAAAGCTGTTAATTATTTAAGTTCATTCGGGCTATCAAATGAATTGCCTCTGTATTTGATTCAGGAACTTTGAAGGAACCTTATTGTCCCGTTTAAAAAGAAAACATATTTTCAAATAGCTTTAAAACAGATATCACTCTGTGGTTTGAAGCTTTACCAAATTATGCTTCTTTGTTTGCCATATTATAAGAAGGATATGGAGGCATGGGAGAGGGGGCAGAGAAGATTTAGAAGGAAATGAATGAACATATTTATCAGGAAACGATTGATAGTCTGAGTACCTTCTCTGTTGAAAAAGAAAGCTGAGGTGTGACCCAATAGAAGTCTTTCACATTATGAAAGGTTTTAATAGAGTGGGTACTGAAAGAATGTTTCTCCTTATGCGATAAGGCATATCTAAAGGCCATCAATACATGATAATCTCCAAGAAATGCAACAGGGAATTTGGAAGAAATGTTTACCCATACTATAGTCCAAATGTATAACTTGATACCCCAGAGAGTTGTTGAAGTGGACAATATAGATACATTTAAGGGGAAACTAGACAAGCCATAGAGTCATTGAGTCATACAGCACGGAAACAGACCCTTCAGTCCATGCCGAACACAATCCCAAACTAAACTAGTCCCAGTGCTTGCTCCTGGCCCATATCCCTCCAAACCTTTCCTATTCATGTACTTATCCAAATGTATTTTGAACAGTTTAATTGTGCCCACATCCACTACTTCCACAGGAAGTTCATTCCGCACACGAACCACCCTCTGTGTAAACATTTGCCCCTCGAGTCTTTTTTAAATCTCTCTCCTCTCACTTTAAAAATGTGCCTGCCAGTCTTGAAATCCCCTAGCCTAGGGCAAAGACAACTACAATTAACTCTATCTATACCTCTCATTATTTTATAAACTGCTATAAGTCACCTCTGAACCTTCTACACTCCAGTGGAAAACAGTCCCAGCCTATCTTTATTCCTCCAACCTTTATGTCCAGCAACATCCTGATAAATCTCTTCTGAACCCTCTCCAGGTTAATAATATCCTTCTAATAACTGGGTTTCCAGAACTGGACACAGTATTTCAGAAGAAACCTTACCAATGTCCTGTACAACCCCAGCTTCCCAACTCCTATACTCAAAGGACTGAGCAAAGAAGGCAAGTGTGCCAAATGTCTTTTTAACCACTGTGTCTATAGTCGATGCAAACTTCAAAGAATTATGTACCTGAAATCCTAGGTGCCTCTGTTCTACAACACTATCCAAGACTCTACCATTAATTGTATAAGCCCTACCCTTGTTTATTGTACCAAAATTCAATACTTCACATTTATCCAGATTTGTATGAGGGCGAAGATAATAGCTAGTTATGATGATTTGCTTGAGAAAGAGGGTATGAGACTAGAGAGAATCATATACACAAATATAGACTGGTTGGGCCAATGGGCTCCAGTAGTTGCAGGGGCATAATGGTAATGTCGCTGGACTGAAAATACTGAGGCCTGGTGTAATGTTTTGGTGACATGTGTTTGAGTCCCACCCTGGCAGATAGTGTCATTTCAACGCAATTAATAAATCAGGAATTGAAAACTAGTCAGTGGCAACTATGAAACCATTGCCAATTGTTGTTAAAAACCTATGTGGTTCACTATTGTCCTTTAGGGAAGGAAATCTGCCATCACTTTCGACTCTGGCCTTCATGTGACTCCAGACCCACAACAATATGGCTGATTTGTAATTGCCCTCGGAAATAGTTGAGCAAGCTACTTAGTTGTATCGAATCACTGCAAGGTCTAGAAAAGGAATAAAATCAGATGGACAACCAAGCATCAATCTGAGCACTGTAAACAACAGCAAATTCAGCCCCATCCATCCTGAAAAGTCCTCCCTACCAACATTTTGGAGTTTGTGTCAAAATTGGGAGAACACAGCCTAGTCAAACAGCAGCCTGACCTCCATTTTCACAGAGTTATATCTTACAATGATACCTTATGCCAACACCATCCACTCGTGCTCCACAACTAGCTTCACCCCCAACGACGCTGTTCCAGTATAATTACAATACAAGCCTCTCCTTGACAATGTGATAACACTTTTGTCAATACCGTCTATCAATTTGCTGATGATTGTGATTTAGACAATGCAAGAGTAATTTGTGCCGATTTTTGTTCACAGGACAATTTTTCACATTCCTGGGAGAGGCTAGTACTTTCCCAACATGGGCAACAGTGTTGAATTCCAGAGGGGAATTAAGAGCACTTGACCAGTATACCTTCAAGGGATGTTAGCAAAACTACAGTCAATGGGAATCAGGGGAAAACTCTGTACTGGTTGGATGCATATCCAGCACAAAGAAAGATCATTATGGTTTTTGGAGGTCAGTCATCTCAGTCCTAGAATATCATTGCAGGAGATCCTCAGGGTACTGTCCTCCGTCTAACCATCTTCATCTTTCTTCCATCATACAGTCAGAATGGGGATATTCACTGATGATTGTGCTATATGCAACACCATTTGCCACTTCTCAGACATTGAAACTGTCTGTGTCCATATGCAGCAAGACCTGGACAACATCTGGCTTGGTCTAATAAGTGGCAAGTAACATTCCTGCCACATGATTGTCAGGGGTAATGATCATCTCCAACAAGTGAGAATCTAACCATCTTCTTCTAACATTCAAATGCATTGCCATTACTGTATGATCGAGCAAAATTCCCCACCGTCTAAAATATTGGACAAGACCCTGGATTTTTCCGATATCTAAAATATTGGGCAAAGCCCTGGACTGAGGCTGCAGCAAACAGAACCAGCAGGATGCAGATTTCTGTCTGGGATTATTGTTCGGCCTGGAATTCCAATTTACACCTGCTCTCGAAAAGGACAAAGAACCAAAACTAACAGACTCTAGCCCAAGACAGCTTTTACACCTTGGCTACCCAGCACAGGTACTACGGGGCCTACAGAGATACCAGGCTTTCAACTTCAACTGAAATACATTCATGCATACTCTTAATGATGAGGAAAACAATTGACTTCAGAAGGAAATACCAGAAACACAATGGACAACACAGATTTGAGGGGAGATAGTGGGGTACAGTCAGTATAACTGTCAGCCCCGATCTCACCTGAGGGGAAAGTCTTTTTCAACAACAAGCTTCTGAAAAACAGTTCCCCCACAGTCTTCCACCCCCAACAATCAGCTTCCGAAGCAAGATGCCAGACACAGGCCTGTTCCGAACCAAGAGAACTAATGACAAGAACCTTAGCAACAGGGCATACTTCAAAACCGCGTTTTTGAGTGGTGAGCATAAACTCCTGACACCCCAAAGTTCTGATCTAGCTAGCAAGGAGGGGAAGGCAGGTGGTGACAGTGCATTGGGACCCCAAGGGTAGGAAGCCTGATTAAAGATTTTGTAATTAAAACTGTTGTCTTTAGGTTCTACTTGTCTTTAATCTATCCAATAGTGTATTTAATAGTATTGCAGTTCTCTGCACAGTTGATTGTGTCAATTTCCCTGTTTATTGCATTTATCTACAATTCTTATATTATACTTACCTTTTATATTTTAAATAAACAGAGATTCTTATGCCCTAAAACATCTACATACTGCCTTCTTCATTTCACATTCCCTAAATAAGTCCAGTGTCGAGAACCAGGGATCTAGGGGTGATTTGAAACACTTAAAAATCAGAAAATAACTGATTGCAAACCAGAACCCTATAATCACTGAATCCCCCACTAACAAATCACAAGGGTTACTGTTGACCTGAAACAAAACTAGACAAGCTAAATAAATAAAAACCAAAAGAACTGCAGATGCTGTAAATCAGGAACAAAAACAAAGTTGCTGGAAAAGCTCAGCAGGTCTGGCAGCATCTGTGAAGGAGAAAACAGAGTTAACATTTCGGTTCTGGTGACCCTTCCTCAGAAATAAATATTCTCACTACAACAGCAAGTCAAATGTTAGAAATTCTGTGGTAAGTAACTCACTTCCTGTCTCCCAAATGCCAGTCCACCATCTACAATGCTCAAGTCTGGAGTGTTATGGAATACACTCCACAAGCCTGGATGAGTTCAGCTCCATCAAACTCAAGAAGCTCAACACCACCGAGGACAAAACAGCCCAGTTGATTGGCACCACGTCCATCATCTTCAACATTCATCCCTCCATCACCAACACACATTAGTAGCAGTGTTTACCATCTACAAGATGCAATGCAGCAACTCACCAAGGCTCTTTCAACGGCACTTTCCAAACCAATGCCCTCTTTCATCTATAAGGGCAAGGGCAGAAGGCACATGGGAACACCAGTATCTACAAGCTAAGCTACATGCCATTCTGACTTGGGACTACATCCCATCCTGTCATTGTCACTGGAACCCCTTTCTTAACAGCACTATCTGTGGACTTATGACTCAAGGACCACAGAATTTCAAGATTGTGGCTCACCACTATTATATCCTTTGGTCATATCCTCCAGAATGCAGAATGTTACACCCTCCGATTTACTCTATAGGTCTGATCCTACAGAGTATCAACATCCATGACACTCAACAACTTGGATATTGTTCCATTAACTGTGTTACACTTTTATTAAACCACTAAGCAGTTGGGCAGAATCACAATAACATTGGTTGCCTAGAGATCCTGCTGCTAGGGGCTGTTTTAGTGGTCAATCCATTAAAATACTTTCAAGTACACCTTGGATTGATTGATCAAACCACTCACTAAAGCACATGTTCATTTCAAAGTCATTCTTTATCCCTCTTTCTTCCCATGGATGTGTGCGACAATACATTAGTCATTGATTTTTTACCATTAAATTGATATTTCATTACATCACTATCCTGTCTAAAATTACTGCAAAATGTATTTTATTTTGCCCAATCCCAAGGCCACATGCAAAGAAACATTTGCTGTTGTTTAACATTCCTGTTATCTCTAACACCCTCAATATTCAATGATAGAGTAGAGGAGGCATGTTTATAGCCTGAACCAGCTCATAACAGGCTCTCCTTTTCTTTTTCATGACATTAGCACAGGTTTAAATCTCTTTTTTTTATTTTAGTAAGTCTGTGTCTTGACCAAATTTCCCATCCTGCTTTCCTATTCTCAAACCGATATTCAATTCTTCAGTTAGATTAACATCTCTCCTTTGATGTTCTAATCCACCACCATGAGATCAATTTAACACACAATACTCCACCACAACTGCGTTATTCAATGTGATTAATATTATTGCATTATCTTGCAGGAATGGGTAGATTTACTGCCACCATCCCTTTTGATTCGTATAAACATAATTTCCTGATACCAAGTGGGGAAGATGACTATGCAATATCTCTGGCTGAAGTGAGGATCAGCCTTGTACCTAATCGGTAGTTACAGTACATCCAAGATACAAGATAATTGTTTGCAAATCCTCAGACTATACTTAAGAATAAATTCAAATTACTGATCATGAAGTATTCTGCTGTAAACATTTAAAAGCTAGTGGAGACTGAAGATTGATGACGTGCTGCTCCCGCGAGGAACTCGAACAGTTCATCAACTTTGCCAACACCTTCCACCTCACCCTCAAAATCACCTGGACCATCTCCGATATCTCCCTCCCCTTCCTGGACCTCTCCACCTCCATCTCTAGAAACTGACTCACCACCAACATCAATTTCAAACCGACTGACTCCCACAGCTTACTTCGGCTACACCTCCTCTCACCCACCCTCCTGCAAAAAAAACCCATATTCCCAAATCCTCTGCCTCCATCACATCTTCTTCCAGGATGAGACATTCTACTCCAGGACATCCCAGATATCCTCTTACTTTAGGAACAACAATTTCCCCTCCTGTGTAATTAAGGATGTCCTCAACCGCATCTCCTCTGTTTCCCGCACTTCTGCCCTCAGAACCCTTCTCCCCAGCAGCAATAAGGATAAGTCCCCTTAATCCTCACATACCACACCACCAACACATAATCCTCCAACATTTCTGCCACCTTCGATCAGACTCCACCACCAAAAAGATATTTCCCTCCCCGCTCCTGTCCACTTGCTGTAAACACCTTGACTCCTTCATCAGCTCTACACTGCCCACCAATTCCTCCACCACACCTGGTACCTTTCCTTGCAACCACAAGAGGTGCAACACCTGCCCCCACACCTCCTCTCACCTCCGTCCAAAGCCCCAAACAATCCTTCCAGATCCAGCACAGGTTCACCTGCACTTCGTCCAATCTTATCTATTGCATCCATGGCTCCCGGTGTGGTCTCCTCTATACTGGGGAGACCCAAACACAGACTTGGGGACCAGTTTGCAGATCATCTGCACTCTGCATGCAACAACCAACCCAAGCCTTCTGGTTGCCATCCATTTTAATTTCCCCTCCCACTCCCCTGGCAACATGTCCATCCATGGCCTCCTCCACTGTCAGTATGAGGCCAAATGAACACTGGAAGAACAACACCTGATATTTTGCCTTGGAGGCTGACAGGCCAATGCCCTGATTATTGACTTCACCAGCTTCAAAGTCCCTCCAACCACAGCCATGTCCCATGTCCCATGTCCCATGTCCCATGTCCCATGTCCAATCCCCCCGCTCTTGACTTGACCTGACCTGACCTAACCTGTCCATCTTCCTACTCATCTATCCACTCCACCCTTCCCATGGACCAATCACAATAACTCATTATTTGCATCCACCTATCACCATCTCTCCTACCTTCCCTGATGAGCTAAGCTATTCTCACGATGTTAATTAAACCTGACAGGTATCAACTGTCTTATGCAACAAACAGTATTTCCAATTGACAGCAATTAGGGTCAGGCAATTAATGTTCCCCTTGCCAGTAACATCCTTATTCTACAAACTACTTTTTTCAAAATCTGCGTGTCTTCTTTAATAAATTGCCAGCATTTTATGCTACTGCTTAGTCTTGGTTACCTGATTTTAAACAAGGCTGTAGCTGGCATTGGTCTCAATTTCTCAGCTTAGTGTAATTCAAATAGCTTTGTCCTATAGTATAAATTATAACTGTACTTGTTTGTCAAAGAGGATAGTACTTGGAAATTTTCCTTAAACAGTGGAGTGCAGTGAGAAGGGAATAATTCACTGTCTGTCTTCATACAGATCAAACGTAATAGATTGGATAGCGTGACGGAGTCTAACAATTCAGATCATTATTTGCATGAAAGTCAAGCTGAAAACTACAGTGGCTGCAGCTGTGCAGTTAAACTGGGAAATCCAGAGTATATTGCCCATGGGGCTTGGAGCCTTCAAAGGCTATGTGATAATAGTATCTCTCTGAAAACTCTCAATTGAAATGTGCTGAATACTGCAGAGATGAAGTACTTACCTCAAAGATAGGTATTAATTCTACTAACCACACCAATATCTTCTAATAAATATTACATATCAACTTAGAATTTTTATGCGAATGTCATAATGACCCTTAGGCTTCATCCTTGCTACATGATGCACTGGTTGCTAAATTGGTTGAGCCCCATGGCAACACCTCCAGCAATCAGCATGCACTTTCCATCCAATCAGCACCTTCCATCCAACAACCGCCCTCACATTGAGGCTGCCTAGGGCAGTGTGAAACAGTTAGCTTCACTTATTGCTCAAATGTTTGAGACCCCTTTATCTTTCAGTCTAAGGTAGATTGGGCACTTTTCAGGACCAAGAGGGATCATTTCAGTGCATTTCATGAGTTTGTATGATATATATGCGGTGAGATATGAGCTGATCAGATCAGAGCAGCCATCCTGCATGATGGCTTTGATATATCCGAATTCAGCATCAAGTTTGCATGGTGAACAAATGGTTCAGGTCCTACTTGTCAATAGGGCCAGTTTTCTAGCACATGGAACTGTGTGAGATCCAACCTGCATAGGGACAAGTGAAGCATGGACCAATCAGAACCAACTTGTTTGGCTTAAAATTTAAACAAGAACTGGCAATTGGCACTAATTAATGTTTTCTCGGTGTTAAAATCTCTACCAATCAGAGTTTACTTGCCAACAAATCCGCACATCCCTCTCATGCATTGTAAATATTGGTTTTCCCCTTAAACTGGTGTTCTTGTGAATTGCCCTTATGAATACAGGATGAAAAGATTCAACTAAATGTCTTTTTGTTAATCGATACTGAAGTTCTGTACCAGAAAATAGGTATGAATGCACATCAATACTATTAAATACTCTCTTTCTGTAGGATCAGTCTGTGAATTGGCTTGATCAGCTGAATTAGCTTGATTGTAGCATTTAGAATTCTATTTATGTGTTATAATTCAAAATTTGTCTCTTTAAATAATGGATTTTAACAATCTTCAGAAGTGCACTTAATCTCAGCTAAGCAATTGTTCACATGAAATGTTGATGGCTGAGAAGAGGAAGGCTTTTGGAATGTTTAATTGCAATCCCAGATGACCAGAATGTTTTAAAATGTGGTTTTTGTGATTAAGTAACATATACTTGCGTGAAATCTGGTGATTTAATGCTGTGAAATTGTTGGTATCCTTTTCTTTGAGGTGTAAATTGGCTGATTCTGAATATCTCAAGTGGGTAAATTAATGACTTATGTCAGTCACTTTTGAATTCTTAATTTGGCAGGTTCCCAGAAAATGGGAAAAAAAATTATAAGCATTTGTAAATGGAGTGAACCTTTCTATACCCAGCACATATTTCTGCTGACATAAGAAGAAACAGCCTTGTGTAGTTTGAATTGGGTGAGATAAGATAGAAAGCAGTATTCCAGGCATCCATGAAAGTTTATGATTAACCACAATGCAAACTAGAGTAAGAAGCAACAATAGGATAGATTATACTGAGTCTAAATCAAACTATTTAAAATTACATGAACACATTGGAACTAAACAACAACTTATATAGCACTTTTAATAAAATAAAAGGCCCTCGGATATTTCACAGGAACATTATAAAACAAAGTGTAAACAAATTATAAAAAACAATAAGCCTCAAAGAGATTTTTGGTCACATGCCAAAACTTTGGTCAAAGTGGCAGGTTGTAAAGAGTGTCTGTAAGGAGGTGAGATTGAGAGACAGAGAGATCTAGTAAGGAAATTCCTGAAGTTAAACCTAGGCAACTGAAGGCACAACAACCAAAGGCAGAGCAATTAACAACAGAAATGCTTAAGAGTGCTGATTTTTGAGGGAGTAGTGGGACCAGAGCATATTACAAAGGGGCCTTGGAGTCATTTGCAAACAAAGATGAGAATGTACAACTTCACATTGTTGCTTGACTGAGATCTAGTGTGGGCCAGAGGGCACAGGAGCACAGGTAAGGAGGACCTGGTGTGAGTTTGGATATGGGCAGCAGAGATTTGATGACCACGAGCTTTCAGAAGACAGAATGTTGAAGCCTTATCAGGGCAAGTTGGAACAATCAAGTCTAGAGATAATAACATTAAAGTTTTAGGAAAGATTTGTAACTCGGGTTGTGGGTGAGGTTGTTGACTTGCTCGCCAAGCTGGTATGCTTTTGTTCAGACATTTCATCACCATGCCAGATAACATCATCAGTGAGGCCTTACTGGTGATGTTACCTCGCATGGTGACAAAACGTTTGAATGAAAACATGCCAGCTCGGCGAGCAAGTCAACAACCTCAGATAATAACATTAGAAATGAGGTGGAGGATGAGCTGAAATAGGGTCATACCAGTGATGTGACAAAGGTAGAAATTGGTGACCTTAGTGATGATATGACTATGCTGTTGTAAGATCATCTCAGGATCAAATATGACAATGAGGTTGCTAACATTCTAATTTAGTCTTCGACAGTTGCCAGGGAGAGAGCCAAAGTCAGTGGCTGGGCAAGTTTGGAGTAGGGGCAGAAACAATGGCTTCTGCCCTCCCAATATTTAATTGGAGGAAATTTCTGCTCATGAAGTCAGAGTCACAGAATTATACAGCACAGAAATAGGCCCTACAGCCCACCATGTCTATGCCGACCACAAAGCGCCAAACTACATTAATACCATTTACCTGCACTTGGTCTATAGCTTACTAAGACCCTGGCATTTTAAATGCTCACCCAGATGCTTTCTTTTAAATGTTGTGAAAGCACATGCATCCACCACCCTCCCAGCCAGCACATTCCATATTTCTACCACTCTCTGGATGAAACAAAATCAGAAGTTGCTGGACAAGCTCAGCAGGTCTGGGAGCATTTATGAAGAGAAATCAGAGTTAACGTTTCGGGTCCAGTAACCCTTCCTTAGAACTGGATGAAAACAGATTTCCTCATTCTCCTCTGAACCACTTTCTCCTCACCTTAAACTTATAACCTCTGGTCTTAGATATGTCTACCATGGGGAAAAGATTTTCTCAATTTTCCCTGTGTAAGCTTCTCATAATTTTGTATACCTCAATCAGATTCTCCACTCAACCTCCTCTGCTCCTAGGAAAGAAAGGCCAGCATATCCCGACTCTCCTAATAACTGAGACTTTCCAACCCAAGCAACAACCTGGTGAATCTCCTTCACACCCTCTTCAGCACAATCACGCCCTTCTGGCAGTGATTAGTTCTGGCCAGAACTATATACAGCATTCCATTTGTGGCTGAACTAATATTTTATAAAGTTGTAACAAGACTTCCTTGCTCCAGTATTCTATGCCCAGGCTAATGTAGACAAGCATCCAATTTACTTTCCTCATCACCCAGTCGACTTGTGATGACACTTTCAGAGATCTATGGACTTGTACACCAATGTCCCGTTTGTTCCTCCGTACTGTCTACAGTCAGACCATTCATTACGTATGTCCCTCCCTTATTAGAGCTTCCAAAATTCATCATCTCACACTTATCAGGATTATTTTCCAATTGCCATTGCACTGTACAATTTAACAGCTGATCTATATTAGACTGGAGCCTGAGACCATCCTCCTCACTATCAACAACACCATCAATGTTGTGTCATCTGTAAACCTACTAATTATATCTTCAACATTCACATCCAAGTCATTAACGTGATAAGTATCCTATTTGAATTTACAAGCAAAATGCTGTTGCTGTTAGAAATCAGAAACATTATTTTTGTTGCTGCCACTTCTGTGTAAACTTGGCTTGTGTGAATTTCCTCTCTGTCTTCTTTTATGTAGACCATAATTAGGTTTTCAAATAATGTCCATGTTAAAATAACTTTGAGAGGAATTTTGTTTAAACATTGTAGGTCTCCTTATAAATTGAACATAGATTATATTTCCTGTCTGAACTAAATCCAATGGCCTGATAAAATGGGCCACCACAGGGTGCCCTCTGCTGGTAAAGTGAAGCAAAAGGGTGATGACTAGCCTGATTTTAATTTTTTATAAGTGAATGAGTTTTGATTGAGTTAAAAGTTTGCCTAGCATATGGGATGGCTACCTATTGGTGTTGTAGAACATAAGGCAATTTACTGAATTTTCTCATTTGTGATAAATGTTGGGTGCTCCTCTACGGTCCATGTTTACTCTTCTCACATAACTATCTGTTCTTCAGCTCATCAATAACGCCAGTGGCTTCTACCACACCTAGCTCATGCAGGAGTGATGGAAGGTCCACTGCTGGGAATTTGCAGTATTCAAGGGGATGCCACCATTTTTAAACCCCTCTTCCACAGCACTTCAGACAGTGCAAGCCAAAAAATAGCTTTCACACTCCAAACCAGCAAAAGAGGCCATAACATCAGACTCAGCAGCCTGGATAGGAAAAAAAAATGGCTTGGATCCAGTGCCGTGTCCAGGGTTAAACGAAACATCCAGCAGTGCCGAAAGACGGTTAATGACTAAATAATTAATAATAGTTAATTAAACTAATAGTTAATGATTACTCTCAAGGAGCTGTTTGGTCTGTTGTCTAGTGAATAATTATCGATAATGACAGCCTTCTGACTAGTAACAACAATGTGATTGGTTTCCAGTTAGGTTAACAGTTTGGGGTGTAGATATTTTGACATTAACCATCAGACTGCTGGAGGAGAAGGTATTGTTTCTCACGTCCAAAGATAGCCAGCTTTTTCCTCTGTCCAGTTACTTTAAGCTGTGACTTTTTAATAGTAAGACAGGTACCTTTGTAAGTGGGAACTAATCACCCTATACCTTCTACAAGCAAGTCAAAGTACAGTAGCTGAAGAAGAAGAATCAAGGAGCATGATATTTTGAGAGCCAAAAAGATTAACCCATATGGGATTAGATTTCAATTAGTAAAGCTTTTGCTCAACAGTTCATGAGTGTTTAGCTGTAGTTGGAAAGTATTTATTTGAAATACAAATTCTTGTTAAGTACAGAAATCTGGACCTTGTTTTCTGTCAACCTGGGTCTAAAAGAGAGGTATATTGAGGAATTATGTATAGTTTAATAAAGTCTTCAACTTTTGTGATGACTCCAGGGATAGTAGGGTTTGGTTTCCCACATGTTACCCCAGCGATGCATTACAAGTCTCTTTGTAGCAATCAGATCTAGTGATGTCATACCTATTTGTGAAGTGAGCAGCATCTTCATGCTATCCAAGGATGAAAGAAGTAGTAATGGCAATACATTGCTCATCTCTCACAAATTCCCAACACCTTGAGCGCAGACAGTCTTAGATGTCAGAGATTCTGGGACCTGTCATGAGGACAGATCAAAATTCCAAAGTACTTAAAGGCATGTTGAACTTTTAAATCCTACACATCCTTTAAAAGAGGACTGTTATAGCCCAAAAATGACAATGGCTGTAATGTAATGTCACAGCAATACAGAGTGAAGAAAACTCCAAACAGAAAGACTGAAGGGAAAAGATAATTAGTGTCTGACTACCCCTTCCCCCCTAAGCAGGAAGCCATCTCCTGTAGACATCTCTATGTTTTACTCTTTCAGAGCTGTTCAAAAAGTAGGCTTAAAACATAACTGTAATCCCAGTCGATGTATGTTTGTGGTCTGATGCACTAGTGTGTGCACCAGTGTGCTGGGAAAATCACAGTTTGGGAACAACGATTAAACACCGCTGCACTGATGATAAAGAAACTAAAAGGCTCTTGCTCACTCTGAGGGCTGCCAACCAGCCACTGTCAAATGGATTCAGACAAAAGAAGTTCAATCAACCCACACTCAGGTGTACACTAGTGGCTGCATGCACCCACTCTGAGTGAGAGGATGGAATCAGTGATGATTCCACACATCTCTGAAAGCAAGTTGCATTCTATTTTTCAGCGTTTCAAGGGAGTGTACTTCTATTCAAGGCTAAGAGGTTAACAGTATCAAGTTCACATCTCCACTCTCTTGCATAGCTTCATGGGGTGCTGAGAAAAGCTGCACAGGGTCTCTCTCAGGATCAATGCTTATCCACAGGATGCTCAAGCAGTTCAGGGCAGTTTAGTTGACTACGCACACTCTGAAACTTTGAACTCTGGCCATCGTTATCATCGCCAGGGAATTGCACTTGATCACACATTTCCTCTGTATTAAGGACATTCTCCTGTTTGCTGACTCCAGTTGTGAAGGGCACAGTGAGTCACAACGATGCAGCATACCCTTTCTGGCCTATACTACAAGGCACCACAGGAGCAGACCAGCCAGTGAAACCTCATCTGAAGCCGACCCTAGCCCTGCGTAGAAGCACGGACAGTTGTTGTACCTCTGTTCTGCACCTCTCCAAGGATTCCCTAAAAGTGTCCTGAGCTATTTTTAAAGGGACTAGCCCCAGCAGCCATCCCTATCTGGCCAAGGATCTTGGAAGGAGACAGATCTCTAGCATGGAAGAACCGTAGAAGCTCCTAGGATATCTGGCGCATACCTCTAAAATTTGGCATTAATAATCACATACAATGTGAACATTGATGGAGTGGAAAACTCTTCTATTGATGAACTCTGCAGATTGCTTTGAGAGCAACCCATCACCAATTTATAGTGCCCGGTCCTTGGGGAAGAATCCCACTGCCTGTGCTGCTTGTCCCTCCCCATCACAGGCTCAGAAGTATATAGCATCAGTTACATTCCAGAAGCATTTTAGGTCAAGGACTGGGATATGCCACATAAGCCCCCAGTTGCTTTTTGGAGTGTGGCCTCTGTCTCAGATACATGACTTGATAATCTTTGAGGAATCTTGGAAAGAACAGCATACTAATAGCATTGCACAATCAATGGATGCATGATTAATGTAATTGCCCTTAGCAGGGCATGCATTACCAGCTTACACTTAAAGAATTATACTCTACACTCAAAGGGAAAAATAGTATTTCTGCCCACTCTAACCATTTTCTCTATTTGTGTAGTTGAGTGTGTTGTGAAGATGGCAAGGTTTCAACTTTGTGTCCTCATCAGTGAACTCAGGTCCTGCCTCAAATGAGCGATGATCTTCCCCATTTTCATGTCCTTTAAGTCTCCAGTGACCTTTCAACTTTCCTTCATTTCCATTCAGCTCCTTTATATAACCATTAGTGTCCCTGTTTATCCTCTTTCCCTATGGCTTTATAAATAGTCATGCTGTACATTCTTCCCATGTTGAGGCTAGAGTGTCCTGAATGCCAGTTATGAGAACCCAGTTCCCAGCAACTTCTTGTCACCTCCTATACTCTATGAAATCCCACCCTTCCACGTTGAGCCGCCCTCTTTAACCATCACCGCTCCTTCAGTGATGCAGTCCAAAGTAACCAACCTCGACTTAAGTCCTCCACTTTCCCAGGACTACATGAACTGCCACTGAAGATACCAGAGCCATTAATGCTTTATCCCTCAGATTTGCCATGGTCCAAGCTCCCAGACTGACTTCGGAGGACAGCCCCAACTACACAATGCCCAGGACCAGGAGGAGTGCCTCTCAAGCATGTGATCACTGGACTTGTTCCATTTGAGCTACAGGATGGTCTGTGGACCAAGCTGCAAAGACACTGAATTCTGCACTGTGGTTAGGCCAAATTCCTGCCTGGCCATTGCCAACTCCCTGAACTGAGTTCAGCCCAACCCCTTGACTGATTATGGCAGCAGTCTGTGAGAGACTAGTCTGCCTTCACTCAACTAAGAATCATAGCATCTCTACTGTGTGGAAGCAGGCCATTTGGCCCATCAAGTCCACACCCACCCTCCAAAGAGCATCCTACCCAGACCCACCCTCACCTTATCCCTATACCCTTGCATTTCCCATGGCTAATCCACCTAGCCTGCATATCCCTGGACACTGTGAACAATTTCCCACGGTCAATCCTCATAAACTGCATAACGTTGGATGGAGGGAGGAGACATGCAGACATGGAGAATGTGCAAACTCCACACTGACACTCACCTGAGGATGGAATCGAACCCAGGTCCCTGGCACAGTGAGGCAGCAGGGCTAACTGCTGAGCCACCATGCCACTCAGGGCTGGCCCCTTTGACTTTAAGACAAATGTTTGAAGCATGTGTTTGCCACATAAGATGCTGGCATATGCTGTAGGCATGACATTGATGTAGGCATGGTGCATACAGAAACGTGCCCACTGCCTTGACTGTTCAGTGCTCTGGATAGTGCCAAGCTGTCTATGTTTATGCTGCTTTAAAAAGCAATGCAAACCAGAGAGGGCAACAGCCACAAATAAGCACAAAGTCAGTGAGTGCTGAGGAAGTAACTTAATATCCTGCGTAGATGCAGGAAATCCGCATGTGGCCCTTTGCACAAAGTGACCTGACAGGAGTGCGCAAATTGTAACGTGTTCCTGAGCTCCAAAGTGATATTCTGAGGGGCTGAAATGGTGTGAGTTGGTGTGTAAGCAGCCACAATGACATGGTGAGGCTGGAATTTTGGCAATGCTCCAGCTGTGCACAGGTTATGTGCAAGAGGACAGTGCCCATGGAGCAGATGGTGGTAGTGGCGGAATTGTCTGAAGGCCCAGAGAAGAAGGCAGTGAGCTGTGAAGCCAGGTAACACTTCCATGTCATAACTAGCATCATCTAGTTTCTTGGGGAGGGAGAGGAGAGCAAGTGTGATGTGTGAGAAACCTTTTTCACACAATGGCTGGTTTAATACAACACCTGGAATTGTGGTGGAGATATGTTCAACAGAGATATTTAAGTGGCCTTTGGATGATTATTTAAAAAAATCAAATTGCAAAGGTATGAGGAAGAAGCAAGAGAATGGAGACCTGATGCAGACACAATGAGCAGAATATTATCCTTCTGCAGCACAGCACTTCTGACAATTGGGAACTGCACACAAATAAAGTTAGACTTGCTAATAATGAGACACAATGTATAAAAGAAGTTCTCAATTGTTAGCAAGATTCAGAACTTGCCATTTAAACTTTCAGGGGAAAGGCAGAAATTTCTTTTCTAATTGTAGGTAATCTGATTTTTTTCCATTTTCGCCATACTTTCCCAACTTTCTTGTCATTGCCCACATCAGTCAAAGCAGCAGAAACTTTTGCCCTTTGTTTTGGTTGTCCTTTTTATGTTCCTTCCCATTCTACTTTCTGAACTTTGATGGATAAACATATCAAACCAGGTTCAAAAGAGACTTCTAATCCATATGTTAATTTCCAACCAGGCAAATTATGTTCAAATTATCCCATGTTGGTTTACAAAGGTTAACCCTTGACAACCTTTTGCAGATCTATGCCAAAATGCAGAAAGCTAAAATGAATAACATAGTAGTGATTACTTTTCCCCATGAGCAGCACAGAGTCACAAGCAGGAGACAGATTGTTAAAAAAAATATGAAGCATTCATTACTACATTTCTTTTATGGATCAAAAGTTGGCTTTCAAAGGCTCAGAAAATAAAAGCATCTTCAAGTGGTGCTGTCAACTTAGATGGGAACAGTAAAATGTGAAGGATAGAGCAAACCAATTTTGGCAAGTTGATCTGAATACACCATTTCATTGTGGGCATTTCAGCAGATTGCTGTGTTTTTTGCCTGAGAGCTTCAGAATGTTTTTCTTTTGTGTGAAAGGAGAATAAAAAGTGCAAAAAAATCAATAATTAGCTACTCACCATAATAACCAGATTACAGATTGCCTTTTCCTCTATGGTTATTTTCCTTATCTTCTGATGAAGTCTAGATTTCTCTAGCAATTACCTTAGTGTTTTTGCTGCCTTTCTTTACAAGGTTCCACAATCAGGGACTAGAATCACATGGACCATTGCACTTTTTGAAGTTGCCGCACATCTGAGATCACATTATGTGAAGAACATTTTCAATATTTTACATAAATCTACCATTTGGTTTTGATAAATTTAACTCAATTAATCAAAGTATAATGACTTTGATATATTAACTAGTTAAACGTGTTTTTCCACACAATTTGACTTAAGAATATTACTCCTAGTTAGAATAACCAAAAATATAACAATGGATTCCTTTATATCAGGGTCTTTGGTAGCATTCGGGTAGAAGAAAAATGTACATTGTTGGACACAATTCCTCTGTAATATTGATAACGTAATTAATCCAATAATTAGCCTGTGTTAAAATCACACAGAGAAGAATATACAAGTCAATGATTGTAGAGAAATAGCATCAGCAAAAGCAACCACAATATCTTAAAAAAGATTTAATCTGCATGCACTCCCTCTCTGTAAAAGTACACTTCTAATTTGCACTTCCTTGTCATATTTGCATGGTAGTGTTTTTTGTTTTGTTCACCTAAATTAGAAAATTTGAAGTTAAAAAGTGCTGTAAAAGCTCAGGATCTGCAGATAGAGAAAGAAAGTTGGCATTTTGGGTCCAATATTAATTTTTATTTCAACATCATTAGGTTTTCTTTTAGAAAATATGAAGCTAGTTTCTGGAGGAGATTAGGACGTTTTAGAAGTTGAGAGAGGGCACAACTTAAAAGGAGTCTTAAGATTGAAAAAGATATTGTTTTAAATCTATGTAGAAATAGAGTACAAGATGTAAAGTAAGTGAAGAATGTATATTCAATAGTCTATATTCTTAAACAGAGCATAAGTATATTGTAATAATGAGAAGAAAGTTAAAGCATGAAAATGGATGGAATGAGAACGTAGCCAAGAAAGATGTTGATAATTCCTAGAGTCAAACCAAACCACGAAGTAAGGCAAGCTGTACTTGTTGCAGTCAAGTTGTCCCCAAAGATTGTCTAAATGCTCGTTACAGAAAGAGTAGTCTTAATCCTGGAAGCTGGCAAAGGGCATTTCGACTGTGAGCTGGACCATGCTCATTGCATTCTGCAATCTTAAGCATCCAATGTTACTCTGTTGTGCAGATAACAAGGTGTAGAGCTGGATGAACACAGCAGGCCAAGCAGCATCAGAGGAGCAGGAAAGCTGACGTTTCGGGTCGAGACCCTTCTTCAGAAATGGGGGAAGGGAAGGGGATTCTGAAATAAATAGGGAAAGAGGGGGAGGCGGATAGAAGATGGATAAAGGAGAAGGTAGGTGGAGAGGAGACAGACAGGTCAAAGAGGCGGGGGTAGTACCAGTAAAGGTGAGTGTAGGTGGGGAATTAGGGAGGAGATAGGTCAGTCCAGGGACAGGTCAAGGGGGCGGGATGAGGCTGGTAGGTAGCAGATGGGGATGGGGCTTGAGGTGGGAGGAGGAGATAGGTGGGAGGAAGGACAGGTTAGGGAGGTGGAGACAAGCTGGGCTGGTTTTGGGATGCGGTAGGGGGAGGAGAGATATTGAAGCTTGTGAAGTCCACATTGATACCATTGGGCTGCAGGGTTCCCAAGCGAAATATGAGGTGTTTTTCCTGCAACCTTCGGGTGGCATCGTTGTGGCACTGCAGGAGGCCCAGGATGGACATGTCGTCCGTGGAGTGGGAGGGGGAGTTGAAATGGTTCGCGACTGAGATGTGCAGTTGTTTGTTGTGAACCGAGTGTAGGTGTTCCGCAAAGCAGTCCCCAAGCCTCCGCTTGATTTCACAAGCTTCAAAATCTCCCTTCCCCCTACTGCATCCCAAAACCAGTCCAGCTTGTCCCCACCTCCCTCACCTGTCCTTCCTCCCACCTGTCTCCTCCTCCCACTGCAAGCCCCACTCCCATTTCCTACCTATCAGCCTCATCCCACCCCCTTGACCTGTCTGTCCTCCCTGGACTGACCTATCCCCTCCCTAACTCCCCACCTACACTCACCTTTACTGGCTCCACCCCCGCCTCTTTGACCTGTCTGTCTCCTCTCCACCTATCTTCTCCTTTATCCATCTTCTACCTGCCTCCCCCTCTCTCCCTATTTATTTCAGAATCCCCTTCCCCTCCCCAACTTCTGAAGAAGGGTCTAGGCCCGAAATGTCAGCTTTCCTGCTCCTCTGATGCTGCTTGGCCTGCTGTGTTCATCCAGCTCTACACCTTGTCATCTCAGATTCTCCAGCATCTGCAGTTCCTACTATCTCTTACTCTGTTATGCAATTAGCTTACTGCCCTGTTTAGACATTGCTAATTATATTAATAATCAGCCTACTTCTACTGTGATTAGAAATACTTCTGTGACTCTGGATCAGAGTCTTTGTAGCCTTTGCTAAATAAGTGTTGAATTGCATGTCACAAGTTGTGCTATGGTTCTGCTGTTGACAGACCTGGATTATTCTTATGCTGTTGTAATTGGATAAAGATGTTACAGGGAACAGCTTGCTAAAATCAGGCTCGCAGTTAGAAAATGCATACAACAGTGACGTTCAAAACTGGAGTACATTGACAAAAAAAGACAAAATTCGAATAGTAATGCATCCACATCTGATGTAATGCATTGATATAATATCCTTCCTTCTAAAAAAAGGAGCCTAAGTCAGCTGTATGTGCCAAAGCTGACTATTGGATTAATTCCAGAACTGGGGGAAGGAATTCTGAGTAGAGTTAACTCCTTTGTAGTTTTCCTTTATTTTTGTTTCAAAATAAGAAGGCTAACTCACAACTTCGTAAAAGTATTTAACTGTATGGAAACTCAAAGGAGAGGTGCTCTGTTGTGTGTGTGTGAGACCATTAAAAACTGAGGATCATGAAAACCAAAAGGTGATAATATGGAGGTGGTAGAAAAGGAAACAGGGAAAGAAATGATATATTAGAAAGCTTTCAGTTTCAATTTGCAGAAATCCTGGTTGAAATTAGAATCATTTCTCCTGGAGAAAGCAGTTAGCTCAGAACAGTTCCAAGATAGATTACCTCCACGTAAGGGTTTTACTTTAAAAGGTCCAGGCATGAGGTGTTTGATTATAACCCTCAATGGATTATTAGAAACTAAGTTCAATGGAATGAATAATAAAGGAAGAGACTATCAAACTTCCAAGATCAAAGTTGAAAGAAACAGGTAAGACAAACGTATAATTGTGATGGAGAAAGAAACGCTTTCTGGTATTTGAGTACTGTAAATTGATGGCTTGGGGATAGATACAGAAGTAATTCCACCAAGGCCAGTACTCTGTCAACAAGTCACCCTTTATTTATACATGCATAGTACATGGCCTCTGACCAGCCAGCTCAGAGCCAGTCCCTAGAGTGAGGAGAATCCCTGAGACTCCTGTCAGCCAGGGCTCCCTGATTGGCACAGGTTAACAGCTCCAATCAGGGAACTCATACTTAATGAGATCCTCAATCCAATCACGAGCAGTAAGATTGTATGAGGTTGTTGACTTGCTCGCTGAGCTGGCTTGTTTTCGTTCAGACGTTTCGTCACCATGCTAGGTAACATGATCAGTGAGGCCTCCGATGAAGCGATGTTGTTCTACGCCGCTTGGAATTTATATTGTCTGGTCAGTTATGGTGAGTACTGTCATTTCCGATTTTGAACCTGTAATACAATCAACAAAACATATAGAATTGGACCCCATATACAAACTCATACAGATCAAAACTGGAAATGACACTGCTCACCATAACAGACCAGACAGTATAAATTCCAAGCAGTGTAGTAGAACATCACTTCTTCGGAGGCCTCACTGATGATTTTACCCAGCATTGTGATGTAACGTCTGAACAAAAACAAGCCAGGCTGGTGAGCAAGTCAACAACCTTAGCCACAACCCGAGCTACAAATCTTTGCTAAAACTTTAAGTAGGATTGTATTTTTACTGTGTGTTTCAAAATTGTTCAAATTGTGTGATATGTAAATAATTTGGTTTATTCTAATTTTTTTTTGCATAATAGATTTCTGTTTCATTGTTAAAACCACATCTGCAGCATGCATGCTTATGATCCAGTGAAAAACGACCTTGGGAAATAAAAAAACAAGACATAAACTATCAAACCAGATTTCATTCTGGGATGTGACTTGCCCAAGTAATAACATTAATGTTATCATTATGATTCCAGCTAATGATACAGAAAATCTGGGATATGCTTGGAGTAAAAAGATAAATCCACAAATCTATCAGTTGTAATCATCAGGACTGAGATGGCAAATCATCCTTTCTATTCATTGTCATTAGATCTTACACCAGTAGTCCGGAACATATATAAAAAGAAAGTCCTAGAATTTTCAAATCAAATATTGGCTGCAGATATTGAAAGCTGGTGTATTTTCCATTACAAATTAATGTTACTTTAGCTACTGGTATAATACAAACAAACCTTCCAAAATATCATAGATCAGATTATGAAAAATGAACTGCTGAGCATTTTAATTCATTGACTTTTGTACTTGTATTTGTTAAAATGATATTTTGTTACTTAAAAGGTGTGGGTATTAATAATACAATAAAAATCATTAATTATCAAGTCATAGTTACCTGTGTTTGTGATAGTGCCTGTTCATTATATTCAAAACATTTGTAGTAATGGGATAATCTAAAAATGACTCCATTTCTTAAGGGACAACATAGAAAATGATAGCACAATCCTTGGCTTTGAATTAAATTTTTGGTCAGGCAATTAGCAATTCTTTTTAGTTGGCCGATCTTATCTTGCAAGTCCCAGGTTTCTTATACTTGAGTCTGTAGCCCAGGGCTGATTCCACACATTCCTGAATGCAACCATGTTTGAGGTCTTCGGACTTTACTGGATACCACTTACAGTAAAGTTTACTCTGGTCCATTGAAGATGGATGCCAGATGAAATGATGGATATCTGCACAGGAATGTTGATCATCAATTATATTCACTGGACGTTGGAGTAGTTTCATGAGCTGCTCTCGAATACTAGTTGCCACAGCTTCTATGTAGCAATATTTGACTTGACTCACTCCACTGAGTTCACTGTCTCGCTCAGTATCTGACTCTGGGGAGACAGCCTGGTTCTCAGATGTTTCATCGACCCAGTCATCAATGCCATCTAAGTCTGACACATCCATGTTTACCTGAATTGAGAAGAAATCTTGATCAATAAAGCAGTAGGGAAGTGCAAGAGCTCCTGGTTTCTACAAAACAACTTTGTTATTGATTCTGGCAAATGCTTCATTGTGTCTCTGATAATGTTATTTATTGTGTTTCCAAAAACATACCATCAGCTAGTTGTTAACAGCATTCAATACTCTTAATAGCTGGTTAATGTTAAATGATTTTTCTTTTATAGTCTGATGTCCATGAAAATGATGCCTGAGGTCTAGTTAACTCCCTGACGTTTATCTTATTATTGAACTTTGACCTTCTACTGAGTGATCTCAGATCGTAGACATATTACATAAATCCGTGTACATTGTGACTGTGCTTTGGCAGCCTTAATCATTCAGTAATGTCTTCTTAATATTGTAGAATTAGCGCTGAGTGAAGTGACCAAGCAAATTGTTGACTCCCTTGTTCCTGTGAAATCTACTATATTTACAATGCAGGGTTTATTAGCACGGCCATTTAAAATTTCCAAACAACATTTTCAACTTTGTGCCACATATCTTACACTTGTATCGAGGTGTTTATTTTCTGGGAGCAATCAATTTGTGCAAAACAATTAATGTCTGCCCCTATCACTCCCAATGTTTACTGTTGCCCACTCAACCAATTGATACCTGAGTAATTAGGCACAACTGCCGTCAAAGGTGGGCAGACACCAACTGCAATGTTGTGATACAAACAGACATTACATTCCCAAATTTAAATCAAATAAGAAGGACGTAGAAATAAGTCAAAGTGTAATTCATCTCAAATAAAAGGATAAATGTCAAGGATATTGAACTCAGCACGCCTAACTCAGTGAGAGGCAGTGCTGTTGTCAAAGGCTAAGGGTGATTGGTGATGGGATGCCAGTCTCTGAAGAGTTACTTTAGTTTTTATGTTTAAATTAGTTTATTGATAAATTTTAGACACTTATTTACTTCACAAAAAGGCCTTTGTAAAGTCAGTTCATACCATTTTCTGCTTGTCTGCCATCTGACCAAAAATAATTAGTAGTGCAAACGAAGACGGAATTTTAATCAATTTTCTGGAAAGACCACAGCAGAGACTGGACATAGTAAAGATGGTTCTGTTACTGCATCTTATGTTACACTAGGATTCCACCTGTTTAAATCGCTGTAGGATTTCTGAGGCTATCCTGAAGGAGGGACACTGACTGCCTGCATCTACAACAGACCTGAGATTGGCATTCCTGACCCTCCCATTTTGCTTTCCTCAACTGGGGTGCGGGTGGGAGGTATATGAAGAAGTTGCAAAAGTGCGTTGTGTATGTCACGTCAAAGCATCTGTTTGGAGCAAGGGAGATTTGGAAAGGCAGGCCCTCATTTTCTCTTTATGGACATTTTTTTTAAACTGACAAAATGCCAAGGTCTTGAGACCAGGAGCCTGTAGGGTAACCGATGGTGATTAATTGGATTCTGGAGGCTTCATCACAAGACTTCCCTACAAGCTTCAGCTGTTAGTCATCCAACTCATGCACCCTTCTGAAGCACGGCCATCCTACACCAAGTGGAAATCGAAAACACTCACTATCTAATTCAATGATTTTGACAAACAGCCAAAGCACTATTTTATATTCCGACTTTCACCATTTGTACATCTGGAGCCTGAGCATGATGGGCTTTGGTGAAACCTGCGACAGAGTCGGATGGGAAGATTGACGAGGCCTAATGTGATGTTGGGAACATCTCATTGCACCTTTCATGCTTTAACCATGCCGCGAGGTAAGTTTCTCACAAGGCAGTGGTGAGTTGTCAAATAAAAAGGATTAGTTCTTGTTAAACATATTGTTAACAGCCTGACTTGCATCATTAATATTCAGCTTCCCACCTTAACAAATTTGCAAAACAAATTAGATGTGGACAAATCTCCACATTAAAGTCAGGGAAGTTATCTGGCGCCCATCAGTTGGGGTGTCTCAGCACAATATGTCAAGGGCACCCTCCCGTACTAGTCCAGGGGATTGGCCACAGTCAGATGTCCAGTCACTGTGTTCTCTGTCAGGACATCCATGCCTCTGCAGTCTAAGGAGTGGATCACAGTAATTCCTGTGACTCCCTAGTTGAAAGTCCAAGAGGGCAGGGGTTAACATGATTAGGATGTGTCAGAGATCTGGGATCTCACTAGTATGTTTAGTTAGGTAATTCAAGGGGGTGGATCACAGTTAATCTGTCAGATATGTCCACAGAATCTAAGGGGAAAGATGTTTGGTAGAGAAGGGGCAGAGGGAAGGGTACTTCTCCGGGAGGAATACTCAGTTTACACTTTGAGACTGGGGGCCTTCAGGCTGATAGGGAAGCAGAAATGATAAATGTGAAGGGGAGGAAGGGGCAACAATAACTGCAAGAAATGATATGGTAAAGCTGATATGGTATAGCAGACAAGTTGGGAAGGCACTCATGTGGGGGAGGGGTTTCTTACATGGTCAGGAACTCCCTGGCTTCAAGGAAGGTGAGGTGAACAGTGTATCACTAGGCATGGTCACCTCATAGGCCAGGGGCTAGGGAGAAAAAAGGTGGCCAGGTGAAGAATAATGTAGACAGCTCACGTGGACCTGGGGAGTTGTGAACCAATGGGTTTACCAAAAGAGATACCAGGAAGGGGTCTGTGTTCAGGGCCTCACTGACAGGTAGTGGCAGAGGCTGGAAACCACTGGCTGAGGAATGTTCACTGTCATCCTCCATTATCCTGAGCACAATTAGGAAGAAAATGACCATGATGGCACTCAGAATGGACGAGGTAAGTGACTCAACCTCTGAGGGAGGGGGTTGCGAGATCCACCAATATGAGGGTTTTAATGGGAAACAACATTACGCAGACCCATGCACTGTGCAGGTCCCTAATCCCTGGTGATCCCATTGTGTCAGCTTCAGGTGTGTTATTGACATTTATGCACCAGACATCACTGACCAACACATTCATACCAATGCTTTTGAATGCACAGACCAGAGAAATAATGGAGATATTGTAGAACAAAGGCAATGTTGTTAGCAAGGCCCATTGCCCTGTAAATGCCTTGTTCCTTTTGCTTCCAGATACTGCAGCAGGTTCGTAATACAGACATCAATCAATGGTCATTAAGTTATGAACCACTGTAAAACACTTACATTCAGGGCTGCACAGAAAGTCAAACCATCAGATGTAAGATCAGAATAGTACAATTTATAGAAATGTAACAAATAATATACAGTAATTTGTGCAACCAAAGTGCCCTTAATAAGTTTTCTTCCTGTTCTCCCTTTGACTACATCTTAATATAATGGTTAGCACTGCCACCTCACAGGGTCAGAGACTCAGGTTCAATTACAGCCTTGGGCAACAGTTTACACATTCTTTCTGTGTCCACATGGGTTTCTGTCAGATGCTCCAATTTCCTCCACAGTTGAAAGATATGCAAATTAGGTGGATTGGCCATGCTAACTTGCCCGTAGCATCCAGAGATGTGCAGATGAGGTAGTTTAGCCATGGGAAATAGGAGGTTATGGGGATAGTGTGGGGTTGGGGGCATGGCTTTGGATGGAATGCCATTCGGAGAGTTGTGCAGGAGTCCATGGGCTGAATGGCCTCTTTCTGCACTGTAGGAATTCTATGTTTGTATACTTCCTGGCTCCACAGCTGGGGTAGAAACAGTTTGCCCTGGAGGTTTGTTCAGGCAACTCTGGGAGCATTTGCCTCTAGACAGCTCAGACTTGCTGAGGATCTTCTGCCAGAGGCATTTAGATCCATTTCAGGTTCAAAGTCCAGGTGTTTGCAAGGTGGCACGGCTCTTAGTACTAATGCAGTTAGGGAAAGATAGTGAGGTGTCCCGGGCGAGTGTGTAGGCAGATCAGAGGCCACGCAGGGTTAGTTGTGTGGGTGGTCAAGGAAGGATGAAAGCGAATGAAGAACGAAGTTGCAGGCAACAGTGAGCTTTGTTAAATGTGAACCTTGGTGGGAGGTGGGTGCAGTAGAAGATATAGAGTGTTTATGAAATAGTTAAGAAAAAAATGAATGTGGTATTTACTCTGGTGGAGCAAAGGTCATTGTCTGTTGGCCATTCCTCCGCACTAATGAGATAGCATTGACCCCGGTGACTACTTCAGATCAGGCTGCCAGTGTTCAATAACACAACCTCCTTTCCTGGTACTCTGGGAAGAGAAGGCACCTTGCTTTGCACCACTCCATCCAGGGAGAACCTCCAGGTCCTTGTTAGGGAAACATGGTCCATCTTCCACTTTTTGGATATCTTCAAAGAATGTAATTGACTGAACAAGGCAGTTTTGGAATGCCTGAGTTTGTCCAAGTGCAGGATGGCTTTTTAAATATGCCATGGGCACAAGGAATCCCTCTCTTTCAGCAGATAACTGGGACGTAGCGAGTTGTTCTGGGAATGGGGTATGGTTAGATGGGGATAGAATGAAGACATTGGAAATGATGGACATGAAGGGACAGGGTGAGTGGTTAGTGAGGCATATTTGGTAAGATATGGCAAGAAATCTTGCTAGGCCTAATTGCAAGGATCCCTCCAACAAAAAAAACTTGCATTAGCCAAAAAAAAACTGTAAGATTCAGCCCAATGTTTCAAGTCCAATGACTCTTCTTTGGAACCCTGGACACTGATCTTCAATTCCTGGCCAATCCTGATGGTTGAGAAACTCTATTCTGCTCTCCCCCACCCCCACCAACATTCAGTTGAGGATTCAAAAGAGTACTAAATGTTTATTTGCATCGAAATAACGTGATGGGAATGGAGAAAAACAGGAAATTGGCAATAAGCAATGCTTTGAGGAGCTGGTGCTCAAAGAGCAAACACGATGGGCTGAATGGTCTCCTTCTGCACCCCAACACTTCTGAGATTCTGTGACAACTGCATATATCTTAGCCCTAAGTTTACACCTCTAATTTCATCCCTGTTTCTACGTACAGGATTAATGCCAGTCATGTAGTCAGCTAGTCAAATTCAGACAGGGTTCATATGTGCATGTCATTTCAGGACAAAGGCAAGGAGGAAAGTCAGGTCCTTTACTTTCAAGTGGAGGAGAAACAAAAGCTAGAAAAAAGAAGTCAGTAGCAGAAAATGATACAAACACAGAAATTGCTGGGAAAACATAGCAGGTCTAGAGACATTTGTGGAAAGAAAGCCCAGTGACTCTGCTTTCTGTCCAAAGATGCGACCAGCACTGCTGACTTTTCCCAGCAATTTCTATGTTTGCTTTTGTTTTCCAGCCTCCACAGGTCTTTGGATTTTGCAGAAAATGACACATCTTTTAACAGTCTAGTCAGCTCATCTTTAACCTATGGCAAATACTGACCTCAATGTTCAGTTCACTGTAGCCTAATGCTAAAAGGCCACTTTCCTCTGTGATGCGAGAAAGGACATCTTCAGAAGTACATCTGCGCAATGGCATCCATTTCACTCGCTGGAGGAGCTGGAGGCTTTCCATCTCACTTACTGTCATGTCCACATACTTGTAGAACACCTTTCTCCATTTTTTAGACTCGACTTTCATTTCAATTACCTTGTGGCCCTTGCCACCTGGAGTAAGGAAGGAATCAACCAGTTTTGAGCCTCTGCTGCTCAACTTGGTCAAATAATAGCGGATCTTGGGGTTCCAGCGTGTGTTGTATCCAATGGCATAAAGTCCAAACCCAGAGAGTTCATGTGTTTGGTCTTTGGAATCTAAGTTGAAAGGTAACCAATTGGGGCATGCTGTTTCCAACAGTCGAACGTAGGGACGAACTGTCAAATACTTTCTCCTGCAAGAAAGATCCCGTTAATAATTAAGTAATTTGCCTTTCCACCTTCAAGGTGTTTTGACTGGTGATATTTGCCCTTTGAAGTCTCATCCAAATATATGTACAGCCAATACCATAAGCTAGCATGTCTTATTGCTTCTCAGGAAGTTATACTTCATCCCCTTGCCAAGCTTAAAATAATTACCAATGAAAGAAATTGAATTTTATAAGACTTTTAGAAATGATTATGTTTATTTTTGACACACCTCAAATCCTAACATTATTTTGTTCAAAATTAACTTAATATCAAGATTTGACTTTATTACTATTTGGTTAAATAAATTACTTCTATTTATAATTCAACATATGACAGAATCATAAAAATTATTTCAATTTATTTTGCTGACAAGAGCAAGCCAGTGGAAGAAATCCAGGTATAATTTGCTGTAACTCTCCAAACAGGAGGTCATAACATTTCAGTTTTGACAATACTATATTTGAAAACTTCAGAAAATTACTGCTTTATTTATGGTCTGCATTTTCACTACATTTTCAATGACCCCTCCCATCACCCCACCTAGTCTTGTCTTGCTTATTTTGCTCTTTTATAGGGAGGACTTTTTCTCTCTCTTTCACATTTTAATTTACAGGCACATTACATCTCTTTCTCTTTCTTTCACTGCCACTAACGAGCTCTCTGTCTTTTGCACTAGGCCCTGCTCCTCCTCCGTCTGTTGTTTTCTAAACACTTTGATTCTGAAGAAGAGTTATACCAGATTCAAAATGTTAATTCTGTTTCTCTCCTTAACATACTGCCAGACCTGCTGTGTTTCTCCAACATTCTTTCTGTTTGTTTGGGATTTCCAGTATTTTCCTTCTATTATTTATGTATCTACAAACAGAAACTGGGCGTTGATTGTTTGGAGAAATGTCTTTTTACATGAAAGTAAAGTCATTGTAGTCCCAAAGGACCACAGGACTGCTTTCTCAATAGAGTGAGATGATTGGTGGTGGTTCAACCATTCAGTCAAGGTAAGATCTCAGTGTTGACCTTAGGCTGTACAGGAATTGAACCCACACTGTTGGCGTCACTCCACATTGCAAACCAGCCATCAAACCAACTAAACCAACCAACCACCCTCCCCACAATGCACTGGCCTGCTTGTCACAGTCACATGTGTTGTGATGCTTTCACCTTAATCTGTAGCAGTCATTAGTGACATTACTTGAACATTATCCTGCATAAAGTTCTATGCGGATTTTTGGCAGCTTTTCGTCAACATATGATCGTAAATCTTCTCTAATAATCTTGCAGGAAATAACAGATGTTAATATGATATTTGATGTTCTGCACCTACCTCTCCAGTCCTGAAATATCCCCACATATTGATCTTCGGTTAATAAATCCTGAGGTTCGAAGAAAAATAAATTGTAATGAAATTTTGTAAAATTTACCATCTCTATCTTTATTCATAAATAATGATGAAAATAATGGCATGATCATTGAAGACTAATGTATGTTTCTAAAGGCTTTGACTTCAGAGATTTCTATGCACTAAATTCAGTATGCTTCTCATTTGTTCTTGTATCCAAACGTCATGATTAAGAATGACAGAATAATGACACTTCTACATATAACTTTTGAGATCACTGTCAATGCACAATTGGCGGTACATCAATAAGTTGAAAGACATCAAAAAGGATATGAAAACCAATGAACGACATGAAAGCCACATGAAAACAGCCAGCACAGTGGCCCAGTGGTTAGCACTGCTGCCTCAGTGTCAGGCACCCAGGTTCAATTCTAATCCTGGGTGACTGTCTATGTGGAGTTTACCTGCTCGCTCCATGTCTGCATGGGTTTCCACTGGGAGCTCAGGTTTACTCCCACAATCCAAAGATGTGCAGGTTAGGCAGATTGGTCATGCTGAAATTATCCATCGTGTTCAGGGATGTGTGTACTAGGTTGATTAGCCATGGTAAATGTGGGGATAGAATAGGGGTCTGAGTGGGATCCTCTTCAGAGGGTTGGTGTGGACTTGATGGGCCAAATTACCTCCTTCAGCACTGTAGGGATTCTATAATGGTTAATACATAGTCAGACTCAATTAATATATTACCATTGATATAATGGCATGCTCAACTTGATCATTATAATGTGTTCTGTTAGCTGAGCACTGATATCAGATCAGCTTGTTTTTTAATGATTTGTTTATTGGATGTGACCATTACTGGCAAGGTAAGGATCTTATTGCCTGGTCGTAACTGCCCCTGAGAAGGTGATGGCTGCTTTCTTGAATCAGTGCAGTTCAAGTAGATTAGACATACCCATAGTGCTGTAGCAGAGGAAGTTTCAGGATTTTAAGCCAGTGATACTGAAAAATCAATATTGTTACTAATCGGAATGTTGTGAGACTGAGGGTAAATTTTGGGTGGTGATCTTCCTAAGCAGTTGCTGCGTTTATTCTTCTAGGTGGTAGAATGAAGGATTTATAAGATGTTATTGAAGGAACCTTAGCAAGTTGCTGCAATGTCACAGAAAGAATGATCAATGTAGGGAATGAACTTTTGTGCATTACGCAATGGCAATTAAAACCTGGAAAACATTTGGAAGTAGCAATATGTTGTTACAGGAGATTATTAAGGCTTTTTTGGATTTAGGAGTTAGTACAGGCCAAATGAATTCCTTCATCTGTATGTATCTGATAAGTTTACAATTTCAATTTAATTCTGATCTGGATTAGTAGAAAGAAATTCATTACATCAAAAAAAAAATGATGAAATTAGTCTCCATTTTTGATGTAGAATCTAATTAGACCATCCCTGTGGTTCTTTGCAGATCAGAACATAATGATTGAGATATAACAAAAAAAATTATAAATTAAATGATTTAAGGGTCTAAAATACTAAGGAGTTTATTAAGGACTATCCAACATGATGATGTCACAAGGACTCAGGCAGATGTACTGCTTTAGATCCCGAAGGAGAGAGACCTAACATCTCCCTCACAGTTTCAGTAATAGAGCCTACCATAGTAATATGACTCGTACCTAGTTGGTCCTAAGTAATAAAACAGATCTTGTTTAAGAGCCTCATCCCATTGGATTACAGATGGTTTTCTTTTATTACACTAAAACAATACCGAGTCAAATGAGGTGATATTCTTAAACTAGATCTAGTTTATTGCGTGATAGCAACTAAGTACAAGTCATGTGAGTGTGACAGGCATTGTTCTTCATATATTGACTATGCAGGCTCTGATAAAACTCAATCAGGAAAGAGGATGGTAGCTGCAAATCTACCAGATGGTTCTTAAACCATGATATGCTGTGGTGAACATTGATTTTACAATCTGAAACAGATTAACCCGTTACTCAATGTAAGAAATTCTGATGGTAAGAAATTTGTGTTTCTGTTCACCAATAAATCCATAAACTTTCACCACACTCTGTGCCTCTTAAGACAAAATATCTACTAATTCATTTTTAATTCTCCATTTTAGTGCATTATCCACATTGTTTACTTCAAATGATTGGATAATCCAATTTTTTTAACACATATAAGTGGCACTGAGTGGTTAGGACAGACTGCCAGATCTACTTAGCCTACATTTTTCTAATTAGTGAGTGATGTTGTTACAAGCATTTAACATAACATATTAGGTGATATACTGATTTGCTCCAACCATAAACATGTCTGACTATTCTTTTCAAAATGAAGTATCTGATGTTGTATTGAACATTCTATCATAAAAATTAATAAAATGTCATCCTTCTCCATAACGTAACCAATTATACAATTATTATTCAGGTTAATTGCCTTCGCAAAACTCAAGTGAAAGCTCCAAATGTTAGCTGATAGGTTAAGTTAATTCTTACTGAATGTAAGTGTTATACAGAATCATTCTGGAAATCTGTCTCCTTACCAGCCATTATGTTGCATTCTGTGTTCAATTTAGAAAGGCATCCCACCGTGTTCCAATCTGCTCCTCATTTTTAAGGAATTAAAGTACACTTGTTGAATGAGCAGCGGTCATGATCAGACTGATCGGTCCTTACAATAAGGCTGCCCAGCCTCTGTGCCCTGTTCTCATCTTTAGCTTCTGTCTATAATTAACCCTTTGAATCTTTAAAATTAGGCACTAGGCAAAAATTACTTCCTGTAAATACATCTGGCATATTATGGAGAAGAAACAAATAATAGTATGGGACATATGTTAACGTAGTTCTGGGACTAAGCAGACAAATTCATTACTTTTTTAAAATTTTGATGCAAAAGTTATCAGGCAATACTCAAACCAGTCAGAAATGCTCCTTGGAAAATAAATCAATAAATGACATGGTTTTCATTGTGACTCAATGCAGCCTGTGTTGGACTTGTTTTACTTTGAGACACAAGACACTACACAAAAACTTCATTTAGAAAATAAAGAACTTGCTTGTTTTACACAGATGATCTACTGTTTCAATGGAGCCTTTAACCCCAGAGCTGACTGTGATGTGCATGAATTCTTAGAATAGACATGCAAATACAGTTCAAATAGAATTTCATGGTAAAAGATTATTTAAAATGGATAGATTTTTTGAAGGCTGCTTTTAATTCATTGCAAACAGAATTTCCTTTTATATGATACCTAATCCTCTTTGCCAATTTTTAAATATATTTCCCATTACTGGTCACAAAAACACCAAAATTGTGTTGGTCGTATCTATGAACAAATACACACATTTTCACATGATGTCCTTGCTTTCATTATTTCATTGTAAGTAATAGGCACTTTATTTCAAATGTGTTTACATCTCTGCTTGTGGTTATAGGAATGTGATATGAGTAAGTGCAATATTTGTGTCAGGATTCAATGGTAATGCCCTTATCTCTGAATCAGGCAGTTATGGGTTCAGCTAAAACATCAGTGCAACTGTGAGGGAATGTTGAATTGTTGGAGATGTATTTTTGGGGGAGTAAAATGCTGAACCCCATCTCTGTCTTGCTCTTCGGATTGATGAAAGTATTCTGTCACAACCTCAAGAAAATCCACTGATGGATTTTGGTGTTTTCAATATTCTTCCTCCCTCAATCTTGCAAGCAAATTGCTGATTCATTTTGTTGTTATTTTGGAGGCTTTGTTGTGTACAGGTCGGCAGCCAAATGTTCTGACTAAAATAATTTATTAACTGCTGTGCTCTGCGATGTCATGAAGATGCAAAAAAGTGCTCAACACAATAATCTAAGCTGCTTAATAAGTATCACAGAAAATACATTCCAGGCAAGGCTTTGTTCCAATTAAGTAGCTTTCATTGAGTTCTGTTGACATTATATATAAAAGAAATTATATATAAGATTATGCAACATGACACATACTGACATTTCTAGGTACAATATGGGCTATTGTATTGAGAGTATTTAACTTATGCATATTGGAATGTCATCAGAACAATCTTAATTGTACTGGAACAAGATTAGTTTTTTTAACGGTGCACCCCATGCTTACAGGACCATGAATTAAATATTTAAAGGCGTATTGTGTTAGGATCCCTGACAAGATAACCAAATTTATGTTATGGTCTGGCTAACCAGCCCTAACTTTCTTTTGTTTAATGTAGCAGTTAAAGTGACTATATCCTGTATATCCAGTCTGCAGTTAAAGTCATACTCCTACTCCTACTTCTAAATCCCATTTGTTTCTTATGTAAATCAGCAGTGGATTCCTGAACAAAACAGGTTACAGTCAGATATCTCACTATCGACCATAACCCCACTATTGAACATCAAGCCATTGTTTCCAACTATCACTGACTTCACCTTCCTGGAGATCTCCCCACTATTGACTCTAATTTCATACCTCCCCAAACACACCTGACTACATCCTTTCAAAGATCCAAAAACGATTAATTCCCCGGTAGAACCATCATTTCAGCCTGTTCCTGCTCCAGGATTTCTTTCTATCTTGACTTTATCTAGTTATTGCCCTTGTCCCTTCCTTTTGCCCTGAATTGAAAGCTTCACCAACTTTGTTATTAATTTTGACCTTTTCATCTTTACATGGTCCATCTCCAGCTCTTTCCTTCTCCTGTTGTAGTTTCTCACTCTATTTCCGAGGGGATGGATAACTTATCCACGGAACCGATTGTGGGAAAACATCAACAAATGAACCCTGAGCTTCCTGTTACTTGTCATTTTATTCTCAAACCCAATCACAGTTCTTGTGGTAATGGTGTGTTACAATTCACTCGAGGAGTCCAAGTTACTGTGGGAAGATACATTTCAAGATGGACACTGTAGCTTGGAGCTATGGATAGTGATAGTAGAGACTACTTTCTCTCCTACTTTTAGCATGTGTCATTGGCTTATGTTGGATGCAGTTGCAAACTCATAATCAACTTATTTGGTCATGTTACGAATCCATCCTTCAGATCATCAAATCTAACGGTGAGACTTAAAACAGTTATTCTGACTGAGACCTCACACTCATACACCTACAATGTTCCAATAAATGTATGGTGACTTGAGGAATAGCACTTCATCTTTTGATTAGACATGTTACAGCATTCCAGATACAACACTGAGGTTGACAATTTCAAATGATGACCTCTGGTGTGATTTTACCTCCAGCAGCGTGATTTCCTCACTTGTTCCAGCAATTCTTATGATATCTCCTGTAACATAAGAAAATTAGTGCAGATATTGTGATGTTGAAGAATCCAAGAGATGTTTATTACAACTGACTATTACAACAAACGTTTAATTCCTCAAGCTCATGTGTGCCTGGGCTCATATAGAGCGATTATGTTACAACAGAACAGCATGCCTCCAAGTCAAGCTTCAAGTAACCTGAAGTAAGATTGAATATGAGAATTTTATACCTTCAGGTCACATGCTATGTTGCTGTGACCATATACCATGAGTGTTTTTCTTCCAGGTCAACTGACACACTGGCCACAGACAGAGCACAACAGGTTTTTTTGCCCATTTTTTATTTTGCATTCTCACAATTCTGTCCAAATAAAAGCCTCAACTTCATGTCTCTATTTTTAACAAAACATAAGGTCTTTTCCTTTTGCTTCTAACAGCAGTTACTGGTGATAATTCTGATATTCCCATTTATACCACCTTTAAGCTATTTTTTATTTCTTTACCTTTCTCATCTATTTCTTCATGGCTTGCACGACTGCCATGCCATTTCTCCTTCCTTCCAACCTGCCTATTTCTTGCTTCTAGTTCTCCCCCTCCTTTTCCTTGTTTAAAAATCATGACATCTCTAATTACTGCCAGCTCTGAAAAGTTTGATTCTGTTTTTCTCTCCATTGATGCTGCCAGACCTGCTGAATATTTCCATAATTTGAGTTTTTAACAAAATAGTAAGTTTGACTCATAATGATCGTATATATTTAATCACCAAAATTTAATACATCCATTTAGTTATACTAATAGTAGAACCTAAGTTTTGAATTTGTTGCCATTTTCATAAAACTCTTTAATTCCTTTTCTTGCTTGAAGTGTTTAACTCTACATGTTTTAGTTAGGTCCTCTCATTGAAACCAGCAGACTGTGTGTTGCTGATCTTTACACAAAGAAAGGAAGCTTGGGACAAACAAATCTCTAGCAATTAACTCATAGTCCCTTTCATTCCTGGAGCAATTTTCAAGCATCTGCCAGGAACCTACATAATGAGGTCTTCTGTTCTGCATGGATTGCGCCCATTAATTCCAGATTTAAAGCAGAATCTATAATCAGGCAAGTGGATACTGAAGCCTCTTCCAAAATCGTCTGGAAAATTCAATTACAAAGCAGAATAAGTAGTGGGGTAGAAGTACATATAACCTGGGAAGTTACATGTTCATGTCCATTGATCAAAGAGCCCACGTGGTGCGTTATTAAAATAAATGAATTGAAATTTTATTGTCGAGTGAGGCTGTCTCACCTTGCTCCACCTTAGTCATTTTCTTATGGTATAGAACAACATAGCTTTGTGGCATATTATACTTGTCACACTTTAATGATTAGACATAGATCAGGGATCTCTTCTAACAAAGGCAACAGCACAATGTAATATGCCATAAGACGTAGCGACCAGCCTCATGTCCATTACAAGCAACCTAGAATATACGTCAATCTTTTCCAGAAAAATTACATCATTTCAGAAAATCACACTAGCTTTGATTATAAGCCTGAATACAGAAAGGGCACTGGTACATAGAACTGTCAACTTACCATTGGTGTAAATAAAATGCAGCAAATTGGCAAAGACTTCCTATTATTTTCTGACAAAGAAATTCTGGGCTTGTTTGAATGTTTATTGGCAATAATCTGATGGTTGAATTGGTCCTAAGGATTTCACAATAATATAAAAGCACTTATCCTTCCTCCCTCCCCACCCCTGACACTTTATGATAGCAATCTTTCTCCTCCTCCTTTGCATTCCTTTTCCAACTCATCTCTGTACAGACCTACTTTCACCTGCTGCCTCTGTGGACTGAATTATGATGCATAGGGTGGAATAAAGTACTTAAAACACCAGGAATTCCAGCCTATAATATTCAGCAGAGTTCAATCCTTTGGAGTGGCGACACAAACACAGAGTCAGCCTCTGACAGGAGGAGTCAAGCAGGATAGGATATTGAGGGGAGGATTTTCCTCACCACATTGAATCTTGTCATGAGTTATAACAAAGTCATGGAATGGTGGGCCACAGAGCATGTTACAAGAGTCAGTGGCCAGAAATAACCTGTTTCATACAAGGGAGTAACAGTTCAATTATTCAGGAGGAATGCTCTGGAAGTCAGGGCGCTATACATCTTGGAGGGCTGCACAGACATGCTGGTTAGTCTAATTCTAATTTCAATCATAATGGTACATGTAATAAAATGTTGGTGGTAAAGCCTGGATGGGCCAAAGGGGATCTTCTGTACTGTATGATTCTATAGGTGTTCAAGTAGGTATGTGTAATGTGATCAAATATGCTGATTTTGCAATTCAAGCACAAGCAATCCCACAATTTGTAGCCCATGGCTGATTGTGTTAAAATTTTCTGGGTCAGGTCTCTTGGAATATTTAGCACAAGTCTCCAACTTAATTTGGCCTTACACTAGCAGATGTTAAAACAAGTTCAGAACTAAACAGAAATATTTAATGCATTTGAGTGTTCTCAATGCATTTCACCAGTTTTCACACATATCCATGCAGTTGCTAAAATGAACAGAGGAAAATAAGGCTGTTGTGGAGACTGAAATTGATACTTGTTCAACATCCTTCTCTGATCAAACAGAATAGAGTTACTTTCAAACCTTCTTTATCCCTGCTGAAACAAATGAGCTAAAGGTTTTAGATGCATGCTGATGCCAGACTTGATGATTAGTGAAAGCTCAGCTTTCAGTGTTCTATTAAACCTATATGACCTGTACAACTGGAGTTAATTGAAGCTGGAGGCAGATAAAACGCTGAGGCCCTTCTCATCCCTTCCTTGAATTGGTGCAGAGATAAAGAGAACAGGGATTAGTTGTCGTTTGGAGATGTGTAGCAGTGGGGGTCGGGTGTCTAGTTTATTCATTAGGCAGATACAGCCACAGAAAAGCACCATGTGTTTGGAAAAGCACAGATCAGGGCTTTCAGATTATAAATTAGCAAATCCGTTCATTGGCAATTATATTTATATAAAGGTTGAAAAGCTTAAAATTCTAACTTGTTTTTTCAAGGCTAACAATTCTGTTGCCTTGCATCATAAAGGTCAAATGCAGATTCTATACATAAAATTCCTTGTGTAAAAAGGAATTGCCTATCTCAATGTAGGGAAAACTTGGGATTCATTCTTCGGGGTGCAAAATTTCCCTTGACTCAATAGGCTGAGAGTCATGACTATGTTCAGCATATCATGGCTTACGACATGCTGAAAATTGTGGCCAAACAGCAGCGGTATTAAGAACTCCCTCAAACTCTTCAACTCTGCATATGAAACAGTTGGTCTCTCACTCACTATCAGCAAAAACAAACTGCTCCATTCAGTCTACGCCCAGACAAATAACTTCATCTCTAGCCCAAGAAGAAATTCTGAAGAAATGTCATTTTTCTATCTTCATAGTAGCTGTCAGACTTGCTGAGTTTCACCAGCATTTTCTGTTTTTATTTCAGATTTCCAGCATCTGTAATACTTTGCTTTTATACCTTCATCTCCAGCTATTATTATTATTGATGGGGAGACTTCACAAGCTATTGAACTCTTCCCTTAGCTCAGCAGCTGCCTTTCTTAAGAAGTCAGTTTTTCTTGTATTTCAAAAATATACTTTATTCATTAAAAAGTCTCACAGTCACAAATGCAGTTCGGTTCTATACGTTAATATATCAAGTAAACAAACATTTCAGTTTGGCTCCATCCCAACAAACCAAAGGCATCTCTTACACATACAAGGCTATATTTACATGCACTGAGCTGCTACAAGGGTCTGATAACTTAACAGACCCAAAATTAACTTCAGCAGGAAGACCTCAGACAGTGGTCTTTCCCCACTGCACTGTGTTGACAGCTACCCCAAGCTTTAGTGTGTCACCCGAGGGCACACATATCATGACAACTGACAGATTTCATCCTCCTTTTGATGGACTCACGATCATGAACGCAATTGGCAGAGTGAGAAAAAATGAATAGAAGTGATTTACTTGACTTGAGGTCATTGGGTGATTATTTTTATTCAAATAATATGTAAAGGTATGGTGAAGAAGCAGGAGAATGATGCTCATTTGCCAAGTGATGCAGGCAAGGCAAGCTGAATCATAGAATCCCTACAGTGTGGAAACAGGCCCTTTGGCCCAACAGGTCCACACCAAAACCTGGAGCATCCCACCCAGACCCATCCCCCTATAACCCACCTAATCTACACCTCCCTGAACACAATGGGCAATTTAGCATGGCCAATCCACCTAACCTACACATCTTTGGACTGTGGAGGTAACTGGAGCACCAACAGGAAACCCATGCAGACACAGGGAGAATGTGCAAACTCCATACAGACAGTCACCTGAGGGTGGAATTGAACCCAGGTCCCTGGCACTGTGAGGCAGTAGTGCTAACCACTGTGCCACTGTGCTGCCCCAAATGATCTCCTTCTGCACTCTAACACTTCAGTGATTCTGTCAAGTACTCTTCTAGGAGTTGGTTGCAGATTAGAATTAGTGAGTGCTCGAAATTAGACCGAGATGGTCTATTGTTTAATCTCTGGTCTATGATGAACCAGCTAATCTCAGTGGAAGAAGCAGTTGCAGGGTTCAAAATTACTCTGCAGACCTCCTCCTCAGCACCAATCTGTTGAAATAAGCATTTGTGGAGGCTGAACATGGAACTGGCCTCAGCCAATTTGATAATCAGTCTGAGGACACTCACTGTCATACAACAGCAGTGGCCATTTGTATTCCTATAACGCCTGTAAGATAGTAAAGTGTTCAATAGACTCTGTAGATCAACATGCTGTAACCATTGATATGAATGAAATTCAGTGAAAGACACTTGGTTTAATGTTGGGCAAAAACAAATAAAAAAATTGAAAGGAAATAATACTGAGAAACGGAAATTATATTAGCTTGGAGTAAGCAGAAAGCTGGCTGTGATGGTAAAAATTGTATTATCTTATGTGTTGAGTAAGTCCTGATTACCAGGCAGACAGAGTTAGATAGTAAACAGAGGCACTGATGCTTATCAAGGCATTACATTTTCTTGCAACCTTTACGACCTTGTTCAATAGTGTAAACAAATACAGTGGATGAGTGCAGATAGTACTGTGCAAACAAGTTAAGAGGAATTGCCACAGTACTGATAGAAAGCTGAAAACTGAAAAGTTTGCATGTGGCATCCTATATCCATTTTGAATTTGTTCATCCCAATTCTGTTACAAGCAGATAGAGACATAGAAATATAGAAACATAGAAAATAGGTGCAGGAGCAGGCCATTCATCTCAACAAGCTTACACCCCCATTCAATAAGATCATGGCTCATCATCCAACTCAGTACTCTGCTTTCTCCCCATACTTTTAGATCCCTTTAGCCTTAGGAAATATACCTAACTCCTTGAATATTTTGGCCTGAACCAATTTCTGTGGCAACAAATTCCATAGGCTCATCCCTCCCAGGGTGAAGAACTATGTCATTGCAGTCACAAATGGCAAAAGCAAATAAAAAATTTGGAAGATAACAATATATGAGAAGTGAAAGTTATATTAGCTTATAATAAGGGGAATGTTGACTGTGACCCCTGGTTCTGGACTCCCTAGTCATCATGAACATCTTTCCTGCATTTACCTGTCTAGCCCAGTTAAAATTTTATAGGTTTCTATGAAATCACCCCTCATTCTTTTAAACTGCAGTGAACAAAGTCCTAACTAATCTAGTCTTTCTTTATAATTCAGTCCCGCCATCCAAAATGTTGTATGTTTGATCTTCCTTATAACTGTCTATTCCTGCATAGTGAGATACTCTATCTGTAGAACAAAATACCTGTGAGACACTGCCAACCTTATGTGCCACTGACCATTCCCACTTTAAGGTCTCAAGCGGCTTCCAAATGTGTATTAGCCATTCTTGCTTGTCATCAGCCTTTACTTTACTTACCTAAAGACTGCCTGATGGAACCCATTAAGTACCTTCAGTTCCCGGGCTCAGTGTTGATGAGGTTTGACACCCAGTATCATGATTAGATTGTCAATGCACAATTAAACCAACAATGTTCAATGATGTTTCTCAGCCTCTGAGGGAAGCTGGGGCGATGATAAGGCCTGAGGATACAGCATCATTCAAGTATTGGCCATCCAGAGGGACGAAGGCTGAGATTACCTTTGATCTGAGGTCAAAGCAAGTTACCTGCACACTTTAAAAAGGTAAATTTTGATGATGAAGGCCAAGTGGCTCACATTGTCTGTGCAATCCCCAGAGTTGGACTTAGATCAGAAGCTGTCCTTTTCACTGCATTTGATCCATTTCACTTTGGGACCAGTGCAAAGGGGGATATTCCATTTGCTCTGGCTAGGCTCAATGATCTGTTTGCCCATCATGTGTTGTATTTCCTGTTCGTTCTTCGGGGTTGAATTTAATTTAATGGTTCAAGCTTCTCCCACATCCATGTCAGCTACTGCCAGTGGGGTATACTTGTCGAATCCCTGTGGATTTCTTTAAATTTTTCAAGCTTCATTCCACTGCTCTTTGGTCAGGAGCATTAACTGGATATTTAAGTTCAAGGTTCCAAAGTCTGCAATGCCTCCCAGCTATGCTATGTCTACTCTTTTTGTTACCGTTAGAGAGATACCAGCTCTCAAATTATCAAGGCTGTATATTTTATCTTAGCCTCCCTTATGGTAGTCACAAATGCCATGGAAGTTCAGGAATTTTAACTTACCCTGTTCAGTTACTTTAGGGGAGAATTGGTCTCCAACCTTTTCTGTAAGCTTTAGGACTCTACTGTCCATGGTGGATATCCAGACATTACTGTATCTCCTGTAACTCTTCAACCAGGTGTGACATCTTCCTCACCACCTGCTTGTCAAACACTGCACTTCCCTGTTTTCTCTCTCTAAATTCAGAAATTGGTGTTGGCCATCCAGATCTCCTGCTCATCCAAAAGCGCTGCAGGCTTCTTTCCTTTTAGATTTGCTTGCATAGTTGGGAGACCTTTCTGAATGCCTGTTCTATCTCACATCTTCAGGGAGACCCTTCCTCATAGGGTTTTTTAAATTAATTCACAGGATGAGGGCATCACTGGCTAAGCCAGCATTTATTGCCCATCCCTAATTGGCCAGGCAACAGTTAAGTGTCAACCACATTGCTCTGGGTCTGAAGTCACATGTAGGCCTGACCATGTAAGGAAAGCTGTTTCTGTCCGAGAAGGACATGAGTTGAGCTAGCTGCTGTGCCACATGGTTAAGACTGTTTCCTCATCACCTGGGGACTATTTGTGAACTTTTAGGTCCCCTCCTAAATGCAGAAAGGCAAGTTCTAATAGGATCACCTCTTGCTTAACCAGCAGGGCTGAGGGGGGCTCCTTTTCATCTAGAACTGGGTAAGAGAGCTCCCTCACTAACTGTATATTTGTTTGAAAACATTAAGGCTAAGTGTAGAAAAGGTGTTAGATAGCCAGATCACCTGCTGATCTAGCAGATGGTGTATGCTCCTGTTCTTTAAAATGAGTCACAGCAGCTTCCTCAACCACTGTGGGGTCTGCTTGTAAAACTTTTCCCAGTAAATACAGAAAGGTTTCATTGAATGGGGTACAAGCTCCTTTCCTTTTAAATCAGAGTAAGGTAGCTTCCTCACCAACTATGGGACTATTTCTAAACCTCTAAATTTAGGAAATAAGGTTTCATTTAGCTAGACTTTTTGGACATCCATCAAGGATATGGGCAATCTTCCTGTCAATCTGTATTTTAGCAGTGAAGGAAAGTCAAAGCTAGGCTTGACTCAGTAGAGCTCAAATGTGTCTAGCTATAACTCCAATTCACTGCATGTATTCTTCCTTAAAACTACATCACAGTATTTGCCACTTAAAGAGATGTCAACTTCAGTACTTCTTCATAACAAACTTCAAAATTGACAAGTTATCAAAATGATAAATACAAACTAAGACATTTCAGCTTTAAGCTTATGCACTGTGCAAACTGATAATTTGAAACTTATTGATTACACAAGTATGTCAGAGGTGAAATCTAACTTTGAAAAAAAAAGCCATTGAACTGGTTTACCAGCACCTTCTCAAGGGCCTTAGAGATGGTCAATAAACGATGGATTTCTGACCCAGAGGCAATACTGAGCCAAAGCTATAATCAAATGATTACACCAATGATAAAATTATAATACTTTTTTGGTAAACTTGCAATTTGAACTTGCAATCTTAAATTTGAACAAAAGAACACCTGTTAGTACTTTAACTTTATAAGGCCCTCTTCTGGTAAATAACAACAGTAAGCATGGTGGCTCAGTGGTTAACTCTGCTGGCTTACAACTCCAGTGACTTGAGTTCAATTCCAGCCTCTGGCAACTGTCTGTGTGGAGTTTGCACATTCTCCCTGTATCTGCATGGGTTTTTGTCAGGTACTCTGGTTTCCTCCCACAGTCCAAAGTTGTGCAGGTTAGGTGGATTAGCCATGCTAAATTGCTCATAGCGTCCATGGTAAATGTGGGGATAGGGACTGGGTGAGAAGCTTGTTGGAGGGCCAGTATGGACTTGAGGGGTCAAATGGCCTCTTTCCACACTGTAGGGATTCTGTGAACAATACATTGCATTGTACTATTAAAGCACATGCAATTGCACTTCATGAACTGTGGAGGCCACTAGGCTACTACTGATACTGAATGTCCACTTTTAAAGACTGATGTGTGACAGCTCCTTATTAAATAAATAGAGATCAACAGTACACAGCACGTCCTCTCTCCACTAGCTGTGTTCACTCTCGCTGACAATTTCAATCACTTAAGTCAGAAGTCACACAACACCAGGTTATGGTCCAACAGGTTTACTTGAAATCATAAGCTTTCAGTGGCAACTTCACCTGACAAAGGAGCAGCTCTCCGAAAGCTTATGATTTCAAATAAACCTGTTAGGCTATAACCTGGTGTCATATAACTTCTGACTTTGTCCACCTCAGTCCAACACCGGCACCTCCACATCATGGTTATCAATCACTTTAGATATTCACTTCCATCAATGTCAAGACTTTTTTTATTATGAACCTATGATTTTATGAAATCAGATTTCTGAAATCAGGGGAGACAACGTTTTAGTAGTATTACCACTTGACTATTATTCCAGAGACCCAGGTAATGCTCCGGGGACCTGGGTTTGAATCCTGCCATGGCAGATGGTAGAATTTGAATTCAATCAAAATCTGGTATTAAGAGTCTAGTGGTGACTTTGAAACCATTGTCGATTGTTGAAAACATATGGTTCACTAATGTCCTTTAGGGGAGGAAACTGTTGTCCTTACCCAGTTTTGCTTACATGTGACTCCAGACCAACAGCAATATGGTTGACTATTAAATGACCACTGGGCAATTAGCGATGGGCAATAAATGGTCATCCAGCCTGTAATGTCCTCATCCTGTGAATAAACAGTAAACAAAAGCCAATGGATGACTGAAATTAATAACAAACACCATATTTTGTAAATCATACTATACCTAAGCGCAAACTATTTTTCTATGTATAATATTCTGGATATATTTCAAAAAACAGTATTTTTTATTTTTCTTATTCACCATATGATTTCTTAATTCATTGTTTGACATAAATTGAAGATTTACGGACTCAAAGGCATGCAATGTGATTGCAATCTGCCCAGATGAGTATAGCTAATTAGACTAAGTCTGATTATAGCAGACAGAATGAAGTGTAACAGTTAAACAGACACCAGTGAAAGTTGCCACTGAAGTTATAAAACAATTCAAAAGATTTAAAGGTTTAATAATAAACCTATAAAGGTTTTATACTCAGCATCGATTTGTGAGGGGTAGATCATGCCTCACAAACCTTATTGAATTCTTTGAAGAGTTGACCAAACACGTGGATGAAGGTAGAGCAGTGGATATGGTATACATGGATTAAGTAAGGCGTTTGATAAGGTTCCCCATGGTAGGCTCATGCAGAAGGTAAGGAGGCATGGGACAAGGGGAAATGGATTGAGATTCAGAATTTGCTGACCCTTAGAAGACAAAGGGTGGTAGTGGATGGAAAATATTCGACATGGTGCTCAGTTACGAGTGGTGTACCACAAGGATCTATTCTGAGTCCTCTTCTATTTGTGATTTTTGTAAATGATTTGGATGAAGGAGTGGAAGAGTGGGTTAGTAATTTCGCGGACGCTACGAAGGTGGGTTGCTTTGTGGACAGTGCGGAGGGCTGTTCTAGGTTACAAAGCGACATTGATAGGATGCAGAGCTAGGCTGAGAAGTGGCAGATGGAGGTTAACCATGAAAGTGTGAGGTGATTCATTTTGGAAGGAAAAACTTGAAAGCAGAAAACAGGGTTAATGGAAAGAGACAACAAGGTGCAGGGCTGGATGAACACAGCAGGCCAAGCAGCA
>NC_063363.1:22895986-22927520 GCF_021869965.1 Rhincodon typus | reverse complement strand
CCTCATCCCGCCCCCTTGACCTGTCCATCCTCCCTGGACTGACCTATCCCCTCCCTACCTCTCCACCTACACGCACCTTTACTGGCTCCATCCCCACCTCTTTGACCTGTCTGTCTCCTCTCCACCTATCTTCTCCTCTATCCATCTTCTATCCGCCTCCCCCTCTCTCCCTATTTATTTGAGAACCCCCTTCCCCTCCCCCATTTCTGAAGAAGGGTCTAGGCCCGAAACATCAGCCTTCGTGCTCTTCTGATGCTGCTTGGCCTGCTATGTTCATCTAGCTCTACATCTCGTTATCTCGAAGTTAACAAATCGTTAGCTCGAACTGTTCCTTTGGAGAAAATTATGTCTTCTGTTTTATTATTCCCTGTTATTCCCTCTTATTGTTTTATTATTATATTTTTTTGGAAAAAATCTTTCCCAGATTGCAAAATGAGTCTCCAGAGATTTTGTGATTGTTCGGAACACTGCCCATTTCTCTCAAAGGTGATCATTTAAGTGAGAGTATTGTTGTTGATCTCAACCTGCACAAAAAGACATTCCTTTCATTCTTTGCACCAAGTCTTCAAGGCAGATGTTCAGTTCGGTGACCATGCTCCATTAACGCAAATGTCAGTTTAACTGTGAAGATTATAAGGACCTGCTGTGCAGTGTCACTGCCTATTTTTGTCATTGTGATTGTAACTGAGATACAGCAACAGTAAGAGATATTTAACATTGATGATATTTGGCTTTGAAACTTTGGCTTTTTTTAGTTTCAATACTGAAATGTACATTTTAATCATGCACTAATTGTTAGTAAGATGCTTTTAAATGTGATGGGGATTTTAATTGAATAAAAGGAGACAGAATAAGTAAAACAAAAGACAGAACAAGTACCTGACGATCCATTTCTCCTCAATTTTGTTTATCAGATAGCCTCTATTCTATTATTTTAGTTTTTCATCTCCATTTTATTTGATTACATCTGTAGTTTAATTTTCTCATTTGATTCAATTGCTCATAGGTCTGTGTTTCATCCTGTTGCACACTCATTTATTTAGTTCCTTTTTTGTTTCAAAATGTGTTGGTCCTTTGATGAAAGGCACTTCTTTTTTTCACAGTTTATAAACAGAAGAGCATCATTATATCTATAATTATGTCAACTACCAAAACATTGCTGGATATATTGTACAATCATTAAAGATTTGGCATGGACATTTAACATACTCATACTAAAAAAAGTCTGACATTTTTAACATCGTTAATACATGCATTACAAAAACAATAGAATTCAGAGCAAGTGGTTTACTTCGGAGTGAATCAAGTAACGGCACTATCGGAAATATAATACTGTATTTATTAAAAATAATTTCCAAACTCTGTTCAAATCTGCATGATTAACTCAGCTGCTCAAAAGTTTTATTTTTTGCATGGCTTCAATGTGTATCCACAGAAATTAAAACTGTCTAAATATGCTCCTAAAATGATGCTGGAGCATTCTTTCCAGTTGCTCTGCTGAAGGACAGACAGAAGCAAACATGTATCAAGTAACTGGCATCCCTTTGTTTACCTACCCCTTTCATATCTCTCTCTTTCTGGGCTCCATCTCCATTTATCTACTCACCCCGCTCTTTCTCCACCACCAATCCAACCCCTCCCTCCACCCTCCTCTAACCTCGGCTTCAGCACAAAGACCAGTTTTTTTCCCTAGCTTCAATAAGTTCTAATGAAAAGTCACCAGATTCAAAACATGAACTCTGCTTTCTTCCCACAGATGCTGCTAGACTTGCTGAGTTTTGCCAACAATTTCTGTCTTTGTTTGTTATCACATTATTGCTTGTGCTGTATTAAGAAAACTATTAAGTCAGGTCAGTGAATGCTGAGACTGAAATAGCACACTTAGAATTTGGTGTTGATTACTGAAGCCAAAAAAGAGCTGAGTGTAAAATATAACCCAATATTTCTCTTTGCTACTACATGATAATGTTAATCAGTAATGCAAAATCAGGTGTTCATATACCTTATGCATTCCAATATATTTATCACATCTTGTCAAAAAATTCATTACAGACAGACCTAATCAAATTGAACAATCCTGAATGGGAAATGTCTGTACAGTTAATTAATACATAATCAGATCGACCTTTTAGGTACTATTATTGAGTTCCTGCTTTGCCCCAAGATCTTGATAGCTCAATATCTCACAGACATTTGAATCCAAATGTCATAATGTATCTGTGGTATGTGAGTTAATGATGTGATGATGAGGAACAGAATTTCATTGAATTTTAGCCGAATGAGAAGGAATTAAGAGGACATCATTACATAAGTACAATGGGAGAGTATAAAGAGGAGGCACCAATGCCCTGTTTCTTATCCCATATGAAAAGAATTAGCTTGCTATTGAAAGGTGACATGATCTCTCCAAGCATAGTCCATGTCCCTGTCTTTAATACTGTCAATAACTCAGGAGTAACACTGTCTACTCCCTGTTTTGGTAAAAACAATATAAATAGCATTAATAAAATTTTAAACATTTTGACTTAATATACGGTTTCCTGGCACTGCTACTTAATTCATCAGCAACTGAATAAAGGAAGAGTAAAAAGCATCACCACATTATCCCTAACAAATTATATAACCATTAGTAAATTTTCTTGGTAGTTACACAGTCAAGGTACATCGAAGGATACAGGCCAGCTGAAATCCATTGATTGACCACAGCTTACACTTACAGCATCATCAGGATCTGTCTTATGGATTTTTCATTAGAAGTGATAGCACAGACAACTTTAATGTTAAATTTTGAGAAAAGTTCTGGCAATAAATAGTGAGGTTTGTGGAGATCAAGCACAGAAAAACACAAGATGTTAAATATTATATGCACAAGGAAGGTCAAGATCATGTGCAGTCGTTCAGATGAGGTAAGGTTAGGGGCTGCTGAATGATTAAACCAAAAGGTGTGGATGTAATGTACTTCTGACATAAGGTAATGTTCTTGACTTTTTTTTTGTAATTTTTTTCCATTGTAAGTATCCAAATGCATAAACTTGTACATATACCTTCCAACTGTGGTTTAACCATATAGATTGTGAGTACTGCTGAGAATGAAACACTTTTTTGAAGTTAATGTTTTGCATTTTCCAGGAAAAATCACAAAAATATCATGTGAAGGGTGACAACATGATGCATGTGAGATGAAAACTTGACAAAATATGCCTTTTTTTCAGCAACACTCAACATAGAGATTCATAATGGAGGAAGATAACTGTGTGGATTTAAATTTGTGGATGTAAATGATGCAGTACTCATTACAACACCCACCCAGGTTTAAATCCAGTATCTTAACACGGCTGCACATTCTGATGAACATTTATCTTGATGTGAAGCATTATCCAATTTCTCTCGTGCATGCTTTCTGACCTGCTGTATATTTCCAGCATTTTTGTTTTTATTACTGTTGCTCAATCTGACAAGACCCACCACACAACATTATGGGTGTCCATCTCCGGGAAACTTTCAGGATTACTTCTGTAATGTTGAGAACAAGACAGCTCAAGTGACTTCTTGTCTGTTCAACTTCCTGGGAATTGCAGAGAAAACATCTCCTCAAAGAATATCACTGGCTGACAGGTACCAAAACACTTCCATTGACACAGGATCATAAAAAAATTTGTGTCAAATGCCATAGAATCTATTGGAACATGTTCCACTCTTGATTACATACTTCCTGGTTGACTGCCACCATCATTAATTGCAAACTGGTAACTAGCTTGAGTAATGAAATCCCAGGTTTCTGGACACCACTCAATCATTTGAAGACAGGCCAGGGAAGATGTGGCTACTTGTTCCACAATTTGAATATAAGGAACAAGGCACCTTATGATTGTGGTCATTCAGGTCAGTCCATCATCCACATACTAAACTTAGAATTGTATTCCCAACTGCATCAAAATCACACTGCATTAGTTGAAGCTGTTGAATGGATTATAAACCTTGACATTAAACTATGAATGCTTACATGCAAACAAAAAAATGCCTCAACTTTTGATTAAGTATTTTACAGCCTTCCAATCTCAACAATGTATTTAACAATCTTAGATCATAACTTGAATCTCTTTTTTTCCAGATAGCAGGCACTGGTGGTTTTGACAATGCTTTTCCTATTCACATCTTCTCGAGCCCCATATGTTATTTGTCCCATTAGCTTCATATTTTATCTTTCACCATCATTACTTTTGACATTTAATTTCTCCTAATGATTTCATCCTTGACTTTTGTTCACCTAGCCCCCATACCTTTCCTGCCTCCATATTTGCCTAAATCCTGTTACAACTCTATCTTGTTCTCGTTCTAACAATTAGATAGAACCATTAACTCTGTTTCTCCCCATTGATGCTGCCTGACCATTGAGAACTTAGTATTTCTTCTTGTTTTTGTTCTTCTTTTGAAAGAATAATCAATAGAAAGTTGCTTGTTTCAAATAACCTGATAAAAATGTGTAATTTATACTTTATATTACAAGTTGTTAGTTTCTGGCTCAAGAAGTGGTATTGAATAATCAAGAATGGATTTCAAGTCATCATATAGTATTCAAACAACGTTTTTGCCACCGTCTTTACCTTTTGTGCACCACATACCTTTTCATATCAGTTCATATTCCCTTCTGCCCATCTGCCAAAGATTTCACCTTTTGCCGCATGAGTCTCACTTTGTGATGTCTTCTCAGCACCAATGCTTTATCACACAACTCATTTTGCGATTTCTCTTCAGTCTACCTAAATGCATTATTTATTTAATATACAATCTCATCATATTCAAATGTTTCTCTTTCCCATTCTACCATGGAACGTATCTCACCTCTAATCCACTCAACGTCTGTTTCTTTTCCATTTTAGTAATATTTCATTTGACGCATATTCTCTTTCATGCTTTGTACTTGCTTTCAAACATTCCCTTCTGAATCCTCAATCCTGAGACACTCATAGATTTTCTTTATTTGAAGAGTGAAACTGGAGTGAAGATTAAAGGGGACGTATCATATTGGAACAAGTAAATAAGTTTGTCTATTTGGGCAAAATGATAACAGATGATGGCAGATGTGACGCAGAAGTTAGAAGAAGGGCTGAAAAAACAAGAAGTAATTTTGTAAAGATGAAGGACATGTTAACAACAAGAAAACTCAAGCTTGCAACAAGCAAAAATACTTATAAGATGCTATATTCTGCCTACTTTCCTATATGCCTCAGAAACCTGAACAATAGCTAAAGATTTATAGGAGCAAATTGAGACTTTTGGAATTTGGCTGCTAAGATGCATGTTACAAGTTAAACACACTGGCCATAAGACAGAAGAAGAGGTATTTTAAATTCCAAGAGCAGAAATAATGACAATAAGTGGCATCCAGAAAGTAAATTGTCCACATTTCAGCAATTTGATCAGATTGGAAAATCAGTAGAAGTCTCTTCTAGAGGGCAAAGTGAAAGACAGTTGTAAGAATGGTCAGCTTAGGTATGGCTGGATGATGCAGTTATAGATAGTTTGCAGACAAACTACTGGGGATGAGGATGGATGGTGTAAGACATGTGAGCATGACATACCATGACAGCAAATCTCCTTGCAGAAGCAGTACAAAACAGCAGCAGCCCTTCAGTCCTCCGATTAAAAATCTGTTTCCTTTCTATTCTTTAATCATTATTTCATTACCTTGTATTAATTGTAATGTATAATGAACGAGGTTTAGATGAAGAAATAACATCGTCTGAATGGTACACTGTTATATAATAATTTAGATGTCATTAAACAGGAATAGACCATTCCGCCCCTCATGCCCGTTCCACCATTCACGGAGATCATGGCTGATCTGTGGTCTAACCACATATACCTGACATTGGCCCATACCCTGAATACCTTTAATTCAGCCAGCAATGTGACACCAGGAGGTGCTGGAATATGAATTACAAGTAAGAGCACATTGATGATCAATTTATAGCAGGCCGCCTTTTAAAAACAACATTGCATAGTTAAACATGTGACAACTTTCATCAAGTTGCTAAATTTGTCCTTTAATTACTCATTGAGGTTTTCACAGAAAGTTAAGTCTGGCAAATAAGAAATCTTTTAATGGCGGGATAATTATTAATGTTTACCAATCAATCTCTCATGCCCAAACAGTAGATGAAGCATCATTCCTTCAAAATATTTCAGGAATTTTAAAATTAATATCAATTTTCTTTCTTTTCCATTCTGTTTGTTTTTTGCTCATTTTGTCTTGCTCCAATCTTGTTTTCCTTTCTGTTCTGCCAGATTTGAAATTGAACTCACCTGCCCTCTCCTTAGTTCTTTCCCTATTTAGTTCTAAGTCTTTGAACTTGATTTATTAACCAAGTATGTTGTCTCATAGTTGACCAATGTACCAGATGATCTGTTGCTGCCATTGCACTGTTATCAGTTCACAATTCCAGTAATTGCATGGGTAATTCTTTAACCTTTACATCAAAATTTGCATAAACAAGTCTAACTATCGATGCATATCACGAGGTGCTCCACTCAGCAAAACCTGGCCCCACATCTATCTAAGTACATGGAGTTATGAGGCTTACTGGCCAACCTGTGATCCTGATGCCAAATGTAACCGTGATAGTATTAGAAGGCCCTGGAAGAGTTCCCAGTGCCATCTATTGCTTATCAACTTTCCCTTGTTGCTTTCCATAATCCTGCTAACTCCACCAATGAACAAAATCCCTAGGGCTAAAAGAAATCGTCACACAGAATCAAATTCAGGCTTTCTGTCCAATTCTTTGTCTGTGAAGAGCTTTGTGATGTTTTGCCTGCTCTATAAATTCAAGTTGTTGTTGTACCAACATAGGACGGAGTTTTCACACTTGAAATAATGTGTAACAATTAGGCTGCGAAAAAGAAATCAATACTGTATGACTCAGAGGGATTCAACTAACTTTTATGTAGTTTAATAAAACTCTGATGAGCTCAACAATTGATATTTTCTTCAAACACAAAAGTCATACACCATGGGCATCTGCAGTGGTTCACCACCACTTACCACTCCACTCTTAAATATTTGTGCAAATAACAATCAATATCCCCACTTTGCGTCAATTCTTATTTAAATTGTAGCCAGTATATTGAAATTGAACATAACTAAGATCAAAAGTAAATTACTTTATGCCCGATTCAATATGAAGGAAAAAATATTGGCAGTGTATTTGTGAAATGGAAAAATTAAATAAACACGACATGGTATATTTATACATACATATATACTTCCAATTTAAAAACAAACATTAGCATTTGTACTACTGGGGAAATCACTTCACTTTCCCAAAGCCCTGCTTCTGTATTCCCAGTAGCAAAGAGACAGCTGCTCATTTTATGTTGCCTCAACCTATGTTGACCCCCATCTTCCTCCAGAAAATGGCAAAGATGTGGTCGAAATTAGTTTTATTACTCTCTCCTGCTGCAGTCTGTCTACTTGTGATTTGACAAATATTTCAGGCATTACAGTGCCCCTGTCCCTTATTAACGCTAACACACTCACTAAAATGCTAAATCATTGCTTCATTTATGAGCCTGGCACTCCAAATCGCAGTTGGTTGAGATACAGTGGCATTTCCATTATGTTCAATACATCAGTACTAACTATTTGAGTGGCTTTGTACTGAGACAATAATATTAAAAGGATATGTGCCTTGATTTTGCAATGCCCTATACTTCCTTTTCTTTATCATTAACCTATAACAAGGTTACAAATGAATCTTATATCACTTGTAAATAGTTTGAGATGGCGCACTGCTTGACATCCAACCTCTTTATCAACTTCAACCTCAAAATGCGTTCTATCCAAATAACATTGTCAGTCTATATTCAAGAGTACACTGAGCTGAATTTTCGACTGAGCTGCAACTAGTGGTCAGATATTTCATTTGTCTATCATTTCACTGATATGTTATAACCAAATGCATTACTTAAGACACTAAAAAGTGTTCAAAATGAACTATGTAAAAGTGAGAAAAGGTGAATTTTCTTCTGTTCATTCATCATAATTTCGGTAGACGATGTGTTGAAATGATAAAACCTAGAGTGTGGTAAACCTGTGCAATTATCTACCACAGAGAGTAGTTGAGACCAAAACAATAAATGTTTTCAAGAAGAAGTTAGATGTAGCTCTTAGGGTGAAAGGGATCAAAAGATATGGGGAAAAATAGGGACCAGGGTGTTGAGTTGGATGTTCATCATGATTATATCAAATGGTAGGGCATGCTTAAAGTCCTAATGACCTACTCTAGCTCCTATTTTCTATGTTTATACATTGGATAAATGGAAAATCCATGACAAATGCCCATAAAAGTACAAGGTTATAAGTTTTCCAATGTGAAACAAGCATTTTCTGGAAAATATTTGTTAATCTTGTTTAAAACATAACAAAAATAGATTTTCAATAATCAATTTTCAAGATCTGATTATCGTACCAGAGACCATTCATGATTTAAAATGTTTTGGAAAAGAGAATTATTCATCTAAAATGGCCACTATGATCCCCTGACCACAGGCTGAGACAAATCCAAGGAACACATATGGAATAAATGACATTGGCTGCATTGTTATTGAAAGGCTGAAATCAGCAACTGAGTCAGTGTCAAAAAACAAGCAGTAATTCACACTTGCATGATAAGTTCACATATTGAAAGATGAAAGATAACCTGTGGATTATTCAGTTTAGAAGGACAATGGAGCAGTCACAGGAGCATATAAATGGACCTATATCAACAGCTGATAGAGAGAAATAGAAATATGAATTGACAATAACAAGAAGCTGGAAGTCTACTTTTCCCATTCTCTCTCAACCTTGAAGTCAGCTCTCAACCTAATAAAAATCCAACTTGGGACAAGAACCTTCACAAGGAACTCAAGATTTGTAAATTCTGTCATTACTTCAGAATAAACAATTAGCCTCAGGTTTAAAATCTAACACCTCAAAGATGCCAAGGGTGTTTTGTCAAAAGAAATAAAATTGCCTCTATCTTCCTGTTTGTACTAGAAAACCTTTCCCTATCTTCATACTTATAAACTTATCAGTGATGACTGAGTGTGTTTGATGTAATGCTTTTATTATTTATCTTCAGATTATTAGGGGAAAATGTTTACTGAAGAAATCCTTGTAAGTTGGTTCCTTCATTTTGATTGAGTAAATTATGTTTTATTTAAAGTGTGATTGTTGCATGTTAACAACAAATAAAAATATTTGTTGCAACTGACTAAAAAGGAATTAAAAAGCGAAGGGCTGAAATCCTTATCTGGTTGTAACAACTTACAGTGCAATAGTTAAATAACTGTTGGCGTAGATCTATCAAAAATCACAAAGAAAAGGATGGAAGAAAGGAATTTTGACATGGAAATTTGGCCTTCATGGTTGAACTCACTCTTCTGCGTATATAACTGCATTTTAAATTCCCCCAGCATCTGATTTCCACAAATTTGTGTAATGTTCAAGTTTTATAGCCTCTGTATCGTATTCCTCGGCATATCCTAAAACACTGAACATACAATACTTAGTAAAGCAACATGTGCAAAAAAAAGTTGCCATTTTTCATACAACAAAGGCTCACAAATCAATTTCTAATTGGAAGCACTTTGTTAGTTCAGGTAGGTATTGAAGATCTTCTGTTATGATCTGAACAATAGCAACGATTCTCCCAGTAGCCTGAGCAACATTCCAGCATCAACATAACACCAAAACAGATCAACTAGTTACTCATGTTACAACTATCTGTGGGCCTTTGTCATGTAAAAAATGACGACAGTTTTTGCCTATGTTGCTTTATTAATTATTGCATATTTTAGGATATGCTGAGGAATACAATAGGGGCTATAAAACTTAAATCCTACTTCTTCCCCTACTCTTTGGATTATTTAGCACATTTATTATGACTTGAATATTCCGGCCTCATTACAGTCTTGATCCAAACAAGGACAAAAGCTGAATTCCAAACAGTGAGATGAGAGTCAACAACAACAAAAGCAGAAGTTGCTGGAAAAACTTTGCAGGTCTGGCAGCATCTGTGGAGAAAAAAAAATCAGGGATAAGGTTTCAGGTCCAGTGACACTTCCTCAGAACTGAGGAGCTCTGAGGGTCACCGGACCTCAAATGTTAACCCTGATATTTTTCTTCACAAGTGCTGCCAGACCTGCTGAGCTTTTCCAGCAACTTCTGTTTTTGTTCCTGATTTACAGCATCCGCAGTTCTTTTGGTTGTTATTAAATGTGATGAGAGTGCCTGCCTTTGACATCAGTGCCACAAACTGGAGATAACGGGGATCGGGGTAAAACACTGAGTTGCTTGGAGTCATATCTGGCACAAAGGATGATAGTTGTGGTTGTTGGTGGTCAGTCATCTCAGCTCCGGAACATCTCTGCAGGAGTTCCTCACAGGATTGTCCTCAGCCCAACCATCTTCAGCTGTTTCATCAATGACTTCCCCTCTGTCATCAGGTCAAAAGTGGTGATGTTCACTAATAACTGCACAATGTTCAGCACCATTTTTGACTGTCAGGCACTGGAACAGTCAATGCCCAAATGCAGCAAAAAACTGGGCAATATCCAAGCTTTGACTGACAAGTAGTTAGTAACATCTGTGCCACACAAATGCCAGGCAAAAGAGCATCTAGCCATTACCCTGTGACATTCAATGACATCATATCATTGAATCCCCTCTTATCAAAATCCTGGGGGTTACCATTGACCAGAATTGAATGAGCCATATAAATACAGTGGCTACAAGAGCAGATCAGAGCCTAGGAATCTTCCAACAAGTAACTCACCTCCTGACTCCCCAACCTGTCAACCATCTACAAGACACAAGTCAGGAGTGTGATGGAGTACTCCCCACTTGTCTCAATGAGTACAGCTCCAACAACACTCAAGAAACTTGGCACCACCCCCACAAACATTCATTTCCTCCAACACTGACACTTAGTAGCAGCAGTGTGTACCACGTACAAAATGCACTGCAGAAACTCACCAACGGTTCTTAGACAGCATCTTCCAAATGCATTGCCACTACCATCTAGAAGGATGAGGGAATCAGATACATGGGAATACCATCAGATGCAAATTTCTCTCCAAAGCACTTATTATTCAGAATTGGGAATATATTGCTGCTCCTTCAGTGTCACTGGTCAAGATCCTGGAACTCCCAAATGGCATTGTGGATTTACCTACACCAAATGGACTGCAGCAGCTCACCAGGACCTTCTCAAGAGCAATTAGGGATGGGCAAAAAATAATGAATAAGTAGTGAATAAGAGGATAGTTTTCAGAGATCAGTTTTCAATTTGGTTTACTCCTGATAAGTCACCCACCATAAGTCACTTAGGTTATCACACATGTTGAAGCCCCCATGTGCTGTCACAATTTATAATAGAGTTGAAATCTCTACATGTACTGTCAAAGTGAGGTACATCTTATGTATTTACAGAATGAGCCATCAGAAAATCTGATTTTAAGGCTTTATCTCAAACAACTAGGCTCCTGGTTTCTTCCAAATCGTTTGCATTAAAGTAACCTTAACTTCCTCCTCGGACAAATAGCAGCTATGAGACAAGCACTATTAACATTTGACCTCATTGATAATTATTTATTGTGAAGCAGGAGTGTCTACCCAGACCTCAATGTTACCCACTTGGCATAAATGGTGCAGGCATTGGTCAGTTTTACTCCATTTCCGATTCTACATTCCATTGAAATCAATGTCTGATTCATTTAAAAATCGGTGTTGTAAAGTGCGGATCTGTTCACCATATCTGGAAAATAGGCTGTCAAAGCAGTCAATCTTAGCTAACTACCTGCAGTTTTACTGAATTAGATTTAGTTCCACTCCATGGCCAATATTAGTTTTATTGATTTTTCTGTCAGCCTGCACACTTTTACCAGTTTAATATAGATCCGTATTTGGAAATCACCTGTTCATTTCAATTGTCCCATTCTTTAGCAGCCAGATAAAAATCGACTCTTTTAACGGTGCGAGTCAATTAGCCACTCAAGCTGACCTACAAACTGGTTCAGACCTGCTGAGTCAGGCTCGATTTGGACTCCAGTTTCTCGTCTTCTATCATTTCTAAATTGATATCCTGCTGCGGTATTCTCTACTTTGTTCCAAATTTGTTTTATCGCTGGGTTTGGTTTTTCTTCTAATCTTTATTTTGGAACAGTTCAAATATGTTAATTGACACTGGATTTTCTGACTGAACAGCAAGGAGTCTTGAGTTAAGAGATGGCTTGCACTTTACTCACAATGGCCCACACTGTTCTATTATGTTTGCAATGACTGCTGACAGTTCAAGACAAACCTTGAGATGGAAATTGCATCTCGCCAAATATCAGAAGCTTTCTATTGAATACCTGCTGACCTAACATGTTGATCATTAAGAACAAGCTTGGGATCTTAAAAATAGCTTAAACAATTTAACAACAACTTCGTGGGCTGCACATGTCATAAAGGAATTTTACAAGTTGGCGCTGCGAATGAAACATTGAGGAGAGGAAAGAAGCTCTGTTGCACAGATTTCGGGAGGTTTATTTCACTTGAGACACTTGAGTTATGAGGAAAAATTGAAGAAGTTTGGAGAGGAGAAGGCTAAGTGAAGATTTGATAGACATTTTCAAAGTCATGAGGGGGCTGGACAGAATAGGTCGGGAGGAACTCTGCTTCTCATTAAAGAATTGAGAATCAGAGGGCACAGTTTTAAAGAGTTCTGCAAAAGAAATAAATAAAGGTGAGAAAAATACTGGAATGTATTACCTGGAAGTGGGGTAGAGTCATCTAACTGAGGCATTCAAAAGGGCATGAGATAATTATTTAAATCAAAACAATGTGCAAGGGTATCGGGGAAAGTTAAGAGATTGGCACTAAGTAAAAATTTTAGAAAACTGGTGAACGGTAGCAATTCTATGATTATGTGCATGATTTGGTGTCAGACAGACAGTCATTTGATGTAGAAAAAGCCCATATAGTACAGAGAAAGAGTTAGACTGAGGTGCTATTAGCATACTGTAAAGAGAAATGTGAGATTTGTAAATATCAGCCTGGATTTTTCACTGGATTACTCAGGTGTCGATGGGAATTGTGTATGGCAGAAAACACCAAAAGAATTGCCCAGGGAATTGAATTTTCCACCAGGCATTTTCTCTCCCCATGGAACACTCTGAAAGCCTCTGTTTATATTGGAGATTTTGCATGGGTTACGATGGAATTGAGGAAAATAGTTACTCAGGAAAATTTAGGCGATTAAATACATAGCATAACTCCTGAGCAAGTATTCATCAGTGCCGGTACTGACCTCACTCAGCCCCAACTACACCTCCCTAAGACCTCTTACAACCCCCCAGAGCCTATGCCCACACCCCCCCCCCAGGACCTGATATCCCCCCCCCCACCCCCTTCCACCAGGCTGCACCAGAACCAACTCAACCCCCTTGCTGCCAGACCAGATCTGGTCCCCTCTCCCACCACCAGATCCAACCCGAGCACACCCAGGCCCAACCCCACCTGCAGACCTGACCTGTCCTCCTTGGACCCAACCCAAATCCCTTTACTCACTGAACCTGACACAACAAGCTGCCATTCCTGACCTGACTGCTCTCCACCTGACATGACTCAATCCAACCTGGAGAGCTGACTAAGGTAGCGAACATGGGAATATCAATGGGTATTGTTTATATGGACTTCCAAAAGGCATTTGATAAAATCCCACACAAGACTGTTAAATTTCACCACATTGAGGGCAAATTACTGACATGGCTGTGAAATTGCTTGAGTGGGCAGGTGACAGAGAGTAAGGATAATGGTTAGGTACTCAAACTGGCAGAATGTGATCAGTGGTGTCTCACATGGATCTGTGTTATGCCCTCAATTATTCAAATTATTAATTAATGACTTGGATAGTGACATAGAAAGTCATACATTCAAATTTGCTGATGATACAAAGTTAGGTAGCATTGCAGGCAGTGTAGATGATAGCATAAAATTACAAAGGGATATTGATAGACAAAGTGAATGGCAGATTCACGAAGTGACAGAGATGGAGTTTTGTGTAAGCAAATGTGCAGTTATCCATTTTGGACTGAAAAAGGATAGATCAGGATACCTTCTAGATGGTCTGAAGTTTAATGCAGTGGATGTTCAAAGAAGCTTGAGGTTTCAGGTTTACAGATCTTAAAAATGTTGCAAACAAGTGCAGAAAAAAATCAAGAAAACTAATGGAATGCTGGCCTTTATATCTCGAGGACTCAAATACAAGGTGCAGAGGTTGTGCTGCAGTAATAAAAATCCCGGGTTGGGCTCTACTGTGAGCGGATCTGGGCACCACACCTTAGGAAGGATGTATTAACCTTGGAGGGAGTACACACAAATTTATAAGAGTGATACCTAGACTTTAGGGACTAAATTATGAGAGATTATACAAATTAGGCCTGTTTTCTCTAAACTTTGAATGTCAAGGTTTGATCTGATCAAAGCCTTCAAAATATTGACAGGAAAAGACAGGGTAGATAAAGATAAATTATTTCCACATTTGGGGATTCTAGAAAAGGTCTGAGAATTAGGGCCAGAACTTTTGGGAAAGATGTTAGGAAGCACTTCTGCACACAAGGGATGGTCAATGTTTGGAGCTCTCTTCCACAAAAAGTAATGGATGCTGAATCATTTGTTAATTTTAAATCTGAGATAAGTAAATTTTTGTTTAACAAAGGTATTAAGAGATATGGGCACAGGGCAGTTGTATGGAGTTAGGCCATAGATCAGCCATGATCTCATTGAATAGTGAGATAGGCTCGAAGGGATGCAAGGTTTAGTCCTGTTCTTATATTCCATGTTCCTTTGAACCCAACTCAAAATCCCCAACCCCTGACAGACCTGATCCAGTCCCCCCAAGATTCAACACCCAACAGTACCCAGCGCCTATCTGCTACTCAACTAGCATCCTGCCTGTGGCGCCCTACTCCTACCCACCTGGTATCCTACACCTGGTGTGCTATACCATCCCCACTTAATATTCTACTTGCTTGGCATCTGTTGGGGCAGCCCCTGGTCAAAGGTGGCACAATATGGTAGCCCATTGGCATAAATATAGCTGCAGTAACAGAATTAGCTTGCCTGACCCAGCATTAAAGTGAGACCATAAGTTAGCACAATGGTAGCTTTGAGAAGGAGTTATCTCAAGGCAATAGGGCCTACTTTGAACAAAGATTCTTACAAATTAATATATAGGAAGTTCTGTAAAAACAACAGCTGCAGATGAGTGTGGCAGACAGTTCAATTAGAGATGTGTGAGAACAGATATCCTTGACTTTGTAGCAAGCATTAAAGAGAAAAGTAGGATCCCACAATGAAAGACACAGATGACAAGGGTGGGGTTATGGCTCGTAAAATTCTAAGAGATCAGACAAGTTCATTGAACTGTGAAAATGATTGAGTTTTCATCTTATTAATGGGAAAGATGTTATTTTATTAGGAAGAAAGAGTAAATTTCATCCCAGAAGATAGTATCAAATGAAAATGAGTTATAATGCAGCTGCAAGATAGCTGTGTAGTGTCTAACTGAGCCTCAAAGGTCAGGTGGAACCAAAACTGCTCACAACTTAATAGCTAAAGAATGCTAACAATAGGTGTAAACATAAAACTTTACATATAACTAACTTTATAGTAGAACTAATACTATCGAGCTTATAGTAATTAGTAAGAACTAACTTCCTTTTGTATCTTCTGTGATTAGGATAGTGGGAAATAGAAGATGAGTGACAGAATTTGATGGGGATAGGAATACGTACAATGAGTAATAGAATTCAAGCAGCCCTTAAAGACAAGCAAGTCTGGGAAATGTCTGAAAAGCAGTATAACCTTTAGCTTTGGAATGTGAATTAGTGGGATGCATTGTAAGATCCCAGGACCTGATGATTACAATGTCTAGTAAACATCATGAGATCATGGGGAAACTAAGGCTGTCCATACGAGTGTCCATCATTGATTAGGTGTTTTACAGGATTGGATGTATAGATTAAGGGGGAAAGACAAATGACAATGTTGCATGTAATTATTGTAATGTGAAATGTATAAAAATGTTGTATCCCACTGGGGAACTCAAAGTATCATTGACATCTCTTCCAATCTGAGCTGAATATTAAGAGGATGACTGGGCCCCACATTTAGGGAAGATTCAGAGTGGTCTCTGGCCTCTCTCATACATGTAGTAAAAAGCTCAAATAAAGATCCATTGTGCTTCTGAACACAGAACTCAAAGCTACACTTTGATATCTCTCCCCAACAGCATCCGACTTGGCATCCCGAGCGGGCAGCTTGCTGGCTCAGTCATTAGCACTGCTGCCTCATGGTGCTAGAGACTTGGGTTCACTCCCAGTCTTGGGTAATTATCTGTATGGAATTTGCACATTCTCTGCATGGGTTTCCTCTTGGTGCTCTGTTTTCCTCCCACTGTCCAAAGGTGTGCAGCTTTGGTGGATTAGCGATGGGAAATGCAGGATTATGGGAATAGGATAGGGAGGTGTGTTTGGGTGTGATGCTCTTTGAAGGGTCAGTGCAGACTTGATGGGCTGAATGGTATCTTTCTGCACTGTAGGAATTCTATGATACCCATCTGGCATCCTGGAGCCCTATCCCCCTACCCAGCTGACAGCCTACACTCCCATAATACTTAACTTACAGTTTGGCTGTCAAAATAGCTGTCAGGACTTTAAATTTCAGAATACAGCAGCTGACTGCTGGGAAGAGGGGTCATGGTTTAGCTTCATCTGACAGTTCTGTATTACAAGGGAACTGTCAAAATGGAACTGTGTCTCTACATTTTTGAGACAGTCCTGAAAGGAGTTTCCTCTCAGAAATGTAGCGTTCCCTTGTTTTGTAAAAGAAGGCAGTGGGAATGGCAATCTGCGTAAGTTTGTTTTTTTTAGGACTTTGGCAATTAAACTAGTCGTATATGGGTTTAGTTTATTTCTGTAAAGGAATTTAAGTTTTAACTTGGTCAATCTTTTCACAACCATGATTTTAAACTATGTGTCAGAAAGCAAATGACTGAAGCCTTCCTAAATAGTTGGTTAAAGTTTGTCAATAGTCCAGAGTTTTATGACAGGAGAATAGCATAAAAGATAAGCCTTTAACTTAGCAGAATCTTGGATGAGCTAATATTTTTAAAAATCTAATTAAAGCTTTTGAATTCAGTTTGAAGAAGACCTGACTGAGGTCAAATGTAAGAATCATTTCTCCTATAAAAACGGAGTTTGGTCAGACTAGTTAAGGAAATAGATAATCTCAGTGAAAGAGTTCACTTTGCGAAAACTTCCAACCCAGGAACGTTTGGTTGGAACTCAGCAGCTATTAAAGCTGAAAAATTCTAAGATGTCAATGCTGTGTGGATTCAAGGAAAAACTTCACAGCTCACCAGGACCAGGATGGCATGGTGGCTCAGTGGTCAGTACTGCTTTCTCACAGTGCCAGGGACCTGAGTTTGATTCCAGCTTTGGGTGACTGTCTGTGTAGAGTTTGCACATTCACTCCATATCTGCGTAGGTTTCCTCTGGGTGCTCCGGTTTCCTCCCACAGTCTAATGTTGTGCAGGTCGGATGGATTGGCCATGTTAATTTGTACATAATTTCCAGGGATGTGCAGACTAGGTGGGTTAGCCATGGGAAATGCAGAGTTGCAGGGATGGGGTAGGTCTGGGTGGGATTCTCTTTGGATGGTTGGTGTGGACTCGATGGACTGAATGGCCTGCTTCCACACTGTAGGGATTCTGTGATTTCTGTATGAAGTGAAATAAGGCAGTTATGGTAATTTACAGATTTCACAGAGAAGGAAACGTTCTCTAGATTTTGATTGACTGTAAAATAATGGTGCTGGAGAGAGGATGGAATTTTGTTTGGCCCCAGTTTTGAAATTTTTGAAATTGCTTTAAATTTAGATAGCTTGGTTTGTGTTATTTTATTTCCCTTATGTCATAATTTGTGTGTTTTATTGCTAAAACCAAATCTATAATCTTGCGTGTTTATGTTTCCGTGAAAGACCACCATATTAAAGAGAAACAAAATATCAAGCCATATTTCTTTCTGGGATCTGACTTATCCAGTCGTAACATCAGCTGGGATCTTAACAATACATACAATTAAAGACACTCGGGATAGCATAAAAATTATATAATAGGCAAAGAGAGGAGTCCAGTTACTGCTGAAGTAAGAGAAGGAAAACTATTTGAGAAGATTAGTAACTGCACTGGAATGGTGGTCCACGATGCAGTGTGAAATTTAATTACCTTCAACTATTTGTTACACAGAGTGATACCATTGGGATCCCAATGGGCTCTTGTGGCACATAGTAGTATCCCTATCTCTCAGCTATGAAGCCCAGGTTCAGGTCTCATTTGCTCCAGAGTTGTGTAATAACATCTCTAAAAGGGTTGATTAGAAAATATCTCCCAAATTGAGTCACAAGGTGACATTCTGAGGCACAAAAGCAGAAGTTGCTGGAAAAGTTCAGCAGGTCTGGCAGCATCTGTGAAGAGAAAATCAAAGTTAACGTTTCAGATCCGGTGACCCTTCCTCAGAACCTCAGACATTTTGAGGTCACGAGCTCTGATCCAGCAATGCTAGCCAAGTTGGAACAGCTTTGCTCCATTTTTAACAGGACCCTACTTTCTCGGTTTTCACTGAGGGATTGCGGCAATTTTGAAACCTCTAAAACTGGTTGCAGTGGAAGAAAGTTTGAGAAGCACTGGTCCAGGATCAAAATCACTCCTAGCAGTTTCCGGGCATTAAGGTGCAAAAGGACCAAAATTCATTTTGAGCTTTTGATCTTATTTGCATTATATTATTTCCACCGATTTTAATACATTCTGAGCAAGCTATAATTTTGATATTGAGTCAGTCAATAGGCTGTCTGATTTGGGTGTGTTCAAAGAACTCAGTTAATAGTTATGATATTTCTTTAAAAATATTTAGGCCATGTGTTTTTCACTTGGTCAACTTGACAAGGCCAATGAGATTTTCAACATTGACAGCCACTGTGTCAGCCTCAATAATCATTGTGCTCGCAGTACCTCTAATGATCTGTGAATGGCGCTGTCTGGTCTATAACATCATCAGCTGTTCCTTGATGTGTGTTTTAGTTGCAAGTTGTAGAATCATAAAATGGTGGCACCACAGAAGGATGCCGATCAGCCACAGTCATGTTTGTGTCAGCTCTCTGCCAGTCCTTCACTCTTTCCCCATAAACTTACAATTTTCTTCCATTTGGGTGATTACCCAATCCTCTTGTGAAAGTCACAGTACAATCGGTCTTCACCAGACTCTCAAGCACTGTATTCCAGGTCCTTTAGCCACATGTAATGCTTTTCTCATGGTTTCCCAATCGACATAAATGAGTGTCTTCTGGTTCCCAGTCTTTCTGCTATTGGATACAATTTCTCTGTCTGTGTCTGGATCCCTTGTGGTTTTGAACATTTCTATCAAATTTCTTCTTCACCTGCTTTCCTCAAAGTAAAATAACTCTAGCTTGTCTATCTTGTTAACGTAGCTAAAGTCCTTCACCTCTGGAACTATTCTTGTAGATATTTTCTACACTCTCTCTAAAGCCTCGCTGTAAAGTCAAATGTCCAGAGATGAACACATCAGGATACGAGTTACCAACTCTTTAGAAACAGGCTGAGAGGCAACAGGGATGGTAAAATAGCATTGGAAGACATTTTGCCAGCGTTAGGAACATCAGTGGCATAGCTGCCCACCACATAATCAATTGTGGGAATTAAGTATCCAAATATGGATCACTCTGGCATTTTCACAGACCACAAAACAATTACTTAAAAACCGCCCATGACAAAAGATTTATCATAGAGTCTGTGCAATTATATTCTCTGCGTCTATAAAGCTTAAGATGCTACATGCTTCTTTAAACATTTTCCCATCACGTCCTGCCAACTTTAATGATTTGTGCAATTGCACTTCCAGGTCCTTCTGTGCCTGCATCTCTTTTAGAATTATAGCCTTTTCTATATATTGCCTCTCTTTGTGCTACTTTTCTGCATTAAGTTTCAAATGCCAAACATCCACCCATTCCAACAGCCTAGCTATGTCCTCTTCAAATCTATCATTTTCTTTTTTACAGTTCACAATGTTCCAAATTCTGTTACATCTGCAAATTTTGAAATCATGCTCCGTACTGAAATCTGGATCAATAACACGGTTCAAGAAGTTATGGGGATGTAGATGGCTACAGGTGGGGTGCTCTTCAGAGGATCCATGCAGACTTGATGGGCCTAATGGCCTCTATCTGTACTGTTGGGATTCTATGATTCTATGAAAAACACTGGTCTTAGGGCGACCCCCGTGGAACTCCAAAAACTGTTTATCACTACTTCCTGTTTTCTGTCACTCTGCCAATGTTTCACCCATGCTGCCATTGTCTCTTTTGTTTCATGGGTTTTAACATTGCTGACAAGCCCATTTAACTGAATGCCTTTAGGAAGTCCAAGTAGACCACAGATTTTTCCCTTTATCCTTTCATGGAATATGGGCACCACTGGCATGGCCAGGATGTATTCCCAGCCCTTATTGTCCTTGAATTAAGTGGTTTGCTCAGCCACTTCCAAGTGCATTTGAACAGCCAACCACATTGCTGTACATCTTGAGTTACATGGCAGCCAGATTGAACTAAGTTATTATATTTCCTTAAAGAGCATCAGACCAGATGGAATTTTGCAAAAATTGCTGATTTCTCATGCTCATTACTGAGGTTAGCTTTCAATTTCAGATTTTAATAAATGAACTCCAATTGCATGCTGTGGTATAGCCTGGACCTCTGGAATACTAGCCAATTGACATTACCACAAGACCACATCTAATCTGAAAAACTGAATGAGGAATTTAAACACAACTCTCTGCCCTTCAAAATTTCAGGTGGCCCTTTTTTTATTAATCGCTCATTCAATTGATGGTTAACTTTGTAATCCGTTCTCAAAGGCAGACTGTCCCTGTTAAAATGAAGCTGCACTGACACATTCACTTCCTTTATATCTAGTGTGAAATCAATTACATCACCTCCCTCTCCCAACCTCTCACAATTCTGAGACGATGCTAATATAGATTTATCGTGGTCTTCATTCAACTTGTCCGATCTCCATACAAAAGTTTTTCCAGTTTGTTACTCATTTTCCAAGCCGCACTGAAAAACCTTCATCCACCTATACACCTAAATCCCACATCCAATAACCTTCTGTTGTGTCATTTTTTTTATGGACTTGGTATTTCACCTCTGATTTTGTGTCCATCGATCACAATATTAATGTACATTCTTAGGACAGTGGTTTGCTTGTATTTTCTTTGTAAGTCTCAGGGCCCTTTATCTATATAACACAAGCTCTATTGCACGCAAACAAGGAGTAGGCCATTTGCCCTCTCGAGGCTGCTTCACCATTTTACATGATCATGGCTGATCTGACTGAGACCTCAAAACCACATTCCTGTGTACCCATTGACAACCCTTCACCCACTTTCCTTCAAAGTATCCATATTTGCCCTCAAAATGTCACCTTTTCAAGAAGAGAGTTTCAAAGACTCATGACCATATGTGAGAAAAACATTCGCCCCTAATTTAAATGGACAACTCCTTATTTTTAAACCATGACCCTTAGTTTTATATTCTTCCAAAAGAACAACCATCCTGTCCACTATATCCTGGCAAGGCCTCTTTGAGATCTTCTATGTTTCAATTGAGTTGCCTCTCACTTTTCTAAACTCCAGTGGATATATCCCCAGCCTATCATTTTTTTTCTTGTCCTGTCTGTTGTGTATCAGGAAAAGGAGGCCAAGGTGAGCACCATATCAAGGCCCCTGCCCTCTGCAGTGCAAGTCCAGGACAAATTTAACTCCTGATCATCATCTACATGACCCAATTGCCCAACTGAATCACACTGGAAGTGATGGCACGGCCAGGGGGCAAGAGGGTAACTTTAAGTGCTTGGAGGCCGAAAACCAGAACTGAAGGAAAAAAATGCTTCAACTGGGTCGAGGGCAGGGGATTCCAACAAGGCCTCATATTGAGGAAGGAGCACAGAATATTAGGGGCAGGGGAGGTTTGAGCTTTCCTTTTATAGCCTCTTTACACATTACTACTCCTTATTGGGCCAATAAAACAAGTCACCATAGTTCCATTTGACTTTTTGTTTTTTGTGATTTTTGTTTTAAACATGCATTTCTGTTTCTTCTGACATTACCTCAACTACAACTTTAGTCCTTATGGTTTTTCCCACTTTAAAAAAAAAATCAGGAATTGATGTTCAGGCCAGTGAAGACAAGTAAGTCTTTTTCTCACCTTTCTAGTATTCTGGTTGGTGATTAGTTCCATGGGCTACTCAGCTGGTTTGCAATGGAGAGTGATGCCAAAAGTCTGTGTTCAATTTCTGCACTGGCTGGGTTACCATGAAGGACTCTCCTTCCAAACTCTCCTCTCACCTGGGGTATGGTGAACCTCAGGTTAAACCACCACCAGTCAGCTCCATCAAGTGAGAGAGCTGTCAAGTGGAACTATGGTAACTTTTATTTTGTTGGCCCAATAAGGAGCAGTAATGTGTAAAGAGGCTATAAAAGGAAAGTTCAAGCCTCCCCTGCCCCTGACTCAACCCAAAACTTCAGCTTTCCTGTTCCTCTGATGCTGCCTGGTCTGCTGTGTTCCTCCAGCTCCACACTATGTTATCTCTGACTCCAGCATCTGCAGTTCTTGCTAAGTCGAATGAAATTTATTGTTGTTTTTGGGAAGACAGTCAAAAATACTTCCATTTCTGTTCCAACCACTCGGCATTGTTAATTAACTTCAGTGGGATATCTTGCAGAAAGAAATTAAGACACTGAGAAATTAACAATTTTACGCTAAAGAAAAGCAGGGAATAAAGAAGCAGAATGGAAAATGTTGTATTGGCAATGCAGCAAAGAACATAAAACATTGAGTGTAAGGATAGCAGAGGATAAAGCACTCAACATTTACAAGACTGGATTCCTTTCTAGAGTTTTTCCATCATCCTTGCTATATTGAGTCAACATTAAGAGAATTATGGTTAATGTGCACCTAATTGTGAAGTATTATATACACACTATTCAGAGGAAATTAAATGAGCTACCAAAGGGCACTAAAACTCGAAGCCAAATTACAGTCAAGGGAGGGAATAGACATCAATTTTCCACTCGAAACTCAGAGCTGTAATCCAGCAGAACATATTGAAAAATCACTGCGGTAGAAACAAAGCAGGATAGAATTTATTTCCATTCAATAAAAGAATGAATCAAGCTTGAAAGCAAATGAATTAGGACGATGGACTTTAGCCAGCACATAATAGAGAAAAGCTACCAGATACATCTTTGACGATAACAAGTTGCAATTACCTGCTTTTAATTCATTTGGATTCATATTTAATTTGCACAAGCATTTATAGACCACGGAAAACTACACTTAGCGGCCCACTAAACTAGCAGCAATCTTCTTGTTATATAAATGAGTGTCAGCTTTTAGGTATTCTGTGAGTTTTCATAGAATCATAGGATCCCTGCACTATGGAAGCAGGCCATTCGGCTCTCTGGATCCACACTGATTCTCCAAAGAGCATCCCACCCAGACAAATCCCCCTACCCTATCTCTGTAACCCTGCATATCCCATACTTAATCCACGTGGCTTACACATTTTTAGATTGTAGGAGGAAACCAGAACACCTGGAGGAAACCTGCACTGACACAGGACAGAACATGCAAACTGCACACAGACAGTTGCCCGAGGGTGGAATCAAACCTGGGTCCCTGGTACTGCGAGGCAGCAGTGTTAACCACTGAGCCACCATGCTACTCCGTTCAACTGAAATTAACTTGGATCAATGAGATCAGAGAAAATTAGGCATTATTTACCAGAGAAAAATAAGGTGATCACTTCAAGGATTGAAATATAAATATGCATTAACTATACATGCAGCCTCAATTAGTAACACAACAGTTCAGGTTCAGCAAGCATGGATGTCCAGGTAAAGTGCATGGGATTCTATAGGGCACAATTGAAAAGCCTGACTCATTGATGCAATAATTACTGGCTGTTGGCCCCTGATTATCATTGAAGTGGGAGATTTATGCTTTTTCCAGACAACTGCAGTTATGGTGGAGGGTTGAGTTTGGAATAAAGGCAAATATGAAGGCAATTATAAATTAACAGCAGGTCACAGTGACAAACAGGGAGGAAATTACAGTTAATGTGCACCTAATTGTGAAGTATTATATACACACTATTCAGAGGAAATTAAATGAGCTACCAAAGGGCACTAAAACTCGAAGCCAAATTACAGTCAAGGGAGGGAATAGACATCAATTTTCCACTCGAAGCTCAGAGCTGTAATCCAGCAGAGCACATTGAAAAATCACTGCGGCAGAAACAAAGCAGGATAGAATTCATTTCCATTCAGTTAACAGGGCAGATGTAGAAGCACACATTGGGCACAACAGCATTGGCTAAAAAGAGATAATTAGCTGGTACCTGGATAAATACAGAATGACTCTTAGCATTAGTTTGCTTATAAGATAGAAACACGCTAAAGTTTGCGTGCATAACATGACCATATTTAAATTGCCGTACAAAATCAGATATTTGTCTAATGCTAATACAAAGTGGAATTGTGAATGGATGTTACAGACGATGGACAAAAGTCAACTGATCTCTGCTTGGCTTCAAGAAAACATTTCTGCTGATGTGTTGTTCAAACATTTACATCCCAAGCAAAGAAAATCCTTCTTTTATCTTCACTTCCAGCTTTTTTTTTACTTTTGTTCCCATATCTGGAAGATCTCTTATGTTTAACTGAATATTGTTTTCCATCACCAAGTCACCCACAGCAGGTGGGACTTAAACCCCTGGTCTCTTGGTTTAGGGGCAGGGACACTGCCACTGCACCACAAGAGGGCCCTACTACCTCCACTATTTTTCTTTGTTTGTTCTCTGTTCAACAAGAGGGCCCCATCAAGAAGTTCATCACTTTTTGTGTGTGTTTAATAACCTAAGAATGCTCAGCAGTAATGTTTATGCTTGCTACAAATCACCCGTGGTTGTTTTTTTTATCTATGTTCTATATGGTGAAATATTAAAAAGACACCATTGTGCAGAGACATTATTATACAATTTTTCCACACTCAGGAAAACACCCATGTGGCTAATGAAACGTGAACAAACAAAGCCTTTTAAGGGCAATGTTATCATCTGAAAAGTGAGGGGGGGGGAAGGGTAGGGGGAGAAGGAGGAGACTATGTCAAAATGGAGTTGGGGGGAAATAAAGCACTCTATCTACCGTGGTGCCCACCTCTCCCTAAAGGCATCAAGAACATTGGTGGAAACTGCGTGTTTCCTCTCCGAGAACTGCTGGACGTCCACTGCCATCCTGCTTGCCAATTCTTGTAGCAATATCCAGCCCAAGCCTCTGCCACCCAGCACATCACCTTCAAAACCATGATTCCAACAAAGCCCATCTCCAAACTACGAGATCTACGTCTCTGCTACCTATTCTGCAACTGGATCCTCAATTTATTGACCTGCAGATCTGCAATCAGTAAGGACTGGCAAAAACACTTCCTCCACAATAATCCTTAACCAGTGCCCCATAAGGCTGCATCGTTAGCCACTTACTATGCTCCTTACATGGTTACAACTGTGTGACCAAATTCTGCTCTAACTCCATTTACACTTTTGCTATTGACAACACTGTAGTGGGTCTGATCTTAAAAAATGATGAGACAGAGTACAGTGAAGTGATAGAGAGCTTAGTGGCATGATGTAAAAACAACAATCTCTCCCTCAATGTCAGCAAAATGAAGGAGCTAGTCATTGACTTCAGGAAGCAGAGTGGAGGACATGTCCCAGTCTGTATCAATGGTGCTGAAGTAGAAATGGTTGAGACCTTCAAGTTCCTCAGAGTAAATATCACCAACAACCTGTCCTGGTCTGTCCACATGGATGTTATGGTCAAGAAAGCATGCCAATGCCTCTACTTCCTCAAAAGGCTAAGGAAATTTGGCATGACCGCAATGACTCTTACCAATTTCTATAGTGCATCATAGAAAGCATCCTATCCAGCTTGGTACAGCAACTGCTCTGCCCAAGAACGCAAGAAATTATAGACAGTTGTGAATGCAGTCCAATCCACCACGCAAACCAGCCATCCATCTTCTGACTCCATCTATACTTCCCACTGCCTCAGGAAAGCAGCTAACATAATCAAAGACCCCTTCCACCCTCTTCCATCGAGCAGAAAATACAAAAGTTTGAAAATGCATACCAGCAGATTCAAGTACAGCTTCTTCCACACTGTTATTATACTTTTGAGTGGACCTCTCAAATATTAAAATTGATCTTTCTCTGTAGCTGGAACACTATATTTTGTATTCTGTTCTATTATCCTGATGTACTTATGGAAGGAATGATTTGCCTGGATAGCATACAAAACAATACTTTCCATTGTATCTCAGTACATGTAATAATAATAACAATACGTTGCATCTAACCAGCCTTTTATTTTACTTATTTTGTTCAATGTTGTTTAATCTGATTTTTTAAAAAGCTCTTTTTAAGAATTTCAAAGGAATACAAGGCCAGTCTGAGTAATCTGCCCTTATTTTGGATGTGCTGTAATTTAAGAAAATAGTTCACAGCAATCTGCAGGTATCCCAGCACTATTGGACACAAGGAGGCAGGTTAACTCTTCCCAGGACCACTGCACAATTTCCATAACCCTGATGACAGAGTCCTGAAGGACAAGGTCTGGTATTCCAAGAGAAAACAAGTTTGAAATTGGATACTGGAAATGAGTCATAAATCATTTCAGATGCTTGGTCTTGATTGAGGCCAAACATTCTCAAACCATCTTCCTTACAACTTTGAAGCTCAGCAAGCTACACTTTGCTAGAATGGAATGGAGATTTCAGGAGGTCTTGGAGATTATTCCTTATCATTTTAGTTCTTTATTATTGCATCGGTTTAAATTTTCCTTGGTTAACAGAAACTGAAAGCTGACCTTAACTCATTGTTCCAGGGAATACCTTCTACTCCAAAAACTGCAGCCCTACCCTTATCAGATTAATTTCTCTCAAAAAATCTCCAAGTGGCAGAAGAAAAGCTCCCAAAGAGATGGCGACCAGCCACAAAGGGCATTCTGGACCTTGGATGATCTTCCTATGCATATTCACAGAGAAGGAATCTACCACTCATATCATTCACTTCTTTAAATTTGAGACTTTGAGCCTTCCTATACCTTTGGATTCAGGTGGTGCTATTCCTGTCTTTTTTGAGGAGAATCAGTCCTTTCGATAAGAAGGTAAAGGAAAAAGAAAGTAATCTACTTATTTCATAGAAGCAACCAAGGAAATACTGCTATGGCAAATGCTGTTATAGTCATGATGAAGAAATTCTTCAGAGTACACTGGGAACTGAGAATTGCTGGGGAGCTTGAACAGAACCATTTACTAGTACAGCCACTACTGAAATGAAGTGAAACTTCAAAAACATGCTGCAGTAAGGTGACCACAGGATGTGAGGTCTCTTGACTTATTGAGTTAGAAAGAGATCATCAATCATGCAGGAAACAGGTCTTAGAGCTTCAACACTCAGCTCCTAATCAAGATAGCCTCTGAATATCTACTTGCCCTTTCCCTTGCTGTTGACCTTCTTTCTTTTTGCTCTTATGATCTCTATCCTGCAATACCCATCCCACCATCACTTAGCTGTGGCCTGGGCCCTCTGTGATCCTCATCCTTGAGTCTGTGTACATCACCTAAATGTAAACAATGAAGGGTTGCCAGCCAGCCACTGATTGGCCTCTTGAGAGGGGGGACTTCCATTTCTGGAGATCCTTTGGCAGTACAGATTTGATGGGCTGAAGGGCCTCTTCTGCATTATATCATTCTATCATTCTATGTTTGTATGATCTCAGAGATGTCTCACCACTGCCTTGTTAAGTACCTGGATTTAGCCAAAATGCAGTGACACAGGCCTCTCGCCATTCATCAAGTGTTATACACATCAGAGCCCATCCTGTAATTATAAATGCTTATCTTTAGTGTTAAAGCGAGTTTTAGCTGTTCCTCAATTTGTACCAAGTCACCACTGTTAAACATACAAAAGTAAATATCATAAAGCAATATTTAAGAGAAATAGAAACTGCAATTACTGGAAAAGCTCAGCATGTCTGGCAGCATTTATTGTGAGAAATCAGAGTTTCAGGTCTAGTGACCCTTCCTGAGAACCCAGGAATGGTCACTAGCCCCAAAACCTTAACTCTAATTTCTCTTCATAGATGCTGCCAGATCTGCTGAGATTTTCCAGTAATTTCTGGTTTTGATTCTGATTTACAGCATCCACAGTTCTTTCAGTTTTTATTCAAGGGAAATATGTTTTTAAACACTCATATGCTAGCTCATGGCAGACTTCTTGTTTGACAACATACAAACAGGTTTCATTTGAAATTCTGGAGAAAATTTCTCATAAAACAAGCACAACTTTGGGAGCAATTTGTCAGAATCAACGATTTAATCCAAGTGGAAATTTTTCCTCTAACCAAACCTGAAGTCCACATTATTGTAAATGTGTTTATAATGAATAATTCTACAACCATAATGAAACTGTACAAATGCTCTTTTATATTTAATTCAGGCTAGAGCTTTAATTGGAACATTATGTTGATAAAGTGCAAAATAATGGTACAATGATTAAATGCCAATTGTGGATTTAGAGAGTTTTCTGATTTTACTACAGATTACCATCATTGTCAATTTTTAGTTTCTGTCAATATATGTTTATACACGTTATATATCACTACACAATTCGCTCCTGTTGTTCTGTGTCAGGTTCTGGTTAGTAACAGCAATGATTCACATTGAGCACTGCTCTTTCATCCATCATTGGGATAGTTCAGGGGAAAAGAATATCCAACCATTTGCTGACAAACCCTCTTATGCAAAGATACAGCAGCCACACGCATGATCAATAAAACCTTTCAATCTCTATTCTGTGGCCGTATGCTCTTTATAGAGTTCCTGATGAAATAACTCACCTGGAGATGTTAGCTGGCAAATAAAAGAGTTGGTTGCTTTCTGAAGCAATTAATGGAAAGCTGGCTCTCTGGAGAATTTTATCAGCTGCTGCAAGCCAGTAATGGTTAGGCCCTTGCCTTTACAAAATGGCACCAAGTAAGTAAGCACAACGTAAGACCACCTGCACCTGCAATACTCAGGCCTCCTTTCTAGCTGTTCGCTTTAATGAATGTCCCATTGTTAAGGGCCTCTGCGCAGGATGCAATTGGCCTCAACAAGTTAAATAAATTTCTTTTCAGTCAATGTTTCTTGAATTGTGCTCAGTGCAGAGAAAGCTCTGGCTTCCCCATTTTGATGACGCAAAGAGATGCTGCTTTTTTTAAAGGTCTCTCAATCTGAAATCAAGTTTGTTTGATACATTTTCCAAGTAACTCTAAAAGGATCACTGCTAAATTCCAGCTGTATTACTTGCTTTATGACAGTTTTTTGCAGTAGTAACACTGTGTGAGTGTGTTGTGTGTGTATGTGTGTGTGTATGTGTGTGCGTGTGTGTGCGTGTGTGTGTGTGTGCGCGTGTGTGTGTGTATGTGTGCGTGTGTGTGTGTATGTGTGTATGTGTGTGTGTATGTGTGTGTATGTATGTGTGAGTGTGTGTGTGTGTGTGAGAGTGTGTGTGTGTGCATGTGTGTGCGTGTGTGTGTGTGTGTGTGTGTAGATATTATATATCCTTCCATTTGAAGCATGCCCCAGATAAAGAAATTATTCAAATTCTTCATTCCACTCTATAATCAAATGGTGGAATGTGTAGGTAGCTTATACTTTAAAGGAGAGAGACAACTGAAGCAAGTGCATATTTTTCACAAAATTTATTAGACTTTGTTGACAGCACATGGAAAGACTTGTGAAAATAACAATTTCAACATATTAATTTCTCTAGAATTATGGATGTTCCACCATTTGAACTTTTATAACTAAGGGTCAGATCAGTCTATTTCTGAATGGGGAAGAATTACTTAATAACTCTCTGAAAGGCCACTCAGATTGATAATTCACCCAATCATGTGGGGAGGTAGTGGAGTAGTGTTAATTTCACTGAGATGGTAATCCAGAAGCCTGGGCCAATGTTCTGGGCTTCGAATCCCAGAACAGATTCAACAGTGTCCACAACTCAGAAGAATTTCATTGGCTGTGAAGCACTTTGAGTTATGTAAGAAGTTCCACATAAGTGCACGTTATTTCTTCACATAAACCTGTCATCTTGGCTGAGGTAATTACAAAGATTTTGACACATACTTCTGATGCGCATTTTCATTTATTTACAGAACAATCTAGACCAGTTGATATGATGATGGAGTACTGTATACTGCTGAGCTAAATCTGCCGGTAACAGATTTTTCCTTTCATTGAAAGTGTTGAAGAAAAATTCAGCATGTTCTATAAAGATGAGATTGCATTTTCTGTGAGTTGCTATGGCAATGCTTAACATCCAGCTAATGAAGACAGATATGAACCCTTAATTAATTAAACATCATTCCTACTAATTTATTATTACCACCCATTTCTATACTTAGAATAAACAGGCAGAAAAGAAACTTTAAAGGTAAATTAGCAAGAAGTATAAAAAAAGTAAGAGCTTCTTTAAATAAATATCAAGGAAGAGAGTGGCCAAAGTGAATATAGGCCCCCTTAGAGAATGAGCCTGACGAAATAATAATGGATAATAAAGTAGTAATAAGGAAAAGATCCAAAAGCTCCATTAAAGATTTAGATACCTACCACTCCACAAATTAATATTATTTCATAAGCATTTATTTGGAGCAATTTGCTCCATCAGCATGGGCATTCTTGAGTCTCTTTGTACAAATGAATTAAAGCAGTATTATCTTTTCCAATCCACTGCATCATTTCCTTCATCAGTATATAGGTACAAAAAGGCAGCTGGTGGGGTTCCTATTGAACCCTATAGCTAGGGGAAGGTTATCAAAAGTAAGGAATTTATTGAGACTTCATTATAACTTTTTGATTGTGCCAATATACAGTACGCCAAGCATTTCTTTTCAACTTGAGGGCGGGCAGGGAACTTTCTCCCATGACACAAGGTGTAAACTTTCCAAAGGATCTCACAAATAATAATCACACTGGAGAAAGCTGAAAAAATGAACCTGAAGCTGACAAGTTACCAAAAGCACAAAGACAACTCTTCTTTCCTTCACTCACACTCAACAACTTCTCTTTCAATTCCTCCCACTTCCTACAGACAAAGGGGGTAGCCATGGGTACCCGCATGGGCCCAAGCTACGCCTGCCTCTTTGTAGGTTACGTGGAACAATCCCTCTTCCGTACCTACACCGGCCCTAAACCCCACCTCTTCCTCCGTTACATTGATGACTGTATCGGCGCCGCCTCGTGCTCCCACGAGGAGCTCGAACAGTTCAT
>NC_063363.1:22822809-22885986 GCF_021869965.1 Rhincodon typus | reverse complement strand
CTCCAGCATCTGCAGTTCCTACTATCTCTGACTCAAAGAGTAAGTTATTTACACCTATTTAAAATTTAATTGGATGTGAATATGAAGATTGTTTAACTAGGAAATGATAAAAATGTCTGATTATTTACGTGTATTTCCTGATTAAATTTTTTTTTAATACCAATTTCTCTTTCTTTCCTCTTTTGTTTTGAATTTTTCCTCTTTTGTTTTGGAACAAGTTGTCTACACAAAGAAGCACTTGCAGTGCAAGGAAAAAAAATCAAGGCTGAGGATTGGTCCAAGTATCAGCGCTTGATGCAATTTGCTGTCGCACTGAAACCTCCATTCTCTTTTTCCCTCACATAGATGAGCTCAACCAACCTAAGCCAAGGCATTCCACTTCAACAACACCAACTTGGATAGCATCTTTAATATACAATCTGATACACTTCACAGGTGTATTATAAAACAAAATATAAAACAGAGCCAGAGAAGTAAATACATTGTTAGCTGAGCAAAATGTGAAAATAGAGGAGTGTCTTAAAGGAGGAAAGCAAGGTAGAGATGTAATGAGGTGTAGGGAGGTAGCTTCACTGCTAATTGATTGGCACAGTAGACTTGACGGGCCAAATGGCCATACCTGTTCATATGCTCCCATGATTAAAATCAAAGGTGCTCAGGAGTTTGGAATTAGATGAGCACAGAAGTGAGGCTGAAGGAAACTGAAGAGAGAGAAGAAAATAGTCAGCATGTCAGGCACCATCTTTGGAGAAAGAAACTGAACTAACATTTCAAGTTTCTTAAAGATGCTCCCTTTTAAGAACATTATGAATTCATGCTGCTCAACTTTTAAAAATAATTGTTTTAATCTTTCATCTTAAAGAATGCAAGATCATGACATGAAATATTAACTGGAAACAAAAACAGAAATTGCTGGAAATGCTCAGCAGGTCTGGCAGAATCTGTGAAGAGAAATCAGAGTTAATGTTTTGGGTGCGGTGACCATTCTTCTGTTCTCCTCATCAGAGCAGATGTGGCAGAGACAGAGGAATTGGGAAAATGAGAATGAGTTTTGCAGGATACAGAGTGGGAGCAGGTGTAGTCAAGGTAGCTATGGGAGTCTGTGGGTTTATAGTAAATGTGAGTGTGTAAACTCGAGCCAGAAATGGAAATGGAGAGGTCACGAAAGGGGAGGGAGGTGTCTGAGATAGACCAAGTGAATTTGAGGGCGGGGTGGAAGTTGTTAGCGAAGTCAATGAACTGCTCCAGTTCAGCCTGGGTGCAGGATGCAGCACCGATTCAGTCATTGATGTAACAGGGAAAGAGTTGGGGAACAGTACCTGTGTACGTAGTGAAGACGGACTGTTTGACATATCCGACAAAGAGACAGGCGTAGCTGGGGCCCATGCGAGTGCCGATGGCAACCCCCTGGATTTGGATAAAGTGGGAAGAATTGAAGAAAATGTTATTAAGGGTGAGGACTAGTTAAGTGAGGCAGAGGAGGGTATTGGTGGGCGATGATGGATTGGATGGGTCTATTGGAGAGGAAAAGACTGACGCCTTCCAGGCCATCCTTGTGGGGTATGGACATGTATAGGGATTGCATATCCATAGTAAAGATGAAATGCAGGAGGCAAGGGAACTTGAAGTTACGAAAGAGATGGAGAGTATGATTTGTGTTCCGGGTGTAGGTGGGGAGTGCCTGGACTAAGGGGGAGAGAATAGAGTTGAGGTAGGAAGAGATGAGTTCAGTGGTGCAGGAGCATGCGGTGAAGATGGGTTGGCCGGGGTAGTTGGTCTTGTGGATAATGGGGAGCAGGTAGAACTGGGCAGTGCGGGGCTGGGGGACTGTAAGGCTGGAGGCTGTGGAGGAGAGGTCACCGGAACAGATGACGTCATGGACAGTGAGGCAGATGGTGGCTTCAGGGACCATGGTGAGGTTATGGTCAAGGAAGAGGTAGGACTTCGTTTTGGGAGTTGGCGTTCAGCCTCTGAGATATAGAGGTCCATCCTCCCAGAATTTTATTGAATTCAATTTTCTCCGTCTGCCATAGTGGGATTTGAACCCAGTCTGCAGAACACTAACCTGAGGTAACGAGGTGTAGAGCTGGATGAACACAGCAGGCCAAGCAGCATTAGAGAAGCAGGAAGGCTGACGTTTTGGGTCGAGACCCTTCTTCAGACATGGGGGAGGGGAAGGGGATTCTGAAATAAATAGGGAGAGAGGGGGAGGTGGACAGAAGATGGATAGAGGAGAAGATAGGTGGAGAGGAGACAGACAGGTCAAAGAGGCGGGGATGGAGCCAGTAAAGGTGAGTGTAGGTGGGGAGTTAGGGAGGGGATAGGTCAGTCCAGGGAGGACGGACAGAGATGAGGTTAGTAGGTAGGAGATGGGCATGGGGCTTGAGGTAGAAGGAGGGGATAGGTGGGAGGAAGGACAGGTTAGGGAGGCGGGGATGAGCTGGGCTGGTTTTGGGATGTGGTAGGGGGAGGGGAGATTTTGAAGCTTGTGAAGTCTGCATTGATACCATTGGGCTGCAGGGTTCCCAAGCGAACTTTGAGGTGCTGTTCCTGCAACCTTCGGGTGGCATCGTTGTGGAACTGCAGGAGGCCCAAATGGACATGTCGTCTGAGGAATGGGAGGGGGAGTTGAAATGGTTTGCGACTGGGAGGTGCAGTTGTTTAGTGCGAACCGAGTGTAAGTGTTTTGCAAAGCAGTCCCCAAGCCTCTGCTTGCTTTCCCCAATGTAGACGAGGCCACAACGGGTACAGCAGATATAGTATACCACATTGGCAGATGTGCAGGTGAACATCTGCTTGATGTGGAAAGTCTTCTTGGGGCCTGGGATGCGGGTGAGGAGGGAGGTGTAGGGGCAGGTGTAGCACTTCCTGCGGTTGCAGGGAAAAGTGCTGGGTGTGGTGGGGCTGGAGGGGAGTCTGGAGCGGACAAGGGAGTCATGGAGAGAGTGGTCCCTCCGGAAAGCAGATAAGGGTGGGAAGGGAAAAATGTCTTTGGTGGTAGGGTCGGATTGCAGATGGCGGAAGTGTTGGAGGATGATGCGTTGGATCCGGAGGTTGGTGGGGTAGTACGTGAGGACGAGGTGGATTCTGTTTTTCTTGTTATTGCGGGGAGAGGGTGTGAGGGATGAGTTGCGGGAAATGCAGGAGACACGGTCGAGGGCGTTCTCGACCACTGTAGGGGGGAAGTTACGGTCCTTGAAAAACGAGGACATCTGAGATGTATGGGAGTGGAATGCCTCATCCTAGGAGCAGATGCAGTGGAGGCGAAGGAATTGGGAATAGGGGATGGCATTTTTGCAGAAAGGTGGGTGGGAGGAGGTGTATCCTAGGTAGCTGTGGGAGTTGGTGGGCTTGAAATGGATATCGGTTTCCAGGTGGTTGCCAGAGATGGAAACAGAGAGGTCCAGGAAGGAGAGAGAGGTATTAGAGATGGTCCAGGTGAACTTAAGGTTGGGGTGGAAGGTGTTGGTGAAGTGGATGAACTGTTCGATCTCCTCGTGGGTGCACAAGGCGGCGCCGATACAGTCATCAACATAACGGAGGAAGAGGTGGGGTTTAGGGCCAGTGTAGCTATGGAAGAGGGATTGTTCCACGTAACCTACAAAGAGGCAGGCATAGCTTGGGCCCATGCAGGTACCCATGGCCAACCCCTTTGTCTGTAGCGAGTGGGAGGAATTGAAAGAGAAGTTGTTGAGGGTGAGGATGAGTTCGGCTAAGCAGATGAGGGTGTCAGTGGAGGGGGACTGGTTGGGCCTGCAGGACAGGAAGAAGCAGAGGGCCTTTAGGCCATCTGCATGGGGAATGCAGGTGTGTAGGGACTGGACGTCCATGGTAAAGATGAGGTGTTGGGGACCGGGGAATTGGAAGTTTTGGAGGAGGTGGAGGGTGTGGGTGGTGTCACGGACGTAGAAAGGGAGTTCCTGGACCAAGGGGGAGAAAATGGAGTCGAGATAGGTGGAGATAAGTTCGGTGGGGCAGGAGCAGGTGGAGACAATGGGTCGACCAGGGCAGTCAGGTTTGTGGATTTTGGGAAGGAGAAAGAAGCAGGCAGTGCAGGGCTGGGGAACGATGAGGTTGGAGGCTGTGGGTGGGAGGTCACCTGAGATGATGAGGTTGTGGATGGTTTGGGAGATGATGGTTTGGTGGTCGGGGATGGGGTCATGATCAAGGGGGCGGTAGGAGGAGGTATCAGAGAGTTGGCGCCTGGACTCGGCTATGTAAAGGTCAGTGCGCCATACTACAACTGCATCTCCCTTGTCCACGGGTTTTATGGTGAGGTTGGGATTGGAGCAGAGGGAGCGGAGGGCTGCACGTTCTGTGGGGGAGAGGTTTGAGTGGGTGAGAGGGGTGGAGAGATTGAGGCGATTGATGTCACGACGGCAGTTGGAGATGAAGAGGTCGAGGGAGGATAGGAGGCTTTGGGGTGGTGTCCAGGAGGAGGGGGTGTGTTGGAGGCGGGAGAAGGGGTCAGTAGAGGGAGGGTTAGGCTCACGATTGAAGAAGTAAGCGCGGAGGCAGCAGAAAAACTGTTCAACATCCAAGCGTGAGCGGTATTCGTTGATGTGTGGGTGGAGGGGGACACGTATGCTCGGTTCACACTAAACAACTGCACCTCCCAGTTGCGAACTATTTCAACTCCCCCCCATTCCTCAGACGACATGTCCATCCTGGGCCTCCTGCAGTGCCACAACGATGCCACCCAAAGGTTGCATGAACAGCACCTCATATTTCGCTTGGGAACCCTGCAGTCCAATGGTATCAATGTGGACTTCACAAGCTTCAAAATCTCCCCTCCCCCTACCGCATCCCAAACCCAGCCCAGCTTGTCCCCACCTCCCTAACCTGTTCTTCCTCCCACCTATCCCCTCCTCCCACCTCAAGCCACACCCCCATCTCCTACCTACTAGCCTCATCCCGCCCTCTTGACCTGTCCGTCCTCCCTGGACTGACCTATCTCCTCCCTAACTCCCCACCTACACTCATCTTTACTGGCTTCAACCCCGCCTCCTTGACCTGTCTGTCTCCTCTCCACCTATCTTCTCCTCTATCCATCTTCTGTCCGCCTCCCCCTGTCTCCCTATTTATTTCAGAACCCCCTTCCCCTCCCCCATTTCTGAAGAAGGATCTGGGCCCGAAATGTCAGCTTTCCTGCTCTTCTGATGCCTGCTGTGTTCATCCAGCTCTACACCTTGTTATCTCAGATTCTCCAGCATCTACAGTTCCTGCTATCTCATTAACCTGAGGTACTGGATTGTAGTGTCTCGCAACATTGTCACCATGACACCAGCTCCTCAAATATAACTGTTGTCAGAAATACATTGTGAACAATAAAAATGAAGTTTACAAGCAAATGTTCTTCAGCTATTTCAGACTTCCTGAAATGCGTTACTCCTGTGATAATCTAGACTAACATCTACCTCTCTCCTTCAAAATGTTCTTTAAAACCTACCTCTTGAATGAGCTTTCAGTCATTTGTGTTCCCTTATATGGCTTAGTGCCAAATTTTGTTTGCTAGCACTCCAGAGACGTGCCTTGGGATTTTTTTGACGGTGTTATATATATATAAGTTAGTGTTGTACTGCTGTTTAAAACATTTCTGAAATAAATCATCAAATTAAAAGCAGAGCAAATCACAGCCATTTTAATTTGGCTGCACTTCTATTGATGCTGCTTGGATCAGCAAACAGCAAATTACAATTCTGATCTATCACTATCAAAATGTGCTGTTTTCTACAAACATCAATACTGACTCATAAATATCACTACATAATTCTGATTTGAATGATATAGAAATACTATCATTTGTCATTGTTTGTAAGCCCAGGCATTAATAACTCCCATCATTCTGAAGTGCAAAGAGATCAAGTGCAGGACACACAAATAGAGGTGCAAATTTTCTGTAATTAAAGTGATAACCAGATTGAGCGATGGATGATGTATTCACATTCTCAGCGCAGTCCTTTGTGCAGTATGAGCAAACATTGGAAATGGTGCTGTCAATGACATGGATTTTCTAACTTTTAAAATTAATCGACATTGTTACCAAGACTATTCAAAGTGGATAGATGTGTAATCCATGTGATCCAACAGTCTTAGAAACAAGGTGCAACTAGCTAATGTACTAGTACTTAATTGCTATTGTGCAATAAACTACATCTTGTTAAGGCTACCAGCTCTTTTTGTTAAGATTCACAGGTGGTTGTTTCTGTACCACTGTAAATCAAATAAATCCTTATATCCAAGGTTCAAGTCCCACCTGCTCCAGATGTGAGTCATAACAGGGCTCAATTGCAGGTTGAACAAGTTCATCAAAAATATCAAAACCCTTTGACTCATTTAAAACAGTGAACTGTGTGGAATGGTGGCAGCGTCCTGCCACACAAAATACCACATATTAATATAATAAATGCAATGGAGTCTCTTAGCTGATTTATGTTATAAATTAAACAGTCTGTTTCATAACATATCTTAGCATTCTTTGGATTGCTTTTGCATACATACTTAGAATCTGCTCAAAGATTGTGTTTCATTGGCAGAAACAAAAAAGGCTGAAAACAAGCAGAAAATCTACTTTAACTTTTAACTATTGGCACAAAATGGTGGAAGGCACTGATAAATTATTTTCCTCCTAATGTTTCTCTGTAGTCCACGGCCTGTTTATTGCACTGTGCAGTAATTGATATATGGCAGTGCAGGCATGAAACTTAGAAGGAACATTTAAGTCAAACCACTTTTAAGGGTAAGATGGTTGCATATGCATTAAATAAAAACTTTGAAGAAATAAAAGTTCACAGAACGAAATGTGGATGATAATCAATGCTTTCTAATTGTACCAATTTTCTACATTTAATTAACAAACACATTCTTGTGCATCTGTCTGGAAAAATAACTCCAAGTTCCAGTTGCCTGCCACTTCAACACACCACCGTGTTCTCCCATGCCAACATTTCTGTCACAGGCTTGCTGCAATGTTCCAGTAAGCATCAGTGCAAGCTGAAAGAACAACATCTCATTTTCTGCTTGGGGACCCTGCAACTTCTGGGATTCAACACTGAGTTCAATAGAGAGCCTGATTCCATCACTGATATAACAAGGTGTAGAGCTGGATGAACACAGCAGGCCAAGCAGCATCAGAGGAACAGGAAGGCTGACGTTTCGGGCCTAGACCCTTCTTCAGCTCTACACCTTGTTATCTCAGATTCTCCAGCATCTGCAGTTCCTACTATCTCTGATTCCATCACTGCTTGTTTTCTTTTACCCAGCCCCTATCATGATATAGGTTGCTTTTAGCACAGTCCCTCTTTCTCATGAAGTCTTAATGTCATTATCACATTACATGGGTTGCATTCAGTACAGCTCACCCATTTTCTCCTACCCTTAGCTCTTATGATCACTTATTCAGCTTTTCTTCTCTCCTGGCCTCCTGTCTTTATTCTCATTGTTAATTTACCCTTTTCAAATCACTCTCTCTCCGAGCTCCATCTCCACCTATATACTCACCTCTCCCCATAACACCCAACTTCAGCTTCAGCATAAATACCAGTCTTTCGTAGCTGCCAACAGTTCTGAAGAAGAGTCACCAGACTTGAAATGTTAACTGCTTTCTTTCTAACAGATGGTGCCAGGCCTGCTGATTTTCTCCAGCGATTTCTGTTTTTGTTCCAGATCTCCATCACCCACAGTTCTTTGTTTTATATCCTTGGGCACCAGCATTGTTTCAGTTGGTTGTGCCTTCACTTCTCAGTCAGAACTTTCTGGTTCATGTCCCTCACCAGAAATTGAGCATAGAAACCCATACTAATGTTCCAGTGCTACACTGAAGTAATGCTGAAGTTTTGAAGCTGTCATTGTCATATGAGAAATTAAACCAATACCCTGCCTACTCTCTCAGGTAGATGTAAAAGATCCTATGGCACAGTTTAGAAGAGAAGGAGGGAAGTTATCCTCAGATGTCCTGACTAATGTTTATCCTTCAATCAATACCACAAAAAGAAATTCATGACCAATTTGTATGAGTGTGCTGTGCACAAAATAGTTGTTAAATTTCCTACATCATAATAGCAGGTATATTTTAAATGGTAATTCATTGGTAATAAAATGCTTTGAGATGTCTAGTGGTTGTGGATGATGCCTCATCGGTCTTCTTTTTCTTTAATACTGCTGAGAAAAGACACATATTATTGAAGCTTTTTTGCCTTGAACTCATCAGGATATTTTCAAGAATGTCAGCATAAAGGGGAATAGCAGTTTGTATTGTATAAGAAAAGACTGCCAACCGGTTGGCAAATGAAGTCTGGTTGATACAGGCATCACCATAGAAAATGTACCAGTTAAATGCTGACTGATAATTGACTGATAATTTTGTTTAAATTTAAACGTGGTAGATTGCCTCTGATTTTTCAAGGCATTACCCTGAGCATTGAAACAGAGACTAGCAGTCATCTATTTTTGTTAAGTCAAAACAGATGCATCGAGTGTACATTTCTTCTGTCTGCGTAGAATGTCGGCTGTATATTCCAAACAGTGGTGGATCATATCAAAAAGTATATTGCTTCAGCTGCTTGCAATAGGCAGGAAAGTGACCATTATCAATCAGCCTGCGCTTATAAAATTCAGTTTCCAACATTAGTTACCACAATTAGATAACATTTGCTAAATAATCCCGAGTGTGCTGAGAATTACAGTGACAGCCATGTTAAGGGTGTCACTCAGCCTCACACTTTTGCACACTGGAAACTGCATATATTAAGATACAATGACATATTCTTGTGAATGGCTAGATGAATGGAAGATAAAAATTGTGTCCTTTTTCAGTAATATTAAAGTTCTGTACTACCAAAAAACTCATTTATCATTCCTGAACAATAATTACCACAGAACCCAAGACCAACTAAACGTAACAGTATAAATTGTTGAGCTGGAGGAACACAGCAGGCCAGGCAGCATCAGCTGTTATCTCTGACTCCAGCATCAGCAGTTCTTACTATCTCTCAGTACAAATTGTTTTCCCATTTAAAACTGTTCATGTCTTGTTAAGTTGCATTTACATTAATGAACATTAAAGAACAATAACAGTCTCTTACGCAGCATTTGTCCCTATGTTGAACACTTTTCAAGATTTTGTCTTACAACGTCATCAGAACAGCTTGAACTTTGAACAGGTCACAACAAACCACTTGCCTTCCTCTACATGTTTTCTACAGAGCTGGAGTGTGTCTCAAAGGCCTGCACAGATTACCAATAAATGATTTACTCAACTTCGAGAAAATGGAAATCAGCTTCCAGGAATGGTTTTCACATTGTTATGGCAACAAGCATCATATATATATATATATATATATATATACATATATATAAAAGCAAGCTAAATTCAATCAAGTTAAGTTATAGTGGTGCTAAAGAAAAGAGAAAATAAAAATGGTATAAGGTGAATCTTTTAGAGGCGGATAATGGAAAATGTGAAAGCTGCAGTGTTAATGGACAGTGCTGGGATGGAAGAAAATGGAACACAAGTATTTGTTCTATTTCTGCAAAACATTAGGCAAAGCAATCACATCAGAGGAACAGCAGAAAGATGTCTTCCATCATTTCTCCAGTTAATGACTGCAGGATATCTTTGAGAACCAGATGAGTAAAGTGTTGGTCCATTTCTGACATCCATTGAAAGAAAACAAGAATCTCGTCTTCTCTCAAAAAAATAAAAAGGCAATTTTTGTTATCACCAGGCACAATATTCCTACAGCTTTAATTTGTGGGCACTGACAAGAATTTCAATTATTTAATTACAGGGGAAATGAAAGGACTTAAGTGTTGCAATTTCAGCCTGCTGTTTCACAGAGCAAACTAATGTGTGCTCAAATTGGAAATGAAGCAAAATATGGAGAAAATTAAAGAGGCTTCTACTTAAATTGTGGGATCACAAATGGTGAATTAGTTTCTTGATATATTCATTTAAGTGTTTAAGTGGAAGGTTTTATTGCTAATGTAGTAGAACGACATGGCAGAAAGTCTTGTCTGTGTGCCATTTCCATTAGTTCTACAGGGTAGATATTGAAATTGCTGTCTTTTTAAAATGAATTTTACTGAAAATACACGAATTGGACTGTACAGGCAAAGGAAGCATGATTGAAAATATATTTCCCTTTGTTAATTTAATCAAAAAGCAGACATGACTGAACTGGTGAGCAAGACCAGAAATAACATCGCAGAATTTTTGCTGTCAATACCATGATTCTGAGTCATATCGTCATTATAAAATAACTAATTGCTAAAAATGCATTTATATAGGGCCAATTAAGGTCTTGTTAATGATAAATTGTTGTCTTACTCAGATAAAGTTTAAGAACATCTCTGCAATAGTTCCTTGGGGTAGCGTCGTAGGCCCAACCATTTTCAATTGCTTCATCATGACCTACCCTCAGGTCAGGAGTAGTGATGTTTGCCAATGACTGTACAATGGTCAGCACATTTGGAACTCCTCAGACACTGAAGCAGTCCATGTTGAAATGCAACAAGATCTGTACAATATCTAGACTTGAGTTGACAAGTGGCAAGTAACATTCACACCACACAAATGTCAGGATATGACCATCACCGATAAGGGACAATCTAACCACAACCCTTGACATTCAATGGTATTACCATCACCGAATCCCCCATTATCAACTTCCGGGGAGTTATCATTGACCAGAAACTCAACTGGACTCACCACATAAACATAATGGCTACAAGAGCAGATCAGAGGCTAGAAATACTGTGGCAAGTAACTCACCTCCTGACTCCCCAAAGCCTGTCCACCATCTGCGAGGAACAAGTCAAGAGTGTGATGGAATACTCCCCACTTGCCTGGATAAGTGCATCTCGAACAATACTCAAGAAGCTTAACACTATCCAGGACAAAGTGGCCTGCTTGTTTGGCACTACATTGACAAGCATCCACTCTGTCCACCGCCAAAGCTCTGTAACAGCAGTGTGTACTATTTACAAGATACACTGCGGAAATTCACCAAAGATCTTCAGACAGCATCTTCCAAACACACGACCATTTCCATCTAGAAGGACAAGGGCAGCAGATATATGGGAACAGCACCACCTTCAAGTAGCCCTTCAATCCTCTCACCATCCTGATTTGGAAATATATCATTGTTCCTTCACTGTCACTGGGTCAAAATCATGGAATTCCCTCCTCAATGGCATTGTGGGTCAACCCACAGAAGGTAGACTGCAGCAGTTCAAGAAGGCAGCTCACTACCACCTTCTCAAGGGCAAATAGGGCCAGGCAATAAATGCTGGGCCAGCCAGCGACACTCACATCCCATAAAAAAAACTTGAGCAATAACATGCTGTGTGTTCCTGTGATCAGGCAGTGATTTAAACATACTTCTTCCAGTTGAATATAATTCATTTGTGACTCATGGCGTAAAGACCCCAGCATGAGGGACACCAAATGCAGATTGGGGAGACTTGACAAACAGCTCTATCCTCTTCCAAACTCGCTGAGGCTCATCATATCAACTGAAACTTTCTACTCTGACTCTGATTTCTATCCATGGCTTGCTTCATACCGAACCATGTTTAATGCATGTTTCTTAGCCAATATCTTAACGTTTTCCTTGGCATTTGCAACCCTCTGATTTGAACACTGACTGGTTTCAGCAATCTCAGAACTCAACCTCTCAATTATTTCCCTGCTTAAAGTTTTCGAGAAGATTTGTAGCTCGGGTCGTGGATGAGGTTGTAGACATACTCATCGAGTCAGTGGGTTTGGTTGCAAATGTTTCATCACCCTGTTAGGTAACATCGTCAGTGTGCATCCGGTGAAGCATGGTGTTCAGTCCCGCTTGTTATTTATATGCCTAAGTTTGCTGGGATGGTTAGCATTACTTCCAGTTTTGTTTCTCAATGGTTTGTACATAGGGTCTATTTCAATGCATTTGTTGATGGAGTTCTGGTTGGTATACCAGGCCTCCAGGAATTCCCTGGTGTGTCTCTATTTGGCTTGTACGATTATCGATGTGTTGTCCCAGTCAAATTTGTGTCCTCATTGCCCGTGTGTAGTGAGACAAATGAGAATTGGTCATGTCTCTTGGCACCAGGAGACATGACATTGAGTGTAGGTGTTGCAACATCACATTGCAGCTGTACTAGACATTGGTGAGGCCACTTTTGGAGTATTGCATAGAATTCTGGTTGCCCTGCTATATGAAGGAAGGTATTAAACTGGAAAAGGTGCAGAAAAGATTCACAAGGATGTGACTGAGACTGAAGGTTTTGAATTATAAGAAGAGGCTGGATAGGCTGGGACTTTGTTCCCTGGAGCATAGGAGGCTAAGGGGTGACCTTAGAGAGGTTTATTGAATCATGAGAGGCATGGATAACATGAATAGCCAAGGTCTTTTTCCCAGGATAGGAGAGTCCAAAACTGGAGGGCACAGGTTTGAGGTGGGAGGAGGTGTATATAGAATTAACCTTCACAGGAAGTGGTAGAGGCAAGTAAAATTACAACATTTAAAATGATGTGGAGGTGCCGGTGTTGGATTGGAGTGGACAAAGTCAGAAGTCATATGACACCAGGTTACAGTCCAACAAGTTTAGCTGAAATCACAACCTTTAGGAGCATTGTTCCTTTGTCAGGAACATTTAAAAGGCATTTGGACAGGTACATGAATAGGAAAGGTTGGGGGGATATGGGCCAAATGCAGCAAATGGAATTAGTTCAGTGTAGGAAACCTAGTCAGCAGGTGAGTTGGACCAAAGGATCTGTTCCCGTGCTTTAAGAGTGTATCACTCAATGTCATTTTCATTGAGTTTCATGGTGGTTTCCTCTCCACAAGGCTTAACAAGCTTCTTGCAACATCTTACCAAACTCACCTGGTTGACTACCTAAGATAACAAGGTGTAGAGCTGGATGAACACAGCAGGCCAAGCAGCATCAGAGGAGCAGGAAGGCTGACGTTTTGGGCCTAGATCCTTCTTCAGAAATTCTTCATTTCTGAAGAAAGGTCTAGGCCCGAAACGTCAGCCTTCCTGCTCCTCTGATGCTACTTGGCCTGTTGTGTTCATCCAGCTCTACACCTTGTTATCTCAGATTCTCCAGCATCTGCAGTTCCTACTATCTATGGTTGACTACCTACGTCATTTGTATTGCACCTCTCTCACTCAATTGTAGCTCCATTCTGCCACACATTGTTCCTGGAAAATCTCACCACTCAGCAGATATCTCCAAAAGTCCTGGCATCTGAGCCATCTTGAAAAACAGCTGCTGTGTACCTGGACAAGCACTGGCAACCTGGCACTGGCCTTCATTGGCAATTTAATGGCACTGCAGCCACAACACCACACTGCTCATGGCACATAGTTGGCATGGCTGATAGTCCCTCACACTTAGAATTCCCTTCTCTCACCCTAGTTGCTGTTTAAGCACCAGGCTATACAGTTTTTCTGTCCTTAGTCACATCCGTCTACACATGCTGTCTGTCCTCAATAGCCACTGTAGACCCATGTCTTGTCATTGACCAATAGGGAACATCTCATACAAGGAAGAAATCAGACAATTCCAAACATCAGCTTTATTTACTGCCAGCAAAAGTGAACACAAAGGAAAACAAATAGACACTGCAGTTCACCTCAACAATGCAAAAGAAATGCTGGATGATAACCAACGACTATTTCACAGTCCACAATTGCCAAACCCAGCTCTCGTCACCTGGAACTGGATTTCAATCAGGACCTTAGTTAGAGACAAAAAAAACTGCAGATTCTGGAATCCAAGGCAGACTAACAGGAGGTTGGAAAAACACAGCAGGCCAGGCAGCATCTACAGGAAAGAAGCAGTCAACATTTTGGGTATTATCCTTCCTTTCTTCTAAATGCTGCCTGGCCTATTGTGTTCTTCCAGCCTCTTGTTTATCTACCTTAAATCAGGCCCTGTCTGGATTGTAGTGCCCAGTACAGCGCAGATCTGTCAAGCACAAGGAGAACTTCGACCCCCCGGTATCCTTCTTAGAAAGTTGTACCTGTTACCCCAGTTCCTCAGCATCCAGCGTATCACTTTGTTGCCTTCTTCAGTTGTGCAGAGCACAACTTGCTTGGGTGATGCAGCATACTCTGTCTCAAATAGACTCGGAACCCTCCCACCTCGGATTAGCCCAATCAGCAGAACCACAGCCTTGGTCGAAGCACGAGTGGCATTTTATTTGTGTTCCACATCATTTACAGGTTTGAGCAATGGTGTCATTAACCATGGTTGCACTGAGTGGTCCTTGACCCCAACAATTAACTTCATAAAGTTCCTGAGTCCTTAAACTCAGCAAACTGCTGACAGGTCTCCAGGATGTAGGAGTCACAGCAGATGCCAGGGTATTGGGCACATACCTCCAGGAGGTGGTTACAGTGATCAGAGATCACCAAGGCATTAATGGAATGGAACCCCCTTCTATTAATGAATTCCACAGCGTTGTGATATGGCCCTCTCAGGGTAGTTGATGGCACCCTGCAGCTGGGAGAAGTTAGCCTTTTTACCAAATGCTACTTTTCAGCCTGCAGCACTGACCTCACCTTGGGGAAACAAAATGATCCAGTGTGATCTTGCACAGGCAGCGTCAGTCACTGTCCTGAAGCATTTGTCAATGCACAGCTGAGAGATCCCGCATTGGTCACCCATCGCTTTCTGGCAGGAGCGAGTCATTGAGAAATTCAACACAGTTGTCATCTTCACAGCCACTGGGAGAGGATGGCGTCTCAGTCCTGCAGCCCTCAGTTCTGTTGCAATGTTTCAGGACATATGGAATCCGTGTTTACACTGTACCTCACTTGTCCCCAGGAAAAGGACGTCTGGTCCTTCCATGATCCTGACACGTTCTGAGGGGCTCTACAGCTGCAACCTCTGCCTGAGCTGGGTTCTTCTTGGCCTCTATGATAATTTGTAGCTGCTCCTTGACTTGCTGAGCACCCATTGTCTTTCCTTTGATTTACAGAAACAACTTAAGATTTCTTTGCAGTTTTTAGTATCTTTGTTGCCATCAGAATACAACTATCAATTATCCTCCGTATCTTTTCAACCTATCTACCAATTTCCAGTTCTGGTAAAGGGTCTTCTTAGGAAACAGGAACTTGGACATTCTCATCAGATATTGAAAAAAGCTCAGGGCAATTCCAAGGTTTCCCACTTTTACTTCAATTTAAGTTTTGATTGCCACAAAAAGCAAAGAAAAATCAAGAACTTGAACTTCCCCATCCTTAAATAATGACCTCCCACAGACATCCATAAATCTTACATACAAAGGTACAGAATTGACACCAAGAAAAGACCATCTTGTCTGTCAAGCTTGCCCCACAGTCAATATTGGCTGAAGAATCATGACCAGACACTTTTCCCCAACACCCAAACCCCACTTTCTCTCTGTCGCCCACCATTCCTGCCCAGAGATGGGTCATTTCCTGAGAGGGGAGAAATAAAAAGAATTCAGGGACAAAGTATCCAGTATTCCGGAAAATTCCTGTCCAACTCCTTCAGGCACTCGAAGTCTGTCCAGGAGATCATCTAGGCTAAGTATTATCCATAACATCACAAATGAGTGTCTTGTCATTGACTATGATGTTTATAGAAAATGGAATCCAAAGGTTGTTTAGTTCCAAATCATCCTGGCAAGTTGTGAAACTAAAATAAATAACAATAAAAATAAAAATAAAATGTAAGTTAATAAATAATAAAAAATGAAAAATAAAACAAAGCAATAAATCTATGGCTACAACCATAATGACTAAATCTACCAGATTGGCATTGAAACTGAATTTACTCACTAATGTTCTTCAGAAAAGGACATTGTCACCACACCTGCCCCACCGACACCTCCTCTACCCACCCCCCACCCCATCCCACCCCACCCACCTTTCCTGCTTGGCTGTAGGCTGCAGAGCACCAAGGATAGGGAGTAGATGCTGCTGCTGTTATTATGTTTGCCTACATTTCAAGAACAAATGTGACCTCCAGAGGTAAAAGTGACTTTTATCAACTTAGAAGGAGCACTAATGATACTTCAGGGATCTCACAGGTTGATAAATGTACTGTCTGACCCATTGCATTCTTTCCTGAGACTGTCTCCTCTCTCTTTCATTTAGTTGGGATTTTGTGCCTGCCTGAATTGGTAAGCTGCTTGAAATGTGAAATGGTATGAAAATGAAGCTCAATGACCAAAATTGATTGGACCACTTGTGCAGCTATCGGTCAGGCACGACACATGACTCATTTTGGTTAGCTTTTAAAATCAGCTCTCCCACAAGACTTTTATGGAGTATTATGATGTTTTGTTTACATGCCAGCTGTGGTTCAAGTGGTAGCATTCTCACCACTGGGTCAGAAGACTATTGTTTCAATTCCCACTTCTGGCAGAGTTAAGTACAGATTGACTCTTCAGCACAGTACTGAGAAGTGCTTTCTTTACGTTGAGGTCTTGTCTGCACTTAGGATGCAATTATCTTATGGCATTGCTTCTTCAAAGAAGAGCAGGTGACTTCTGATTTTAAAAATGATCTGAAAATTCTTATTCTTTTTTGAATCTCTCCATGGCCTTGCCCCTTCTTATCTTGTAACACCACCTAGCTTACAATCTTCTGATATAGCTATATCCTGCTAAATCTGGTTTCTTGTGTATTTCCAATTCTAATTTCTTCACCTTTGGTGGCCATGCCTTCAGTTGTATGGATCTCAATCTCTGGAATTTCCTCCCTGTATCTCGCCATCTCTCTGTATTGCTTTCCTCCTTTAAGACACTCCTAAGAGAATAGAGTATACAAATAAAGAGGCCTTGCTATAACTACCCAAGTCACCAGTCAGATCATACCTGGAATACTGTAAATAGTTATGATTCCCTTATCTAAGGAAAGACACATTGGCATTGGAGGCTGTCCAGTGAAGGTCCGCTATATTGATTCCAGGCACTGAGGAATTTTCTTACGTGGAAAGGTTGAATAGGTTAGGCCTATACTCATTGAAGTTTAGAAGAATGAAAGGAGGCCTTACTTAAACATAAGATTCATATGAGGCTTCATAGGGTAGATGTGGAGAGGTTGTTTCCCAGAGTGGGAGACTCTAGGACCATCAGGCATAATTTCAAAATTTTATAGGGCTCATCCATTTAAAACAGAGATGAGGAGAAATTTCTTCTGTCAGCACAGAGTAAATATGTGGAATTTTTACTATGAGGGCTGTAGAGGCTTGATTGTCAAGTATAGTCAAGACTGAGATAAGCAGATCTTTAATCAGTAAGGGAATCAATGGATAAGGCAGGAAAGTGGAGTTGAAGAATATCAGATTAGCCAAGATCTAATTGAACAACAGAACAGACTCAATGGGCCAAGTGGTCCAACTGATTTAGATCACTTCAATGTCAGCTAAAAAAAACACAAAAGATTATTTGCACTCATCAGGACAATTTGCATGAATACCAATTCAAAGGAAAAAGACACAAGTTGGTAGTGTTGTGATTTTCCTGAAAAGTACAAGATGGAAAGCTTCATAAAAAAAAGTTTTTTTTCAGCAATATTCACATTTTTGATCACTCCCATCACTTTTCTCCTGCCCTTTGTCCACTACCTCTGCTACAGAAAGCAGCTGATGCCAAACATGTAATACTTTCAAGAAAGAGTCATATATAGTTCTTAGCACCAAAGGGATCAACGGGTAGAAAGTGGGAACAGGGCTGGATGATCAGTCATGATAATATTGAACTGTGAAGTAGGTTTGAAGGGTCAAATAGCCAGCTTCTGCTCCTATTTCTATGTTTCTATGTTTCTATATCCATGAAGATATACAGAGCATTTCACTGTAACACTGTAAAAATGCTACCTATTGTTGTTGATGTTATTCCTAACGACAAACATCATTTCAGCACATGTTGAAATGGTATTCAATCTTGCTTTTAACTCCTAATTTAGGCGAAATGGAAACATTGAGAAATACCTTTTGAGTGAACATATCCTACTTACCAGTGAAAAAGCTGAGACCAGATATATCAAAGCATTAAAGTCATGTGCAGGCAAAAACAGTGAGGCATGTTGGCAGTGAATTTCAGATTAAGTGTGATTTAAATGTTTGTCCATGTTTCACCATTTGACATTAACAAGTTTGTAAATTACAACTTGGTAAACTCAATTGATGCCACATCAAATGATAATATTGTTTTGCAATGGATATTCAGTCCTGCTAAGTGCATTGATAACACAGTCTAGGATGCTGGCTTTTTTTCTTAATGCTATAGCAATAAAAACACAGGTAAATTCTGTCTTTTGATTTTACAATTCAATATTGTTCATAGAATCACTACAGTGTGGAAACAGATCCTTTGGCCCAACAAGTCCACACTGACCGTCAGAACATTCCACCCTGTCCCATCCCCCTATAACCCACCGAACCTACACATCCCTGAACACTATGGGCAATTTAGCATGGCCAATCCACCTAACCCACACATCTTTGGACTATGGGGGGAAAACCAGAGCACCTGGAGGAAACCCACACAGACACAAAGAGAATGTGCAAACTCCACACAGACAGTCACCTGAGGGTGAAATCAAACCTGGGTCCCTGGTGCTGTGAGGCAGCAGTGCTAGCCATGGAGCCACTGTGCTGCCCCTAACCACTGAGCCACCGTTGTATTAAAAGACTTTATTTGAAGATACATTTAGCAAATGCAGGATAATTAAAATGTGGTTCAATTGCAAGATATCTGATTTAAAATCTGGAAGTATGAGTTAAACTGTAAATAAAATTTAAAAAAAGAAAAATAATACACCATAAAATAATTGGAATCAAGTGTGTTCATTGGCACCTCATGTTTTCTTTTTGTTCACTTTTTTCAAGCTTTGATTTGTTTCCATATCTTTGTCTAATGCATATAATAGACTTCAGAATCGTTACTATTTCCAAAAATAATGGCCCAACAACACAAGTATGAAAGAGGGAAGGGGTTTCTTAATTATTTGAATTAGCAAATTTTTCATTTTTCTTTCTGATTTAAACATATAGATTTCTGTCCACTTGACAGTCACCTCATGTCATAGTGAGTCTCACATTGCACTATCTGGTTCATTCCAGCTTTTAATTGGGAAACACTCTAATTAGCTGTTTTGATATTAATTCCTCTTTGATTAGACTTGTATCTTCAATTTACCAGCATGCATTTTTTTAATCATGAAATAAAGAATGGCAGATGCTGGAGATCTGAAACAAAAACAGAAATTGCTGGCAAAACTCAGCAGGTCTTGCAGCATCTGTTGGAAGAAAGCAGAGTCAATATTTCAAATCCAGTGACTCTTCATCAGATGATCTCTGTTTAACATGAACTCTGCTTTCTTCATGCAGATGCTGCCAGACTTGTTGAGTTTCACCGGAATTTTTGTTTTTTATATTTTTTACAACATAAGTAATAAAAGGAACAATTCCTTTTATGGATAGGATAGTTCAGTGCATTGGAGATGTGCTTTTGACTTCTGGAAATTCAGTTCAAATCTTGTTAAATCTGATAATATGCAAACTTCTTCCTGAAATTGTTTTATTTTGTAATTACTCTACAACGTCTGTAATCGTACAGTGTCATTGCTTTATCGTGTACTTTAAGCCAATACTGCTATCCACATACCGTGATACCAGTCTGCAGTAGCTCAAGCTATGAGTATTTACTGTACACTGTTCCTCAGGCCGCTTGCTCCTTGTCACTCGATAAGGCTCTTCAACTTGTTATATACTGTAATACTCTTCTCTTTATATCTGTACATATTAGGTTATCAAGCCTACCTCTCAAATGTACAATCTAAGGCCTCTTTTTTCACTTCAGATAGGTGTCTTCCCTCTTTGTGATATTAGACATAAGTGATCAGTTGCCATTATAATTTACATGAATCTCATTATACCACAATCATCTTGCTCAGTATGCTGAAGACTTCTTGATTATAGGTAAGCTCGGGATAGACCTTAGGTTTGAGATTGTATAAAATGGGTGAAAACACGTCAGCAGCCCATTTTACATTTCTCCCAGTTTTGGCCACCATTGTAGAAATATTACATATGAGAAAATATTGTTTTCAAAGTTCAGTGGTGCAGCAGTCAGGCAGCATGATGTCTCAGGTGGTTTAAACACGTAAGACAAAGTAGAAAATACAAGACTATATGTCCAGTGCTTCACAATGACCATGTGTAGATATAGATAGTAATACTTGTGAAAATATTCTTGGATTGGCTAGTTGCACCCATTGCCTGCTTACATTCGATTTGTGCATCTCTTATACTCGGTGTGTGGATAAGAAACCTCATTGCTCACTTATTTTTCTAGTTCAAACTAAGAGGCAACTATATCCAAGTGTCTGCTGCCACCACTTGATCTGTGATTTGGTAATCACACAGTGAACAGGCAATGAAGCCAGCAGTGTGCAGCTAAATAGAACTGACTTTATGTGTGTCTTTATGGGATGAGAATGCCATCATAGCATTTGTAAAATTCACCTGAAATATCTCTGGGCTCGGTTTAATAAATTTATTAACCCATGTAATTTAGATGGATTAACAAAGCTGTTAAAATAGCCCTCACAGGAATTATGTACAACTAAGGCAAATTCTCTGATGAAAACATGACTGAGAGCTATCTGATCCCACTGATGTCCACTGCAAATGTGTGCTATACCAGAGACTAATGTTTGTTAGTACGCATGCAATCTGTAATTAAACAGAAGTGCTTGTGTAATTGAAAAAATAACTACAGAAATGGTCAATGAGTTTGAACCTCTAACAGCATAAAATAATGAATATTGTTTTTAAATCTCCTTACTTTCCTAAAGGAAAATGAGAAATTTTATTATAGAGAAAATATTGAATGTCAACAACATCCTGAATCTCTAGATAATAATCAGACTTTCGATAAAGCTCACAAACTGACTGTATTTCCTAATGATCCTAAATTTTAGTGACCTTGCAATTATAAGATTGGATTGTTGGATATTTGTTAGGTTGCTTATCGTTCTATAAAACTATATTTGCATGTCTCCATGTACAAGATGAATGATGCAAGATTCATCAAGTCTTCAGAAGACTAGAACTTCCAACAGACAATAATACAGGAATACTCAGCGCATTTTCAACAGATTAACTCCACCATTTAGAATAGGGAATGTAATTGAAACAGGCTCAGCATCCACTTACTATGATCAATGGTAGCATTTTCTAGCTCTCACTTTATCCAGAACATTCACAGTCAGAGGAGGATGGAGACTTTCATTCTATGACCACGTACATCATTTCAATTAGGCCATAAATGATGAAAGATGCTAATCTACTTTACATTCAGTCTCCCTTGCCGTGACTATTTTAGGAAATAATTTCCCAGATCCTGTTCAATCAGGGTTGGAAGTCATATTTTCAACTCTGATCGAATGAAAAAATACACAGCTTTCAATGGTTCCGCATTGAACCTCCTGGGATCTGAAAAGCCTACGGAGTTGAATGATCAACCATGATCATATTGAATAGCAGAACAGGCTCAAAGGGGTGAGTGGCCAATCCTGTTCCTATTTTCTAAGGGCCAAGAACATTCCTAGCTAAAACAGTGAAGACCAGACCAGGAATCCATGCAACCGCAGGAAGTACTACACCTGCCCCCATACCTCCTCCCTCACCCCCATCCCAGGCCCCAAGAAGACTTTCCACATCAAGCAGATGTTCACCTGCACATCTGCCAATGTGGTATACTGCATCCGCTGTACCCGGTGTGGCTTCCTCTACATCGGGGAAACTAAGCGGAGGCTCGGGGACCGCTTTGCAGAACACCTACACTCAGTTCGCACTAAACAACTGCACCTCCAGTCGCAAACCATTTCAACTCCCCCTCCCATTCCTCAGACGACATATCCATCCTGGGCCTCCTGCAGTGCCACAATGATGCCACCCGAAGGTTGCAGGAACAGCAACTCATATTCCGCTTGGGAACCCTGCAGCCCAATGGTATCAATGTGGATTTCACAAGCTTCAAAATCTCCCCTCCCCCTACCGCATCCCAAAACCAGTCCAGCTCGTCCCCGCCTCCCTAACCTGTTCTTCCTCCCACCTATCCCCTCCTCCCACCTCAAGCCGCACCCCCATCTCCTACCGACAAACCTCATCCCGCCCCCTTGACCTGTCCGTCCTCCCTGGACTGACCTATCCCCTCCCTAACTCCCCACCTACACTCACCTTTACTGGCCCCATCCCCGCCTCTTCAACCTGTTTGTTTCCGCTCCACCTATCCTCTCCTCTATCCATCTTCTATCCGCCTCCCACTCTCTCCCTATTTATTTCAGAACCCCCTTCCCCTCCCCCTTTTCTGATGAAGGGTCTAGGCCCGAAACGTCAGCCTTTCTGCTCCTATGATGCTGCTTGGCCTGCTGTGTTCATCCAGCCCTGCACCTTGTTGTCCAGGAATCCATGCAGCCAGGAGTGGAGTGCACCAGCACTGAAACCATATCCCTTTTTTGCAACATTTGCTTCCGTATTCCAAGATTTATAGCTTCTGAAAGTCCACTATGACAGATGTTGCAAGAAGGTAATTGTATGCACTAAAGGAGGCTTTATAGTGCCAGGTGGCTGAGGACTGGAGGTGCCAGATCACTGGGGGAAATGGAATGCCAGCTGAGTAGCGGTAGGGTGGAAGGCGAGTGACAGGCAGGTGGGGTGTTGTTGGGGATGAGATGCTAGGTGGGAGAAATGGCAGAGCGCCAGGTGTGTGGGCATTTAAGGTAGCAGGTAAGAGGGTGAGTGATTAGGATAGGACAGAGGATAGTTTGAGCTGAGGGTGGGAATTTGGCGCCTGCTTGGATTATCTGGTTGTGGAAGATGGTCTTGGAGGTTGGTGAGATAGGTCATTTTGTGTCAGATGCAGAGGCAGGAGCTGAAGTATTGTTGAGTCTGAGTTGGATCAGGTCTGGACTAGAGCATGGGGGAGGAGGGAGTGGATTGGATCTGGAGGTGGTCTATTGTCCTGGTATGGAGTTTTGTTGTGGTGAAGTGTGCGACAGGAAGGCGGGGTTATTATGAATGAATATTGGAGAGCGCGCAGTCAGTCTGAGTGCTTGGAGAGGGGATTCAGTTTCATAGTTAAACAAACATAGGGAAAGTTTTAATCCCTCTAACTTTACATGCCTGTACTTATAAGTAGAAGTTTCACTGCTGCAAAGAGTGGAGGAACACAACTTCTTTCTGAAAACATATCATGAATGGACCATTTATGAATCCGTTAAAATATTGAGATGCATTGGAATCCTGTTTCACAAAAAGTATAGACTACTCTGCATAACAATTGAATATTGTCATCAGTTATTCCAATTAATTAACACTCTTGAGTTTGGTGACCAAAATTTAGAAACAATGTTGGGATCTGTTCATCACTGAGTAAGAGTTTGCCTGAGATTAGAGATTGCTCCAAATCACCATTGCATAGGGGATGAACAGACATCCAGTGTTAGACACACTGGTTTCAGTTAGATCAATAATCTCTTCACTGTAAAATCGTGCTCAATTTGATGTTAAATCTATTAAGGAGGAGGAAGACTCTGTACGTTCACAACTTATGATTATATAGTGGTTTAATTGCACAAAAAAATTCATGGAGACATAATTTTGAAAAAAAGATTGACATTAAGCAATCAAATAATATTCAGTTGGGTGACCAGAATTTTGGTGAAATAGGCATTAAAGGAATAGAAGGAGTTAGAAAAGCAAGGGGATTTATGACAAGAATTCTAAAAACTTGGGATGTTAAAAGCATCATCAACCATCATTGAGTGAAGGAAGGGGGGTGTTCAAGATTCCAGCGTAAGAGAAATAGAATATTTCAGGGGATAATGTGCTTAAGGAGCATACATAATAGAGATGGTAAGACGATGAAGGGGTTCAAGGAGGTTAACAAGGACAGGCATGGTAAATGAATGGAATAATGCAAGCACAAATACAGGCAGCCAACTTTGGATGAGTTGAAGTTTATGCAAGGTAGAAGATGACAAGTCAGCTTGGGGTGGTCAAGATTGGAAATAACAAAGGCACAGACAAGGATCTAGGCTGAACCAAATTCCAGATAGAAAATGTTGCAGAGGTGAAAGTAGGTGGTTTTAGTGTTGGAGAGGACCACAAGATTGGAAACACTGAAATTATGAACATCTCAAGTCTACCTATAATCAGAAAAGTAAGAGTAGAATCAGGCGAGAGTCAAACAGATTTGGGGAGCAAAGAAGACATAAAGGTGATGTAATCAAACAAAATTGTTGTTAAAAACTGGTCTGTTTCACAAACATCCTTTAGGGTAGGAATCTGCCGGTTTTACTAGCATTTTAATCCAGTTTTATTAAATCAACTGATTTAAATTCTACAGCTACCTATGAGAATTCAAACTCAGGTGTCTAGATCATTTATCGTGTTCTTTGGATTACTAATTCAATTATTTAACTATTCTGCTACCATTCCTACAGTTGTCCAATCCCATGAACCCATATCTCAAGTAATGACCTCTCGTCTGTAAATCTAAATATACTTATACTACTGGATCCACTATAAATAAGCTGGTTACACTGCACAAAAAAATGTGATTTCCTTTGTATAAAACCATTTTAATTCTGCCAAAACAATTGTGATTTATTATTTGCCCTTATACAATATCGTTAATAGTAGATTTTAATATTCCCCCTGCTGTTGATGTCAGGCTAGCAGACCTGAAGTCCCATGTTTTCCCTTTTGACAAACAAGGCTATTTAACTTTAACTTTCATGGGTTATGAATGACTTGCTGGTGTTTTTAACTTTTACAAAAGTCCTCATAATTTCCTCAAAGCCCTCAGAACTGAATGGTTTTGCAATCTTTGTAGGGTATTTTTTGTATCATATTTAAATATGCCAGGAGGAGGCCCATACTCATCTCCCATCACAATCTTGATTGTTTGCAGTTCCTCAACTCTACCCACACGGATTCTACACCTTCTAACTCTGTATCACTTCTTGCTATCTATTAAATTTCATTTCTTACTAACAAGGCTACCCCGTCCTTCTGCCCATCTGCCTGTCCTTTCTATAGGACATGTATCCCTGGATATTTATTTACCAGCCCTTGAATACCCTTGCAGCCATGTCTACATGATACCCAGAACATTGTACCCACCAGGTTGAATCTGCACTACAAGCTCATTTACCTTGTTTCGAATACTGTGTGCATTTAAGTACAACACCCTCAGTCCTGCCTTTCTCATAATTGTCCCCTTATCTGCTGTGCCTGAAGTTAGATTCCTGATCCTTTCCATACTCTCTGTCCTATTATTTGATCTGGAAACTTTAATGACCTCTGCTGAGTTCTCAACCACTTTAACATTTTCCATAATTTTCCTTGCAACTGAACCAACCCCCACTCCCCATTTACTTTAAAGCCATATCCACAGCCCTAGTTATGCAATTCACCAGCACTCTGGTCCCAGCATGATTCAGGTAGAGTCTGTCCCATCAGAACAGTTCCCTCCTTCCTAGTACTGGTACCAATGTCCCATGAATTCGAAATTGTTTCTGCAAAACCAATCTTTGAGACATGCATCAATCTCTTTACTCTTGTTGACCCTCTGCCAATTAGCTGGTAGCTCAAATAGTAACCCAGAGATTAATATCTTTTTAGTTCTGCTTTTTTAATTTAGCCCCTAGCTTCTCATATTCTCTACATAGATAAACTGCAGAGCTGGGCTGAGAGGTGGCAAATGGAGTTTAATGCGGAAAAGTGTGAGGTGATTCACTTTGGAAGGAGTAACAGGAATACAGAGTACTGGGCTAATGGTAAGATTCTTGGTAGTGTGGATGAGCAGAAAGATCTCGGTGTCCATGTGCATAGATCACTGAAAGTTGCCACCCAGGTTGATAGCGTTGTTAAGAAGGCGTACAATATGTTAGGTTTTATTGGTAGAGGGATTGAGTTTCGGAGCCATGAGGTCATGTTGCAGCTGTACAAAACTCTGGTGCAGCCGCACTTGGAGTATTGCGTACAGTTCTAGTCACCGCATTATAGGAAGGATGTGGAAGCATTGGAAAGGGTGCAGAGGAGATTTACCAAGATGTTGCCTGGTATGGAGGGAAGGTCTTATGAGGAAAGGCTGAGGGTTTTGAGGCTGTTTTCGTTAGAGAGAAGAAGGTTAAGAGGTGACTTGATAGAGACATATAAGATGATCAGAGGATTAGACAGGGTGGACAGTGGGAGCCTTTTTCCTCGGATGGTGATGGCTAGCACGAGGGGACATAGCTTTAAATTGAGGGGTGATAGATATAGGACAGATGTCAGAGGTAGGTTCTTTACTCAGAGAGTAGTAAGGGCCTGGAATGCCCTGCCTGCAAAAGTAGTAGACTCGCCAACTTTAAGGGCATTTAAATGGTCATTGGATAAACATATGGATGATAATGGAATAGTTTAGGTTAGATGGGCTTCAGATTGGTTTCACAGGTCGGCGCAACATTGAGGGCCGAAGGGCCTGTGCTGCGCTGTAATGTTCTATGTTCTATGTTCTACAGAACATCTTTCCTCTTTCTACCTACATTGCTGATACCTATGTGGAACATGGCAACTGGATCTATCACAGAACCATTCCAAGCTCCTCTGCAGCCCAGATGAGAAAGCCTGAACCCATATACCAGGGAAGCAACATAGTTTTGGAACTCTCATCCTGGCCACAGAGAAACAGTGTCTATTCCCCTGACTATACTAACCCCGACTACAAATACATTTCTCTTTTCTCCTCCCTTATTGAATGGCTCCCTGCACCATAGTGCTATTGTCAATTTGATCATCCTTCTGACAGCCCTTACTCTCATCCACACAGAGAACAAGAATCTCAAACCTATTAGACAAACATCAGCTCTAGCTCCTGGATCCCTCTACCTGCCTCACATAGTCATTCCTTCCCATTCCTGACCTCTGATCAAATTTGAGGTAGTTAATCTGAGGAGTGTGACTGCCTCCCGAAACACAGCCTCCAAGTACCTCTCCCCCTTCCCTGATGTGTCACAGTGTTTGAAGCCCATCATCTTTGAGATGAAGTTCCTCAAGCAACCAACACTTGCTACAGATATAGTTACAATAAACCACAGTGGGGTCCACCAGCTCCCACATCATGTAGTTACAACCCATTGCTTAGACCTGCAATTGTATTTTATTTTCTAGCTCCTGATTTGATTTTTAAACATTTTTAGTTTGTAACCTGTAGGTACTTCCCCTATTTGTCTTCAATCTTAAAGTAACCTATAACAGATAGTCAAATTAGTAGGTATTAATAACCAATAACCTTAAAGATTTCCAGTGATGTCACTTTGTTTTGTGTTGGGCCTCAGATCCGAGGCTTCAATTTATTTCAGGCTCCATCTCTGGGCAATGAATCATAGAATCCCCACAGTGTGGAAACAGGTCCTTTGGCCCAACAAGTCCACACTGACCCTGAGAGCAGCCCCCCAGACCCATCCCCCATAACCCACCTAATCTACACATCCCTGAACACTACGGGCAATTTAGCATGGCCAATCCACCTAGCCTGCACATCTTTGGACACAGATAGTCACCCGAGGGTGGAATCGAACCCAGGTCCCTGGCGCTGTGAGGCAGCAGTGCTGACCACTGAGCCACTGTGCCACCCTCCAACAATGAATGTTGCATCTGTCAGTGATGCCCACATCCCATGAATGAATAGAAAATAAGTTGCTGCTTATGGGGGACTATCCATGCCTATTGTGACATTGTGCATCTTGAATCCTGAAATTCATTGATCCTACAGCAATGGTAGATCTCCTTGTACAGAAAGGAAAGCTCCAATAATTTTAAACTATTCCCCTTCATCACCACCAGATATTGTGTTTTATCCCTCAGTGAATGCAGAGGTGACACACACTCGATTTTGTGTGAAAACAGGAACTTTATTACAATGCCTTTAAAATGTTCTTGCTCAAGCTTACTGTTTCTCTGTAGCCACACCCATCGACTTGACCTACAGCATGGTTAGCAGTCAACATATACACACAAACACAAAACCTTTGAACAATTGTGTACAATCTGTCAGCAGAACAAAATGAAAATTGGGCAGCCCAGAGACCTTCTGATGTTGAGAGAAATCTTTCAAAAGCAAGGTAGGACTGGGAGAGGCATTATAGCCAGGGACTCTTATCCTGGAGGTGCAAGGGAACTTGAGGAAAACAATGATCCAAACTTGCCTTGTGGAACTCAAGGGAGCACTCTTCTGGGTGGCACTCTGAGCCCACATTCTGGGCACCTTCTCATCCTAAATGCATTAAGAAATGTCTTATATAAACCATACCCTATTGAGCCAAACTTCTCAACAGGGTTAACAAGTCAGCTGTGGGGGAAACCTTACACAAGTCTGCATGTAAGTTCAAGGTCACTTCTTGAGAGTCTGATTTCCCATCTGCCGCCAAAACCAGTGTCAGTAAAATTGGAAATAAAGACAGAAAATGCTGGAAATATTCTGCAGGTCAGGCAGTGTCTGTGGAGAGAGAAAAAAAGTTGACGTATCATCCTTTTCTGATGAAGGGTCGAGGCCCGAAACGTCAGCCTCTCTGCTCCTATGATGCTGCTTGGCCTGCTGTGTTCATCCAGCCCTGCACCTTGTTGTCTCGGATTCTCCAGCATCTGCAGTTCCTACTATCTCTTGACGTATCATCAAGCACATTTCAGCTGATGACAAGTTAACTCTGTTTCTCTGTCCACAGATGCTGCAGTGTTTCTGGCATTTTTGTTTTTATTTCAGATTTCCGGTATCCACAACATTCTGCTGTTCGATCACAGTTTGGTGAGAAAGGGAGTTGTTCCTGTTTACATGATTGAAGGGAACACAAAAATCTGGACTAATCATCTCAACCTCATCCCCATTAATGGAATTATTATCGTGAAACCCCATTGCAGGTGTTCATTATCATCTGTTTAATCAATGGACTACTTTATTTCCCTCTGGATATTTTTTGGTGGTGTTTTATGTCCCAGCAGAGGTTTTAATGATGCCACACTCTGCGATGATTGCGCTCCATGGTTATTGAATGTGGCATCTTAATTGGTTCATGAAAGCAAATAAACAGGAATAATGAATAATTATATTTTAATATTTTGTTTGCATGAATAAAATACATAACATTTGAGACTAATTTGTCGCTTAAGTTGTACGTTCTGTTCTGCTCTCTGAAACAATGCTTGAAAAGCATGTTAGTTCATACAACTCAATTTAGGGAGAGAATTAATGTATTACAGGCTTTATATTTACTTTTATTTTCAGTCATCTTCCATCAATACACCTTTGAAGGCTAAAGAAGTTGGCACTAATTAGTTCAACAAAATAGTGCAACATGTGATGGTTAATAAGAGATGCAGCCCATTGTACTGTCGTGGAGCCTAAGATACTACAGAGAGAGAGCAATAACAAGGGCTCTCGTCAGCCTTTGATGCAGAAATAAGCTAGATTTCTGGACAAAGCCCTGAGCTCATCATTTTGAAAAGATGCTAGATTTTGTTATAGAGTTGAAGCCAGAAGGAAACAGGTTATTCAGTAAAAACGAATATCAAATTAGTCACTACTAAGAGCATTTTGCTGCAGTTCCTATATTTTTACCATAACATATAAACATTGGCTTAAATGTAGCATTTTTCCAGGATACTTGGTCATGAGTAAGACTCGAAATTTACAACACTCATCAGAAAATCCTTCTGACTGGAGTTTATTAATGGACTGCATCTACATTCTGGTATAATAGGACAGCATATAAATGGTAATCGTCAAACAACAAAGACTTGCCCAACAGTTGTATTCTACAGTTATCTTTTCTGCAATAACTGCTATACATTATACAACATCTCCTACATGGCTATAGGTTGGATACTTCGACACTGTGCAAATACCAATCATTGTCTACTTATGAGACGATGTTTAACTATACTCAGTTTCATAATACAACATTACCAGTAAAATTCTTTCAAATCTAGAATACCTTGCCTGGACTAAAGTAACAAATTATCAAATATAAGTGTCAAAACTGGCCCAGATCAACTGTATAAGTCAATAAACGACAAGTTTGATTTGGTCAAAACACAATTTCCATTGGAAGGTCCCAGATTCAAATCCCCATGTTAGCCACCTTAGTTGATGCAGCAACTTGAAGATTATGATTGGCTTCTGTATTCTGAACCTAGTGCGGTTGTTCCTATCATGTAGCTGTTATTGCAGTAACTTTGACTGGAATGTCATAGAGTAATGGATTCACATAGCATGGAAACAGACCATTCAGTCCAGCCAGTCCATGCCAACCATAATCCCAACCTAAACTGGTCCCACATGACTCCGCTTGGTCCATATCCCTCCAAACATTTCTTATTCATGTACTTATCTAAATGTCTTCTAATGTCACAACTATAACACAAACACCACTTCCTCTGGAAGTTTATTCCATGCACAAACCACTCTATATAAAAAATTGTTCCTCATGTCTTCTTTAAATCCTTCTCCTCTCACCTTAAAAAATATGCCTCCTAGTCTTGTAATTCCCCATCCTAGAGAAAAGATACCAGCCATTCACCTTATCTATACCCCTCATTATTGCATACACCCCAATAAGGTCGCCTCTCAACTTCCTGCACTCCAGTGGAAAAGAGTCCCAGCCTATCCAGCCTCTCCTTATAACTCAAACCCTCCATTTCCAGCAACAATCTGGTAAATCTCTCCAACTTAATAATATCCTTCCTATAACAGAAAGACCAGAACTGGACACAGTAATCCAGAAGAAGCCTTACTAATGTTATGACTACAGTCCACTCTTTCCAGATTGCTAGATATATTTTTGAGGACAGAATGAAACTTAATTTTGATGCCTTCTATGGCTGAATCATGGAATAGTTATAACACAGAAGATCATTCAGTCCATTATGTATGTGCTGGCTCTCAAAGGGAGCAATTCACCTTGTAGCAGTCCATGCCTTCTCTCCTTAAGCTTAAGAATTCTTCATGTTTAGGTAATAATCTGTTTCTCTCATGAATAACTAAATTGGACTTACCACCGTCACAATCTCAGATGGTGTATTCCCATCCTAACCACTCACTGTGTGAGAAAATTCTTTGCTCATGTCACCATTGCATTTGAGGCTAATTACCTCAAATTTCTGCTGTCTAACTTTAAATAGTTCCATCAAATGGAAAAGCTTCTCTCTATCCACTCTGCCCAGAACCCCATGATTTTAAACACCTCTATAAAATCTCTTCTAAATCTTCATTTTTCCAAAGAGAAATGTACCAACCTCCCCAATCTATCACTGTAACCAAAGCTCCTCATCTTTGGAACCATTCTTGCGAATCCTTTCAAATGCCTTCACATCCTTCTTGAAGTGCGGAACTCAGTAATGGAAGCAATATTCCAGTTGAGGTCAACCCAGTGTTTTATACAAGTTTAAATTTCAGTGAACGTCATGCCTCAGAAGTTGGATTTTACAACATCTGTTTTCCAGAGGTGAAACAAGCACAAAGCAGCACAGAATGTGAGAGCAGGAGTAGGCCATTTGTTCCTTTGAGCATGCCCTGCTGTTCAATATAATCATGGCTGATCCTCTATTTCAATGTCAAAGTTCTGCTTTCTTCCCATACCTCTTTGATGACTTTAATATTGAAAAATTATCTATTTCTTTCTTGAATATATTTAGTGACTTAGCCTCCACAGCCTTCTGTGGTAAAGAAGCTCACTACCCTTCGAGTGAAAGAAATCTTTCCTCATCTCAATCCTAAATGGACTACGCTACATCCTGAGACCTTGATCCCTTGTTCTAGACTCCCTAACCATGGAAAATATCCTCCCTAACCATGGAAAACATCCCCTGACCACCCCCACCTCCCCCCACACCACTCCCCCCTCCACGATTAGCACTTAAGGGTCACAGGAACAGGAGTCAACAATTAGTTACCTGAGCTTCTTCTGCTTTTCAGTTTGATAATGGCTGACCTTTAGTTCCACCTATGCGACAAATCCCTTGATATCCTTATGAGAATTCTGATGAACCCTATCTCAACATCAGGAACATCTCACTCCAAATTTAATCAACCTGTTCAGACATGTTATTATGCACCTATGGAGCAGGTGGGACTTGAACAAAGACCTTCTGGCTCAGAGTTAAGGACACTACCAATGCAACACAAGATCCCTTGCTCCATATTTTATGTTTTTCATGAGTAGCGTGGTGAGATTCTTGCGAGGCAGTAGTCAGTTTCCAATTGACAGTGGTTAAAGCCTGTTAAATGCCTCAATGACAGGCCAGCTCACCTTATAACATTGAGCTTTCTACCTTACCAAAGTCGCCAAACATGATAGACTCAAAAAACTTGACATGGAAACCAAAGCAGACACCTGGCAAATTCAGTTCATTGTTTGCTCTGATCAACCTCCATATTGGACCTCTCAGGCAACATTCTATGGGTACCAGCCACTTGCAGCTACAGACATTGGCATCTATTATGCATCAGCCTCTACGAATCCCTGCGGCATTTCTCCACTTCTTCAGTTCTACACTTCAATGCCGGTATTCAATGTCATTCAATATTGCAGCAAGGACACTGTGTCCCTAGGGACACATAACCAGATCATGGATTGGATGATGAGGCTGCATCTCAGGGTTCTTTGGTCACTGTCCTAGCACACAATCATTCTGAGCCTACCTAGATGCACATATCCCACCTGCTCCATAGGTGCATAATAACATGTCTGAACAGGTTGATTAAAGATGGAGTGAGATGTTCCTGATGTTGAGATAGGGTTCATCAGAATTCTCATAAGGATATCAAGGGATTTGTAGCATAGGTGGAATTAAAGGTCAGCCATTATCAAACTGAAAAGCAGAACATTACCTGCCTTGCCATTTTGCGCTTTGCCCCCTCAGCTAAAGAAACCAGGTTCATGTTTCTCTGTTTTGTCTTGTCATTCAGCACAGACACAAAGGCAGGAAACTTGTATGGTTGTCAGCAGGCCTCAGTCAAATCAAACAATAGCCTTTCAGTGGGGGGCTGGATCCAGCACTGTAGGTCAAGGGTAGGTTCCGATACCAGTCCAGGGGTTTGGAAATGTTCAAGCAGCCCCTCAAGGTGGTCTGGGTCAGGATTTCTTCACAATAGAGCTGAGAAACTGAATTCCAGGCAGCCTACCACGTTGGCTCTTTCTGTCTTATTGGGAGTTGTGTCCACATGGACTGAGAGAGCAGATATTAAGGAAGATGAAATGGTGGCACAGCTGTTTTTTTGTTGCAGGTGAAGAAGTGACCTGTGTGAGTGAGTAAGGAGTGCAGGCAGCATGCAAGGTCAGTGGTGTTGTGGTTCGGAGTGGGTGAAAATGAGTGAGGGAAGAAGTTGCAAGTAATAGTGAGAGTGGGAAAGGATAACATTTGATGGCAGCTGGGTACAGTATCAAAAATAGATTGAGTGTGAGCTATCAGAGAGATGATGGTGACATTTATGCCAGTGGATTGCAGGAGGTCATTGACCTTCTGCCTACGGTGCTATGAATTCCTCAAGACATCTGACCTGGGTGGTAGCTTCAGAGCAGGTTGGACCTCAGCCTGCACTGCTGGTCCTGAGAGAAGAGAAAGATAAGCTGTGCACCAACCCATCCAACAGGACCTCCAGGCGCCTGCCCATACAATGCAGTGCTGATTTCCCCCCTTCTGCCATGTCCAGGATATATCTGAATTGACAGTGCTTGCCTGGGTGCACAACAGGCTTTTACAGAAGATGTGGCATTGGTGATGCTGGAGAATTCAGGGACATCCACTGAGTGGTAAGACTGGGCTGGAGTTGGGCATGAGGGGTGCCATAGGGACAAGGTAGGTCCTGGCGAGTTTGCTAAAATACAGCAAGAAAACTCGCTAAACATCTTGAAAACTTGACACAACTCAGAATTGGCCAAAAAAAAGCAAGTTTCAGCCTCTCATTCTACTAAAATGTTCTAGATCTAATGCTAGTGTTACCTTTTTTTGGGGCTATCCAACCAGACAAAATCTCTGTTCTGCATGTACACTAACAATTCCTTTATCATTTTATACACCTAAATTAAATCATTACTTAGTTTTAGAAACTCAAACTAACCAAGCTAAGTTGATGTAATTGATGCCAATATTCAACCTTTTATGGCCTATAACAGTGTGCATGATTTTAGATCAGCTACCACCATAGAAATCAATATAAGGGTAAGATAAAGGTCTGACATGCGGCCAAGCAATACAGCCTACCAAAGGATATGGACAAAAGGAAAGAGATGTGGTCTCAAAGTTGAAATTAAAAGAAAATATCCACAAACAGCAATTGAACCATGTAGACCAAATTGGAGCATTAGCAAGAGGGCCAGTTTTGAAAGGCCAATAGACTATGAGATGAACATGTAACAGAAATCTACACAGATCAGAGTAGGAAAATAAGTGATATTGCATGGTAATACAATGAGACAGAAAATGAATTATTTGAACAATAGTTAAATGAGATGAACATATGAATAATTATGAAGCTATTGTAAAGATCTGGGTCTTAGTTATAGAAGAACATTACAAAAGTTTGCTAAGCACAAAACACATCATGAACAATGCCAAAGGAGATTTATTTATTTGCAATTGAATATAATCAAGTTGGCAAATTTTAAAATATCAAGTGCATCATTTCCTGTTGGTTTCTTCTAATTGGTTGTAGGACATTTATAAGCATCTAATAATCCAATAACTTCTCTCGCACAAAGCAATAAACCTGTAGGGTGTAGCTTTTTACTTGTAAACTCGTGGTCTTTGTGGCACATCAGCAGAATGGTACACTGTATGTCACTTGGTATAACAATAAAGTGTCTCACTTACCACAGGAATCATCACAAGAGAAATGTGCTTTAACGTTTTAATGAATGAGTACCATACATCCCAACATTTGCTAAACTAAAATCAATACTAGTATCATAGAGTGAGAGCTCTGGATAGAAGCCTGGTTACAGAGAGCATGAAAACAGGTAAAGCCACCATTTGTTGGGGATTCGGGTGGTTGACTTTGTTGTGATATATAAGCTAAAGATTCTTCTTTCATCATGATTTTTTAACTGTAGAAATATATTATTAACAATATATTATTCTAATGCTAAAAGTTGGAGATAGGAGATAGAAGGACAGCTGAATAAAGAGGAAAGAAAATAGAAGATCAACAGTACAGTGAAAATGCCATAAGGTGAAAATTGTTCTTTCAGTATAAAGGCACAAAAATTCAGCTGAAATCTTAGTGATATACTTTAAAATAAAACAACTTATACACAGAAGTTCTCAAATATTATATCTCAATCAACTGAAATAGAGTTAATTTGGGGCAGCTCTCAAACCAAACAATAAGATCCCATTCACAAATCCATAGTGAGCTTGCCAGATTTAGTCCAAGCACTGTGCCAGTAATATTCAAAGCTAGTTTTCTGCCTTCAACAGCTAAAAGTGTTTCACCAGTATATATACATCACATGCTTCGGTCTTATCAACGCAAACCACCTATGCTACAAAGACAGCATGAGTTCAATTAAAGCTTTCTGCACATTGTTGCTACATTGGAATTGCAATACAGCATGGTCAGTTTTAATGAGTGGGAGACTGAGCATAATATTGATTGTGGAACTAGCCAATTTTCCTTTTGACTTCCTTAGTTCAGGCTGTGGGGTTGCCATTACAAATTGACAACAGACCAATGCACTTAGCACGGCACCACCTAGTGCTTTACTTTTCATTTTGTTAATTGGTTGACTGTGCGGTGTTAAGGTTGCTGTGATTGACAGCATTAATAATAACTTCAAAAACTGTGAAGAACAGTCACATAATGAAACAAATCACTGAAGGCAATCGCACGCCTCCCCATGAGAGCTGCTTCTAGAATTACACAAAGAATAAGAATTAATGTGTCATAGTTTTAAAAACAGGACAACCCTAATGGTAAAATTGGTTCTCCATTGATGTCAGTACTTACAATAATGTAACATCAATCTACAATCATTTGATTTTACAGTGCAACATATATTGGGTGAACACATTGATATTTGCTCTGCTATTTACTGGCGGGTGAGTTGTACCTATCATTCACCATAAATATTGTGTAAATATTTCAATTAGAATTCATGTTACAATTCCTGACCTTAATCTAAACCCCACAAATTTATAACTGCAGCATTTTAAACGTTTGCCTACCCTGTTGTTACAAGCGTTATGATGTACCTAGAGTAAAGCATTAGGATGATATCTTCAACTCTATGCATAATCGCCCCCCAAGATTGAACCCTAAGCATCATCAACTCCTATTTAGTTACTAAAAACAGTAGGTTTCAGGCTAAGATAGTTTCAGAAAGGAATCAGAGTTCATTCCATATATTATTGACCCTAATACATTCTTATACTCTTGGCGTCAAATATTGTTTGATCACGCATATGTGGATGCAGGGTCTTAGGAAGTTGTACAATGTTAAAGGTGCTATATAAATACAAGATGTTGCTATTGTTGGTCGAGTTATTCCAGTCACTATTGTCCGTTCCCTGCAACTGGAACTGAATTAAATGTGGAATCTAAATCTTCCACAATAGGAAAAATATTCATTTCCTTCAACTCTGCATATATTTCATATGGACAAGTCAAATTGAGTTAAATAATGCAAAGTTGCAAAGATTATATGCTTCTTTCCGAACAAAAAAGGTGTTCATAAAATCTTTTTGTCTTTGTCTAATGGTAATTGATATTTTGTGGTATCAAATACTGGCTCTTTTCTAGGGAAATGCAACCTTGGAATCAACTGTGTTTGGCTTTTTGTGCAGATTCTGATATATGCAGCCGCTCTTGTTCCTGCCTCATCTGCATACCTATTCAACTAACAATTACTATCCATTTGTCTCTTTACTGAAATAAGAAACAAGGACATCTGTGCCCAATTACTGATGGTGTTATCAAAACATGCCAAAGTGCAACATAATTTGCTCAATTTGCTGCTTGTTTATGTATTAATGGGGATATTTGTGACCTTTATATGAACAAATCAAAATTCATCCAGGAAACTGCATTGTGCAGACACCACAACAAAATTTTTACCAAAACATTCTCAAATTAAGTACCTAAACCGTAATCTTCGTGCAACTAAAATTCACTTTCAATATTTTGCCAACTGTATTTTGTTAAATGAATACATGAAATTTATATTAGGCAATTCAAGGGGAACAGTTATGGTCCAGACTGCCAACGAAAAGTCATACTGGACTAGAAATGTGAACTTTATATCTCTCTGTCCATATTTTGCCAGACCTGTTGAGTTTCTCCAGCACTTTCTGTTTTTATCTCAGCACCTGCAGTACTTTGATTTTAAATTATTATTCAGCGTTTGCCGGACAACATTATTCAAACAATGTACGAAGAAACAAAAGTAAAAATTCCACTCAAAGGACAACATTTAAATCACAAAATGTTGTCATTCAATAATCCCAGTCAATTTTGATGTCTAGAATGTATTATTTCATTACTAACAGAGCTATCAGTTCACAATTGAAGCGAGTAATTGAGTACTAAATATCTGAATATATTTCTACAAATCTCACTCTAAAGTTAAATGCAAGTCCAATGTCTCAATCCTCTTTTATTGTCAATCACCCTTCTAACATTTCCTTGATGTATTGGCTCTGCTGCATCAAATGTGGCTCTTTTTAAGCACTCTCAACACTGATGCTGTGGAGTTAAGTCTATCTCTGAAACTTCAGCAGTATATCTAGGCAGTCAATGCAATGCAGAATGGGAACTGTAGAAGTGCAATAGAAGTCCCATCTTTAAGCTGGGACATTGAACTGAAACTCTCTTGACCCTTTCAATTTTTTCAGGGCATTATTTTGGAAAATTATACTATTGCCCGTCCATTACCATCCCAATTGTTAGTCTTCAACCTCTTTCACTATAACAGTTTATCGTGGGTTGTGATCTCGTTGCTGCTTATGGGAGCTTGTGCTGTGCACAAATTGCTGCATGGCAACATTTGCAACATTTTAACTTGCTTTGCAATTGCAGTAAAAGTTTTTTTTTGATGTCCTGAGGTTGTGAAAGGTGCTTTATGAATTCAAGCCTTTTAGTGCAGATTGATCAACAGTGCCTGGCTATTATTCTGCTGTTCTTCATGATACTCACAGAGATTTCAGAATTTTTCTTTTGAGATTGTCTGTAAATACAGACAAATCTCACAGAGATTTCAGAATTTTTCTTTTGAGATTATCTGTAAATACTCCCCTGACAAGCAAAAGACTACATACAAAAACAGAAACTGCAAGACAAACTCAACAGGTCTGGCAGCATCTGTGGACAGAAACGGAGTTAATGTTTAAAGTCCAGGGACCCTTTCTAGAACCCTGGTTACTATGGTTAAAACATGGAGACTAGAGAGTAGTGCAAGTATTCATGAGAAATATTACTATGACGACGACTTTATGACCTGCCTGAACGATATCTCTTTACAGATATAAATAACCAAACAATATAGGTCCATTTTAACATTTTTTGTATGGAGCCCAAAGCTTTTTATTCCCACCATAAACAGAGCAGGGTCTTGCTTTCTACTATCCAAATGGAATTATTTCCCAGCTTCTGCTAATTAATGCCATTAATCAGGATCAATCTCTTTCTTCCGATTTTTCCTTTCCCTCATTTTCTTATTCTTTCACCAGAACAGAACGTCTGTAAAATTTTCTCTTGAACTGTCCCTATTCCCATCTTTTATATGAGATATCAAATAACGCCTCTGAGTTTACGTCTGCAGTTAACTTTTGCCTGCAAGTCTTTTATTGAAAAGAAGTTCGATTTGTTACATACTGTTATAGGAAGGATATTATCAAGCTGGAGACGATTCAGAAGAGATTTACCAGAATGTTGCTGGGTATGGAAGGTTTGAGTTATAAAGAAAGGATGGATTGGCTGGGAGATAGTAAGAACTGCCAATGCTAGGGTCAGAGATAACACAGTGTGGAGCTGGAGGAACACAGCAGGCCAGGCATCATCAAAGGAGCAGGAAAGCTGGCATTTTGGTTCAGGACTCTTCTTCAGATTGGCTAGGACTTTTTTCACTGGAGCATATGAGGTTGATAGGTGACCCTATACAAGTTTATAAAATAATGAGAGGCGTAGATACAGGTAATGATAGTTGTCTTTTCCCTAGGATGGTGGATTTCAAGAATAGGGGGCAGACTTTTAAGGGGAGAGGAGAGAGATTTGAAAAAAACATGAGGGGCAAATGTTTTGCACAAAGGGTGGTTCACGTGTGGAATGAACTTCCTGAGGAAGTGGTGAATGTGGGTATACTTACAATGTTTGAAAGACATTTGGATGAGCACATGAATAGGAACAGTTTTAGGGATATGGGCCCGGAGCAGGCAGGTAGGACTAGTTTAGTTTGGGATTATGTTCTGCATGGACTGGTTGGATCAAAGGGTCTGTTTCCATTCTGAATGACTCTATCACTCTATATGTTCATAGGTGATCCAGGGTAATGACACATTTAGCAACTGCAACTTTCATGGCCAACAGTAGGACTCAAACCTGAAGTTTCTGGCTCAGATACTGGAATATTACCACTGCACAAATGAAGTCAGGTTTGATTTTTCACATACCTGGGATGGGCTTGGATTGGACAACCTGGTCAACCTTGTACAATTTAACCAAATGAAGCTCCTGGAATTACAAAACTCTTTTCTGAGTCTTTTCAGCCACTATTTTGTACTCCATTATAAAATGGGAACTGTGCTCTATGATTTGTTTGTTTTGTTTAAAATCTTCAGAGAATATTTTTGCTCAGACAGCACATAATGTCCATGTGGAAGCCAAAATGACTGAATATTGTTCACTGATTCCCTAGAAAGCTAACTATAATTGAAACGCTCTGAGAGGTCAACACAGCACAGCCGAGTAAAAAAAAAGGCATATTGTGAATAAACAGGGTGTTTTTTTTAAACCATGCAAACTGTCACAAGAGAGGCAGGACATCTAATAAGCAGATGACAAACTGAGATTACCACAAGAACAGTACTTAATTGTTGAAGTAGAATGAGGAGATGTGATAACATTCTAGGGAGATAGGTCCTTACTGCTTATATGTCACAAATCACGTAAGCTATCATAGAATTATTTATGTGCAAAATTCTTTCAAGACTAATTATGCCAAGAATGTCCATTGTACTGTGCATAGAACATAGGATATAGAATATAGAACAGTTCAGCACAGTACAGGCCGTTCGGCCCACGATCTTGTGCCGACCTATTATCCTACTCTGAGATCAAACTAATCTGCATACCCTTCATTTTACTATCATCCATGTGCCTATCCAAGAATCGTTTAAATGTTGCTTGAATAGTTACCCTACAGGACTATGAGTACTCATTTAAATAAGATATTAATTCTAAAGGCTCTTTCAGGTGACCATAGAAGATCCTATGGTGGTCTTTCAAAGAGCGGTAGCAGGGTCTTCTCCAGAATTCTGGCCAATATTTATCTCTCAACAAAACTCTCTAAAATTGTTTATCTGGTCTTTATCACATTGCTGCTTGTGGAAGCTTGTAAAAAGTTGACTGCAGCATTTTCTAACTTTACAATACAAGCACCTCAAAAATCCTTCATTGGCCATGAATAGATCTGGGGCTTCCTGGATTGTAAAAGGTGTTATATGGCAAGTTCCTTCCTTCCTTCTTTTTATTATAAGCAGTGAAGGAGCTGTACAGTTGTGTGAGGAGTTTTGTGTGAGCCACCAGTAAATGTAAAAATGATTGCTACAACATTTTATGGCCTGCAAACTTGAAATGTCTACCAGTAATCAGTACTGCTGGGTAGTGTCACCTTGGCAACCTTCTTATCCAACTTATATGTAGATTTTGTACAGTATTACTCCTAGTTGCCGATTTGCATTTTGCATATGTATAAACATCAACAATTTAATTCTCCCTGCTTGTTGGCTATCATGCTTTAAATATCATTAACAGGACATTGAGGACAGCTTTCTCTTTAGGCAAGCTTCCAGTGTAGACCAGATGTCCACTATTCATTGAGGATGGTGCTGGAGCATCCCATGAATTCAGCCCTTTGAGAAGTCAACAAGTATTCTGTTCACCATATTCACAACTCATGGCTTTCATGCTAGAAAATATAATCTATCATTAACTCAGTAATTAAACAAAACATGTTGATTAAAAAGTTTTCATGAGGTTTTATAAATTGACACTAGGCGCATTATTTGCATAATGTATACCCGATTTTATCTGCAAATAGACAATGATTCAGTTTGAATGGAAACCAACCTCATCATCAACTTATTTAAGACGTGTGATCCAAATTCTCAATGTCTATGTATATTCAGCAAATTCCTCCCTTCACAAACACAGCTGTTGTTAATCGCCTGTTTTTATGGCCACTCATTGTAAGAAACACAATGGTTTCATGTGATACATTTCTGATGTTTTGTAGTTAGCTCTGCTGACCAAACACTGCAAATCTGTTCACTCTGATTTTGTGGGATATGGCTCGCCTGCTGTAGAATTGTTTCAGACTGGATCAACACAAACAGCAGTTTGAAAGGTAGGAATTATTTCATGCATTTTCTCATCAAATTAGTGAATAAGAATATTTTGACTCTTTTTAATCAAACAAGTTTTTTCTTTAATTTTCCAATTATATTAGCAAGTCAATCATTTAGAGCTAAAGCAAATTGTTTTAAAGTGGGAACATTGCACAATTGAAAAGAATACAAGAGAATATTTCTTCTATTTGGTACATTCAACACAATGTTAAAGCTCAAATGCTGTACTGGAGAAGACATAGAAAGTGTTCTACAAGAATAGCTTGAATTGCAACTTGGAGAATAAGATGAACAATTGTATTGATCACATTACTAACTCCAGCAGTAATTTTAAACAGAAAACAGGTTTCCTTCATTCAATCCAGATTATTTTGAGTTTGCTTCATTCAGTGTACTGTAGAAAGAAATTAACTCCTAAGTTTGTATCAACATCATACTTTATGAAGACTGACCCATTAATTGTTCAGCCCAACTCTAGTATTTAGCCTGTGAGAACTATTTATTTATTATGTTTCAGTTGCCCTATTGTTGAAACATCTGCACAACTGTTTTTAAGATATCTCAACATATTCTCTAGCTCCTGGTCTTCACATTCTATCCCTGTTACATGAATATCTATGTGCTTTCATATAACTAACAAAGGTGTTCTGTACTATGATTGAAAAAACAGTGAAAGGTAGCAATATAATTTTAAAGAAAGTTACTTTGATTGTAGTACTTCAGTCATTTTTCTAAATTCCATGGTTACTTTATGATGTTTAAAGTAATAGAATGGCATAACATAGATATTATTACCTTCATATATCCCATGCCACTTTTTCACATTGGTCGAGTCATTTCATCTGGACTCCTTAAATTTTTATGTCTACCCTCGATTTCTTTTGGCAAGGTGTGCTTTTCCCCATTATATTGTAAACTTTATACCCAACAACATATTATTTAATAAAGGAACACAATGTTGTTAAAATACTACAGAACAATCCACCATACATGACTGTATCCAGAGTTTGTTGAATGGTTAGCAGGTTGAGGAGGAAACACTCAAATCATTTAACAGGAACCTGGATTGGTACCTGAAGTGCTATAAATTGCAAGGCTATGGACCAGGTGCTGGGAAGTGGGATCAGAATGGGCAGCTAGTTTATTCAGCCACCACAGACACACTGGATTGAATGGCCTTTCTTCTGTGCCATAACATTTGTACAGTTCTATGGTTCTGAAGCCATTTTTAAAATCTTGCGGGAAAGAAAGAGATCATTTTTAATCATATCATGCAGCAAAATCATAAAACACATAACCACATTAACAATTGCCAGTTGCGGCAGTATAAATCTTTAGCAAAACTTTATGTGATAATGTCCCGTCCAAAGGTTATTTAAAGCACAAGATGATGATGTAGAAATTATATTGATGAGACAGTTAATACACAGGGAGTATCAGAATATTTCCATTATTAGAATCAATTATTTGAAATTGAGTTTTGAATCTGATTCACATATTTCACAAAATATTAATGAAAATATATTGTATTTCCAGGACATTTGTTGCTTTTAAATCTAAAGAATAGACTTTCACAATCTCTGTGAAAGATGGTGTTATTAGATCAGAAAAAGGCCAAAGAATAATGGATCAGTATATCACATGGATACTGTTGTCATCTCCACTAACATGATCATTGAAAATATGCACATCGATTTCACCATCAGCATTAGTATACATCTCCACTCTCAAAATCCATATTTACTACCATTGCCACCTGTACATTCATAATACAAATGTATTCTTTACCATCACTATTCCACAACTCAAACACCACCTCACTATGACCACCACTCCAATATCTCCATTACTTCCATGAGTGTGATTTTCTGCAAACATATCCATGTGCTCTGGCTGCCTGCTCTCCGCAAAGGAAATACAACATCCAATATTGCTGATAAAGACAAAGTATTGGATATTGAATGGATTTGTTCTCTATTTTGGGACATATATTTATTTTAGTATCACCATGTAATAACATCACGCACCTGCACTTCCTGGTTCGGAATCTGATTCTGAATGTCTGCTAAGGTGGTGCCTTTGATGTTTCAATATAGTTTGCTAATGCTCGGTTGCTATGTGCCCATGTACAAACTATCAAATATGTTACAGAAGCCCTTAGCACTCAAAAGACTATTTTGAGTGTAAAGCAACATTTCCAAGAGAAGTTATAAAATATTTCTTAGAATGCAGAGTAGTTGATCATGTGAGGAAGCAGGAATTTTGGGCAAAGCCTTCCCAAAATATGGTATCAGCCTGTCTCCTTTGTTCTTCAACTTTCACTGGGAGAGAGGGAGACAATGTGTGGTCTTTCCAACAGCCAAAACAACACCCATCATAACGCCTTCTACTCTCTTAAAATACCTTAGCCTGATTGTCAATGATTTCAACCAAGAAAAAGCAAAAAAGGCAAACACAATTATTTGTTACAGAAAATTACATATGTTTATGCTTGTATAAGAACACTGGAGGATTTATGTAATTCATTCCATGGCTTCCCTTTTCCAGTGGAACACATGGCTGCCCCAACCACCCTGGTTGATTGTTCATAACAGGAGTTAACAAGCGGAATTAGTTCTGTACCCAGAGGTGCATTTAGACTTTGGAAGCGAGTGTGTGTTTAATGAGTGAGAAGGTGGGGGGCTGGGCACCTGACTGCCTTCTCACCTCTGCTTCAATGAAGTCTGGAGAAGGTGGCCTTGTAAATGGCCTTGTGGCCCCACCGCCAATTGAGTCCCTGAAGTGGGCAATTTAAGAGTCACTTCCCATCTCTCCTTGTATTTAACTAGAAGCAGCAGGGGCAATTACCTTGCAGGAAGATTAAAAAGCAAACCCTATTGGGTTTTTTTGCAGACCCCCAGGTGGTGGGGCTGGATAGAGGAGGGGTTCCCTCATTCTCAGGCACACAGTGCCTGCGTGAGGGACATGGCATCAGAAAGGGATGCAATCCTTTGAAATCCAACTTCTTGTCCTTAGCTGTATGCTTAATCTTCAGCTACTATTGGTTTCCTGGTGGCATTTCCTGTGGTGTACAGCTGCCAGATTTGCTGGCAGGCCTAAGTGAATGGGATTTCCATCCGTGGGATCCCTAGTCACTGACAAAGTCAGCTGCTGGCCCCTTATGTACCTGTTGAATACTTAGTATAGCAGGCTTTTCAAATCGGATGCAGGTCTCACCTTTCATCTGTAGCCAGGCCCAGTTTCAAGACCAGGCAAAGTGCCCATACCAGCAACAATATTCTACTTTGTGACACGTTTGAGGGAAAACCTCAAAATTTCAGAGCCAGCATATTCTTTGAAAGTTGTGGAAAGCAATCAGGACAGAAAGGGTTATCCTTGATATGTTCAGAGCTCTAACAGTTGGTGAAAGTGGGTAATATTCTATAAAACCAAGAGAAACATTATTTTTCATTGCAGTAAAGCGTTGAGTATACTAAAGAAATTTGCTACATGCACAGTTAACTTGTTAATATTTGTGGAAATTGGAATCACTCAAAATATATAAAATCAATAATAATCTGTACCTTTTGTTTTCTATTTCCTCTTACAGGCTGTATTTCCAACAACAAAATGTACAGTTTCATGGGAGGAGGCTTGTTCTGTGCTGGTGTGGGCAATATCCTACTCGTGGTTTCCACAGCAACAGATTACTGGATGCAATATCGCCATTCTGGCAGTTTTATGCACCAGGGATTATGGAGATATTGTGTGCCAGGAAAATGTTATCTACACACTGACAGCGTTGGTAAGGAGATCAAAAGCAGGCAAGAATGAGTTCATAGTAAAGCGAATGAACACAAAAACTTAGGAATGCCATAAATGCATTTCTTAAATCTAACAAGGGTTTGTGAATAAGTAGAAAGGTCATTGAATACTACTAGCAGATATTTGCGGTTTTGTTTGTATATAAAAAATGGCAGTTTGAGTGCAGCTTACTTCATGTTTCTCAAACAAGACATGATATTTTTAGAAGGTGATTATACTTAGGAGTCAATATAACACAATTACAGCATGTCTGATGATCTGGTTGATAAAGGCTACAATCCAAAGCAGGTTCAACTCTAAGGTGTGCTGATCACAGAAGATATACCAATTGAGTTATTTCTTTAAAATTGTTTCAAAGGCAGTCACTGAGTAGGAGGCATTTTTAAAAAGAAGTAGAAAACACACAGAGGACTGGAAACATGCCCTGTCTATCAAGCTCACTGCATCTGTCTTGGTGTCATCACTGCAGGTATATAGAGATGCAAAACACATTTAAAAAAGATAGGTGAACACAAGCAAGTAGATACAGAGAAAGGAGAGAAAGTATGTGAGATGTACAAAGAGAGAAGGGGAGTCTAATGGGTGCAATGCAAAGAAGATAATTAGGAGAGACAGAACAATTTCAAAAGATGAAGGCATGACATGAAGAGGGACAACAAACATTGCAATTTATTCATATCTTATAAATAAAGCTATAACACATTAATTTGTGAAGTCAATATTTATATCTATACATGCATAGTTATCCATTTCCCAAATATCCCAATGTTTAAACTCCCACGTTGCAGACATAGATATTAGCAGAAAAATACAATCAGTCCTCCTTTGTTCAACCAGCAAATTATCTGCCTAGAAACAAAGTCACATCACAGTGAGTACACGTCAGGTAATATCTTGGATGTGGCCCTTCTTCAGAAATGAATTGCACCCAAAATGGCATATTTCCTGTTCAGATACTGACTTACAAACTTCAGATTTCTTGAACTTCATTCTTTCTTGTCCCTCTCAATTTATCTGTGGAGCTCATTCCATACACACACCACCCTCTGCTTGAATAAGGTGCCCCTCAGGTGCCTTTTAAATCTTTCTCCTCTCACCTTAAATCTATGCCCACTAGTTTTGGATTCCCCTACCCTGGGAAAAAGCCCTTGGCTATTCACCCCATCCATGCCCCTCCTGATTTTATAAACCTCTACAAGGTCACCCTTCAGACTCCAATGCTCAAGGGAAAAAAAGCCCCAGCCTATTCAGGCTATTCCTATAAATCAAACCCTCCAAGTCCCAGCACCAACCTTTAAGATCTTTTCTAAACCCTTTCATGTTTAACAACATCCTTCCTATAGCAGGAAGATCAGAAATGAACACAGTATTCTAAAAGTGACTTCACCAATGTCCTGTATAGCTGCAACTTGATGTCCCCCCGCCACCAACTCCTGTACTAATTACAGTTCTGATGAAGGATCACCAGACCCGAAACGTTAACTTTGTCTTTTTCTTCACAGATGCTGCCAGACCTGCTGAGCTTTTCCAGCAACTTCTGTTTTTGTTCCTATACTAATTACATTGACCAATGAAGGCAAGTATGCCAAATGCCTTCTTCACCACACTGCAACTCCTCTTTCAAGAAACTATGCACCTGTACCACTACTTCTTTTTGTTTGGTGACACTCCCCAGGGCCCTACCATTAAGTGTATAAGTCCTGCCCAGGTTTGCCTTACCAAAATGCAACACCTCACGTTTATCTAAATTAAACTCCATCTGCCACTCATCAGCCCATCAGCCCATCTTCACTGTTCACTACACCACCAATTTTGGTGTTATCTGTAAACTTATTAACTGTACCTCCTATATTCACATCCAAATCATTTATATAAATGATGAAAAGCAGTGGACCCAGCACCAATCCTTGTGGCATACCTTTGGTCACAGACTTCCTTTCTGAAAAGCAACCAACTACTACCACCCTCTGTCTCCAACCTTCAAGCCAATTTTGTATTCAATTGGCAAGACTCCCCCTCAGATTCCGTATGATCTAAACTTGCTAACCAGTCTATCATGCAGAACCTTGATGAATGCCTTGCTGAAGTCCACTTCTTTGAATGAAAGGTGAACTATCTGACTACTGGATCAAATCTTCAGATCTCCTAGACTGGACATGTCCCTGAAGTTGGGTATTACAACCCTGCAAACCTATGTGGGAATTGCCTGTTCAGTTTCAATTGTCACTGAGGCCTTGCTGTCATTGATCCTCCACAAATGTCTCTGGCTCTGTCAGAGACTGCAGACAGTTCCAATGTATTTATCTGAAATTTACCATGAAATGTTAGACAGAAAATAATCAAGTATACCTCCTTAGTAGCTCCAGAATTGACATCCAAACAACTCAGGTGACCCTCCATCCCAATAGCCAGCTACCCAGTCAACGCAAACGGAGAAATCCCTGTATGATCCAATTCGTCCCCCCATCTACCCAACTACTTCTTCCCTGATACAACCCTGCTGACCTAACTAACTCCCTGAAACAATTACTCCTCGATTATTTGACCACCCACGACCCAAACCTCAACCACCATCCTCCATCACGACCAACCTATACTGACTCCTCCCCCTGACTGCAGAGCTACCTTCTCCAACCCATCCATCATTCTACACACCCATTCATCTTTCAACTATCTCAACCCACTTACCAACTTCAACACCTCACACACCCACTTCAACACCTACCGGTCTCATCCATCTATCCACTTACCTCAACCACATGCCCACCTCAGCCATCCTACCAATTTACCCAATTACTCCACCCATCTACCCATTCATAGATCGTAGAATCATAGAATCCCTACAGTGTGGAAACAGGCCCTTCGGCCCAACAAGTCCACACCAACCCTCAGAGCATCCCACCCAGGCCCATCGCCCTGTAACCCACCTAATCGACACATCCCTGAACACTATGGGCAATTTAGCATGGCCAATCCACCTAGCCTGCATATCTTTGGACTGTGGGAGAAAACCAGAGTACCTGGAGGAAACCCACACAGACACAGGGAGAACGTGCAAACTCCACACAGACAGTTGCATGAGGGTGGAATCGAACGCAGGTCCCTGGCACTGTGAGGCAGCAGTGCTAACCATGGAGCCACTGTGCCGCCCCTAATAAATCCTGATTCATTGACCGGGAATCGAACCCAGGCCGCAGCGGCGAAAGTGCCGAATCCTAACCACTGGACCACCAGGGATGGTGGCAACTCATCTATTCACTGATATTCAAAGACTGGACATTTGAATGTGCAATATGGCACTAGTTCCTGTGACAAGGGGAATGTCCTGAAGCCTTCAGACTCAATTCCACTAAAACATTGTTTCCAGATGGAGAAGATGCTCTACATTTATGAAAAAACCAAACTCTGGAGGTCCTGGAAGAAATATTGAACTGCCTTATGTCTGGAGAATTTTCAAATAGAGCGGCATTCTAGCAATGATTGTCACCTCTCATAAGATCTGGGTCATTCAGTGTTGTGTGAACATGTGCCTGTAATTCAACAAAATAAAATAATTCTATCATGGATTGAAATAGCTTTAATTGCCGAATAGAGGAATTAAAAGCACATTAAATTCACTGCTTAACTTATGAATATACATCCAGCGGATAACAGTTTACTTTCCTTTTTTTTATATTACTAATTGGCTAATTCTACAAATGGATCACAGTACATTGCTATTTACCCATACTGATAATACAGGAAAGACTGGAAATACTCAGCAGGTCAGGCAGCCTCTGTGGAGAGAAACAGAGTTAAATTTCAAGTTGACGACCCTTCCAGAGCTTACAACCGAGTTGAAACAATAACTTTCTGGGGAATGTTGCTTGATACACACAACATCCTTCAATATTTTATGATGCTACATGAAGCACATTAAGGTACTGGTGTTATCAGAGCTATTTTGCTTGCACTGTGAACTGTAGAGAATTAAAATTGTATCAATGTTGTAAAATTTCTAATATTGTCAGCAACTATCATTAATTCACTTGAAACTCGAATAGGGGTCAAAAGTCATCCATATTCAATACACTTTCATACAACTGGTCTGTGAACTGACAATGAAATTCTTTGTTTTATTTATGTTTTTGTAACTAATGATTATAATATTTAAATTGACTTTGTTCTAATGTATTAGGATAAATAACTAATACTTCCCTTTGATTTCCTGGATTTATTCCAGCTTACTGGGATGCCACACGAGCATTTATGATCTTGTCCCTCCTGGCGGGCATCATCGGCATCATTATTGGCATCATGGCATTTATGCAGTACTCTTCTTTCAACAAATTTGACAAGACATTCGCTGCAGGTGTCTTGTATTTTATTTCATGTAAGTGCTGTGAATGATTTCAAGCATCATCAACCCATGAAGCCATTCAGGTCTTTTTTTCAGTATGTCTTAACTTATAGCATCATTATGCCTCTTCTGGTTTTTATTTTGGCAGGTTTGTTTGTGTTGCTAGCCATGGCCATTTACACAGCTGTCACCGTGAACTATTATGGTAAACGGTATGGCCATTGGCGCTTCTCCTGGTCTTATATCATTGGGTGGGTGGCTGTGGTGCTCAACGTCTTTGCAGGTAAGATGTTATTTTCTGTAAGAGAGGAATTTCTTAACCATCTATTCAACTTCTCTCTTTCTCTTTATGACCAGCGTTACAATGGATCACCAAAAGCCAAATTACCCTTGACTGAAGGTCATTGTTTCACATTACAATTGCATTCTATTGCTATTTCTTTCTCACATGGAAGCTGAGCTGCGAGTGTGGTGGATTATTTTACCAGCAAGAAATTACCACAGCTAAGTCTACCCTTCCTCTGACCAAACAGTATATGTAGATAAAGGTATCACCCTACAGAAACAAGGAGAAGCAGTGCTGGCTAGATATTGCTTCCCAAAACCACTGAGGTTAAGTATATCAACCAGCTGAGAACATTTAACTTGACAAAGAATGAAACTTGGAGACTTACTGATGTGTATGAACTTTTTCAAAAAAGGATTGTCAGCATCAGATGTCTAAATAAGAACAGATACAAATAAATCCTTCTAACCTAAGTTTCCTCTTCTCTCTGTTACTTTCTTAAAAATCTCCTTTGTTGAATAGTAAGGCACTGATGAGTACTGTAAGACAGCGACAATGACATAAAAATGGATAACAGGGCATGATCGGGTAATCTACTGCTTTCTAAGCTGGTAAGTTTGACAGGTTGGCATGGATCCATCAGTATGGAAAGTGTTAAATCCATGAACATTCAGATTCACTTTATTTCCTTAGTCAAACAGAAATGAAGTTAGAGATTTCCTTCCTCTATCTGACAGACAGTGAACAGGAAAATATGGTATGAAGGCTGTGATTGACCAGGAGAATCAGGAAAAGCCAGAAAAAGAATGGAATGATCACAGTTGAGTTCTGATCTCTGGCTTCCTTCCTTTCTGTTAACAGAGGCCCCTTTGCAAGAATAACTTGCAGTCTCTATACTTTCTCCAGTTTTCCAAAGCTTGGTAAAATCAATTGTTGATGCATTTTATAAGCCCCACGTTACTCTGAAGGGCATTAACAAACCCGATGGCATTTTCCATTACAACTGCAGCTGGTTTCATAATGTCCTGATCACTTTCAGATTCATTGGTCTGAATTTTGTCATCTACCTGCAAGTCATGTCGTCAGGGCTGCAAGCAGGAGAAACCCCACTTTGCTGGGCAGTGAAATACCAGAATCATATGGTCACTGCCAGCACCAGAATTCACCACCCCAGTTACAGGCCTGGTGGCTCAGTAGCATCCCCACTAGTGGTAGTCTTTGCTGTGTCTGCAGCTCCAGGAAGATGGCACTTCAATGGAAATGCGCCCTTAGAGAGAAGCAGTAGATTTCTGTGGGGAAGCTGGAATCAGTAACTAAGCACAAATGTCAAGGAGGCAGTGGGCCTTATAGACATATTAACGTGCATATAAATATATGAAATTAGGAACAAGAGTAGACAATTCAGCCTTTCGAGCTTGCACCACTAATCATAAGACCATGGCTGATTTGATTGTGATCTCAAATCCACATTCCTGCCAGGCCCTGATTATATTTCAGCCCCTTGTTTCACAAGAAACTGTCTACTTCTGCCTTAAAAATATAATCAAAGCCTCTGCTTCTTCCTTTTTTTTTGAAAAACAGGTTCCCAAATACCTTACAAGAGAAAACAATTCAGCTTGTCTCTATTTTAAATGACAATCCCTAATTTTTTAAACATAGGCCACTACTTCTATGTTCTCCCATAAAAGGAAACATTTAACCTTAACTCTCCCCATCTTCCCTGTCAATACCCTTCAGAATTTCAAATGTTTCAATCAAGTTACCTTTTCCTCTTCTGAACTCCAGTCAATGTTAGTAGATGTTAGTCAATCTAGGTGCAGTGCATCTACCAGTTCCCGTTTGTCCACACATGTGTTTCCTCCTCAAAGAAACCAATAAGTTGGTCAGATCTGATTTCCTCGACACAAAATCATGTTGACTCTGCTTGGTTACATTAAACTTATTGAAGTGTCCTGCTTTAAGATCTTAAGAATAGCTTCAGCAGCTTATAACATCTTGCCTATGACAAATGTTAAGCTAACTAGCTTGTGGTTTCCTGTTTCCTATCTCCCTCCCTTCTTCACTAAAGGAGTTACATTCATTGCCTTCCGATCTAATGGAACCCTCCTCAAATCAAGAGGTTTTGGAAATTTAAAATCAATGCCTCAAATATTTCACAAACCACTTCTTTTAAAACCCTGGGATAATGACCATCAGGATAATGTCCTCGGCACTTTGTCAGCCCACAGATCCAACAGTTTACTCAGTACTACTTCTGACTGAATTTCAAATGTTTCAATCAAGTTACCTTTTCCTCTTCTAAACTCCAGTCAATGTTAGTAGATGTTAGTCAATCTAGGTCAATTGAAATTCTAATTTTCCTGACTTCATCCCTCTCTTCCACTTCTTGATTTATCTCTACTTTTGAAATGTTACTTGCATCCTCTACAGTGAAGACTCATACAAATACCTGTTCACTTCATCTGCCATCTCCTTAGTTGTCATTATTAATTCTTCAGTCTCACTTTCTATCAGGACAATATTCACTTTGTTAATTCTTTTCTATATTAAATGTTTTTAAAAACTCTTATTATCTGATTGTTTTAATATTTCTGGCTAGCTTTCTCTCATACTCTAATTTCTCCCTTCTTATTCATTTTTGGTATTCTTTGCTCTTTTCTTTATTCCATCCAACCTTCTAACCTGCTACCTGTCTTTGCATATTAAATGTTTTTCCCTTTAGTACTATATTTAACATTAATACATTGGAAAGTATCTATTCTGCATATTCTGGAATATCCCCATAAACATTTGCTGCAGCATCACTATTGACCCACCCTTTAAATTAATGTGGCAATTTACTTTAGCTCACTCCACTTTCATGCTGTCATGATTGCCCATATTTAATTTTTTTAAAAAGAGTCTGGCACCTACTCCTGTCTTCTTCAAACTGAATGCAAAGTTCAATCATACTGTCGTTGCAGCTACCAAGAGACACTTTCACAATGAGATTATTAATTAATCCTATCTAATTGTTCAGTAACAGGTCTAGTACAGCCTGCTGCCTTGGCAGCTTCAGAACACACTGTTCAAAGAAATTATCCTGAAAACATTCTTCAAACTCTTCTTCTAGGCTGCCTTTGCTCACCTGACTTTTCCAATCCATATACGAGTAAAATCTTCCATGATTATTGCTATGCATTTAATGGAGAATCAGTGTATTATTGAGAGGCGGATAACCATTTTAATGGCTGTCCCTTCATGGACCATCAAGGAGGGCTTCCAGATCCTACTGAAAGGCCTCCAGGTTTACTTGATAGTGTTTCCAAATAATGCCAACACCCCCCACCTCCCCCCCGCCAACCATTACACAATCAAAATATCAAGGATGTGGGAAGTGTCAATAAATTGGACAATTAAAGGGATCAGTTGGCTGCCGAGCGCCTCATTTCCTTCTGCTGACTATGGCGGGGAAGGGGAATCAAATAAGAGATGACAGGTTCTCCTTTTCAGTGGGCAGTTAAGAGTCACCCACATTATTGCGGCATTGGAGTCACATGTAGGACAGACCACATAAGGATCACAGATTCCTTCCCTAAAGGGAATTTGTAACAATCAGTGATCGTTTTCCGAACACCGTTACTGAGACTAGCTTTAAATCCAGACTTTGATACCATTAGCTCCAATGTGGAGATCTGAACCCATGCCCTCAGAACACTGTCCTGATCTCTGGATTATTAGTGGCATTATCAATAAGCCACCATCGCCCTGTAAGAAATGTATGAGTATTTGGATTATTATTAAATCATTTCACATTTGCACTCAGTCTTGAACTGAATTGATAGTAAGACATAAGTATATTGTTTCATTTCTTTCCTAGGTATCTTCTACATGTGTGCCTATCGTATGCATGAGAGCCCACAAAGCTCAAATTCACGCTAATATCCAAGATCTAATCATCTCATGAAACTGAATTGTATAATGGGCCATCATGATGCAAGGAGACCCAATACTATGAAGTGGTATTTGTTTCATTCCCCTTAGAATGCTATCTAGTAAAATGTAGACAGAAATTAAAATAACTTCTCGATATGCTTTCAAGACTTGGCTGTAGATTTTATCATTAGATCTTTTGAGAATTCAAAGTTTAACAAGGCAAAAATGTACTCTGCCATAGTTTCAAGGACGTTGTGTGAATTTCCCCGCACGAAAAAATTATTTCAATGTCTTGTACGCAAAATATATCTATTTACTAACTCATTTTAATATAGTGGAAGTAAGCAAACATTGAAATTAATTCAATTTAATTGCTTTCATTTTGTTTTACTTAATAAAAGTTCCTTGAACATCTACTAATATTGTGAAAATGTAACCTTCTACTGTAGTCTTGTTAAATCATTTTTTGTGAAGTTTGTATATGTTTGTATAATCATTCTAAGGATGCAGGTATATTGCCAAAGTTGACATTTATTGCCCATTCCTAGCTGCCCTATGGAGGTGGTGTAGAAATTTGACACAATGATTGGCATGCTAGGCCACTTCAGAAGGGGGATTAAGCATGAACCACAGTGCTGCAGGAGCGGAGCTGTGTATCAGCCAAAATCGAGGTGAATGACTGATTTAATTCCCAAAAAAATAAAGGAACCAATTGGTCTTAGTAACAATCCAACAGCTGCAGGGCCACTTTTACCAATACCACCCTTTTTAGTCTTAATTCCAAATTTTTCAAAATGGAATTCAAATTATTAAGCTACTTTCTTGGGAAGTGTGCTCACATCCTATAGTTGATTATTCTAGACGTATTAAAGACAACATAACAATCAGACGACTGCCCTATGTGCTTCAGTGTTCACCCAAGTTACTTTTCCTTTCAAAGTGATATAACAATGGTGATGAGAACAGTTTATGTCCTAAATTACAGGATTTTTAGTACAAATTATATATGAATTTAGTTCATGTCACGTTAATTCAGGAAAAGTGTCCAGTGCTCAAAATTATTTTCTTAGTTTCTGTAATCCGTATTTGATAGAATTTCAAAGGGTTCAACTGCCCTCAATTCCATTGTCATTACATTGATATCCTGGGCGAACATTGGTTACCAATATTCACTCCTACTGTATAAAATACAGTGGATTAAACCACACTCATTTAGTCTCCCTAAATAGAGTTCCTGATTCATTTGAATACAAAATACTGATGCAAGCGTAAAATGATCCATTGTGATCAAAATGTCAATGTTCAGAGCATAAAATTAATTGCCTGTCAGTTTTCTATTGTGAATGTATTTGTGTTAAGCATTTTTTCTACCATTGTTTTGGTTGAATGTCCAAAGAGTTGATTGAGCTTTGATTTTAAAACAAAAAAGTTGCAGACACTCATTCAAATTGTTTCCTAAATTGCTTTAATTGTACTAGCTGCCCAATGACAGTGATGTCAGAACTGTATCCAACACTGGTGCAACATAACTGAGACCTAAAACTGCAAAAAAGCTGAGGTCAATATCCCAACAAGATTGTTCATCAAGGGAACCAAAGAAGCTCATCACAGATATGTTCCAGTGCGCTGCAGAGGAAAACAAATCTAACCTACTACCTGAGCAGAACTATTGTATACTTCTTTGCTGACTTAACGTCAGATGCATATTCGTCCTTCAGTATAGTCTGTTAAGTAATTTTTTTTAAAGCATACCTGCCATCATAAACACGAAGTGGTCTCTTGTTATGAAGTGATGGTCATCTCATGATAACATATTGTGCTGCTTCCAATTAAATGTACTACTGTGCTTACAATGATTTACATTTTATTGATTTTTTTAACACATACTGACCTTGTGATAGTGTAAATTGTGGTGGGATTAATGTAGTTACAGAAAATAATTGTTAAAATATCTCTGTGTTCAGCTCAATTTTTGAAACTGCTGGCAGGTTCAAATTAGTCTGAATTTCATCCATTGATAGTTATATGGCTGTTCTGCTACAGACATAATCGGGCTTTGTCAAACGGATAGAATTAGTCAAGTTGACACATTTGAAAGGAAGCTAAGAATGCATCTTTTCTGAAGTCTTATACACAAGTATGAATCCCAAGCTATTTTTCCAATAAATTGATGAAAGGTAAAGTTCAGAGATTCTGAAGATAACACAAGTCACTTTTTGGAATTATCTGCCTGCTTTTCCTTTATATTGAGTAACCAGCATCTATGGGTTTTGAACACAGACTTCTTATATAACTTTCTCGTTCACTGTTAATGTCAGGGGAATCAGAAATCAATGATGATAATAACAATAACAACTAATAGCATAGAACATAATGAACAACTATTCATTCTTAGTTCACTGCTAACAAATATACATAGACTAGCATGAAATAAATGTGTAAGGATGAGTACAGTTAATTCTTGCTCTATCATTAGATTTTATGGTTATTTCATGCTTATTTAGCATGGTCATAAAGGCCAACATTCCAAATTGATTGCACCAACTGGAACGTAGCACCCTCTAACACAATCATTGTGCTATTACAATACAATACAACACAACATGGGCTGTGTTTGGAATTCAGCTCAAAAAGAAAGGAGAGTGCTTGAAGTGGATTTACAGCTATAAGAAACAAAAAAATGGAATACTGTTCTGTGTAAATCATATAGGTTCTCCTCATACACCATCTTATTAGTGAGAAACGGCAGAAGGTCAAGTGCCTTAAAATCTGACTCTGGTATTTTCAGAATGTAAAGAAATCCTAGGAGAAACTGTTACTAGAAAAGCCGTTGTGTCATAATGGGGCCAAACCTTTGATTATCATGTAAATCTTGATGGTATGCCTATGTCAGGTAGTAGGTGCAAGAGAGATTCCTGGTCACTCATAACCATGTGGTCATGGCAGCATAACTGCTTCCCCATGTTAAAAGACTCCACGCACAAGTTCATGCCGTGAACAAGAATCATCCTCATTTTGAGGAACTAACACACACACACACACACGCACACACCTACCTGCAGTAGTTCAAGAAGACAACTCAACACTAGCTGCACCATGTCCCAGCAGCCTATATGGCAAACACACTCCATGTCCATCACTTAAGTAGCCATGTCTCAAAAACTATGGGATGTAGTCCTCAATCAGTCTGCTACCCGACCTGTATTTTCAAAGGATCAGAGCATAAAACTGAATACCATTTAGCACTATGGGTCCCAAGAGAACGCATGATGGAAAATACTGGCAGGAAAAGCCCTGCAAAGGTGGCGGTATGGAGGGTTTTTTTTTGTTTTTTCTTTATTCATTCATGGGATGAGGCCGTCGCTGGCTGGACAGCATTAATTGCCCATCCCTAATTGCCCAGAGAGCAGTTAAGAGTCAACCACATTGCTGTGGATCCGGAGTCACATGTAGACCAGACCAGGTAAGGATGGCAGTTTCCATCGCTAAAGGGCATTAGTGAACCAGATGGGTTTTTCCAACAATCGGCAATAGATTCATGGTCATCATTAGACTCTTAATTACAGATATTTATTGAAATCAAATTCCTCCATCTGCCATGGTGGGATTCGGACCCAGTTCCCCAAAACATTATCTGTTTCTCTTACAGTCAGAAGAACAGTATGTATGCAGTAACAGCTTCTGTAAAAGTGAAAGTCAACACAATTTTCAGCTGCTTTAAATTATAGGCATGTACTTCACTCAAGTTCACTGTTGTGATTATTGCCATGATTTGAATTCACTTTTTCCTCATTTTATGCCTTACTTCTGGCATTTTTACTGTGTCATCCCACCAACAAAATATATAAGATTGCACATATTCAAGTTTTAAAATCACTGCAACATTTTCATGGTCTTTCAAACCTGAGAAGTGTCAGTATCTCTAAATTTAAAGATAACACAGTGTGGAGTGGAGGAACACAACAGGCCAGGCAGCATCAGAGGAGCAGGAAAGCCGACATTTCGGGTCGGAACCCTTCTTCAGAAAAGGGTCCCGAGCCGAAACATCAGCTTTCCTGCTGCCTCCACACTGTGTTATCTCTGACTCCAGCATCGGCAATTCTTACTACCTCTAAATTTAAAAGTTGCCCTCAGAGTCCTCAACATTGACTGTGGACCCATAAAATCTTATGGCATCATGTCAAACATGGGTAACTAAGGAATCGATATGCCTCCATGTTGAACATCATATGGTGGAGGATAGCATTATACAGAATGAATTCTGGGTGGGGGACCTCAATGTCCATTAACAAGAGTGACTTGACAGGAACATGACTGACCAAGTTGGTTGAATTCTAAAGGACATAGCTGCTAGACAGAGTCTGTGATAGGTAGTAAGGGAACCAAAAAGAGGGAAAAAAATACTTGACCTCATTTTGACCAATCTGAAAACTGTAAATGCATTAGCCCATGACACTAGCTATAGAACTGACTACTACAGAGTCCTTGTTTAGACAAATCCCCACCGTCACATTGAATGTACTCACCATTGTATTTGTTCTAGTATCACTGTGTTATATGCCTGTGAGCCATCAGCAGCAGCACTCTCACACATATAGGCACTTTGTGGCCCAGTATATCCCCCACTCTACCATTATTATCGAGCTGGAGATCAATCCTAGTTCAGTGAAAAATGCAGGAGGACATGCAAGGAGGACAGGCATACCTAAAAATGAGATGTGAACTTGGTGAAGGTACAGCACAGGATTACTTGGGTGCCAAACAGCATTTGCAGCAACTGATAAACAAACCCAGTGACTCCACCACCAAAGGATTAGATCTAAGCTATGCCACATCCAGGTGTGAATAGTCGTGGACAATTAAACAACTCACTGGAGGAGGAGGTCCACAAGTATCCCCATCCTCAATACAAGCATTTGCAAAAAATCTTAGCCAGAAGTGTTGCGTTAATATTCAATCTCTCTTTCCTCTGGAGGTCTCCAACAACACAGATGCCAATCTTCAGCCAATTCAATTCCCTTGATGTGATAACAAGAAACACCCAAAAATCTGTAAAGCTCTACACATTCTGGCAATAGTACTGAAGGTCTCTGCTCCAAAACCTTCTGGGTCCCTAGCCAAGCCATTCCAGTACAGCGATATCGATGGCATCTTCCTGACAATGTCAAAAATTGCCCAGATATGTCCTAGATACAAAAGGTAAGAGAAATTTAACCCAGCCAATTACTATCCCATCAGTTCACTCCTGATCATCTGTAAAGTGATTGAAGGAGACATCAACAGTGCTATCAGCAGCACCTGCTCAGCAATAACCTTTTCACTTACATTCAGTTTGAATTCCGCGAGGGCCACTCAACTCCAAATTTCATTAACAGCTTCTATTAGAAATGAAAAAAAAGAGCTGAATTCCAAAGGTGAGGTAAGAGTGACTGATCTTGACATCAAGGCCATTTCTCACCAAGTGTGGCATCAAGGACCCCTACCAAAATTGGAAACAATAGGAATCGGGATAATACTCTCCATGATTGAAGTCATACCTGGCACAAAGAGAGATGGTTGCAGTTGTCGGAGATCAGTCATCTGAGCTCCAGGACAGATCTGGAGTGCTTCAGAGGAGTGTCTTAGGCCCAACCATTTTCAGTTGCTTCATCAATAACCTTTCATCTAGCAAAAGGACAGAAGTGGGGATGCTCGCTGATGACTGCACAATATTCAGTACCATTCACAACCATGTCCAAATGCAGCCAATATCCAGATTTTGGCTGACAAGTGGCAAGTGCCATTCACATTACACAGGTGCAACTCAATGATGATCTCCAGCAAGACAGCGTCTAACCAATAGCCCTAGACATTTAATGGTTTTACCCCATGATTCACTTCCCAACTATCAACATCCGGGGAGTTACCATTGACCAGAAACTGAACTAGACTTGCCACAGCATTTGTCCAATTCATGAGCCTTGTTATCACAATAATAAGACCTGTTAAACTAAAAAAAAAGGGATGTCATGATAAAATGTGTTACTATATTCCCTTTTCACTTCAGATGCCTGCATTTGAATCTTGCACTGTTAGTGAGATAGAATAATGCCTGAGTTATCCTTAAACTCGGAAGGGTAACTGGGCTCAGTATATTGGATTCTGGGGATGGATCATTGGTGCTGTCATACTTGACTCTCGCTACTGTATTAATTTTAATCTATTGGTAAATATGACATCAAGGATTGAATGTGGACATAATGCTGGAGTGCCATTGTTGTTTATTTTATCATTTTCACAATGATTAGGTACTTCTGAAGTGCAGCTATTGCAGTCCAAGCAAATATCACATTAATATGTGCAAAGTTGTTGCATTATCAATGCGCCTTCAGCCTGACTAGAAATTACCCATTTTTTTATTTAGAAGTGGAGCTATTCAAACAACCCAAAAGCTTTACTAGTGAATTACAGGAGAACTGCAGTTTTCACCAATTTTCAGAAACTCAAAACCATGAAGATATGTTTAGCTCATGATTATCCTGACAATAGATATGTAACCTCTTTCTCCTTGTATTTTATAGTTTGAAATGCCTCTCTACTATATTTGTATTGATTTGCATTCTCCACTGCAATAGCTTGACCAATAAAAACCATATGGACAATCTAATCAGCACCTTCTTCTCCTAGAGAATCAATGTTGGGATCATCTGAAGTTTGAATTATTGCATTTGTCCTGACGAGCGTAAGATGAAAACATTTTACAGTATTTTACTGTAAAATTTGTATTTCTTGATTTAAACCTCAGTATGTGCTTCTGCATTTTGCCCTCTGTCTGACACCTCCTTCATTAATGAATCTACATTTAAAACAATTATAGTTCATCAGTTCTCCAACTATTTGTGATAAATCAAATATAAATCTTTTATAGAATAACTTTGGTAAAGATGAACCACAAAATTAACTCTTATCTTTATACCAAAGAAACAATAGAGAGGAACAGGAGAGAGATTCTGTTGGTGGTAAATGTGACTATTAAAGTTGTGACAAGGGGGCTTTCCACTAATTAATTCATTGATATTAAAATTTGTGCTTTCAGCTTTTTGATAATTCAAATATATTAAATTTTAAATATATTCTATATTTTATCAAACAAAATAATTTAATGTGATCTGTTGGTATGGAATTTACTAAATTGGACCTTCTCACACTCACAGTACGCGTCTGTCACACTCTTTGCGTTTTTCATTTACCTTTGTCGGCAGTGACAGCTTCTGTAAAAGTGAAAGTCATCCCAACGTTCAGATGCTTCATATTGGCTTGTACCCTACTCTGGCTCACTGCAGAGGTTATTGTAACGATTTAAATTCACATTTTCCCTTCATTTTCTGCCTTATTAATGGCATTTTTAACAATATCACCCAACCAACAAAGCATACAATATTAAAGTTTTAAAATGTGCTGTCTGGTTTTCCTTCACTACGATATTTTATGGCAGCCTTTCGAATCTGCGAAGTATCAGTATCCCTTGTGGTGTGCCTATGGCCGGCAGGTGGTATTGAGCAACCACAGAAGGGAGGGGGTGCTGAAATAAGTGGCCGAATATATGAAGAATACAAATGTGTTTGTTACCATGGCGTGACACACAAGACTCAGTGATGGTGACTCTGACTGGGAATACTCCTTGTCCTAAAGTCCTTGCTGAAATTCATATTCTAAGAAGTGAGGTTGAGTAAACTCGTATATTTGCTAAAATTCTTCATTTTAAGCTGAGTTAGTTGACAGTCACAACGAGGTCAGACGATGGTTAGTATTTAATAAATCTGCTAATAAATGTACAAGTATTTCACATGAACTGGAATCCGGCGGTTTCAGGTAAAATTCCAACAAGGTAAAGTGAATACTCGTAGTTTTTACTTTGATAAGAAACTATCGATCAGATGTCACACCTAAATGAACTTTTAAAATGATGCACGAGAGATTACTGGTGGATAAATTATTGAAACTGATGATTAATCCAAACATTAAGTATCCATTATCGAAAATTAAGGAAACGAACATTCATGTCGACATAACTTGTTCGTTTTCTCGATTCTCGACAAAATCTACAATTACATGAATTAAATAGTGCAGAGAAATATCATCAAGGTAACTCAATCAACACTGGTGACTGTGGTTTCTTTAACAAAATCTATGACAAAATGGGCTGTTTTCGTGGTAGATTAAATTTAAAAAATCCATGTTTGCAGAATAACAATTTTAAAAGCAAAATTTCACATTGTTGGTTGTTTAATCTGCAATCTTGAATCATTTTCATGCAATGTGGCTATGCTTCAAATGCAACTTCAAATGCACTTGCACTTACTGGCCGGGGCTAAATGACCATGTACAGTTTGTGTTGCCTTGGATTTATTTTGTTTTTTGCAGCCTTGCTATGGTGAAATTCTGATATACAGTTTTCAGATTCAGAAACAAATTTACATTTCCGATCGCGTGAGAAACCCGCCTGAGTATTGGGTGAGTTTCTGCAGATCCGCAATAATGTAGCGCTGCCCAATAACCTCAATTCATATATCTCAAAGAAGAATTATTTTTAAATTTTGTTTTCGTCATCATTTCGACGCCTTCGCCTGGTGTTCCCCCGACATGTGCCTGGCCATCTATTCGCAATGCCCCTGGCACTGGCCCTTTCTCCCAGTTAAAGTGCTTCTGTAACAAAACCCCATTCTAAGCAGAATCGATATGTAGTTAGGTGCCTCTTTAACGAACCCAGTTTCATGTTGGGTGTACTGCTGGAGTGGTGCGCAGGGACGCCTGAGTTGCAGCAAAACTTGAGAAGTGATGACAGGGATCATGAAGCCAGGCTTGGTATTCCCCCTTGTTAATTTGCGTATCTGATCCACTCATGTTGCTCAGCTATTTCGGAAAATGTTCCTCAAGATTTTCGAGTTTTCAGACTCCAAGAACTTGGGGAAGATTGGTCTCTATTCTAGTAATAAATGTATTCAGCTTTAGAACCGATTGGGTTTTAACTAACAAAATTTAAAAACAAAATCTATACTTCACCAACAAGTACTGGAGCAGGACAGAAATAAGATTCGCTCCTTTGTTGATTTCTTATTGCGTTGCTGACTTCTTCCAATAAAAAAAGTCATAATTCAGAAGGTGAGATAACAAGGTGTAGAGCTGGATGAACACAGCAGGCCAAGCAGCATCAGA
>NC_063363.1:22814482-22822409 GCF_021869965.1 Rhincodon typus | reverse complement strand
ATATTTCAGAAGGTGTTTACTAATATATCCGAAACGCATGTTAGTTATATAAATGTCCCACTCGGCAACAATGTTCCAAACGTACTGCTCCGGCTAAGAATGAACGAAAAGAAAGACCCCAGCTGCTCCCACTGCATACAGCACTCAGCAAACCCTGGAAATGCTCCAGTGGTTCGCTCTTGATTTGTCACTGGCATGTTGCATTCTCCTTTCATGTATATAGATAGCAGATGTATCAATCAGCAATTGGTTATGAGCTTACATTCTGGCAAAGAACTTAATCCTGACCTTTTGATACTTGACAGCACCGAGCTTACCCCAAGTGAAGAATTCACCTTTCACACCCTTTAGAGGTTAAATGGAGCGCTGTGGAACTTCAAATTCAACGTATGAACGCCGTTCGGTTGCCGCCTCCTCTTCCATTTCTAATCATCTTTTCTGAGTTCCAGGTGGAGTGACGACCTCTCCCGTATAGCTTTGGGCCGGGCGGTGTCTGATTGAGCTGGAGATTTGATTTTACAAAATCCATTGCAATTAGTATCGATGTGCAAAGTAAGGACACAAGAGCTGAGTTCTCGCGAGCCCCGTAAACTTTGTCAAACGGTAAACTGGATTGTTTAAAGGCATTTTGTGGACTCCCCTAGATATTTTGACTGCCAAAAGAAAATGTGAACTTGAGGCGTTCAGACATCATTTCGAAAACGCCTCGGTAAGACGTTCACTGAATCGGATATTTTAGGGCAATGACGGTGACAAGAAATTAACAGATTAATTCAACAATTAAAAGGGGTGTGTATGCCTGATTATTTCATCTGTAGTACTCAAGTTAATGCAACTTAATCTGAGCATTGATAGCAGCACTGCCATCCGAATTGAGTTCTAGGTATTTAGGTAAATAACAACGTTGAATTGTAACTATTTTACAATATAAATTAAGGATATAAGCTTTTTTTAAAAAATTGCAACGATTCTAGGTACTATGTAATCAACCCGTTCGGAGTTGTTATTGCGCACTTCTGTAAGCAATTAGAATGTGAACCTGGATCTGCTGGCTCAGAGGTAGGGACACTACACTCACTACCACAAGAGCTCCTCCTGTAACCATTACATTTAAACCAGTATGAAGTGACAGCACAATGACAACAATAAAGGAATCAGCTACCGTTGCACTGGAGTTTATCAATAGGCCCAGATAAGCAGTTGTGATTAATCGCAGAAACTCCTTTCAAAGCGATGTGTCGCTTTAGAGAAAAGGGGTTAGGTTGTGGGGGTGGGGGTGGGGGAGATGCTGTGCTCTGAAAGCTCAACAACAGGCGTTCCTCTTGATGAGATAGACAATAAAGCAGCTTACCTCTTATTCTCTACTCTGACGGCATCGACAAGCTGTACATTAGGACAATTTCATCACCATTAATTCATTCACATTCCCATTTGGCCTTTACAGCAACTTGTTACTGCGATGTGTGTTTTTAATTAGCCTCACCATATGGAGCGCATGCTGAAATCTGCCTGTGTGCATACCGGACAGAAGCATTAAACACCTATATGTGCATGTGCCAGTGCATGTGTGAGTTTGAAATTAATATAAATGAGATGTGACGGGAACAATAATGTATTATTCCGCCGCACGTGATTTTCAGACCATGAGTCTAATCCAAATTCCCCTCATCCAAGTCAACATCCAAAAGTTGCCTTTGCAGTACTGGCTGACAATTCAACATGTATTTATTCAAATATTCTTGTTTACCAGCACTGCGGTCTCTTAAAACATTCATTTCCCCCTCATGCATATGGAAGACGTGACTCCCACTTGGTGAAGTAATGTTCTTTTAAGGCTAATTGAATCCAGAAATTAATTTCTTCTACCTGCCTGATCGGATGGAAAGGCTGTCCCCGTGCCCAAGGATTAGCACTTCCCAGTCTAACATCTTCCTTAATTACCTAATAGCATGGGGCTGCGAGAATTCTGCCTCCGTTCAACCACTTTCCGCATTAATAAAAAAATGATTGGAACTGTGATGGCAACTCGATTTCAACAAATTAGTGCGGGCACTGGGAGATGGAACAGAAGTACCTTCTTGTAATTTTCCCGAGTTTAATGTCAATAATTACACCAATTTGATGGGAAATGAGCTGAAATTAACTGTCATTCGACTGAGTCCTGCGGTGCAGGAAGAGAGCGCGGGAGCGAGATAGGGAACGGGAAAGAAAGGAAGATGAGGGAGAGACGAGGGAAATAAATCAGGGAGATTAAAGGTTAAGTTTTTGATGAAAATATCAATTCAAAATTTTCTCATCGCTTCGAGGGAAATTGTGTATAATTACATGGAGATAAAGTCTATTTAAATAGATGCAGGATAACCAGTAGAAACACATATTCAGAGAAATTAAAAAAGGAGCAAGGTCAGATGAATAGGACGGGGTGGGTATATTGGAAAAGATTCAAGCACTTCAGGTTAAATGTACAGACATAACAATGCAAACGTGAAACCTACAAGGTCTGGTATACGGTCTGTTGTGTTCAGAGAGGTGATGGTAAATGAATTCCACTCAAACATAACAATAATAATGGCGACGTCTAAATTGAGATGTCTTTTCCATGAGCCACTTATTCATAAAAATTGCCTTCCAAGAAACAATTTTGTTTAACACCGCTCAGAACATTGGGGGAAAGGTTTGATTTTTAAAAAATCTGCTAAATTTCAGAATTCTTTTGCATCGTTCTAGGATGAGACATTGCGAGTATTATTGAAAACGGTCGTGGATAATTTACCCAGATACAATAATTTTGACGTGAAATGTGATGACACCTATTGAGATGTACGTTTTTTAAGACTCGGGCAGGCCAATGTCTTAGACCATCCCTTTACTGTCGTCACTGCATTGTGATGGCACAGTTTCAGAGGCACATTGAGAGCAAAGACTTGTGAACAAGTCAGATTGCTAATGTGCTTTCACCCACCATACCAGGGCTCAAGCAGTCACTAGCACGACCACCTTCCCATCCCCTCAGTCCCCATCAGTGTGCCTACAAGCCCCCACCTCACTGCTAATTATGCACAAGGCACTGAGCTTGGGTGACAAAGGAGTTATGCTGTCGTCCATTCCTTCAGCTGGTTCGCTACGTGCTGCTGGAAATTACAAACTGCTGCAAGATTTCTTCTAGTATTAAACTTACTCGAGTGTAAATGGCTCACCGACCTGATGGACTGCAGCTTAGAGTGACTACAGACTGTCTCCGATCTGAAGTATATGTACAGTGAGGTTGCCTACTCAAAAGTGTTAGTGTCACTTGTAATCGGAATTGCGGACACACAATGGCTTTTGAATTGATGCCTTTTCTGTATTGACGAAATATATGGGGCGGTAGTGGTGTGGTGAGATCGTTGACTCCAACTACAACCGTCTATATAAACCCCAAAAAGTTATGGTCAGAAAAATAAAATTAGCTGATTCGTCAAGCCTGCCGTGTAGGTGGATCGGTTAGTTCATTTCGCTGGCTGGCTGGTTTGCAATACAGAGTATTCAATTCCCACACCAGTTCATGAAAGACTTTCCTTCTCAGCCTCCTGCCTGAGGTGTACTGGCCGTCAGGTCAAACTGCCACCATCAGTTGTGTCTCTCTAATGACAGTGCAGCTCCATGGTCTGCTAAGACGATAGAGACTTTACCTTTGCTCCACTGATGCCTAGAGCACCATTATTTGGTATATATTACAGATCCCATCCCACCCCTCTCTCTGTACCACTGCTAACACCTGTGGCAATTGGAGAGACAAAAATAATAAAATATAGGGAAACTGAGTCAATAAAGAAATAAATCTCTGAAAATTGGCTCTTGGCCACCTCCAGGCAAGCGAAACCGATCCATGGGAATGTGTTTTGAAACAAGGAATACAGGAGATGTGTAATCACCGATCGGAGATGACTGTATTGACTTTATAACGGCAGAACATGGCTTTGGACAAGGCTGCTCTTCTATGCATGGCCACAGCCAATCGATTAGACTCTCGTGGCTCTGAGATTGGAACAGTTTCTCCCACCTTTCGTTCCAACACCTGATTCGAACAGGAGTAAAACTGGAAAAAAGAAAAAAAATACGAGGATCCAAACACTTCGTCATAACAGGTGGGGCGGCTGAACAAACGGAGTTCTTCTGAGCTTTGATCTACGGATAGGACAAAACCCTCTGAAGATAGTTCTGAATCTGATCATGATTCCACCCTGGCACTCACACATTCACCATATGACAAGTGACAATAATTCGTGTTGAAACACTTTCATTCTTGGAATGTTTATTACAGAATCCTAACATTCTTACAGGGCAGAAGGAGTCTATTCGGCCCGCCATTACTGTGCCGATTCCGGGAAAGAGTAATTTAGCCAGTGTCATTTTCCTGCCCACCTCCATTGTTCCTTTTCAAATAATCCTCCAATGCCCTCCAGTGCCTCCACCATATTCCCGGGCAGTGCGTTCCAGATCCCAACCACTCACCACAAGGAAAGGTTTTATTTAGCATTGTATCCCACACAGTTGCCACGCCACAATCGTTAACAAGTAAATAGTTGGATAACTTATTGAGCCGCATTTCGTAAACGTCAACCAGCTTTTAAAAATGTTGGAACTGTCATTCCTACAAATGGTAGCAATAACCTTCTCTGAAAAGTACAAAAGACAATTGGCGAACAAATAGTAGCAGCTAAATTGCAAATTTAAATAATTATTTTGTAAATGTTGTTACAATCTGGCATTAGCATCAGTTGGCCATTAAGATCTGTTATAGGCATGCATCATTTAATACAATGCCTCCAAATATCAACAATGATTGCAAAATATTTTTGAAGTAGAAGCATGCAATTGGAAAGTACTTTAACAAAGACAAACACCTCTCCAAATCAGACACAAAGCAAATAACTGCGAATGCTGGGAGAGAACGGACAGTTAATACTTTGGGTAGATATTTATCACCATGACAGTTCGACCCCTCCACGGATGCTGAATGATCCACGTGTAAATTCATAACTTTGAGTCCTGGCCTAAAGTATTTTGGTTGTGGAACATGGACCATCGGTGCCACAACGTTGGAAGGAGGGGTAATGATCGATTAGCTTGGATTGAAAAGGGGCTAAATGCTTTCACTCGGTGAATCAGTTGCCTTCTTTACCTTGGAAGGTTATGAGTGTCGAGTCATCGAGTTTTACAGCACGAAAGAAGCGTTTCGGCCCATCGTGTCCGCGTAGGTTCATCATACACATATCTACTGAAGGCCCATTTCCAGTATTTGGCCGGTAACTTTGTACACTACAGCACTTCAAGCGATCATTGCTTTGAATGTGTTAAAGGCTGAATTTGATAGCTTCTTGTTTGATCTCTTCAGGAACGGTTAGGGCATAGGGAGCTGGTGGCAAAGTGGAGTTGAAGTCGAAAATAGCATCGCCGTGAGCTGGGCAGCCGGGAAGATTCATACAATCCACAACCATTGTTAACTCTTACGTGAAGCCTATTAGCAGCACAGAGACCATTTAATAGAGGGGATGGGAGTTATTTTATATAGAGGGCGGGAATCATTTGGCAAATTAATGACATTTTCGTTCGGGAAAAGAATTGTCAGAATAAAATCGAGTAAAGTGTTTAAACTGTGATTTGACTGAGCCGGGCCCTTTCAGCACCATGGCTAGCTCCTTGTGAACGAACGTTCTCTGAGCCGGGTGCCCCAGTAGGTCTGACGATTGATTGCCATCCTCCGCCCTGCCGCTTCGCCATTGGCTGAGGGCAGTCCTATCTCCCGGTGAAGAGCAGGTCCTACTTCAGTCAATTATCTCCCAACCTCCTGCAAACCTGTTGCATGCAAAGCAAGGCATTTCGCCCGAGTCTCGCCAATAAAAAGAGGAGCTGAGCTCGTCAGAGGAGTTTACCCGCAACAAAACTAACAGAAGCAACACACAAAAACAAAGCCCCGAAAGAAAATCTCCTTGGACTGAGAGCAGCCAACTTAGTGGAGAAATGAATCTGAATTTCACATCCCCGATTCAACAAGTTTCTGCCCAACGGCCAACGTCTTTCTTCATCGAAGACATTTTACTGCACAAACCCAAGCCATTGAGGGAAGCCCCTCCCGTCTCCTTCGCCAGTTCCTTGGCATCCCGCGTCCCTTTACTAGAGTATGGATACCCTATCGTGCCAACCCCGACCATACTGGCACCTCATCCTCATCACCCACTACACAAACCGGAGCACCATCACCCTTACTTTCTCACGTCGCCTGGTAAGTCTTGCTTGTTCACTACTCATTGCTAACTGAATAATGGTAGAACATATTTCGAGGCGCTGGAGCAGTTTTAACTTCTACGGATACTCTGTGTGCAGAACAGCATTCCTCCGTGTGGACACAGTGTGTAAGGAGGTAGCTGCGTTAAGCAGGGGCACTCACTTCCAGAGTTTTTTTTTCTTCGAAACTAAATGTTCTCCAAGGTTTAATGGAATGCATGACGCTGTTAATATTAGCGCAGGTGTACACAAGGAACCACGTTACGGCCGCGCAATTTAGGGAAGCATCTGTGAAACTGGGTAACAATGCCATTTCATCAACGTTTTAGGCAGCGCTTGATAATTTGTAACAAAACAAAAAGAATTCCATTGATTCCAATATATTGAGATTCAGAATCAAGGGGTAGCGAGTAGTTGCTGACCCAATGTTATACTGATTTTGTGGTTGCGCTTCCTTTCTGCGGAAATGCGTGCAAAAAAAGTAAGAAAATAGGAAATGTAATTTATACATCAAACTTTTCTTTTAAGCTATGTGACAAAATATCTTACTTTTGAAGAGGGCATCGGTTTCAAAGTGGATTTGTTGCAATGATTTGATAGTGTTTTATAATTTGAAAGTAATCCGATTCTAGACCAAAACAATACCCAAGTGATACGCAACTATAATTGCCGGTTGAAACAATCCTTCACTTTGAATATTAAAAAAAAAATCAAGTTTTCAAGATTTTCATCATCTTTTAAAAAACCCTTTTCTTTTCTGAAGAAATCTGAACACATTTGTCTTTGTAGTACTTAAGGCAATTATTTTAATTATGTATTTCAAACCAAATGAAAACATTTGCAGTTATTTTAATAAGACCGTACATTGATGTTTCTAAAGCTGCCGTCAGACGGTTCTGTCAATGCAAACTCCAATAATAACCGAGATTTCAACAATGCGCCTATTTGTTTGATGCATTTAGAAGCATATGAATTGGGAGGAGGCATAGGCTATTCGGGCCCTCAAACCAGTTCCCCCTATTTAACTTGGCCATGAATGATCATCCACCCTAACGCCATTTTGGTTTCCTCGCTATCCCTTTATCCCTTGACAAGTTTAACATCAAGGATTTAAAAAAGGGATGTCTCATTTTAGGGTTAAGGGAACTCAGTCCTCCTATGCTCTACCTTGAGCTCTCTAAACTTTCCGACGTGTTGCATTCGGGTAACGTGGACATTGGATAAATTACATTCTTTGGGGGCCAAGGTGAAAGCTAAAACATTTTCCAAAACTTCGGTCTGAAGCAAAACTCTTTGTCTCACGACGAAATTTGTTCGCTTTTGTATAAAGTGTTTTTGGAATATATAAACTTTGGAAACACAACTGAACTATATCATAGTTAAAATATTACTATTCAAAATTAGGGGGAAAATCAATTTAAAATCTACGTTAAATTGATACAGTTACCACAGATTGAGCTCGCATTACGTTATACTTTAATGTCACATTCAAAATCAGCAAGAGTTTAAGATAACAAGGTACAGAGCTGGATGAACACAGCAGGCCAAGCAGCATCAGAGGAGCGGGAAGGTTGAAGTTTCGGAAGGGTCTAGGCCCGAAACGTCAGCCTTCCTGCTCCTCTGATGCTGCTTGGCCTGCTGTGTTCATCCACCTCTACAC
>NC_063363.1:22775977-22814382 GCF_021869965.1 Rhincodon typus | reverse complement strand
GAAGGGTCTAGGCCCGAAACGTCAGCCTTCCTGCTCCTCTGATGCTGCTTGGCCTGCTGTGTTCATCCAGCTCTACACTTTGTTATCTCAGGTTCTCCAGCATCTGCAGTTCCTACTATCTCAGCAAGAGTTTAGCTTTTTCTTCGTTGCGGAATATTTTGAACCTGAACTGTCAATCATGCCATAAACACTATGGAAGGGGAATCGAGAAAACTGTGCCGTAACGCTAACTCAGTAACAGTGAGCCTGTGCAAGGCAAGCCCTGATAGATATATCTTTAAATGAACCATCCTTCAACTGAAGTGCAATAAAGTCCAGACTTTTGCGGCATTTTCAGAAAGTTAGAAATCAAATACTGGAGGCAGATTTGCACTCCAATTCACGGGAACCAATCCAAGGGTATGACCGAGAAGAACACTCGCAATCGGCTACCAAACTTTGACTCCCAGTGTTTTAAAATGAAATAGAGTTTAAAATACTCCAGAATCTAAAGTGTGTTTCAAAGGGATTTACTTGCAATCGGCTCCCAATCGCGTCCTATTTTAAGATGAAAACTGCTTTAAAGAATAAACAAATGAATCCGATTCTAAGGAAGACACGTAGAAAATAACAAGTGATAGAAATGTTGCCACTCACTTATGTAAGGCTGGTCACAAATGAACTGATCTGCTATTATGTGGACACAAAACCAGTTTGTGTAAAACAGTATAAACTATTCTCAACTCTAAAACGTTACAGATGGCGGGATGGAGTGGGCGAGATGGAAAGCTGCCTGAGTCATTGCATTGTGCCATACTTGGTTTCACGGCTTGAATGAAACTCAATAAATACATCGAAATAATTTCAACCAGATGCAAATATATCCGTAAAATCCTATTCTATTGCTCTGATACGACAGGCCTTACAAATAAAGTGGACGTTTGATTGCATTGATGTATCCAAACCAGACACTTCATGGCCAATTTGTTCGATGAATCGGCATATTTGGAAAACTAGTTTGGAGGATTTTATGAAAATAGGCTGGGCAATTCATTAAACAAAAACATGTTTCTAATAGAATAACTTGCAATAATAAAAATGACATTATAGAATCGGTCATGATACATTTAGAATCGATTGTGATAAAAAGGTATTCACGTCGATTTTTAAAAGGACGATCAAAATTGCCTCATGCACGTTATCGGTGTTAGGTGAAGTAACTCCTTTGTTGGCTTTGATTTAAAAGCCTAGTTCGTTGTTTTATTGCCCACCTTTCGAAGCTACGTGTAGGACTTGCGCACAAATACCGAAAAAGACGGCTGGGCGTCTTCAGAATGCGTGTTTTAACTTGTTCTGCCTAATTTTAGAACAGGGCTAATCGAAAACCTCCAAACAAATCCCTTCGAAATCGTGAATTAACTTAAGATTTGCGCAAGGTTTTTTGTTTAAAGCTATGCTGAATACTGACTTGGGAAAGATATTCATTTTGGGAGTATTGTCTGTTCGTAATCAGTAGGTATGCATATGCCAGCTCTTTTCCAACATCCACCGGAGCTTCCAGGCAAACACTGCAGGCGGCGGAAAGCCAGGACCGTCTTCTCGGACTCACAACTCTCAGGCCTGGAGAAACGCTTCGAGATTCAGCGTTACCTCTCAACCCCAGAGAGGGTGGAGCTGGCATCGGCACTCAGTCTCTCGGAGACCCAGGTATAACCGGAGAAGCAAGCGGTAGGAGGGAGGCGGAATTTGGGTGGGGGCGGAAATGAAAGGAAATAGAAAGGTCCTCCATTGATCGAAAATTACACTTGCTCAGACTTAACCAGGCTTAACATATTGAAACAACATGCCCAGTCACTCCATTGATAAATTGAGAAGCTAGATTTTCAAACGAAAATCAACTAAGAAATATATAACGTGGGAACAAATCGTTGCAAAGATGTCTTGATCTTTATACAGTTAGATGATTCACAAGTCAGCACTTGGATATTTCAATGTGTTTAAAACGATTTTCAGGTCAAGTTTGGGGTTGGATTTTTCACCAAACCCAATAGCGGGTCTCGATCGATCACACAGTCTCGATCGCAGGAAAGACGTAATTTAGGATTGAGGTTAGTTCTGACAACTCGCAATCAACTTCTTTCCTTCACAAGACTGGGAGTAGAAAATACAAACACTTCTCCAATTCAATTCAGTTCCACATCTTTCACCCTCTGTATAGACTGATGCCAGCGTTAAAAAGTAAATCTCCCTGTCGCCCGCAAAGAAATTTAATTAGAAATAGCAGTGGAACACACACGCTTTCACAGTCACCAACAATGTGCCGGAACAAGGAACTCAGCCCAGTGCTCAGAATTCAAACATTTAAAGTGTCTGAAACGACCGCTCAGGAGATAGTGAACTTAGAATCAATAAACATACAAGCTAGTCAACACAGAAACTGAATGCAAGTACTTGACATGGATTTTTTTTAAAAAAAAGCTGCAATGAACGCGGACTGACAATTGCCAATATTTGAGATTGTCTCAATCGGAATAGTTTGCAAATGTTCAACCATACCAGTTCGTTCATTACATAGCTCGAACAAAATTGCATTTGGAATTAGAGCTGCCATTTCTGAAATTAAATACGAGACAAATTTATACTCATGTTTTTTACCAATAATATCTGACGTTGGGAATGTGGAGTTTTGAAATACAGGCGTGCATCCTTTTGCTTTATTGCCAGCATTTATTGCCCATCTCAAGTTGCCCTTGAGAAGGTGGTGGTGAGCTTTCTCCTTGAACCGACCATGAGTTAATGGTGGTTTATTTATTTTCCCAAATCCATACCAAGAGCAAACGCTGCTATATGTTGCCTGAACCTTCACGTGAATTCATAAATAGGTAGGATAACTCTTTCAGTCATTCACCACACAATGCGTTCCTAGGCATGTGGGGTGAAATATTAAGCACACAACGGCGTGTTCATATTTATATGCTTCTAACTGAAATAAGTCATGAGAATTCTTTCTAAAAGTACTGGATTTGATTGTGCAAATGTTATGTTCTGGAACCAGAGACATTTCAGTACGAATCATCCGTCCAATGTCACTGCATTCGAAATTTTCCTCAGGTTCGTTCGTTACTCACTTCTGGCCTTCAATCAATCCAATCTGTTTAGACTTGCCGCCTCCGCATACACATCTTAAGATAAAGTAAACTCAATGGGTCGCTAACGGTTTTGTCTCTTCTTGTGAAATTCCCTGAGCTTCTTCTCGGTGCATTTTCCAGGTCAAAACGTGGTTTCAGAACCGACGGATGAAACATAAAAAACAGCTAAGAAAGACGCGGGATGATCACGGTCCGAAAAGCTCCCCCGCTGGGGAACGGTGTCTAGAGTCCAGCGTCAGTGAGGCGGTGTTAAGCCAGAAAAGTTCCTCAGACATAAAGCCTTTAAGCAGCCAGAACGCCTTTCTGTTGGAGGACCGTGAAGATGATGTGGATATAATAGAAGATGATGACATTTGTTCTGCTGATCATATAATGTAAAGTAAAATTAAAACAATTAAGATCACCGAAATAAATACCGCACAGCAAAGAACTATTGTCCCCCAGGAAAGGTGTTAACACTGCTGGGGTGGAGAGGGAACGCGGTTACAACACTGAACAAAAATGACAAGCCCTGAAACATGCACTTCTAATAGTCTACAAATCTGATGTTCTTCTCTGTATATAGTTAATTTACGCAAATCTAATATTTATTTCCAGTTTATTGTTGCAAATAAATTCGGCTGCAATGATGCCTGATGTTGTCTATACTATATTAACAGCTGTTAGGCTTTTTTTTATAGCACTTGTACTGTAGAATGTCTGCGTTTTTGTCGATGATTTAAAATTATATTCGTGTCAATAAAATATTAATTTGCAAAAAAAAAGACAAAATCTGTCAACTTCAATCGTAACGTTCAAAGACAATTCGCCAACATTCTGAATATTCGGGTTTAAGTTTCAAGGTTTAAAACCTTGCTGTTCTCCATCAGATATTTTGTTACAAGCTCTGAATCGATTTGCCCACCAATACAAAGATCTGCAAGTAAGATTTGAAAACTTGAGACCAACTGATTGATGCGGATTTGTGTAAGAATCTACACCTAAGGAATGCGGTCTCATAGTTGTCTATATATTGAGCATTTATTAACTTCACATTTCGTTACAGTTTCTCTTACCAATAATACAACCTAGTACACACTTCACCACACGTTATTTCCAGGATATCTTCATCATCAATTGTGCAATAGAACTTTTTAATACTTCGATTAACAAAATATACGATATATAGTACATAATTTCAAATAATGAGTGTGTATATATGCATATGGTATTTTTCATATGGTATATAGCATATGCAATGACATGCTACTCTAAAGATAGCTAACGTGCTATACCGTGGATAATATATACTACATTATGTGAAATATTCGTCAGATAACAGACATCGTGCTGAACTCACTCCATATACACTGGCTGTGTTCGTTGTCAACATTCCACGGAAGAACACAGGGTTGCGTCATTTTAAAAGCAGTAATATTGTACAGGAGTTAAAGACAAATGTCTCTTTCTGTAAATTCTCATGTTTCCAGCTCATGACAACGTTTGTCTTAACGGATTAAGTGACTGCATACGAACGTCACTGTTCCGATAGCATACGCAATTGCACTTCATCGAAATGAAAAATAGAGATGAAAGGTGAGGTATACACGACTTTATTCTTAATTTTGTGAAGATGCTATGGCTTTAGGAGATGTATTTTGTTCCTTTTTTTAATGAAGAAAGATGGAGACAGATGTGCCAGCAGTCTTCTCCAAAAATGAGCAGCTCCTGAGTCTTTGTTCGTTTTTAAAAGTTGGAACAATAGAAGCAGTCTAAATGGGTGGAATCAATTTCCCATAAAACCAGGATTTTATTTTCAGTCCTAGCCTTCAGTAGCAGTTGCTGGGGCCTAGAAACTGGATATGGAAACTTTTATTCCTCTCTCTGTTACAGCTAAAAGCTGGGGTTATCTTCTGCTGCTAGAATTGCATGTGAATCTATCTATTTTATTGATTTTGCCTCTATCAAGGGTGTGTTTATGGGGCATTACTATATTGGAACAGTTAATTAGTAGTATTTAAATATATATATTATTTTGTTTAACATTTTGATAGAGTTACAGCTAAGCCAATTCTTTTCTTTTTCTTCTCTTTGTCAGTATTTCAACTGTAGTATAAAAATAAAGTGTGTTTTGCTTAATATTGAGTAGTTTGACCAATTGAATTGCATCAGGAATGCAACACCTTACCCTTACCTTTAAAATAAGAAAAAGTTAGGGTCTAGACTATCTTCTTAATATTTTTTGAGAGGGTTTGATTTGGTCAATAACAATTTCCTTTAACAATGTGTACATGAACTTTGATTACAATAAGACATCAATTAAAGCTGATCATACCACACAAACTTCTGAAATATCCATCGTTTCAGTTTGACCTACTTGTAAGACTCAGTTTGCAGGATAAACTGACAGATTCAGACACAGGGGTAGTTCCAAAATTTTGTTATTGTGAAAAAGTAATGCTGAATATACATTTTAATGAACACAGAGTGCCCAATTTTCAAGGGCCATGAAGACTCTGGGACATGTTCTGGGCTTCATGGGTTCTGCAGGAGGCAAGGTGTTGGTAGATAAACTAAAGTTTATCCAAAAGCTTGTGGTAGATGAGGCTCTCCATGTGGGATTGTTGGCCACTGAGAACATCCATGGTCCTGTAAACCCTCCACATTAACTGAATTTAACTTCCTTGGTTACCTTGTCAGGTCATTAGCCTGGGCCTTTAAAATACTACTTCTGTGGCATGACCACTATGCCAGTCCATCCCGTCCCCTCCCCTCCCTTCCCGTCTTCAACTTTCCTCCCCTCCGCTGTTCCTTTATTCATTCAGGGGGATGAGGGTGTTGCTGGCCAGGTAGCATTTATTGCCCATCCCTAATTGCCCAGAGGGCAGTTAAGAGTCAACCACATTTCTGTGGGTCTGGAGTCACATGTAGGCCAGACCAGGTAAGGATGGCAGCTTCCTTCCCTAATGAACATTAGTGAACCAGATGGGATTTTCCTGACAATCAGCAATGGATTCATGGTATTCACTGCACTCTTAATTCCAGATATTTATTGAATTCAAATTCCACCATCTGTCATGGCGGGATTCGAACCAGGTCCCCAGAACATTAGCTGGGTCTCTGGATTAACAGTCCAGTGATAATACCATTAAGCCTTCGTCTCCTCCTGTGACTGACCCTGTGATTCAGGAGGTAGCCCTCCATTCTTATTTGAACAGGACTTAGACTCTCTGCATTGGCCACCTCCCTCCAAAATCTCTTTCCAGTGCCCTGCCTCAGTTCTTCACCTGCAGTCCACTTTTGGATCCCTTTTGAATACTAAAGTGATCTTCAGTTAAATCCTTCTAACCAAAGCATAATTTTGAAATAAAATATACAGTTGTTTAAAAATTATTTAAAAAATGAATTGCAGATGCTGGAAATGAGAAACAAATTCATAAATTGTTGGAAAAACTCAGCAAGTCTGGCAGCATCTGTGGAGAGAGAAAACAGAGTTAATGTTTCATAGAACATAGAACATAGAACAGTACAGCATAATACAGGCCCTTCGGCCCACAATGTTGTGCTGACCTATTATCCTACTCTAAGATTAAACTACCCTGCATACCTTACATTACACTATCCTCCATGTGCCTATTCAAGAGTCGCTCAAAAGTCTCTAAAGTATCTGACTCCACTACCACGGCCGGCAGTGCATTCCACACGCCCACCACTCTCTGTGTGAAGTACCTACCTCTGACATCTCCCCTGTACCTTCCTCCAATCACCTTAAATTATGTCCCCTTGTAATAGTCATTTTCACCCTGGGAAAAAGTCTCTGACTATCCACTCTATCTACACTTCTCTTCATCTTGTACACCTCTATCAAGTCACCTCTCATCCTTAGTTCCTCAGTTCTGAGGAAGGGTCACCGGACCCGAAACGTTAACTCTGTTTTCTCCTTCACAGATGCTGCCAGACCTGCTGAGCTTTTCCAGCAACTTTGTTTTTGTTCACCTCTCATCCTTCTTCACTCCAATGAAAAAAGCCCTAGCTCCCTCAATCTTTCCTCATAAGATCTGCCCTCCAGTCCAGGCAGCATCCTGGTAAATCTCCTCTGCACCGTCTCTAAAGCTTCCACATCTTTCCTATAATGAGGTGGCCAGTACTGAACACAATATTCCAAGTGTGGTCTAACCAGAGTTTTATAGAGCTGCAGCATAACCTCATGGCTCTTAAACTCAATTCCCCTGCCCTTCTTCAGGTTCTGAAGAGGATTCACTGAACCTGAAACATTAACTCTGCTCGTTCTGCACAAATTATATCAGACCTGCTGAGTTTTTGCAGTAATTTCTGATTTTGTAACAATTATACTTTAGTTATCAGTCTTACCGAATGGCAGGTCAGTGAATGGTTTATTGGACCTCTATAGCAGAAAAAAACATATGTCTTCATCCAGCACTCATTGCAATAAACATCACAGTGGTACAAACTTGAAAAAGTTAGGGGGAAACAATGCAGTAAGCATGGAACAGTCTTCATAACTTTGCACTTGTATTTCCTTCATAGCACATCACATGTTTTAGTCATAATCTACAAACTAAGTTATGGAATTTTTTTGATGTAGAATCTAATTATTAAGAGTACATGGGCTGTTACAGTAATAAATATTGTGCGTTTTTCACAAAATAGCAATTTACATTCAATCATTTTATAATGCTGCTGTTTACTTTCCAGTGTAAAAATGCTATCTTGAGATTGAATTCTCCAAATACCTGCCTCCAAAGCCATGCATCCAAACCCAAGAGTTGCATAAAGGTCATCCTTTGATGTTAAGAAACTGGATAATATGAATAATTTTCACAAATGATACATTAGCCAAGCACAGGACACATTCCATCTCTGTCTTACACAATTACCCACATTACCTTCCTCATAATTTAAAGTGCTAGAAGAAATATGAGATGATAGATACAGAGGATCATATGGTGGGAGTATAAAACAATGAAGGAATATATTGTTACAATTAGTGATGAGGCAGCCAGGTATAAACCTTTTCCACAAAATGGTCAGTAGGAATCTGGCATTCTATCCCTTGTAGGGCTATAGGTACTGGGTGAGTTGGAGTGGGTGAGAATGAGATGGATAGGCTTTTACTCTGATCTTTCTAAGTTCCCCTACTACAATGAATTAATAATGCAATTTCCCTGGCAACAATATGCACACACACTAAGTCATACACTTTTCAATATGCTGCAATGTTAAAATACTTCAGAAGCAGATGGTACAATGTTTAATGCTGCTTAGCCTCATAACTGGAAACATGTTGGACTGTCCTAATAGTAACTCAAAAAGGTTTTGAACATGGTTTTTTATTTCTTGTTTAGCTGGAAGTAAAGAAAATGATTTAAATAGTAAGACATTTCTAATAATGAGGTTTGTTATAAGAAGATTTAAAATGTTCTACCAAAATTGTTTGTTCAAACCTTTTACTATGATGACATTAAGTACACTGAACTGTACTGTGGTATCTTCATGAGATAAATTCTGAAGACAATACAAAGCATTTATGGAAGAAAATATTTGCTTCAATCATTTAAGCTGCAAATTTACATGACATAACTCTAAATCCTAAAGTAAAATGAAAAATATTCACAGCTCTATCACTTTTTTTTTGAAAAAAGCAATTCTCCTTTTGAAATGAAAGACATAATATAGCCTTGATACCCAAACTAGGGAATGAGTTGAAATCCTTTTTCAAAGAGATATGAGATTTATCTGCCTGTGGGCTATGGGAATATCTCCTTTTTGAGAAATGTAATTCTGGATTTTCAAGGGTGCAGGTATAAGAACATAAACTGCCCACATCTAGCACTGATGGACAATTTTAATCCAAGAGAAAGACCACATGGAAATGTAGAAATGTGCATTAATGCAACAGGTTATGTTAAAAACCATTATTGGGAAATGAACTGAATTCTGCTCGAAGTTGTAGAGATTAGTTGTACCAATGTGTGCTTTTCTGTATTCTGTCTAATGCATGGCGAATCATGGGAAGTACATCCATCATATCTATTATATATTCCCTGAAGAGAAGGCTCCCTTATGGAGTCTACATTCTGGAAATACAATTGTTTTAATTTATTTTTGATTGTGGACTGAAATGGGGAAAAATATTTGTAAAAACTAAATATTGCTTTCCTGCTCCTCTGATGCTGCTTGGCCTGCTGTGTTCATCCAGCTCTACACCTTGTTATCTCAGATTCTCCAGTATCTGCAGTTCCTACTATCTCATTGCTAAAGGATTGCTGTGCTTCTTAAAAGCAACTAACCTGACAGTCATTGTGGGCATTATTTACATAGCTGCTTGTTCAAGCAGTAGTGGAAGCTTAGTTTTTGATGACACAGGTTTTCTGCCTGACAATAGCTATATGATTGGGTCTGAGGTAGGTCACCTACTTGGGGCAAACACAGGACATTGAAGATGGTTCTTTCATCTGATTTGGATGTTTAGTGAATGTTTTAGCTGAAACCATTGGACTTTTGGAGGAGACAGAGCTAATTTTGCTCTACGGTAAGGAGTGTCTGAAGCTTGAAGCTAGCCAACTTACTTGTCTTTTCCAGTCCGTCAAGCTGTGGCTTTTGTTTAGACATAGACATTTAAGGGTGGAACCATTCACCCTGTATGTTTTACAAGTCAGTGACAATATCTGGAGAAGGAGAAATCAAGGAGCAGCATGTGCTGAAAAAAACTGAAAGAACCATCTTCAGTAAACCCTGTGACCAGGGACCATTGGACTGCCTTCCCAATCTTTCCCTCCACCAAAACACCCATGCTATGTGTTCAATTCCCAATTCAATTCCCAATTCACCTTGACAGTAAAATCCAGCTTGGAGCAGTGCTGCATTAATATCAGTGTTCTGCACTACTAGAGGTGCTGTTGTTCAGATGAATTGCTCTTGAGATGTTTAAGTGAGGCACTGTCTGTCTAGACAAGTGCAAGAGACCTCACGGCACTATTCTGAAGCGAAGTGGGGGAGTTTTCTCTGATGTCATGAAAAATATACATCCTTCAATCAATAACACAAAAATCAGATTATTTAGACATTAACACATTCCAGTTTTTGGGAGCTTGCTGTGCACAAATTAGTTGCTACATTTCCTCTATGAGAAATTGACCACACTTCAAAAGGACTTCATTGGCTGTAAAGTGTTTTGGGACTTCCTGAGGTTGAAAAGGCTCAATAAATTGGAAATGCAAGCCTTTCTTCTGTGTACTAATAAACCTACTCAATGTCAAACATATTTTAGTTGGTAGAATATAGATTGAGAGACAAGTACCTAAAGTGTGAAGTTACCAAATCACATACAGTTATTTTTCAACATTTCCATACTTGCCAATCCCTTTTTTAAAACCTTAAAGCTTGTTGGTCTGTTTCAAAGGCAACTAATTGTTTAGTCAATAAACTTCAGATGCATTCAAGAAAATGGAATGATTGACCTTTGAGAGAAGAGAAAATATTTAAAAGTTTATATGGACAGATTAGTGATAATCAGATAGGAAGACTAATGATGGAGGTTTATGCCATTCAAACTAGAACTACACCTACATAAGAGACATGCAGCTGTGTTTGTCAATCTGCTTATATGTGCTCTTAAAAAGGTGTCACAAATTCTTTTCTGGTCCATTTATAAATAAGCTGACTGTCTTCCTCGATCGTTCAACTGGATATATGTCAACTTTCAAACTAACTGCAACAGCATCCAAAGAAATGACAAACCTAAAAGTCTTCAGCCTAGCAACTCATTTTAGCTGCAAATGCCAGTTTCAATGGATGGATTGGAGTCCAGGCAAGTTACCTGGTTTACAAGAGGCAGGGTATTGACTATAATAGTTAAATTAAACTGGCTGCATGTTTTGCTGTTGGTTGAATTTAACCACTGCAGACCTGGATTTCCGGCACTTAATAGCATAACATTTAATAGGAGACAAAGACTGCAAGATTCAGTCGTTTGTTAAGACTGCTTCTGAACCAACAGAAACAAAAATAATTTTCACCCCACCAACTTCACTGCCTCAGGCTAAACAGCCTTCCCCTTACTTGATTATTCATATTCTTTCAGCTTTCCCCCTGTGATCACATATCGGCCCCTTGACAATGTCTCCATTCTCCTTGACCTCAGACTTCACAACTATATCTTTCTCCATTTCCATTTCCACATCTTCTGCCTTGATACTTGACTACAACCTTGTATAGCATGCCTTCCTGCATAGCAGCCAGCCAATGTCTCACTCAGTTATCTGCATGGCAACTGATCAGAATAAATAAGCTGACTGTCTTCGTCGATGGTTCAACTGAATAAATGCTGATTTACAAACTAACTGCAACAGCCTCCAAAGGAATGACAGGGACGGCGTGGTGGCTCAGTGGTTAGCACTGCTGCCTCACAGCACCAGGGCCCCAGGTTTGATTCCACTCTTGGGTGGCTGTCAGTGTGGAGTTTGCACATTCTCCCCGTGACTGCATGGTTTCCTCTAGGTGCTCCAGTTTCCTCCCACAGTCCAAAGATGTGCAGGTTAGGTGGATTGGCCATGCTAAATTGCCCATAGTGGTCAGGAATGTGTAGACTAGATGGGTTTGAGGAATAGGTCAGAGTGGGATGCTCTGAGGGTCGGTGTGGACTTGTTGGGCTGAAGGGCCAGTTTCCACAACGCAGGGATTCTATCAAATATAATGTGGAGATGCCGGTGTTGGACAGGGGTGGATAAAGTCAGAAGTCACACAACACCAGGTTATAGTCCTACATGTTTATTTGAAATTACAAGTTTTCAGAGCTCAGCCCCTTCATCAAGTGAAGTGTGAAAATGATGTCCTGTTCTCATTTCAACAAGACCCCCATTATTCCAGGATTTAGTGAGTTTTCCAGTAACGGATCGTCACTCCCACTCCATACCTGCCATATTGGCCATTCTGCTGTTCTGACACTATTATATAAAACTGGCTGAATAATCATTATTGAAAATTATTTTGATATCTCCAAAATTAAAAAATAAACTGATCAAATTATCTCAAAGACTCCTTTGGAACTCATTTACAATATCTGTTAAGCCTTTTTTCTATCATGGGTTTACTTGAATGGTTGAACCTCTCGCCAGAGGAAGATTTTAGCACTGAGCACCTGAAATTAAATTGGTGGCTTTTCACAGACCCAGTAATAAACCCAGGCTGAGAGCTGACAGTGCTGTTTGCTTTTAATACACAAAGGCAGCTATTAAGGCCTAAAAAGCTTACGTCAATTAAGGACTAGTTCAAGACCATTTCCATCACAGCCATCAGCAAAGGAAGAAAATTACTGGAAATTATCTAATGTGAATTCAAAGGATAAAAAGGGTTGTAAAACTGAGCCTAAATATAATTGCAGGTTACTGTCCTTGAGGGTAGGCAAAAGGGCTTGGGAATATGATGATTTATGGTTTATAGTGATAGTTTTCAACTGCAGATAAGGTGTCTCCTGCCAAGGAGACTATTTTACTTTTCAATCTATAGCAAAGATCAGACTGCTGTCTTGCATGAGAATTAACATCTAGGTCACATTTTCTTGTGATGCTCAGGGTCTAGTGCAGAGTTTTCTTGTTTCTGTGAAGTTTACCAGATATATTAAAATTGTCACATCGACACAATCTCTGTTGATGGTCAACAATCACCTCTTTGAATCTACAGTATCCTCATTTTGCTCTAGAATGTCTGTTCATTCACAAGGAAGTCCCTTGTCATCAAGAATTTTTTTTTGCGGAAATTGTATTGTGCTTCTGTTTTTGACCAGTATGTAGCGGACAGATACTTGGTCTCTTGTGCTGCCCAGTTACGTGTTCCATCACTGACCCTGTCCAAATCAATTATGGCCCTTAGTATCAAAAACAGACCTTGATCTTTCTTTTGAAATCTTCACATTAAAACATTTTGTTATAGTCTGTCTCAACTTCCTAATTAAGCATTTTTTCTACTGCTGACTGCAGTTCTCGAGTGAGGATGTTCTCTGATGATTGCACAATGTTCAGCACCATTCACAATCCTTCAGATACTGAAGCAGTGTGTGTCCATATACAGTAAGACCTAGACAACATCTGACTGATAAGTGGTAAGTGGGATTTGCATCATAGAAGTACCAGGCGATGACCATCTCCAACAAGAGAGAATCTAACCATCGCTCCTTAATGTTCAATGCCATTACCATCACTGAATCCCCTATTATCATTCTGTAGGGTTACTATTGACAAGAAACAGATCTGGACTAGCCATATAAATTCTACAATTCCAAGAGCCGGTTAGGGGCTATGAATTCTGTGGTGAATAACTTAACTTCTGTCTCTTCAGCATTGGTTTATTATTTATAAGCCCTAAGTCAGGAGAATGATGGAATACTCTCGACTTGCCTGCATGAGTGCAGCTCAGGCAAAACTCACAAAGTTTGAGACTATCCAGGGCAAGGCAACCTGTTTGGTTAGCACCTCAACCACTATTTTCAACAGTCACTCCCTTCACCGCTGATACATGGTGACTGCAATTTGCACCATCTACAAGATGCTTTGCAGTAACTCAGTGAAGCTCCTCTGACACCACCTTCCAAACTGGTGATCTCTACCACTGTCTCAGAACAAGGGTAGTAGAGGCATAGGAATATCCCACCTGCACATTTCTCTCCAAGTCACACACCGTCCTGACTTGGAACTCTATCATTACTCCTTCACTGTCACTGGATCAAAGTCCTAACAGCAAAGTGGATAACCCCATACACCAAGGATATAGGTCACCACCATGTACTCCAGGGTAGTTAGGAATGAAAAGTCATTGCCAGTTGAGCCAGTGACACCTACATCCCATGAACAAAAAACCTTTTTAAAAATTGTGTCACTATAATCATGCCCCCCACTTTGTACTCTCCATGAGTTCATTGCCGTCCTGTCCTGTCTAAATATCTCCTTTCGTAAAACCTTCCTACCCTCCCAAGAATGTATCACCTCCTTTGCCTTTCAATTCCCTTGATCTCAATTACAGAGAAGACATTTTTGAGTATTACTTTGGTCTTTTCATTCCCCAGATTGTTTGATGCACAAAGTACGACTAGAGATACACATCAGGAATGTGCAGGAGTCCCAATGTGTTGGCCTGGTTTCAGACTTTTACACTCAATCTTGAAAGAAAAAGGCACATTAACGAACTTGTATCCCTCAGTTGTTTTGCATTAATGTCATTACTGGTTGAATAATGCCTTTATCTGTTCTAATTCTGTATCTCACAGTATGTTTGTATTGCAAAGGACTCCTCTCGCATCTAAGACTGGATTAAATAAACCCTCTTCTAATTTAACTTTACTACACTGTTGTTGATATCCTTACAGATTCGGAGTGTACAAACAAAAGGAATGGGAGAAATACTCTTACCCCAGTCTTAATTGAAAAGGGGGGGTCGGAAATAAATCATAATCTACTTGACACATATAAAATCTCAGCAATATTTGCATACTGTATTCCAAGATCCCAGACTTCAGTTGTAGTTCTAATTTGACATAGGACTATACCTTAGCTGAGGTATTTTCCCAGCTGACTCTTATCTCTGTATTGGTCATCATTGACTGCTTTTAGTTTACTGTTTGTGTCTTTGTAATAGCTTCACACCATCTTGTGTGATACACTGTATTATCAATTCAGATTTGAGATGTAAGCTCAGAAACATTAGAAACAGCGAATCCTTCTACCATAAAATCATGAATCATTTTGTCTTGCAGTCATAATGTCCTGCTAGACATACAGAGGTGTTACCAAATGATCTAATTCCACTCCAAACATTTCTGTGGCTGAATGTAACTTTTCCAGAAAATGAGTGTATTTCTATGAAAATAGTGAAAGATGCTTTTCTTTAACCACATTCAAACCACTTAAAAAGAACATACAGCTGATTATTAAACTCTTAGCTACAAACAAATCATACCCCTATTACATCAATTAGCCCAAAATATTCTGAAATGCTAATACAGCTCTCAAAATATATAACATAGCAATACAGCGATCCACTATAAGTAATGTCATAACAGATCTGAATGCCATGTCAGTTCGCCATTCTCAGCAGCTCACAGGGACACCAGAGAGCGTCATGCTTTTAAGCTTATTCTGTTCTTCCATCCAGTGCTGCTATTTTCATCTTTTTGATTACATCTTTTGTTCACCACCACATTTCAACATTTTGGTTGTTGTCATTTCTTTCACAGGCGTCACCTGCATGCATTTAACACATTATATTTAAATTTTTAATGCATTGTGAAATAAAGTTTGGCACAACATGATTTAATGTTTTAAGCCAATGGTTGAATGATTTTGAACAATTATCAGGAATCAAATGGTTTTGTAATTTTAATCACTGTTCAGCAGCAATAGCTATGCCAGGCATATCAACATCCAAATTTGTAATATCAAACAATGCAAAGGTCCCAAAACTCAGCCAAAGTGGAAACCACTTGGAAAAAACAAGCATTTAATTCTTTCTATCCCTTATCCAATGTCATATCTGTGCAACCTGTTCCCCTTTGATTCAATTAACTTAAATTTTTATGTCAAGACTAATTTGTGGCACCATATCAATCTTCTTTTAGAAGTCCATATACAGAATATGAAATTTACTATTCTCATGGTGCTTTCCCAATATTTCATGAAAACAAATTCAATCCAGTTAGTCAAGTAGATTTGCCTTTAACAAATCCGAACTGACTTTCTTTGAAAAACATTTTTCCTAGCACCAAATAATTTTGTCTCAGAAAGAAATTCCTTACCAGTGTTAGACTGACTTATCTGCAGATGTCAAGTTTGACCCTTTTCCTTTTTTGGTCTGAGTCATAACATTTGCAATTCTCCAGTCTTCTAGTACCATTCCCATATCTAGTGCAAGAATTTCTGTAATTTCCACTCTCACTTTCCTTAGCTGTCTAGAATGTATTCAATCAAGACGAGGTAATTTTACTGTTTTGAGCATCACTATCCTTTTACCTGGTCTTTATCTCCTGTCATCCTAAACTATTTCTTTGCTTTCACCTGTATTACAGTGTTATTGTCATAATGAACATGCCAACATTTATAAACTAGCCTCAGGCATGAAAAATTCATCAAAATACCTGTGGATGTTCTACAGATCAGTATCTTCAACATAACAAAAGGATATGAGAGGACTGTTGAATCCAAATCTGCTTTAGTATTTTTACTATCTTCACGCATTCTCATTGGTCTTGGTATGTTGCTTACCTGAATATCACTCACTTGGAGCAGGCGAAGTACTGGGGTGACTTTGAAGTTGAAAACATTTAAATTAAAAGAAGTATAAACCGTAATCAATAATAGATTCATTCTCAAAATTTATAGTGTAACGGAGAGTATTCTAGAAATGTAACAGTCTTGTGAAAGATTAGTATTTTCAATGTTGCCATTTAAAAATATTTATAACGTTACAATTAGTACTGCTGATTATTTCCATCCACAAGTAAACTAGAATATGTTTAGAATAACGTTTTTTTTTTCATTTTAAACTATTTGCGCATTCCGTTCTCTTGCCTTTGGAAATGTCATGTGCTCTGCTCCATAGCTCAACATCGTATCTGTCAAAAAGGTTAATGTCTGTCCTATGATTTCTAACTTTACTTTTGCCGTGTACCACATGAGTAACACCAACATGCTACAAAGGGTCTATTACAATGCAAATTAATTTAATCTACTTCCGGTAGGATTAATTCTAAATTATCTGGTTTCTGCAGGTTGTCTGCGTAAACATTGCCATTTCTAGTCTTGTCCACAGAAAGTTTAGTTTCCTTCGTCCCTCCCCATCACTGTTTATTTTCTTTATTTATGAAATTAGCTTTTTCTTTTCACAGATGCATGTTAGTCATTTCCTTCTACTGTTCTTTTTGTGCAAATTACACCTATTCAGTCAGGAAAAGCATTTGCATTATCATTTATCAGCATAAAGATCAAAAGATTCCCTTTCACTGAAAGGCATACAGTTATAGCAAATACAACAACACCTTTTGAAATTTCAATGATATGAAATTTCAGGAATAATTTTGTCCCACATTTAAAAATGCTACTTTGGGGAAGATGGACATTTCAATTGGACTTGTAATATCCTCTGATAAGCCAAAACAATTCATTTTCCAAAATGCAACTTTGATACTTTGACAATTTAAAAGAAAAACACAGTAGTATACGGATCTGCAGAAGGTGATCAATTAAGAGATTAAGCATTTTGTAGCACATGGGGTGCATCTGCATTTTATCCTAATAACAAGGCCATCAGCTCATTCTCAGAGCACTGCTGTCTACTTCAGTTCAGACTTCACTTCAAAGAGACAACGTCTGCCTGTGCTACATAATCAGAAAAGGGATGCTAATTTGGCCTCCTTAATGTGTGGTGGTAAGAGACTCCTTCAATTTACTGAATTCTGTAGTCAGGGAATAAAGGGATGCAAACAGAGTCGAACTGGAAACGCAGATTTCTCATTAAATCAAAAGGTCCGGCATTTATTACCGCTCGCATCTGAGGCTAAACACTAAATACACACAGAGCATCAAAGGGTCCGTGATGGGTTAAATAGGGAATGCAATCTAATTAAAATATTACATATGAGTAAATAGCTCTTTGATATTCATCTAAAGGTTCCATTAAAGAAATAGGTGCTTCAGATTTGTATTATGGAGGGATTATCACTTTTAAGTGCAGGCAACAAGTTTGTGCCTAATCAGAACCGCTTCAAAGTGTCATCATTTTGTGACCCATTTGCAGAACCAGCCACGAATGAGAAAATATGTTGATACTTAGGTTGTGAAAGGCCATTTAATTCTGGCTCAATATAGCAGCAGGTGCATAAACCAGAGAAACCAAGGAAGAGAAATGAGACAGATAAAGAGAGGGGAAGTAACACCGCAGTTGTGAGAGTGGACGGAGTAGATATATAATAACGTCTGCATCTATTAATATTTCATTAATTTGAACTGTAACGACTGCTTTGCTTGAACCTGCACGTCATCAATAAAAATGCTTATTTCCCCATTTTGATAGCAATGCCGAACATCCTACCATTTCTGAATCACTTCTACACTCGGCTCCGTAGAAACGTTGGGGTGAGCGCCTCTGTATCTGCCCAGCAAATTGTGAATTTGTTTGGCTTACCTGCGAACTAACGTTAATTTTACCTGTGGAATGAAGGAATTGCCATTATGTTGCTGTTGGTCCGTCAGTTCTGACAGACTTTAAAGTTGTCAATTTTGAGCCCGAGAAGCCATAAATAATTGAAAGCCGAGGGAAGGCAATCTATTTTAACGCACAGACGTTGGGTCAAGTCATTACAAACACTAAAGCAACAGAAAAAAAAAACCTTAAAAGGATCCTTCTAAAGCTCTTACTCACAACAACATTAAACAGATTAATTTTAAGGGAAAAAAATAGCCAAATGGGGAAATGTGCGTCAAGGCTTGAACAGTGAAAAATAAATGTGCAGGAAAGATCATCTCATTAAAACAACACAATCATGTAAAGGGAAGGTATATCAATGAGGTGATCTTCTCCTCTTGCTTTGACACATTAATAACAACTTTTGATCTTGCATAGTGTTAGACTTAATATGGTTATATGGAAAAACAGGATGTCTATTAAAGATGATATTTAAAATATGCAAAATTACCTTCTTTGGGTTCTTACTGGGAACCAAATAAAAGCTCAGATCATAAAATTGCTCAATTAAATAACAACAGATTTAACATCTTTAATGCTGTACAACATCTGAAGGATGCATCATACAAGTCTTAACGCATAAGGTTTGAAAGAGCCAAATAAATCAAAACAGATGATCAGAACTAGCCAGAAGTAAATTTCAACAAGCATCTTAAAACAAGAAAAAGAGGTAGCGAGGCAGAAATAGGGAGTGAATTCCACAGGTTAGGGGGATGACTTAACTCGTTAATGGTAGGAGCCTGGGGAGTGTTGTCAAACAGTGAGACATAGGAGTGCAGATGCATTGTTCCTTGAAAGTGGTATAAGAGGTAGACAGGATGGTGAAGAAGGCATTTAAGCACACTTGCCTTCATCTGTCAGAGCATTGAGTATAGGAGTTAGCATGTCATGTTACAGGTGTACAAGGCATTGGTAAGACCACATTTGAAGTACTGTGTACACTTCTGGTCACCCTGCTGTAGGAAGTTTGTTACTAAACTGGAAAGGGTGCAAAACAAGATGTACAAGCATGTTCTGAACTGGAGGGTTTGAGTTATGAGAGGCTGGATAGGCTGGGACTTCTTTCCCTGGAGGGGTGATCTTATAGATGTTTATAAAATCATGAGAGGCATAGATTAGTTGAAGAACCAAAGTCTTTTCCCCAGGGTAGGGGAGTCAGCTGCATGGAGAGGAAAGGTTTAGAGAGATATGGGTGAAACACAGGCAAATGGTTCAGTTTTGGAAACCTGATCAGCATGGGCAAGTTGGTCCAGGGTCTGTTTCCATGCTGTATGACTCCATATTGGGCCTTGGTAATGAAATGGCAGGCTATCAATGATGGAATAATTAAAATTGGTTATGGTAAAGAGGTGAGATTTAGAGGATTGCTATTATGTTCAAAAGCTGCAGAGGTAAAGGAGGTTACAGGGGATGGGAGTGATGAGGTGTTGTATTAATTCATTCATGGGATGTAACTTTTGCTGGCTAGACCAACATTTATTTCCCATTCCTAGTTCGGCTTTGAGATTGTGGTGGTGAACTGCTTTCTTGAATACCCGCCGTCCATTTGGTGTCGGTATTGTCACAACATGGTTTTGGGAGAGAGTTCCAGGATTTTGAGCCAGAAAACACTGGCAAAATATTTCAAAATCAGAATGCTGAGTGGCTTGGGTGGATGGGAACTTATAGGTGGTGGTGTTCCCATATATCTGTCCTTTCAGATGTTGTTGTGTGTTTGCAAGGTACTGCCCAATGAGCTTTGGTGAACTTCTGCAGTATATTTTGTAGATAGTACACACTGCTGCTACTGAGCATCAGTGATCAAGGGAGTGGATGTGGTGCTGACCAAGTGGCTGTTGTATTCTGGATGGTGTCAAGTTTTTTAAATGTTGTTGGAGTTGCACTTATCTACCTAAGTGCGGAGCATTCCATCACACTCCCGACTTGGCACTGTAAATGGTGGACAGGCTTTGGAGACCCAGATGAATTACCTGCTGCAGGAATCCCAGCCTCTGACCTGCTTGTGGAGCCACAGTATTTATATGGTTTTTCCAGTTCAGTTTCTTGTCAATGATAACCCTCAGATGTTGATAGTGGGGTTTGAAAAACAGTAATGCCATTGAATGTCAAGGAGTGCTGGTTAGATTCTTTCTTGTTGGAGATGGTCATTATCTGGTGCAAATGTTAGTTGCTACTTGTCAGCCCAAGTCTGGATATTGCTCAGACCTTAGTGCACTTTACATAGAATGCTTCAGTATCTGTGGAATCATGAATGGTGCTGTATATTATGCAATTAGCAGCAAACCTCTCCACTTCTGACATGATGATGGAAGGAAAGCCACTGATTAAGTAGCTGAAAATTGTCCAGTCTAGGATACTATCATGAGGAACTCTTGCAGAGATGTCTTGGAACTGAGGTGACTGATATCTATCAACCACAACCAACTTCCTTTTTGCTCAGTATGACTGTAGTCAGCAGAGTTCCTCCCCCACCCCCATTCCTATTGACTCCAGTTTTGTTAGAGCTCCTTGATTCTACATTTAGTCACATGTGGCGAGGGAGAGATTTGAAAATAAAGATCAGAATTTTCAAATGGCAGCATTGCTTGGCCAGGAGCTATCACATGTTCGGATGAGAATGGAGGCTATTGGTTAATTAGACTGAAGGAGAGTTAGGACATGAGCGGCAGAGTTTTGAATGATTTCAAACTCATGGAAGATGAGAATTCAGTTAGGCGTGCATTGGAATTGTCCAGAAGTTAAAAAAAAATAAATGTTTTATCATGATATGAGCTGAGGCAGGGGCAGGTTTTGGTGATGTCAAGAGCTCAAAATAAGTATTCATGGTGATGGTGTGGACATGTGGTTAGAAGCTCAATTCAGAGTCAAATATTGTGCAAACGTTTTGAACAGACTAGTTCAGTCTCAGACATATTGTGAAGAAGGATCAGGTCAATGACTAAGGAACACAAATTGTGGAGGGGACCAAAGGCTTTATATCTTCCCAACAGTTAGGTGGAGAAAATTTCTGCTCATCCAGTACTGAACGTTAGACAAATGGTCAGATAATTCAGAGAAAGTGGAGCAGATGAGAGAGGATTGGTAAGATTGAGCTGGGTGTTTTCAGCATAGTGTACATGTACCTCAATTCAACATTAAGCTTGGAATCCTTTCCAAGCAACTATAGAATGATTGGTGCAGGCATTGGAAAAGTACCATTTTACAACAGAAGCTTATTGTTGATCAGTATAGACGACATTACACTGCACCAACACTACTATATCCAGTTAGGAGTTCATACTGATGATACTGGAAATCTGGAAAGACATATTTCCTGACAACTGACATTTATAAATTTAATTGAGTTGAGATCAATGTACTAAAAGATAACAGGTAACTGTTTTGAGTCCATGAGTGATGAAATACAAACATCTTCAATGGGCAATTTTTTTTAAACTGGTAATACTTTACAGCTGAGATTAGTGACAGCGAATTTTCTCAAAAGAATCAAGGAACAATTACAAGTTAAATGAAGAAAAAAATCAGTTGCTTCAACTTTACAACAAAAGGAAATCATAGGTTTACAATTTATAGAAATATGGATAAACTTGCAAGATATGGACTTTATTATCAAAACAAATATTACAGAATCAATGTAATAAAAAGTGAATATGATTTGTCATTCATTGTAAACCTACAAACCTCCTTATGGTTACTGTACCTTAAGGGGTCTTAAATCCTAATTCCTCTCAGCTCCTGTTGCTTCTGACTCTATTACAAATGCTTAATAGAATCAGCATGGAAATATCTTACAAATTACATTGCAAATCACATCATAATTTAATCAAAATTTATGTCATTTGCAGCAGTCTAAATGATTCACTATTAATAACAATATACTAAGAATCGGTTTGAAATTTGGCGCATTTTATTGTAATTACATCAATTTTACACAATGAGGGGACACACATTTTGATTACTGCATCATTATTTACAAGTAGCATGCACAAAATAAAATAAAAAATATATGAAAATATGCAATTACAAATGATCCATAAAAATATTTCTTCTAAATATTAGTCCTTCCTGGTGCACTTCAGATCTATTAAGCAGTGAGCAGGAAATAAATACATCCTCGGAAATGAATAAAATTAAAATTGAATTTAGTCAGTTCATTTAAAAGATTTTGTGGATCATTTTCAACAAGTGACTGGAAAGAAAGTTGGGAACACTGAAATTTCACATGTAAATTTTAAGAGAACTACATATCTAAAAATGCAAGATTGTTTTCATTGGACTTTCAATAACATTTGTCATCACAAGTTAGAAGTATTTTCTCACATGTATTTTGCATCAGAATCTGTTACTTTCATTCATTGTATAATGTGGAATACAAATGAATATCAGGGGACCACACCATAGTGGTCATGCTGAACCTCTCATGAAATGTGTGACCTTCCAATGGTTTGAATCAATGATGTTGTCTTTTTCCCATTATGAAGGCACATTTAAAAAAAAATCAAATATGAAATACCACAAAAATTCACGTGAAATTGAAATCATTGAACTGAAATGCTCTGGGTAAATTAACACACTTTTGAGGAATTATACTGGGATCCTTATGCTCCTTTGCATTGGGTGAGTTTATGTTTATGACTATATGTATGTTGAGTTCATAATCTCAGCTGGGCTGCTATGGACAAGACATTTGATGCTTGACTAAAAGTTGAAAGTAGAAAAGGAAAATAAAAAAGAATCAAAGTTGCATTCTTGTTTGTCTTAATGTTCAGTTTCAGAGTGGCACTAAAACAGTCTATGAATCACCTTCTGCATTCAATTTATAAAGATATGCATGGATAGCCAAAGAGGACAAAATACTTCAACAGTCTGGCATCTTGCAGATCAAGTGTATATTCTGTTGGAGATTGAACATTTCGAAATTAGACAGGATTTAATAATAGAAACTTAAAGACACATCCAAATGGCATTTAGTACATTTTTTTTACAGATTATACATATCACATGGCGTATAAAAACAGCTGATGCTTCATTTAATACATAATAGACAAGTAATATTCCTGTAAGTGCATATTGTATTATATATATTACATACCGATATTATGTGATCAACAAAGTAAAAAAAAATTTGTTCTGGTAGTATAGCCTCAGCTGTCCTGTAGATGTTGTCTGCTTACATCAGCCTCAATTATATTCCTCAATTTCTGACTGCTTAGAAAGGCAAAGGGAATAATTTTCAACTCAGGGAACTGATATATTTGAGCTATTCAGTAGGAAGCTGTGTATTACAAGAAACAATGTGATATATCAATTCAACTAGATGGTACATTTTAGCATCTTTTGGTAATAAATGAAATATTCTCAAAACATGTGCAACATAATAATGAGCGTCAGGAAGTCCTACAGCAGTAATCTGGTAACATTAAAGTCAGTTGGTTACCTCTGCACTGAACTAATTCAAACACTAGAGTTCAATATTATTGTTCACTATTTTTAATTAAAAACATAAGCAAAGCGCAAGTAAAAATTATATATTCAGGCATACGTTTTCATTAAAATTAGTAAATAAAGGAAAATAGATACCTGTACAGGCCTAGAAACAGAAAGAATAAATTTCAAGTTGACCTTCCACTTTAAAAATAAAATCAAATGGTAATAACAAACTTGCTGTTGTACATATGTGCTTTTCAAGAACAGGCAGAGTGGATGTCAGACACAATGTGCATTCTGATATCTCATTTAATGTTACCTGAGTTCAGTTGCTACTCAACAAATTGCTTTGCCTCCATCACTATTTGTTTGTGACATCTACTTGGTAGGCTTTGTCTCTATCAATATTAAGATCCATCACAAAGAAGATTATTATGCAGAGCACTCATCTAAATTAAACCGACAAAGTATTTTAAATAATCATCTGGGGTAATTTACTTTATATAGAAGCTCCTCGCCATATTTAGGGGTTTTTTGTAGTACATTATAGATTTGTAAAATCATGCAGCACAGGTAAAGGCCATTTGGTCCACCATTTATGGTCTGGCTCTTTAAAAGAGGCATTCAATTAGTTCCACTCCTTTAATCGTGTACCCAAACCCTAGAAATTTCTAATTTCTAATTAATAAATATTAATAGATTTTTTGTACACATTTTAATTGTAGTTGGCAAAATTACATGACGTGTCCTTTTCAGAGACTCTTAAACACAATGCCAGATAAGAAATACTGTGCAATGGCTTCAATAATTCTCATCCTGTTGTCTAATGAAATCAAACCTTGAGGCTGATGATAATGTAAAGCCATGATAACCTCTGTCTTTGAGTTCTTAATGTTGCCTTTAAAATTATTTTTTAAATGGGGTTGTAAAAGAACTCTTAGTCTCAAAGATACATGCTAAGCCATTACTGAAAGTACAAAATCATTTGTAAAGGTATATGAATTTTAGAATATTTATACATTTAATTCACAATCAATTGGACTAAGCCCTCAATATTGAGAATTCCCAATATTTCTTCAATATTGAATAGACTTTTGGACCTTAAATAGTTTCCTTAGATACCACACTTATATACAGAGTCTGCCTCTCAAATGGACAGTTTACTTATATGGAGCTACAAGATTGCAGAATACAAGCATCAGTTTAATTCTGGTGAGAAAGAAAGCTTCAAAAATAAGAATCCAAAAAAAAATTAAGTTAAATTTGAATGACCCTCTAAGTCCATTCAATTAAAACCTAATAATGAAGATCAATTATTATCCCTCCTGTAAATAGTTTGAAATCCTGAAAAGACAAACTGCAAAATATTTTACAAATAATTTTGCACTACTTTCTCAATCACAACTGCTGTGAGCACATCATTTACTAAATTTCAACAGTGAAATCATGTATGTCATGACAATATGTAATTGTTTTATAAATTATACAATGTATAGCATACTATTAAAAGTTTCTCTTGTTTGATTCATGCAATGACTGACGTTCCACTTGAAATACAAATTTGCTTATCATCAGCTCACATGCATTGCTGTGAATCCTGCCACAATTTGCTTCTCCTTTTCATGTCGCTGCTGTAGCATCGCAAGAAGACTATTGTGGGAGGGGTCCAGTTGTACATATTGACCATGTTCAGGGAACTCACCCCTTTCCGATCTCTCATTAGCATCCCCAGGTTTAGCTGCAAGTGGCTTTGGTTTCTGGATGTTTCTAGCATATTCCAACGCCTAGGGTAGTGCAAAGAGAAACACGACAAGTTTTATCTAAATGTATAGTTGATTCATTGTATTTTGGATGCAAAACAGAGTTTTACAATTGGTATCATTTACTGTAATGATCAATTTTCAAAGATGACTTTTTTTAAAATTGATTTCTGAGACTTGGCATGGCCTGGAGATGGCAGAAGAAAGACAACTGTTACATCCATGGAAGCATCTTCCAAACACGTTGTCAAGCAACACTGCTAATTACTAGTATCCTTACAGCATCTATATCATGATGCCTGAAATGCGGACTCCGACCACAACAGTTGTAGAAATAAATTCATTTTGCAATATATTTTGCTATTTTTCGTTGAAACCTTTCTTTAATTGTGAAGTGAAATGGAAATACTACAGGCTCTCTTTACAAGAACGTTTTATTATCCAAACTGAAGTGCAGAATAGATTTTCAGCTGGAATTTGGAAAGTTAGCAAAAATTTACTGCAGAGAGATTAAAATCATAATAAGTTGGTGGAACGTGCGTGGAGGAAGCAGCCTCAATAACTTTCAAACTTGAAAGATAGCAAATTTCAGGACTGTGAGGAAAGAGTCAGGAAATGGAACTAATGGAGAAAGAAAATATGGTAGGTTCTGGAAATCTGACATAAAAACAGAAAATGCAAGAACTCAGCAGTCAGACAGTAGCTGCTTAAAGAAACACAGTAAACACTTAAGGTCCCTGACCATTCATCAGAACCCCACTGATTATTTACAGCATTTTCTACTTTTATTTAAGGGAGTTAGATTAACTGGCTACCTCTTCCAAAGAACCAGAACAGTTGGTTACCGAGTTTTTTCCATATTATAAGATTCTAAAATTCAAGATGATGTCTAGAAAGCACATTAATTTGCTAGACAATTAGATTTGTCTGTAGGTCTAATTATATATCATTCTCACAGTAATAAGTCACATGGTTTAGAGGTTAAAACAGACATGCAAGACAACACAAGGTAAAATATAATAAAATGGGTAACAGAATTATTAAAACTAGGACAGCTTTTGAAATTCCCTTCTCAGTTAGATTTTATACATTTCCAGAGACGATCGGTTCAAAACCTAGCCCTACATAATAAAAACAAAAAATGCTGGAGAAACTCAGCAGGTCTATCAGCATTTGTGGAGACAGGAACATAGCTAATGTTTCAAATCTGATTTGACTTTTCTGAAGAATCCCGAGGCCTTCATAATATTTTGCAAATAATACATTATTCAATTGATCCTAAAACAGGTGTTAGAGTCACAGTGTGTAATTATTCCACAGATGTTCAATGCATTGTAGGCAGCATGCCAACTTGGAGATGGTGGTGGTGTGACAATGATAAACTATCTCCTGTTACCCTGTTTGCATAGTTGACTGCACCATCCTCCGCTGCTCCACCATTGCCCAAATGCCTGTAACTGAATTCACCTGTTTCCATTTTTATCTGTCCAGTCACAGCCAGAGAATCACTTGCAATGGTTTCTCTCCCACTACCATACAATTATTTCTGGCATTTCCCAAAGACCTATCCTTGGTCTCCACCTACCCATGTGCATGATACTCCTCAGTGATGTCATATGAAAACACGGCATATGTATTCTCCTAGCAGCGCTCTACATCATCACCATTTCTTTGGACCCGTTCACAGTTTAAATTGGCAAACCATTTATCTGACATCCACTGCTGGATGAGAAGAAATTTCCTACAAGTAAATGCTGGAAAGACTGGAGCCATTTTCTTCAGTCCCCTTGACATCCATAGTCTATCCTGTTAACTGTCTTAAAGTTGAACCAGACTGATCATAATCTTGATGTTATGTTTGAACCTGATATAAGATTTTGAATACAGACGTGTGCCGTCTCTAAGACTGTTTATTTCCACCACTGTAATATTAGCCAACTATGTCTCTGCCTCAGCTCACCTATTCGTAAAATATTCAGCCATGTCCTTGTTACCTTGTGTTGAATATTCTGACTCACATCTGGGTGGTCTTCAGTGTAAGCATGAGGTCATCCAAAACTTGCTATCCATATTTAATTTGCACCAGTTTTCCTGTCATCAATGGGATTGCTGGCTTACACTAAGCTCTAAGTTCAGGAAAGTCTCAATTTTAAAGCCCTCATCCATGTAACAAAATAAATCCGTGGTTTAATCCCTTCCTATCTCTGTAATCTCCTCCAACCCTGCAACCCTATGAGACATTTGCACTCTTACAATTCTGGATAGTCACATTACCTACAAAACTGCATAACACATACTGGGACATATACCTCTCTTTTGTAGGATAAGGTTGCATAAAACAGGAGGCAACAGAAGCTAACTTCAGTGCAGAAGTTCTTCAACATGTCCAGCTCCCATGAAGGAAACTGTGCTAACCTTTATTGGAACAGTCATTGCCGGGTTGCAACAGTCGGTGACAGGTCTGAAACCAGCAAACTTGACGGTATTCTCATACCCAATCTTCCTTGTCACATTGCTGGTGATTGACTTTGTTTAGCTATTGCTTTGCTCACCACACACAAAGGAAAAATACCTGGAATTTGTTCCTGTAACTGTTCTACCTCTTTAATTTCACTCAATCTTTCTGTAATCCGGGTGAAGCTACAATTTTCACTCCTACCAAATTATTATCCAGGAGTTAGTCAATCCTATCCATGAGTAATTTCTGAATATTCTCTAAAGTCACGACCTGACTACCTGCTTTGCATGAGCAATGCCCAGTTTTCCTTCAGTCTCTTCATTTGTTTTGACACATTTTTGAACATCCTTTACCTCAAATTTTGGTAGGGCATGTACAAATTTGAAAATCTCCTTTCTGGAATTTGAGTTAGGCTCAGGGGTTTCCTTGTGAGAACTTTTCTCTATATCCAAAGTCTTTTTTTTAATCTTCAGTCTTCTAAATGGTTCTCCTTTTTTCTCTGTTTCTCTTTCCTGGAATATTCATTAACATTTTTCTCAAGTTAAAATTTTTAAAACTTTCTATTTTCTTTTCCATCCTTTCCAATTTTACTGTTTATTTTCTCTGCTTTTGAAATTCCCTTTGTAACTGCTCTTCTGCATTAGAATTCCACAAACTCAACCGACTCAGGTATTTTCACCAGTCCCAAATGTTGTGCCAATGCTTCAGTTATCTGTGCCTTCTTACATTTTGTAGAAAATGAAATCTTCAAGTCCTTTGCCAATTCTATCAGTTTAGCCTTAGTTAATCCTGTAAACCAGTCAGGGATACCTTCTCCATCCGCAGGAAAGCTTGCTTCCAGTGCAATTTTGTTTAGCAATATGAGAAACCTGGTATCTGTCCTTATATTCTTTACCAATTATCATCATTCCACATCTTATTTCTCATTGACCACATGAAATATCCCAACAATGAGCCCATCACCCAATACTTTCTTCTGATTTACAATCTGCAGATAGGCATGAACCGACTAAACCTTTCCATATCACAAACGTACCCTCGTTATTTTCTGCTTTCAGATACCAAAGAAGTGCAATTAAGAAAGCAAATGGAGGAACAGCAAAAGAACAGGAATGATGGAGATGTACCAATATGGATTTCATGCTTGCAGTTACCAGCTTTGGTACCAATACTGCACTTAATAAGGCAGATAGCAAGAGGCAGATCTTTGCATAGTGAGACAATGAGCGCAAGTGGCCTTTAGATAGGACAAGGGGCAGAGATAATGCAGGTGTCAAATCATACATTAACTCTGTTATGGAGGAATTAAGTGAACATCTCCATGGGGTAGTGGCTGAAGCGTTGAGCTCCAAATGGCACCATGATGTCAAATCAGCATTTAATGGTGGTCATCTTCTGAGTCTGTTATGAACTGTCTGCCTTGCAAATTCCCACTGGCAATTCACTGCATGCCTAAGTTGATGCCCTTACCTAGATGTCATTTGGCAAAGTTCATCCAGAAGTGTGCATGTTTCTGGATGCCACTTTTGAGCACCAAAAGCACATGGGTGCAAATGATCTGACGTCTTGTCTATAGCATTAATCAAACAGAAATTCTCAGGACATTAAAAAAAATTGTCAGATGCAATGGCTTGGTATGTATTTTGAGATCCAGCTAACATAAATTAATAGCATTTTAGTGTTTTATGTGTTTTTATGACTTTTTTTTATCGCTACTTTAATTGCAAAGTATTATTTTCATAACACTGTTACCACAAATCAATTAACATACATTGTTATGAGGGTGATACAACATTGTTCGCTTTTCATTTTTACGTACCAATTTCCTCCGTGAAATTGTCTTGTTTTCAATGCCTGGATATGGTTTAAGCTGAGATGAGGATGATTTGGAGCCTGCTTTCATGTTCTGGCTTTTAACATGTGTTGCATATTCTTTTTGTCGTTTCATTTTCTCTGCCTGAAAAGACAAAGGCCCAAAACAAATATCAAATACAGAAGTGAAATGGAAAAATAAACTTGTCTTGGGCTGAAGGAAGAGCTGTGATAGCGATGGTGGATTGGGAAATGTTACTGAAAGGAATGACTGGATAGAAAATGGCAAACATTCAAAGTACGAATGCATGAACTACAAAAACTGTCTATTCCTGTTTGGTGTAAGTGTGCAAAGAGAACCGTGGCCAAACAATGGCTTAAGAGGGAAGTTAGAGATAGTATTAGATGCAAAAAAGACACATGTAAATTGGCAAGAAAAGACAATACACTTGAGGACTGGAAGCAGATTAGAAGACAGCAAAGAAGGACCAAGGGATTAATTAAGAAGGGGAAAATAAATTTGACAGGAAGTTTGCAGGGAATGTAAGAACTATAACAGGTTCTATGACTATGCTAAGGGAAAAAGATTGAAAAATATACGTCCATTACAGTCAGAAAAGGTAGAATTTATAATGGGAAACAAGAAAAGGCTGATGAACCAAGTTTCTACTTCACTTCTATCTTCACAAGGGAGGACATGAATAACATACCATAAATCATGGGGAGCACCAGGTTTAATGAGCAGGAGGAACTGAAGCAAATCTGTACTCGTAGAGAAATGGTGTTGGAGAAATTGATGGGATTGAAGACTGATATATCCCCAGGACCTAATAACTTACATCGTAGAGTACTTAAGGAAGTGGCCCTAGAAATAGTGAATGTATTGATGGTCATCTTCCAAGATTATTTAGACTCTGGAACAATTTCTACAGATTGGAGGGGATCTAACGTAACCCCACTATTTAAAAAGTGAATTAGAGAGAAAGCAGGGAATGATAGACCAGTGTGTCTGATGTCAGTGGCAGGGAAGATGCTAGAGTCCACTATCAAGGATTTTGTTGCAGAGCACATAGAGAACAGTGGCAGAATCAGACAGTCAGCATGGATGTACAAAAGGGAAATCATTCTTGACAAATCTACTAGAATTCTTCGAGGATGTAACCAGTAGACTTGATCAGGAGGAGCCAGTGGATGTGGTTTATTTGAACTTTCAGAAAGCTTTCCACAAAGTCCCACCTAAGAGATCAATGTGTGAAATTAAAGCACATGTGATTGGGTGTAGTGTTTTCAGACAGACATAAAATTGGTTAACAGACAGGAAACAAAGAGTATGAATAAATGTGTCTTTTTTTTGAATGAGAGATAGTGACTAGTGAGGTACCACTGGGATTGGTAATAGGATACATGTTAATATATATGTGTTAATGATTTAGATAAGGGAACTAAATGTAATAGCTCCAAATTTACAGATAACACAAAACTGGGTGGAAGGATGAACTGTGAGGAGAATGCAGAGATGTTGCAGAGTGATTTAGTCAGGCTGACGAGTGCGCAAATGCACAGCAGATGTAGTATAATATGGATCAAATGTGAGGTTATACACTTCGGTAGAAAAAATAGGAAGGCTTATTATTTGGATGGCTGTAAATTGAGAGAAGGGAATGTTCAATGACACCGGGGTGGCCTCATGCACCAACTGCTGAAAGTAATAGCGTAGGTGCAGCAAGCAGTAAAACCGGCAAACTGTATGTTGGCCTTCATTGCGAGAGGATTCGAGTACAGGAACAAGGATGTCTTGCTGCAAATATACAGGACATTGTGAAGCTACACCTAGATTGTGTGCAGTTTTGGTCTCCTTATTTGAGGAAGGCTGTTCTTGTGTAGAAGGAGTGCAGTGAAGGTTTACCGTATCAATTTTGGAATGGCAGGACTGACGTATGATGCGAAATTGAGTCAGTTGGATTGTATTGACTGGAGATTAGAAGAATTACAGGGGGTCTCATAGAAAGCCGTAGAATTCTCATAGGACTAGACAGATTAGATGCTGGAAGGATGTTCCCGATGGTGGGGGAGTCCTGAATCATAGTTAAGGATCAGGTGTAAATGCTAAGGACCAAACAAGGTGTAATTTCTTCACCCAGAGAGTGGTGAACCTGTGGAATTCACAAGGGAAACTGGTTGAGGCCAAAACATTATGTACTTTCAAGAAGGCAGTAGATATAGCTATAAGAAGGTAGCTCTTGTGGCTAAAAGAGATCGAAGGAAAAGGTTGGGGGGGGGGGGGGGGGGGGGGGATAGGGGAAGGGCAGGATTAGAGTCTTGCGCTCAATGATCAGTCATGATGATATTGAATGGCAGAGAGGATCAAGTGGTTGAATGGCCTACTCCTGCTTCAACCTTCTATGTTTCTATGGGAGACACAAAGGCTGTGTTGTCACTTTTCCATTTTCAATATTTGCAATTTGTTCCTGACATTGTGTTTTGTACAATATGCCCAGCATTACCAGAGAAACCAGATATCATGTTATTCTACATAACATCATGGAGAGGATTGATGCAAGACCACATTCCCATCCAAACCTAGCAGGAATCACAGCCTGGACTCTGAATTTGAGGGACAGCAGGAAGTCAACCAATGGTATCTAACAGAAAAATTTGCCAACATAAGAGGGTTCCAGAAACAGAAACATCTTATAATGGGAAAGATCTAGGGAAGAGGGGCCTGAGGTTTCCTTGTGAGGCCTTTAGGAACACACCTACTTCTCCAAGCACACAAGGAGACTAAAACAAAGCACAAATATGGCTGGACCTTCTCTGTCCCTGGCTGTTGTTCCCAGTAGGTTTACTGTTAGGAAAAGCACCTCTGGTTTCCTGCTCAGGCTACAAGTTAAGATGGAAGTTTTAACACAATTACATTATTAGTCCTCCATATTTGAAGAGGAGTTGGAAATCTCCAGATTACAGTAAGAAATGTTTGGATAACTTCCTGCTCCATTTCAACTAACCCCCTGACCTATCTCAATATGCACACAAACGCTGAAAGCACTTGCCTTTTCTTGAGTAGACTTATAGTCTGGTCCCAAACCTCCAAGTTTCACATCCTGTTTTAGACTCTTATAATCTCTCAATGTGTAAGGCTAAATAGGAAAAAAAATGACATAAAAATCAATAAAGTTTACTTAACTTTATTATATGCTAGCTTATATGCTGTAAAGGTTGCATTTAAAGTTGCAGAGATTGAAAAATAGACAGTGAACAAAAAATGAAAGACAGAAAGTGCTGAAAAACCTCAGCAGGTCTGGCAGTATCTGTGGAGGACCAGAGTTAATATTTTGAGTCCAACATGACACTTCTTTGGGACTGAAGAGGGGGACAAGTGATGGATGTTATACTGTAGAGAAAGTGGGGAATAGCAAGTGGAACAGAAGGAAGGTCAGGGAAGATTAGTGGGCAAGGGAGGTTAGAGATAAGAACAAAAGGCAAAGGTAGTAATAGTAATGTTTGTAGCAAAGTGAGATAGGTCCAGTGTAGGTGCTAATAACAGGATATAGACCAGCTCTCTCTTCAGTTTTGAATTAGCCATATTTGGCTTAAAATATTATAGAATCGCTACAGTGCGGAAGCATGCCATTCAGCTCAATGAGTCCACCGCAACTCTCTGAACAGCATTCCACTCAGACCCACCCCATCCCTGTAACCCTGCATTTCTCCAAAGCTAATCCACCTCGTCTGCACACCTTTGGTCTAAATCAGAAGCCACAGAACACAAGGTTATAGTCCAACAGGTTTATTTGAAATCACAAGCTTTTGGAGTGCTGCTCCTTTGACAGGTAAAGACACTCCAGTCTAACACTGGCACCTCCACATCATGGCCACCTTTGGAATGTGGGACGAAATTGGAGCAAGCGGAAGAAATCCACACACACACAGACAGTGCAAACTCCACACAGACAGTCACCCAAGAGTGGAATTGAACCCGGGTCCCTGGTGCTACAAGGCATTAGCGCTAACCACTGAGCCACTATGTCATTAAGTCTGTTTATCTCCACAGATGCTGCCAGAGCTGCAGAAAGTTTCCCAGCACTTTTATTTCACATTTCCTGCATCCACAGCATTTTGGTTTTATTTTAATGACTACAGAAATAATTATTTGACATTTCCACTTGTTTCTCATTCGCCATAAACGACATACATAATTAAAATATAATTCAAGAATGCATGCCCCCAAAGTTATTTCTGTCATAGCATCCCTAAAGTGTGGAAACAGGCCCTTCGGCCCAACAAGTCCACACCGAACCTCAGAGTATCCCACCTAATCCACACATCCCTGAACACTACGGGAAATTTAGCATGGCCAATCCACCTAACCTGCACGTCTTTGGACTGTGGGAGGAAACTGGAGCACCTGGAGGAAACCCACGCAGATACAGGGAAAACGTGCAAACTCCACACAGACAGTTGCCCGAGGCTGGAATCAAACCCAGGTCCCTGGTGCTGTGAGGCAGCAGTGCTAACCACTGAGCCACCGTGCCACCCCATCTAGGTAAGGCACAGCTATCTGGAACTGTTCTCCACTCTATGCCATCAAGACTACACCAGGGAAATGACGAAAGTTGACCCAACTGTGGTTGTGTGATAAAAAAAATAGCTTAACCTATCTATGCTTCCAGATTAGCAAAGGGCACAATGACGCTGATTGTGGTACATTTCACCTTGCTGATTACTTGTGAATAACTAGAAATTACAGTTATATAGCACCTTAGTGGTGGAAAGTACTTCACAAAGTAGAAAAAAGTTGAAACAACAACTTGAATTTTGAAAAATTTTTAAATGTGAAGAGAGAAATAGGGGATATTAGGGTAGGATTAAGGCTCCAGTAGCTGAATCTTATGCTACTAGTGGCAGGATAAAGACAAGGTAAATTTCTTAAAATTTTTGAGTTGGAAATCAATATTGTGGGAAGGCCTATCGTACAGGAGAAATTTGCAAATTAAAGTGTGGTGGGACTGTGGAGGGATTTTAAGAAAGTGACATATTGGGATTTACCTAAAATTTTATTCATGCTTGAAACAAATGAACTAGCCTTATGATTTCTTTTATACAAAGGTAAGGATTTTGCTTATAGTATAAATATGGTGAAGCAAACATATCCTTTATTATGTAGATTACTATAATCTACCAATGAAATCTGAGAAACCATTAATTCCTCAAGAATTGAGGGGGAAAAATGTCCTGTTACTGGGCTATAAAACACATTGCCTGTCTAATTATTAACTCTACTTTGGGCCTAGAGTTTGCTGAAGAGGGCAACTTATGCCAGCACTATAGGCAGTGGATCTTTTGGCTCGTGGTGCTTTCGGAAAACCAGAGGAGACACAGACAGTATGTAAAACATGGATGCTTTCAACCAGAATAAAGGGTTACTCAGGAATAATAAAATATTTTCAGCTTTTGTACACATCATGGAGTCACCTCGACAATAAAAAAAAGTAACAATCCACGAAACAGGAATTATTGATTATGCTTGAATGTGGTAGAGAGATTTAGCATCTGGACCAGATAGCATTAGATTCTAAAGATTCCCCCCTAAATTATTGCAAATCAAGAGTGGATATTATGAAATTTAGGCACAAGAACATTTGTAGAAATTGCTTTTGCTGTCATCAGAAGAGTTTCAAAGATGTTTTGATTGAAAATTTCAAGATTGTGAAGCGATTGAGAACACTAATTCTAGGAAACTGCTCACTATGGTGAAGAATTCAACTTCACACAGAAAATCAAAAATTCAGATGAGAAGGTCACAAATAAACAGTGAAGTTAGACTGAGGGAAATCAAAATAAACTTCTTCATGCTGACCATAACAGAACAATACGCAATTTGTAGAAAAAAACACGGCATATATGAGTTAAAGAGGCCAACAGACACAGACTTGTTCAGATGTGATAACGGTTTTGGTCAGAAAATGAGGTCCATTTTTTAATTGTGTCACATCTGTGGGTAAATTTTAAATGTCAGTTTGACTGAAGTAGCAACATCATTTTTCTGCTTAGAGTGTAAGGACTGAGCCTAGTGAAAATGGTAGTAGTGCAGACCACAGCTTCTTGTACAATGTGCGTCAGAACCTCTTCCACCCACACTTACACAATTTACTGACAAGATTATCACATTTTGTTTGGTGACCAAATACCTCAGAGGCACAGTCTGACAAAATTAGCAAACACAAAGGGAAACAATTATTACAGCACTAGGAGGAATGGACGAATCAGACAGATTTGTTCAATAGTCAGTGACTAATCCTTAAAACCAGTCTGCAGGGCAGTCAGCTGGCAATACACAAAATGCACAGCATAGAACTACAAAACTATTACTTATGTTTACAATGTCTGTGTTGAAGCTTTAAGTTAACTTTTAAGTGTGTGTTTGGTCATGGTTCTGCGAATCTTTAACTCTACCAGTTACTTCACTGACAATTTCCAATGTTCAAGCTGCATCATGAAATTCTTCCCTGACAGTAAACAGAAAATACTAAAGTCTTAATTGCCATTCTAGATAAAAAGGATGTTGATCCATCTAAATCTCGGTTAACATCAGTTCAGTAACTCTGAGCTCTCGTGTCAGTGTCACTTCAAACTATAGAATAAGTAGATCTTTAATTCCTTTTAATGTAAACAGATTATTTATATGACAAAAGTATACTTACCTTGTTTAAAACACCAAAGGAAAAAGGAATCCATCAACTTCATTTATTAACAAAATAGCTGCATGTTCAGGCTCCTGCCACTGATAGGATTTGACAGTGCACTCAAATCACTACTAAAAACTATTACAAAGCAATAATCTGACTGAAGGGTTCAGACTACACCATGAACTGTGAGAGCAAAGCTTGAATGTTTATAATTGCTAACGGAATCAGATTACACGTCTACAAATCACTTGGATGCCTGGCTACATCTATCATCTCAGGGAAACAGGCATTGCAGAGATTGTGCTCTCACATGCAAAACTTAGAATTAGAAGCATGCATAAAAACATAACATTTGATAACTATTTTGCTAAAACTACATGAAGTTCAATTATAATTTTAATTGAATAAGATCACTAAAAGTTAACTAATTTATAAAAAAGGGTGTATGATTTTATCTTTTACAGTCAGTTGAATCATGGTACAATTCAATTTTATTTTAATACAAAAGTAGAATTAAGATTTTATGTCTTGAAATAACATTTACAAAGTAATTTCGAGGGGCAGTGTAGGATAGTATTGGTCCTAATGGGGGTCTGATTTTTGTCTACCACCCTATTTATGCCTGTAACAGGAGTAGACTGATATTATGACATAAACTTTTAGATTTATACATATTTTTAACATAAGTTATCATAAATTTGGGTTTTTGGTTTTTGCGTTAGCAACATTTAGCTTTTCTGTATATCCGAAGTTAATTATTAACTTGTAAATATTTTTGTAGACATGGTGATTTTTTCAAAAACAGTTTGTGAGGCCTAGGTTTAGAATGAATAGGTTTTGTGCATCACTAATGGATTTTTGTATACTTTAGGTTGTTTTGCAACCCAGTAAGGTAAATAATGGGGTTACAAGGTTTGTTAGAGATTTCTGGAACTTGTTTATTTTAAGCATAAGGGAAGCTCACATAACTTAGAGACACACAGATTTCTTTTAGTTTTACTTTAGAGTTTTGAGCATACCTGTAAAGTCCTTGGATGAAACTGGCTCTATAGGTCAGTGCTCCTGAGAACGGAAGGATATAGTGAAGAGTTAGTGTTAGTCTCAGATCTTGGGATAAAACCCTGAAGAGGTTACTTAAAACTGTGTAAGTTTAATCTCAGGTTTTAAATAGCTCCAGGAAGCAGCTATCTACAGTTTCAATCTGTAAATTAAAGTCACAAGTGGCCTAAACCTACCAAAGTATTTGAGACAAGGTCTCTGATGTGTGTACTGCACAAATGATGTTTTCTGGCATTGTGCAAGATACGTTTTGGGGTACTGTACCAGGGGTTTGTTTTGGGTACTACACAAAAAAGCTGCTCCTTTTCTTTTCAATTTATAGAAGTGTGCTAATGGATTTATATTTTCACAGTGTGTTTAAAAATCTTTGAATTTGTGTTTTCAGCAGATAGTTTTGTTTATTCCATTTTATCTTCCTTTCTTTTGATATTGTTAATGGAAAGGAAGGGGGGTAGGGGGTAGGAGATGGCCTAGTAGTATTATCGCTAGACTATTAATCCAGAAACCCAGCTGATGTTCTGGGGACCTGGGTTTGAATCCCACCACGGCAGATGGTGGAATTGGAATTCAAATAAAAAAGTCTGGAATTAAGAATCTAATGATCACCATGAAATCATTGCTGATTGTCGGGAAAAACCCATCTAGTTCACTAACATCCTTCAGGGGAGGAAATCTGCCACCCTCACCTGGTCTGGCCTACATGTGACTCCAGAACCACAGCAATGTGGTTGGCTCTCAACTGCCCTCTGAAATGACAAGGTGCAGAGCTGGATGAACACAGCAGCCCAAGCAGCATCATAGGAGCAGTAACGCTGACGTTTCGGGCCTAGACCCTACATCCAGGTAC
>NC_063363.1:22716776-22775577 GCF_021869965.1 Rhincodon typus | reverse complement strand
CTGCTTGGCCTGCTGTGTTCATCCAGCTCTGCACCTTGTTGTCTCAGATTTTCCAGCATCTGCAGTTCCTACTATCTCTGCCCTCTGAAATGGCCTAGCAAGCCACTCAGCTGTACCAGAGATAGTAGGAACTACAGATGCTGGAGAATCTGAGATAACAAGGTGTAGAGCTGGATGAACACAGCAGAGCAAGCAGCATCAGAGGAGCAGGAAAGCTGACATTTCGGGACTAGACCCTTCAGCTACAAAGACTCAAAGAAATGAAACCGGACGTGTCACCTAGCATTGACCTTTGCACCGGAAAAGACAACGGCAGAAACAGCCCTGTCGGCCATGCAAAGTCCTCCTCACTAACATCTGGGGGTTAGTGGCAAAATTGGGAGAGCTGTCTCACAGACTAGTCAAGCAACAGCCTGACATAGTCATACTCACAGATTCATCCCTTACAAACAATGTCCCAGTCACCACCATCACCGCAAAAACCAAAAGAACTGTGGACGCTGTAAGTCAGGAACAAAAACAAAGTTGCTGGAAAAGCTCAGCAGGTCTGGCAGCATCTGTGAAGGGAAAAACAGAGTTAACGTTTCGGGTCTGGTGACACTTCCTGGATATATCCTGTCTCACCGGCAGGACAGACCCAGCAGAGGGGGCGGCACTGTGGTATACAGTCGGGAGGGAGTTGCTCTCGGAGTCCTCAACATTGACTCTGGACCCCATGAAGTCTCATGACTTCAAGTTAAACATGGGCAAGGAAACCTTCTGCTGATTACCACATACTGTCCTCCCTCAGCTGATGAATCAGTATTCCTCAATGTTGAACAACACTTGGAGGAAGCACTAAGGATGGCAAGGGCACAAAACATACTCTGGGTGGGGGATTTCAATGTCCACCACCAAGAGTGGCTCGGCAGTATTACTACTGATCGAGCTGGTCAGGTCCTAAAGGACATAGCCGTTAGACTGGGTCTGCAGCAGGTGGTGAGGGAACCAACAAGAGTGAAAAACATACTTGATCTCATCCTTACCAATTTGCCTGCTGCAGTTGCATCTGTCCATGACAGTATTGGTAAGAGTGACCATCGCACAGTCCTTGTGGAGACGAAGTCCCGCCTTCACATTGAGAACAACTTCCATCGTGTTGTGTGGCACTTTTACCGTGCTAAATGGGACAGACTTCGCACAGATCTAGTAACTCAAGATTGTGCATACATGAGGCGCTGTAAGCCATCAACAGCAGCAGAATTATAGTCCAACACAATCTGTAACCTCATGGCCTGGCATATCCCCGACTCAACCATTACCATCAAGCCAGGGGATCAACCCTGGTTCAATGAAGAGTGCAGGAGGGCACGCCAGGAGCAGCACCAGGCATACCTGAAGATGAGATATCAACCTGGTGAAGCCACCAAACAGGACTACTTGCATGCAAAACAGCGAAAGCAGCAAGTGATAGACAGAGCTAAGTGATCCCACAACCAACGAATCAGATTTAAGCTCTGCAGTCCTGCCACATCCAGCCGTGAATGGTGGTGGACAATTAAACAACTCACTGGAGGAGGAGGCTCCACAAATATCTTCATCCTCAATGATGGAAGAGCCCAGCACATCAGTGCAAAAGATAGGGCTGAAGCATTTGCAGCAATCTTCAGCCAGAAGTGCCGAATGGATGATCCATCTCGGCATCCTCCAGTGGTCCCCAGCATTACAGATACCAGTGTTCAGCCAAATCGATTCACTCCATGTGATATCAAGAAACAGTTGGAGACACTGGATACTGTAAAGGCTACCAGCCCTGACAACATTCCGGCAATAGTACTGAAGACTTGTGCTCCAGGACTTGCCGCTCCCTTAGCCAAGCTGTTCCAGTACAGTTACAACACTGGTTTCTACCCGACAATGTGGAAAATTGCCCAAGTATGTCCTGTACATAAAAAGCAGGACAAATCCAACCCGACCAATTACCGCCCCATCAGTCTCCTCTCGATCATCAGTAAAGTGATGGAAGATGTCAGCAACAGTTCTATCAAGCAGCACCTGCTCAGAAATAACCTGCTCAGTGACGCCCAGTTTGGGTTCTGCCACAGCGACTCAGCTCCTGACCTCATTACAGCCTTGGTTCAAACATGGACAAAACAGCTAAATTCCAGAGGTGAGGTGAGAGTGACAGCCCTTGATATCAAGGCTGCATTCGACTGAGTGTGGCATCAAGGAGCCCTAGCAAAACTGGAATTAATGGGTATCAGGGGGAAAACACTCCGGGAGTTGGAGTCATACCTGACACATAGGAAGATGGTCATGGTTGTGGGACGTCAATCATCTCAGCTCCAGGACATCTCTGCAGGAGTTCCTAAGGGTAGTATCCTAGGCCCAACCATCTTTAGCTGCTTCATCAATGACCTTCCCTCCATCATAAGGTCAGAGGTGGGGATGTTCGCCGATGATTGCACAATGTTTAGCACCATTCATGATTTCTCAGATACTGAAGCAGTCCATGTTCACATGCAACAAGATCTGGACAATTTCCAGGCCTGGGCTGACAAGTGGCAAGTGACATTCGCACCACAAAAATGCCAGGCTATGACCATCACCAATAAGAGACAATCTAACCACCACCTCTTGACAGTCAATGGTGTTACCATCACTGAATCTTCCACTACCAACATCCTGGGGGTTACCATTGACCAGAAACTCAACTGGACTCACCACATTAACAGAGTGGCTACAAGAGTAGGCCAGAAGCTGGGAATACTGCAGCGAGTAACTTGTCTCCTGACTCCTCAAAGCCTGTCCACCATCTACAAGGCACAAGTCAGGAGTGTGATGGAATACTCCCCACTTGCCTGGATGAGTGCAGCCCCAACAACACTCAAGAAGCTTGACACCATCCAGGACAAAGCAGCCTGCTTGATTGACACTACACCCACAAACATTCACTCACTCCACCACCGATGCTCAGTAGCAGCAGTGTGTACTATCTACAAGATGCACTGGAGAAATTCACCAAAGATCCTCAGATAGCACCTTCCAAACCCACGACCACTTCCATCTAGAAGGACAAGGGCAGCAGATATATGGGAACACCACCACCTCAAAGTTCCTTTCCAAGTCACTCACCATCCTGACTTGGAAATATAGCGCCGTTCCTTCACTGTTGCTGGGTCAAAATCCTGGAATTCCCTCCCTAATAGCATTGTGGGTCAACCCACAGCAGGAGGAATGCAACAGTTCAAGAAGGCAGCTCACCACCACCTTCTCAAGGGCAACTAGGGATGGGCAACAAATGCTGGCCAGCCAGCGACGCCCACATCCCACAAAATGAATAGAAAACAAAGTCTGCAGCATCGTATACTTATGTTTCAGCATGAGACGGCTTTGTTAAAACTAAACAAAAGATGATCAATCAAACAGGCTTCAGTCTGGGATCTGATTTATTTAGTAATAACATCAGCTGTGATCATAATATCTTTAAAAAAGGACATATACTTCTGGCCTAAAATCCTTAAATAAAAATCAAATAGTACAGTTAAGGATCTAACAAAATGAATCATTAAAATCAGCACTTTCTCCTCAATTCACTCACAAGTTATGGGTGATACAAGCTGGGAGCTGGCCATTTTCTTTCATATTTATGCGGATTTCACCTGCTCTAATTTAATATGCTGCAAAAATTGGGAGATGTCCTGAACCTTCATCATGGTATTAGGTTGTTACTTGATTTTAGGTGTAGACCAGGGAATCTTCTGCAATCTTAACAGGGTACTTCTGACCTTTTGTCAATGCTAACCTGGCCACAGATAAAGGATTAGCAGAGAAAGGTAGAAGGACTTTCTGGAGCTGTACCTACAAGGACATCAGCTACAAGAGGATGAATCACCCCAGCATAGTCTAGGCCCAGGACAACATAGCTAGATCTCACTGAGGAACAGGGCAAATGTTTTAACATTTCCCAGGGAGAACCCATAATAAGACCTACAACCCACTGCCAGTGCAATTGCATTGCCCCTTGCAGCCTTGGTCACTAGGGTAGCAGTTTCTTTACCATGAACTTCTTTCAGATTGTAAAAGAATATATCAGAGCCATCAATTTATCATTCATTGCTAAAGCAAACATTTTTATTTGATTTTCCAATGGATAACTGGCAACAACAGGTTGAGAATTTCCCATATCCAATGGTTCATTGACTGAAACCAGTTTTTAAAATTTATTCACGGGATGAGGGCATTGTTAGCCAGGCAGCATTTATTGCCCATCTCTAATTGCCCAAAAGGCAGTTAAGAGTCAACCACATTGTTGTGGGTCTGGAATCACATGTAGGCCAGACCAGGTAAGGATGGCAGTTGCCTTCCCTAAAGGACATTAGTGAACCAGTTGGGTTTTTCTGACAATCAACAATGGATTCATGGTCATCATTAGTCTCTTAATAACAGATTTTTTAAAAAAAATTGAATTCAAATTCCGACACTTGCCGTGGCAGGATTCAAACCCAGGTTCCCAGAACATTATCTGGGTTTCTGGATTAATAAATAGTCCAGCAATAATACCACCAGGCCATTGCCTCCCCTTTATACCCCTATGGGCTGCTTCAGACATGGCCCCTTGCTTTTACAAATTGCAATAAGAGCTATTCTCTGCAAGCTGATGAAATGACTCCTTTAACATCCCAGATTCAGCTGTCAAAAAGTGTTAAATCAGATCTATAAGTCAATTTGAACTGAAGTTGTCAAGCAACATCTCTGCCTTCTGGCTGGGTCTAGAATAGCTAGCATAGCTTAGAAACAGTGATCTTTATGCCAGTGATTTGTCACATGTGACGAACTTTGGACACACAACCGATAAATGGAGTCACTCTTGAATAAGGATCTTCAGCAAGATAAGGGTAATGATACTGATACTAAGATTATTAAAATATCAGAAAGCATAAAATGCTTGTGAACAGCTACAGATCTTTTGCAATAATTCACTGAAGAAAGCTTCAGTTGAACAATATTTGTCTCACTGCATTAACACTCATGGCCAATACATATACCAGTCCTTGCAACTTCCAGTAAATTACATTCTCCCAAAGATTAACTTTGCAATAGAGTAATGAGGTCAGAAGCAGGTCAAAGTGAGCAATCCTTAGAAATATTCTATAAACAGTGAGGGAAAAACTTGCAAAAGATGGTACCTTAGAAGGAGTGGTGGGAAAGGGCATAGTAAAGGAAATGAGGTGCAGTGTGGTGTCAGAGGAGTGGAATCTACACAGGCATTATTTAGATGATTTAAACATGGCAGCTGGGCACACCAAGTCCCAGGAGGCAATGTCTTGTGATTAAATCATAGGCAGGAACAGCCAATGCTCACTACTCGCTTGTATCAGAAAATCAATTCGACTCATTAATGGGCCACTTGACACCAATTATCTCTGAGCCTTCCAGAATTTAGAGAATTCAGGGACTGAACAGCAGTCACACAGCTCTCTGTGTCTTTTCAGGCTGCTTTGCAAACCCCATCACCTTTGTCAGCAGACTACTGGGAGGGTCTCTCATTACTAGGCGCTCTGTTTACAAATAATGGAATCAAGGGGGTCACTCAAAGCCTGCTCGCACCCCATCACATTTGCCTCCAATCCTTCTACACTCTCTCTCCTGTTATCCAATCCCACGACTGCCAGCTCACTCTCAAATCCAGAGATCCAATGAAGCTCCATGGTGAAGTCTTGGTAGCACGACTATTCTTTGTTTCTGGTGGCACTGCAGCCAATCACGAACTACAGGCTTCAGATTAACTCACAGCTCCAGGCGGAGGTGGAACTTTGCCCCAGGGTCCTAAATTACAAGGAAAGCTTAATGCTGATCAGTATTTAGTCAGGCTTGAGCCATGGAAGTTATCCTAGTTTCTCCCCAGTTCTGCAACTGGTGGGCAAAACCCTCAATGATTACAAAAAGTCTAACCCATCATGTGTACTTCTAAGGAACTGAAAATAAGAACTGACATATAGAACAGATATAAAGCACTTCTCACAAATTCAAGACATCCCAAAGCAAAGTCCAGTCAATGTCAGAAAATAGAATATGAAGGCGGCCAATTTGCATAGCAAGGTTCCACAAAAAATGGGTTGTTATCAAACAATCTGTTTTTAGTGATGTGAAATATAAACGTTAGTCGGTACTTTCGAAAAAAATCTTCTGAAGAAGCTGGTCAGAAATACTGATAAAATTAAAACAAAATATAAATACGAGAACACTAAAAGAACTGAAAATTCAGCAAATTAGTCAGCATGCTTGTTAAAAAAAATTGCATTGATTTTCTTACGCTGATATGCTGAAACTCTTTTTGTTCATTAATCTAAAGCCCCAATTCTATACAAGGGCTCTGTTCCCACAAATTTCCATTATTTATATAAACAAAAACCATGGATACTGTAAACCTGAAATCAGAAATGTGGAAACACAACCAAGTCAGTATTTATGTTTGTGTGCACATCGACTGTAGCCAAAATATTTAAATAAAGTTCTTAAGAGTGAGACAGAAGGTTTGCGCATGAGATCATGTAAGCTTGGTAAATCAGCATCAGTCTTAAACACATGAAACATCTTTGTGTAGGATCATCGGGTGACAAAAATTCCATGAAGAAGGATGTAAATAACATTTTACCATACATAATACAAAATGTCTAATTAAGATGCTGTTTTCATAACTACCATATAAAGTTTCAGAAACTGTCAGCCACTTTAATGTGTGTGTACCTTGTACTTATTATTTCCTTTGAGCTTATTAATCTTCTCCATTTGTGCCAAGTAGCCATCCGAATTACAGCGTGATATTGTCACTGCTTTCTTCTCATTTGGCTGAGTTTGGTCTAGTTCAGAGTCACTCTCTCTCATGAGGCCAATAGGTGGCAGCACCAGGTGACAGCCAGGGTGTGTGTGAAGCGGACGTGGTGTGCCCTCATAAATATGCTCCATTTGCTGAATGAGGCGTGTGCTAGGAGACTGAACCAAATGCTGCTGATAAGATGGCAGAAAGGAAAGAGGAGGGAACCTAGATAAAAAAAGTTTAAACTTTTATTGAATTGACTATTGCCTGTAACACCTTTTCAAAAATAGAAATACAGTCTAACCAGTTACAATAAGCCAGGGAAATGGTTCTAGCACCCAGCATCTAACTGATGAAAAACAACTAAAATACTCTTACGAGCCTAGTAAGATTAGTGCAGTAGAAATCAAACCCCACTATTTCATAAGTTGTCACCAAAGTGAAATATAACCAATTTAAACTCTCAGATGGTTAATGCCTGACTGTGACTGTTATCTAAGATAAAATAAATTCACACCAAGTTCAATGAATGAACAAGAAAACCGAAACTTTATTATAACTAACTTATCCTCCAATAAGTGGCAAAAACGGCTTTTAATAACTAATGCAAAGTTAAACCACACATCCTTTAAATCTAATCACTCACACATAGAATGGTCATTTAGATGGGACAAGCAGCCCTTTAAGGTATGTCTTAGGTGGAAAACATGGGCAAAAAGGCACAAAGTCTGTGGATCAGAGTCCAATCAAAATAGGGGAAACAATGATCTTTCTCTGTTTGTTTTTTATATTTTTGCAATGATATCATATTGTTGACTGTTGCAATTGTCAATTTGGTAGTGGAGCAGTTGGACTTGGGCCTTGGCTTGAAGCAGATGTTTTCCTCCTTTTTTTAAATCTTCAAGTGTTATTTCTTTTCCAATTAAAGACAGAGAAAAAGACAGAATGATTTAGTTTACTTAGAAGCTATTTAGAGTTCTGTGTCCCAACTGGCCCTCAGGTTTGCAAGAAACTGTACTCAAGCCAATTCAATCCCTGTTGATGGGCAATTACTTTTGTCTTTCATCTGATGCCATGATGTCTCACTATAAAGTATTGAAATCCAGCTTCTTAAAATCTACATATATATAATATATATTAATATATATACACGTGTCTTTATCTGTCCAACAAGTGTCTTTAACAGATTTTCCACTGGCCAGACAGTTGTTATTCCAGCGTACGTAGGAGTTGTGCTTGGAAGCCCTGCAGATTCGCAATCGTAGCACATTCCGAATGAAATGTCAGGGAAATTGAATTTTCATCTGGGAAATTCCTCTACGCCTGGAACCCTCTAAAATTCTCCATTAAAAACTGGAGACTTCAGATGGTTCCGATGAAATTAAGTAAAATAGCTACGCAGGAAAGAAACAATGAAATCCAAAGTCTAACTCCTGAGTAACTATTAAACTGACCTCATACTTACCTCACATATTCCTAACTACACTTTCCACAGAACACTGACACCTTCCAGACCCTGATCCAATACCCCTTCTCCCAAGGGCTGACACATCTCTGGAGGCCCAACATCACCCTGGAGAACCAACACTCCTTGCTTGGCAATCCAATACCCTATACCATTGCCAAACATGGCCTCTGATGCCCCCCAACTGTAGTGCCACCAGCCCTGTTCCCTCCACAACAACTGTTGACCCTGACTCGACCTCTGAACCCATGTGCAACCACCGCTGGATTGACCCCTACATCACCCCACTTTGATGCTGTTGGACCTGACTTGACACCCCTACACAGTTGGACTCACTGACCCATTCCCATCTTCCTGACTGGATCTTGCCCTCAGCTGCAGCCAGACTCCAACTCCACCACTTCTCAACCTGACACTCACCCTTCCCCAGCCCAGTTTGACCTCCCTAAACTTTTACGAGGCCTCTTTGCCACTTGCATCCTGGTACCCTAACCAACTGGCGCTCTACATCTTCCCACTGCATCCCACCCACCTAACACCATTGCTCCAGCCCACTTGGCACCCTACCACTGGCATGTTACCCCCTTCCAAGCTGGCATCCTACTTACCTGGCACTCTAGCCAGCTTGCACCCTACTTAACTGGCACCCTCATCAATGTGAACCCACTCACCTGGCATCTTACCCTCCCAGAATACCAACATCATACTTAGCGGATGTATTACTCATTTGACAGCAGCTGTTAAAATTGATGTTAAGTACTTTTAAATTTCAGAATACAGCATCTGGCTGCTGTTATAAATGGATGTGGTTTGCCTAACTCTGACAATTTTAATTCTGTCAGAATGGAAGAATGGCTCCACATTTTTGAGGAAGACCCGAGCAGAATGTTCTCTCAGAAATGTGGAGGTCGCTTCTTCTGTAAAATAAAAGATGGAGTGGCAACCAGTGTGAGATTGCCACTCCTCAGAAAATGTGGCCCAGTAACTGGTTCATTCTCTGCAACAAAGCAGTTCAAACTTCAATTTTTCCAGTCTATGTTTTCCAATAAAACATATGTCAAAACACAGATAACGCAGTGTGGAGCTGGAGGAACACAGGCAGCATCAGAGGAGCAGGAAAGCTGACATTTCCCTGTCAAAACATGGTACCTATGGATATAACAAAGAATAGGGCTGGATGAACACAGCAGGCCAGGCAGCATCAGTTTTGGGCCTGGACCCTTCTTCAGAAATGGGGGAGGGGAAGGGGACTCTGAAATAAATAGAGAGAGGTATAGGCAATGAAAGAAGGTGGATAGAGGAGCAGATAGGTGGAGAGAAGACAGACAGGTCAAGGAGGCGGGGATGAAGCTGGTAAAGGTCAGTGTAGGTAGGGAGTTGGGATGGGGGTTAGTCAGTGAGGAGAGAGGGGCGGGTAGGTGGGAGGGAAGACGGACAAGTCAAGGAGGCGGGGATGAGGCTAGTACGTCGAAAGTTGGGTGGAGGTTGGTCAGTGAGGTGTGAGGAGCGGATAGGTGGGAGAAAAAATGGACAGGTCAAGGAGACGGGGACGAGATGGGCTGGTCTTGGGATGAGGTCGGGGGTGGGGAGATTTTGAAGCTTGTGAAGTCCACATTGAGACCATTAGGCTGCAGGGTTCCCAAGCGGAATATGAGGTACTGCTCGTCCAGACTTTGGGTGGCATCGTTGTGGCACTGCAGGAGGCCCAGGATGGACATGTTGTCCAAGGAGTGGGAGGGGGAGTTGAAGTGGTTCGCGACTGGGAGGTGTTGTCGTTTGTCACAACCCGAGCGTAGGTGTTCCACAACGCGGTCTCCAAGCCTCCGCTTGGTTTTCCCGATGTAGAGGAGGCCACATCGGGAACAGCGGATACAATATACCACATTAGAGGATGTGCAGGTGAACATCTGTTTAATGTGGAAGGTTTTCTTGGGGCCTGGGATGTGGGTGAGGGGGGAGGCGTAGGGGGAAGGGGTAGCACTTCCTGCGGTTGCAGGGAAAAGTGCCAGGGGTGGTGGGGTTAGTGGGGAATGTGGAGCGGACGAGGGAGTCACGTAGAGAGAGGTCCCTCCGGAAGGCAGATAAGGGTGGGGAGGGAAATATATCCTTGGTAGTGGGGTCAAATTGTAGGTGGCGGAAGTGGCGGAGAATGATACGTTGAATCCGGAGGTTGACGGGGTGATGCGAGAAACAGCACCTCATATTCTGCTTGGGAACCCTGCAGACCAATGGTCTCAATGTGTACTTCACAAGCTTCAAAATCTCCCCACCCCCGACCTCATCCCAAGACCAGCCCATCTCGTCCCCACCTCCCTGACCTGTCCGTCTTCCCTCCGACCTACCCGCCCCTCCCTCCTCACTGACCAACCCCCATCCCAACACCCTACCTACGCTCACCTTTACCGGCTTCATCCCCACCTCCTTGACCTGTCTGTCTTCTCTCCACCTATCGGCTCCTCTATCCACCTTCCATCATCACCTCCCCCCTCTCTATTTATTTCAGAGCCCCCTTCCCCTTCCCCACCTCTGAAGAAGGGTCCAGACCCGAAACATCAGCTTTCCTGCTCCTCTGATACTGCCTGGCCTGCTGTATTCATCCAGCTCTACACCTTGTTATCTCAGAGTCCAGCATCGGCAGTTCCTACTATCTCTGAGTACCTATGGATAAGATTGATTTCAATCATACTGAACAAAGCTGAGTCTGAGACAGATATTTTTCTGGCTGCACAGAAACACAAAGACTGGAACCAGTTATACTAATTGGTGCCTAGCAGCATTCTCAAATTATTAAAATGTGTATATTTGGTTCACAATGTTTTGTTAGTCACAAATTGGACCAAAATTAGCTTTTGTTGTTAAATTCGGTTTCTATTGTCAGTGCTGCAAAAACATTATATCACACCAACACCAAAAATGGTACAAGAAGAGATCTATGAAATGCAAAAAACAAAAACAGGAATTGCTGAAGAAACCCAGCAGGTCTAGCACCATCTGTGGAAACCAAACAGAGTTAATTTTTCAGGTTCAGTGGCCCTCCCTCAGAACTTTCTCACTAGATCCAAAACGTTAACTCTGTTGTACCTCTACAGATGCTGCCAGACATTCTGAGTTTTTCCAGCAAATTCTGCTTTTGTTTCTGCTTCCCAGCGTCCACGGTTCTTTATTTCTTTTTGAAATCTATTGCATGCTTTACTTGGATTTTGTTTAGTTGGGCATCAGAAATTGTTAATTTTTAGTAGTCATGTTTAAGAAAGATGATCTCCCAATGGGAGACATTTTGGCCACAATAATCAATTAAATATACTTTTTCTGTTGGTCAAAAATTAGACCTTCCTATAACTGTCTAATTAATAAATAATCTGATAAGTTGTTTTGCTTTGTAAACACTGGAACAGCATTTAATATATCGTACTTCAATTATAGTGGTGGTCTCCCACGAGACTATTTTACATGTAGCAAGTGGATTTCTCCAAGTAAGTCATTAGAAACTTTCAGGATAGCAATCACTACAAAGGTAGCCTGCTAAAAAAATAGCTCTGGACCATAGAGTATAAAATCAGATCATAGAAATTGATTAGACAACCCCAAAGTTGGCCATTACTATAATTTAGAAAAAAAATTAACAGAACATCAAACTTGATATTGAAAAATATCAATTCCCTGACAGCTTTTAGCTAAAGAGACAAACAATTGTTACATCAAAGGGGCTATCATATTTATAGATAATTTGCAAATAACAATCTACCATATTAATTTGGAGAAATGCTGCATTTCATCCAATTTCATCTAGATTTTACAATGAGTTTTAAAGACAAGAATGAGGTGTTCAATCAGTACCACTAGCTGCCCTATCAGTAAATGGCTCTTATAATGATAGGACATATCAACATGCTTTTCAAAGCTACTGCTGAACAGTAACCATCTGCCAGTTAAAAACTGACTGCCAGCAAATTAATAGCAACTTGTTTTAAGTAGTCACAATTGCTTGTAGTAAAACAGATGTAACTGTAAGAGTGATTCCATATTATGTTAGTTTCTTCAAAATATTTTTGTTACAATTATACATAATATTTGGAAAATATTATGTAAGTATTAGCGAAAATGAGACAATGCAGTTTGAATAAACATGGCTTACTTAACCTATACTATTAAGTACTTTTTTTAAAAAATGGAAATTAAATGACAACATCAACTTCTTTACATATGGGACAAGAACAGTGCAATGCAACAGCAGTATGCGATCTTACCAGGCAAGGATCCAAATAATTTTGGAATAACCAAACAACCACGCAATAGACAGTGATATATTAAAAACTCAAATAAACAGTGTCATATAAGGTGCTAACTAAAGTGTAAAAGTCTATGATATTCTTATTTCTTTCAGGACTTCTCTCTCATCATAAGCAAGGATAACCAATAAATACAAACCAGTGACAGTGCTGCCTTTTAGGGAGGAGAAATTTGTCTCCGTGCTATCTAATGGGTCATTGGTTGTTTGTGGATCAACCCAAGAACTCTCATCTCAATTAGCATTTTGTTACTGATGATCCATCCATTAGGTGTTATAAATGTCTCAATGTCCCCTTAGTGATATCTAATACAATCCAACAGATGTAGTTGAAAATACAAACAGCTGGCCCTCATGCTGCACACTAAATATCCCCATTACCTCTTTGATAATGCACTAGGAGCTAGGGTAGCCAGGAAAGAGCAAAACAAAACTAATGCAATCTTGAGGTTCTGCAGTTTTCAAACAGCATAAGATACCTCTGAATAAACCTGGAGAAAATGGTGTGATACTTTGGTCTGTAGATTTGTGCTCCAGAATTAACTTTGTCAAGCTGGTCCCAGACAGCTTCAACATAGACATTTCTGTAACAATTTGCAAATTTCTTCAGCTATTCCACCGTAGAACAAATCCAATTCAGCCAATTACTGGTGCATTAGTTTGCTCCCAATCATTAGCAAAGTGATGGAAAGTGTCACCAACAGTGATATCAGGTAGCATGCACTCACAGCCTGGTCACCAATGTTCATTTTAGGTTCTTCTGAGGTCACTCAGCACTGAGTGTGGCATCAAGGTGTCCTAGAGAAACTGAAGTCAATGAAACTCAGTGGGAGAATTCTCCACTGTTTGGATCTAAAGAGTGGATAACCTTTACTCTAATGCAAGGATTATAGGTAAGACATATGAGTTAAGAACATGGATTCACACACGGAATTGTGTTGTTCGTGCTATCACAGAGACATGGTTGAAGGAAGGGCCGGACTGATAATTCAACATTCTCGGGTATAGGATCTTCAGGCAGGACGGGGAGGATGTAAAACAGGAGGTGGTGTCAAATTATTAAGGAGGGATAATATCTTGGAAGGTCTTCAAATGAAACTTTGAGCGCAGAGCTTAGGATTAAAAATGGGGCAGTCACACTGTTGGGAGTGTATCATAGACTGCCAAACAGTCTGTGGGCAATAGGGGAGCAGAAATATTAACAACTCACTGAGGTGTGTTAAAACAATAATAGGATAATTATTTGAGGGGATTTCAACTAACCCAAAATTAATTGAGATAGTCATAACGTAAATGGTTTAAAAATGTATTCAGGACAGCTTTTTGTATCAACCTGTAGAATGCCCAAAAAGGTACAGTGCATTGTTGGACCTAATTCTGGGGAATGAAGCTGGACAGGTGTTTGAGGGCAGTGGGAGACCATTTTAGTGATAGAGACCACAATAAGTACATTTTAAGTTTGTTATGGAAAAGGAAAAAGATGGTCTGTGAGAAAGGGGTTTGGAATGGGGGTAGGCATATTTATTATAATAAGGCAGGATCTGGCCAAAGGAGACTGGGAACAGTTACTTCTGGGCAAATCTACAACAGAACAACGTGTGGGGGCGGGGGGCAGTATTCAAAATGGAGCTGGCAAGTGTGCAGGCATAACATGTTCCCCTTAGGGTGAACTGCAGTAGTAATAAGCCAAGAGAACCCTGGATATCTACGATAATTCAGGACTGGATAAGAAGGAAAACAGAGATGTTTAATTAATTCACCATCTTAAATCTTCATTCTCTTCGCTCCAGGTGCGCAGTGGCAGCACTGTATACCATACTGCAGCACCACAGCAAAATCTCCAAGGGTCCTTCAAGAGCACCTTTCAAACCCATGAATTATACTATCTAGATGGACAAGGATAACATCTTCATTGGGGCACTAGCAATTGTAAGTTTTTCTTCAAGTTACTCGCTATCCTGATCAGCAACTAGAGGCTGGATTTTCTGAGGAGTGGTAATCACACAAAGATTGCCACTCCTATCTTTCTTTTTTATGTAAAGAATTAATCAGGGGTCCTTCAGAAGTGCGGAGTCATACTGCTATTCTGACAATTCTCTTGTAGTGCAGAAGTGTCAGGGTAAGGCAAACCACACCTTTATAAAGCAGTCAACTGCCGTACACTGAATTTTGTAAGTTCAGTTGGCAAATTCGATAGCATTTGTCAAAGAGCAAGTACAAAAGGTAAGTGTGATATTAGGGTGCAGCAAGGATAGGGAGCCACTTGGGTTGGGTACAGGGTGCCATGCAGGTAAGATATCAAGTGGGAAGGTGTAGTGTGTCAAGTGTCAGGTGCAAGGTGGCAAGGGGAGGGAGCAGGTTCAGCAATGGAGAAAGGGGTGTTGGTGCAATGTGGGGATAGGGGCTGTTGGGTCCAAAATGGTGTGGTGTCAAGGGTATAAGTGATCTGATATGTAAGTGCGGTTCTATGAGTTAAGTATGGGGTCAGTTGAATAGTTACTCAGAAGGTAGTCTACATATTTAATTGTCTAACTTCTCCTGAGTAACTGTTTACATAATTTCTTTGAAACCTTCTGATTTTTCCAATTTAATTGGAGACTTTTGAAGGGTTCCAGTCGTAGAGAAATTGCCCAGTGGAATCTTCAATTTGCTAGACAATTTCTTAAGAATCTGCTACAATGTGAATTCTGAAGGGTCTCCGTGCACAACTCTCATCCACGATAGCCAAACGGACCTGCCTGACCAATGGAGAATCTGGGCCTTTATTTCCATTCCCTCACTGTCATTGTATTAAAACTTTTGAAGTTTCTCCATATTAGCACTGTGGGTGAACCTATGCATCTGGATCACAGTGCTACAGGAAGATTGCTTACCACAACTTTTACAGTAGTATGAAGGATTGGCAGAAAATGCTGACCTTAGTAATGACACCTATGTTCCAAAGGCAATTAAAAAGAAGCTTAAAGCCTTCCTCCTGCAGTTAACTTGATGTTAAACAAGCAGGCCTCTGATCATTAATTGGTTGATTCAAGTAAATTCAATATTGAGTGACTGTTTCCAACACAGTATGGAGTCAGGACTTCCATTTGACCCAGCATCAGTGTCTCAACGCAAGATAAAAAATCTTGATCAAGTTTCGTGTATACTAAAGGATCATGTGTGAGTGAAAAAGTGAGTAAATGTTATATCATAAATCATGGATAAATGAAATGTATTTTTAATACGGATCTCTTGCCATAACTGATCTTTCTTTAAGCAGATTTTCGCTAATTGTAAATAACACAGAGAAAGGTGACTGAGACATTGCTATACATTTATTGTTTCTTGATTACCTTGAATTCCCATATTTCTTTCCAAGCTGATTGTGATCCTCTCTTGTCATTTTTTCTTGATTCATGGGATAGAATTGTGAATTTCCAGCAGCAATGTCTGTCCTTTGCAGATGAGAGTAATTGCAAAGACCTGGTGCTAATGTTCTAGCATGAGCAGCTTGATGGTAGTTAGGATTCAACATCTGGCTATGTTCAGTTTTTCCATATTGCGTGTAGAAAGGGGGCTGTATGTTACACAGAAGTTGATGCTGGGCATTTTCTGGTACGTACAAAGTTTTTGAAAAATGGGATGCATTCGTGTTGAGCTGGTTTGGAAAGTGAGAGATCCTCGATTCAGGATTCTTCTGACACTCCTGAAGATATGGAACAGGAGTTTGAGATGTATTATAAATATTGTGGTCTCTGCAGACAGAAGCAGTTTGACTCATTGGATGATGAGATGGGACCAGCTTAACAGTGGTCTGCGTATTGCCACCAGATGACAATGTATTTAAGTTGATATTCAGATTCACTGTTGGATGAGAATTCGGAACAAAGGCCGGGCCAATTTGATTGACAGACGATGAAGTAAATGTTTGGTCACTGCTAGGAGTCAACAAGACATTGTTGTCATCTTTGTGAATTATTAGCAACTCAGATGCATTTTTATTCGGATGGACTATGCTTTCAAACTGATGTGGTTGGTCCTCAAAAACCTGGGATTTCTGCATCTGCTGTTTACTGGAAGGTTGATTGGGAGGTCTTGAGGATCTCTCTTTCACTACACTGGTCAATCCTTTTTTCCGAGCAGATAGTTGCTTTGCTTTCTGGTTCTGAATTTTAAAAATTAACATAATTACAATGTATTACTACACAAATATCATGGGTGATTTTGAACTGACACTGCGCCTTTTCTGCCTGAAAAATTATTATCTGCAATGGAGAATTGAAAGTGGTATGGGGGCCTTGGCAGCCTGATCTATATCCAACATCTACATGATACAATTTATGGACAGAGTCGTAACTGAAGGAACCTGTATAAACATGCATACCATGTTGCATCAGTAAAGGCACAAATGGCTGAATAGCCAGCTTTTGTGCAGTGATGTCTGCTATTTTATGTTCTGCCAAAGAGAAATGGCATGCGCATCTGCAACTATGGTTTTGCAAGTGGTGAGCTTCTGCTTTCAGCCAGCAATTTTCCACTAAAAGGGGCTATTTAACAAAAAGTTGTCATTTTACTTGGTTTCAATAAGACTGTTTTGTTGCCCAAGAAATATGGGACGATCCAAAAAGCAGTCCTGTGTTGTTTTATGCTAAAGAAAAATAAAGCAAGGAAAGGGAGGGACTAATTCCTAACACAGTCTACATTCCACTGTCCCTTGCCTGTGCTAATTGCAGGGTCACACCGTGCGACTCCCTAAAACCTGTCCATCATCTACAAGGCATAAATCAAGAATACTTGCCTGGATGAGTGCAGATCCAACAACACTCAGCAAGTTTGACACCATTCAGGACAAAGCAACCCACTTGACTGGCACCACATCCACAAATACCCACTCCCTCCGACACTGACGGTCAGTAGCAGCAGTGTCTACTTTCTGCAAGGTGCGCTGCAGAAATTCACCAAAGATCCTTAGACAGCACCTTCAAAACCCATGATTACTTCCATTTAAAAGAACAAGGGCAGCAAGTACATGGGAATATCACCATCTGCAAGTTCCCCTCCAAGCCACATCCTCACCTGGAAATATATCGCCATTCCTTCGATGTTGTTGTGTAAACATCCTGGAAATTCCTTCCTAATAGCATTGTGAGTCAACCCACAGCAGGTGGACTGCAGTAGTTGGTTAAGGCAGCTCACCACCACCTTCTCAAGGACAATTTGGGATGGGCAATAAATGCTGACCAGCCAGTGATGCCCATATTACACAAATAAATAAAAAAGAACAAAAACAGGGAATAACATTTGTGCCATGGCCACAGGTGAAGGGAACACAGTCTGCAAGAAGTACGAAGACACCACTGCTTTAGCATTTTTGTAAAAAATATAGAATCCCTAATAAATAATATTTTTCATATAGTAAAGAACTCTCATAGAACTACCTGGTACAGCATTAATTTTCTCTCTCTGGAAAAACATAAATAATTCGAAGGAACCAAAACAAGGTAGAGATAAGATTATGCTCAAAGATGTCTGAACTGAGATCAAGGAGTTTATCTGATGTTCTGTGTCATCTCTGATTTCTATAAGTGTTTAGGAAGATCAGGAAAAGATCTTCAGCTGAAAGGAAAACTGAGTGACAGACTGGGTATGAGGTGACCATTCTGACATTCTCCTTACCTGTTCTGTATTAATTAGAAAGTTCAAATAAATAACTAACATTGAGTACATTACCAGCATTTAGAAATAAATTATATTAACAAGTCCTTGGATATGAGAGCAGTGCTAGTCAGGCAGCTGCCTTCTTCAAGTGGAGAGTGAACCAGGAAAGATGAAGGAAGACCAAGGGAACATTCAGAGAGAAGAATGCTATCATCACAAGCTACTGTGATACACTTTCTGCACCAACAATCTGTCCATATCTTGGGACTATTGAAGCATTCTCAACTATAATGAGAATATTAACAAACATAACAACCTTAACACTGCTTATGATTTCTTTACTGCCTATTAAATATCTGTTGCTCTTGAACTTTATGTGAAGCATCATCACTGTTCTAACTGCAAAAGACTGCAGAATACTGACATGGTCAGCGCCATATTCTGTGTTCAAGGATGGGAAATCTGTAAAACTATTGCTGTACCATGTTCAAAATGTCACGTTTAGTGTTAGAAAAAAGATCAATTTTGGATATTAGTGATTACTTTGATCAAATTTTTAACCTAAATTGAGAACATGTCCCTTTTTAAAATTCTCTCGTGGAATGTGGGTGTTGCTGGTTAGCCACCATCTATTGCATGCTTCTATTTGTCCTTGAAAAGGTCGTGGTGAACTGCCTCATGTGCTATAAGTAAACCCCTAGTACCATTAGAGAGGAATTTCCAGAATTTTGACCCATTGACAATGAAGAAATAGTGATATATTTCTAAGTCAGAACAGTGATTGGATTGGAGGGGAATTTGCAGGTGGTGGCCCCATGTAACTGCTGCCTTTGTTCTTCTGGACGGAAGTGATCATGGGTTTAGAAGGAGCTGTCTAAGGATCTTTGGTGAATTTTTGCAATGCATCTTGTACATAGCACACACTGCCGCTACTGAGCATCAGTGTTGAAGTGAGTCGATGCTGGTGGATGTGGTGCCAATCGAGCAGACTGCTTTGTCCCAGATGGTGCCAAGTTTCTTGAGTGCTGTTGAAGCTGCACTCATCCAGGCAAGTGGGGAGTATTCCACTTCACTCCTGACTTGTGCCTTGTAGATGATGGACAGGCTTTGGGAGTCAGGACATGAGTTATTTGCTGCAGTATTCCTAGCATCTGACCTTCTCTTGTAGCCACTGTATTTATGTGGCGAGTCCAGCTGAGTTTCTGGTCAATAGTAACCCCCAGGATGCTGACAGTGGGGGATTCAGTGATGGTAACACCATTGAATGTCAAGGGGTGGTGGTTATATTGTTTCTTATTAGAGATGTCCAGGCCTTGTTGCATTTGAAAATCGACTGCTTCAGTAACTGAGAAGTTGCAAATTTATGGCATATTAAAATAATAAGACTGTAAGTAACCTAACCTGCAACTTCTGTGCCTTTTGCTTCCACTTCATTTCAATGGTACTGCTCTCCTCACCATCCACAACATGTTGGATAGACTGATCAGTATTCATGAGTTTGGAACTTTTAGCAGAAGATAACTGTGAAGGTAAACAAGTGTTAGTGTCATTGAAAAATGCAAGAAAACATAAAGTACATACTGAAACAAAAACAAAAATTGCTGGCAAAATTCAGCAGGTCTGACAGCATCTCTGGGAAGAAAGTAGAGTTAATGTTTCAAATCTAGTATCTCTTCTCATAAAGTTTTAGAACAGCAGTTTCACACCATTTAATATATTTGAATGTGGAGAAATGACAAGAGGTTGGTTTTGCATAAGGTTCAGACAAGAGGTGTACCTCAAGACTGCAACTTCCAAATTTTCACATTTAACTATTAACATATGCTTCCTGCAAGTTACTATTTGATTTGTGCATAAGTAACGGAGTGCCATTAGCCTCATTGTTAATTTCACAGCAAAATCCAGTCCACTGTGAGACAACTGCATCCACATTCAGAACAGTATAAAAACCTGAGAATAGTACTATCATTTCACATACACGTTCACAAGACAACAATCAACAAATGCAAATTAATTATGTGAAAGGTCACAGGGGCATTCAATTTGGAGGATAAAGAGAGTGCTTAAATAAAGCACTTCAGGAATGAAGCAATAATTATGTATTTTTAATCAGTCTTCAATAATTCACATTTGCTGAGATGAATGCACATCACCAATGATGTCTAATTGAAGCAGAATACTCCTTACAATGATCATCCAACCACTTAATTCAATGTTTGGAAGGTGCAGCTGTTATACCCATTGGACCCAATAAAGTGAATTGTGCAGCACATTAACTTCAGAAAAAGAATATCAACAAAAAAAAATTGCCACCTCACCTCCTATCACCCCTCCCCCCACCCCCAGATGGATGTCAAATCTAAACAGATATTGCCATTATCATAAAGGGGTCATTTTAACTGCGAGTGTAAATTGGATTGTTTGAGATAGGGAAGGGGGTGTGTAGAAGAGAGACATTCCAAATGTGCCCAACTATGGCAGCATGGTTCAGATGATTTTAACTTGCAGGCTTCATGTGCATGCCACTGTCCCTCCTCCCTGCCTTTCAAACTGGGTGAGTAGAAGACTAGAATACTACAGCAGAAGCCAGGGTGCAGAAAGCTGCCGACTGGCACGAAAGTGTGGCTAACCATGAAGAAAGTAAGTCTCATTGCAGCTATGATTTCCTGTCTGGTTGTGAGAAGCAAGACATTAACACAGAAAATCATAAGTAAGGCTGGAGAGAAGGACTGGTGAGACCAAACTCTTTCAAAGTTCCTTTCTCCAGTATTCCCCTTCAGGTCAGCATGCTTACTATATTATGGTAATTTTTTTAAGAGCTTATGGTGTTTTTAAAAGAAACGCCCTATTTCTAATGCTTCAAAGACTTTTAATTGCTAATATGAGTTTGTGGGGTGCATTGGAGGGGCGTATTATTAATTGTTCAAGCTTAGTTTTAAATACATTTCTGAGCATTTCCGTTACAGCTCCCACTTTAAATTCCTGTTGATACAGGTTTTATGCCTGTAGATACCACCAAGCATATCCTGGATAAGTCCTGGTGCATAGCGTGGCACAGCATGAGCTTGATAGGAGATGAGAGCAGGAGCAGAGATACAATGAGTGTCAGGTAGCAGAAAAGAGTGTGGTCTTACCCTGGTGGAATGCAAAACCCGCTTGCAGCATCACTGGCTGTTCCTCTGGATCATAGAGAATGCACTGATATGAGAAGTGGCCTCGGACCAGACTGTCAGGTCTAGTGTTGTAGCTTCCACTGCCAGTGCTCTGGGAAAAGGACACCCCTCCTCTATATAACCTTGTCCACCTGGACTACAGGTCCTCCTCAGAGAACTGTGGCACCATTTTCTCCTACTTCTACATTTTCTGAATATATGTTCATCATAATTTGAAATGCATATAGGCCTTTAAATATAGATGATAGTCTTTCATATCAAATATCTGGTAAGTAGATTTTCCCAGGAAAAGAGCATGGAAAGATGGAGGGAGAACTGGCAGAAGAGAGGTTTACCTATCTAACAAGGTAAATTTGATAAGATATGACAGGAGATCTTGATAGGTCTCAGGATGAGAAACCCTCCAAGAAACTTGACAAAATTGACACATCCAAGAATACTTAAGATTCTGCCTGTTACATTTCGTAAATAAGGGAGAAAAGATGAGGCAAGGCACAACTCACTCTGGTAGCTAAAAGTGAATCAGAAATTAAACCACTAATTTGAATTAGGTTTATTGTTACATGTACTCACATGAGTACAGTGAAAAGTTTACAAGTTGCTACTTAGGGTGCCATCTTAGGTACAAAGGTACCTACGTACAGAATCTTAGTTACAAAATAGAAAAATAAAGGAAAACAAAGTTTAAAAAATTAAACATTACAGTCCTTCTTACTAAAAAGTGGAAAAAAATGAAACTGTACATGAAAGCCAGAATAGCAAGTACAGCACTGAATAACTCCACCTAAAGTATTTGGAAAGACATCTGTACAGGACCTCCTTAGTGCCAAAGTAATTAATACTTGCTGAAAATAAGTAAATAATGTAATATTTTCCTAACCAGCTGCAAGAAGTACAAGAAATCTATTACACTTTAGCTTAATCATTTCCTTCTTGAATGTTTTCTTTATTTACTAGTTTATTGCTCCTGCATTGTATTTCAGCAAGATTTTGTAAAATACAATTCAGCAGAACTTCTCTAAAAAGCCTTATACTGTACCACCGCTTATACTAAAAAGCTTAAAATCAATGTTTGCTTAGACTTAACTAAAAAGATGCCTTTTGTAGCTATTTGGAATGCATTTAAAAAGTCCTCCAATAAGTCCTTTCGCACTCTGTAGTTTCTTCAGCACTTGTATCCGTATTTATTCCATGAGGATCTTGCTATGCCACAGGTGAATTACAGCTTAGTTACTATGTGAACTGAGTAGGCAGCTGGAAAGTTCAAACAAAAGTATGATCCACTAAAATGTGTTCCAGAAAATTTGGGGAAACATTTTTATTCTAAATTGTGAGACTAATTTGGCTTGTTATCTCCCTTCTTTCTATTTATTGATTTAGTCATTTAATTCCTACTGAGTATTTGCTGATTAAATTGGAAACCTCCTGTTCAGCTGCAACTATTTGCCCATTTATGAATGTAAAATATGAATCAGCTATGTGTGACACAAAACATTGCAGGCAAAACTACCAGACCTGTCATGTAGCAGAATTGTTTGCCGGACATGAGCATCTCCAACACACACTATCGTGCACAACCATACCAACTTACAATATGCAGGAATTGATCAGTATTTAAAAAACAAGTCTAATCAGGGAAAAGTATGCATTATGTATAAAATAAGATCATGCTTTACTTATGATATTGTGCATAAACCTGTAATCAGTGCAAGGAATTAGCAAGTGTTGTTTACTGAAAGATCCCCCTTAATATCAAACACCATCAGCAGGAAAGCTGTTTATTCTACCTGTTCCTTTTTTGCACAGGTGATGTCAATTTTAATTCTAAAATCCCACAAAATGGAACATCTTTCATTGTTTGAATTCAGGAATGCAATGTTGCAGGTGGAACTGAGGTAATTCAATACAAGTTGGCGTACTATTCATGTTCATCTGAATAAGTGAATATAATTATGAAATAATGATTACAAGAATGATATCCATTATTTAAAATCACTTCTGTACTTTATAAGTTTATTTTTCTAAAATGCAATGGAATGGTTCAAATGTTCATTCCTCTCTATTGAATGAAAATACACTATGTTCAGAATTTCAAAATACACTGTAGTCATAACATTGAAAAATGTACACTGCTTGAAAGGACTCCCAGAGGCAGCGTCTATTTCAGGTGTTGATTGCTCAGACACAATCACAACATAGTTCCTCATTATCTCTTTCACTGTGACGCAGGCCTCAACCTCTGCCCATGTTTCCTACAACATCTTTTATGAGCTATTCTAATAATACCAATCAAATTGAGAAAATGATCAAATGAAGTTACATTTTGAGCATCATAAGCTGTGTAATGTTCTTTCTGTTAAATCGAGTCCGTAATTACTTCTCCACAGAGCATATACAACAAAGCTAGCAATCATGGCATGCTATTATCCGAGGCTTGGGTACTGAAATCTGCAATAGGACTTCAAAGGCTCACAGTTGTTGAATTGCATTTGGCTGCTATTGTGGGGGCTTGGGCAATCTTGATTAGATGTTCATACTAAGGCGAAGCATGCTGCACTGAGAGCCCAGGCCTTTTGGTCTAGAGCCAATGAGCCATTAATAAATTGTACATTATGTCTTCCCACTTTGAAGTGACAGTTATTGGTAAGGGAAGGAGCTAGTTTAAGTGCAGCTGAGGTAGATATACAGCTACATTTATTATCAAAAGAAGTCAACAGGTTCTTCTCGAATAACATGACTGGAAAAGTTGCTGCTTTATGCAACAGCAAATTCATTTTTATAGATTCAATATCAAGCTTATATGTTGCTAACAAACTGATGTGATAATCACAATTATTTTTCTTCTAAATGTAACTTTAAAAGCCAAAGTAAAATGAAGCAATAACCAGCAATCATAGAGCAAAATTGTGTTTGTTCAACATGGATAACTTCAAAGAAAAAAATCCACAGAAAGAAGAGACAATTGTTTAATATAAGTAATTAGTTGCTTGGAGACCACACTGTGTAAAATGGTTGGGACTGACTTCATGCACATCTGTATTACGCAATTATCCTTTACTCACCATGTTTTGATGAAGAAATAATGCTGCTGTACTCAGGCAACTCAACTGTTGTTTCACCTTTTCTCTCTAAAATACTGTCTGTCATATTTCATTAGCAAATAGAATCCAATTGCTATATGTGTTATGAGTAAATTAAAACCAAAAGTCCTTAAAGGGTTTTGTGGCATTGCAGAAGTATGTATATCTCTGTCCAAGAAAGTTCAGGTTTCAGTCACAGAGGTGTTCAGAACAGGTCCAAACAGTTTGATTAAAAAAAAACACAATCCTGCATCATCTGCAACTGGTTGACACAGTAGTATCAATATTTACTCCAAAAATAATTATGTTTTCTTTTATTCATTCAGGGGTGTAGGCTCACTGGCTGGGGTAGCATTTATTGCCCATCCCGAGTTGACTTTGAGAAAGTAATGGAGACCTGCCTTCTGGAATGACCACAATCCATTTATTGTAGGTATAGCCACAACGCATCAGAAAGGGAGTTCCAGGATCTTGACAGAGTTGTTCTGAAGGAAAGACAATGTATTTCCAAGTTCGGATGGCGAATGGCTTGGAGGGGTACCTGCATGTGGCAGTGCTCCTAGGTATCTGCTGTTCTTGTTTTTCTAGATAGTAGCATTCACGGGTTTGGAAGGTGGTATCTAAGGAGGCTTGGTGAATTTCTGCAGTGCATCGTGTAAATGGTTCATCGCTGCTGCTATTGAGCATCAGTGCTAGAAGGGTGCGAATGTTTGCGGATGTGGTGTCAAGTTTCTTGATGCAAATACACCCATCAGGGCAAATGGGAAATATTCCATCAAACTCCTGACATTTGGTTTGCAGGTGGTGGACAGAATTTGTAGAGTCAGAAGCTGAGTTATGCACAGCTGGACTCCCAGCCTCCGGCCTGCTGTTTTAGCCACATTACTTACACCACTAATTCAGCTTAGTTTCTGGTAAATGGTAATCCCCAGGATGTTGACAGTGGGTGGTTCGGTGATGGTGATGCCATTGAATGTCAAGGGGAGAAGGTTAAATTCTCTCTTAGAGTCACAGAGCACGGAAACAAACCCTTCAGTCCAACCAGTCAATGCCGAACATAATCCCAAACTAATCTAGTATCACCTGCCTGCTTCTGGCCCATATCCTTTCAAACCTTTCCCATTCATGTAAATTATGTGCCACTTGTCAGCCCAAACTTGGATACTGTCCTGGTCTTGCTGCACTTCCATATGGACTATTTTAGTATCAGAGGAATCGCAAATGGTGCTGAACAATGTGCAATCAACAGCTAAGATCCCACATCTGACTTTGTGTTGGGGGGAAGAACATTGATGGAGCAGCTGAAGATGGTTGGGCTAAGGGCATTCCCCTGAGGAACATTGCAGAGATGTCTTGGAGCTAAGATGTCTGACCTCCAACAACCACAACCATCTTCGTTTGAGGCAGGTATGACTTCAACTGACAGAGAGTTGGAGCACTGATTTCCATTGACTCCAGTTTTGTTAAAGCTCCCTGACGCTACATTTGGTCAAATGCTCCCTTGATATCAAGGGCAGGCATTCCCACCTACCTCTGGAATTCAGTTATAAGACTGTAAGGCGTAGGAGCAGAAGTAGGTCATTCAGCACATCAGGTCTACTCGACAATTCAATAAAATCATGGCTGAACTGTTAATCCTCAACTCCACTGCTCTACTTTTCCCCATTAACCTTGATATTTAGACTGACTAAAAAAAATCATTCTGAGCCTTAAATGTACTTAATGACCCAGCTCAACAGCCCTCTGTGGTAAAGAATTCCACGATTCACTACTCTATGAGAAAAGAAATTCCTCTTCTTGTCTTAAATAATCAACCCGTTATTCTGAGATTATGCCCTCTGGTCCCTAACTCTTCCAGAAAGGCAGACAACCTTTCTGCATCTACCCTGTCAAGTCCCCTAAGAATCTTGTATGTTTTAATAAGGTCGCCACTCATTCTTCGATATCCAATGAGTATAGGCTCATCTACTCTCCTCATTAGACAGTGCGCCTCCATACCTGGCATCAGCTAAGTGAGCCTTCTGTGGACTGCATAATAAAGTTTACCTTGTGTGTTCAAAATCATAGAATCTTGTGACTTTATTCTCTTTGTAGGTACCTGGAAACTCAAACTTTGTCTAGTTTAGACAAACAAAAAAGTTACTGGTCCCTAACCGGAACATAATCTAAGTTTATGGTCTCCTCTGGAATCAGAACAAAGCACAAAATGAGACCTCTAAAAAAGGGAAAAATTGTTTATATATACATGGCTAACGGAGGCAGTGGGTGTTGAAATTTTGCAATTATTTTAAGTTGGTTTGACATTATTTATGCCAAATCAATCTTGAAGTGACACATCAATATGACTCTTCTTGAGTTCTCTGCCCAAGGACACGTCTGACCCATAGAAACACATCTTCACACCGGTAAGGCAAGGAGGTAAATCCCAAATCCACCACAACCAGCTCTCTCCTGCTCTTAATTCCTGTCATTCGTGTATGTTGGAACATATTTGGACATGTTATAATCACACCCTCTTATAGTCTATGATTGTTAGAGGGTGCATGTTGTCTTGCAAAGTCATGCACACACTAACAAAACATACTGATATCTCCATTAATATTATTTGATTTTTTAGTATTTTTACTGTTTTTCTTTTGTAATTAATTTGTCATTGGAATTTATCAGCAATCAGAAATGGGGCTTCTCAAATTTCAAACTTTGATTCTAAAGTTAAGAGATGTAAGTTGAGATCAGAAAAATGTTTTGCTCAACTGACTGCAAAGTAGTTATAATGAAGTGCTGTATTGTACATGGGTGTTTTGTATGTATGAATGATAAGAAGAAAAGCAATTTACTGAGTAACATCTGAGTTGGTCAATCTAATAATAATCTTATTATTATGATCCTAAACTGTAAGCACATACAAACTCTATTGAAATCAATGCTGTGCATTTTCTTTCGGTAAAATTCATTGAGCTTGCAATTAATTATTGCAACCTAGCAAGATAATTAACCTACAAAATGATTCATCTATGACAATTTGAAAAGCTTTCATCACTGCAACAACTGCAGCTTGGATACTGTGAATGGTGTTAGTTTGGATAGGAAATTAAGAATTACGCATCAATTAATATCAGCAGAACCACAGCCACACTGCAATGTTTTCTTACATCAGATATAATTGGCACTTGAATATGTAAATATTGGTGATAGAGGACATTATCGCCCTGCTGAGAACAGATAGAGGCTAGAAACAATGACCAAGCTCTTTAATAATATCAAAAAAATTGTAGAAATTCTCATATTCTCTCTTGTTCTCGTAGTGATTAGAATCCTAGGATTAGAATATCAATGTAACAGTACAGAGTATGTAAAATACAAACTCATGGCCTGGCAATGTGCTAACATTGTACTGTCACACAGAGATACGAAAAGGAGGGAAACAACAGACTTTTAAATGAAATATTTTTGCAAAGAAAGATTGTTTTAATTTGGAAAACAAAGCAGTATTTTCAGTTGAGATACAGATCTTGAGAAATACAACACAAGAGTACCATACAGTCCTCGTGCTAGTTGACACCTTCTAGGTGAGAATTGGCCAATCGGTATATAGAGGGTAAAATACAAACATTTTCCATGCATTTCCTGAAATTTAGTGTTTGAGCTGCAATATGTACACATGCACAACAGATTAATCAGTTAAGGGGAGGCAATAGCTGAGTGATCGGTAGACTGTTAATCCAGACACTTGGGCAATGTTCTAGCGTTCAAATCCCACCAAAGCAGATAGTGGAATTTGAATTCAATATAAATCTGGAATTAAGAATCTAATGATGACCATGAATTAATTGTCAGAAAAAAGAAAACATCTGGATCACTAATGCCCTGTCAGGAAGGAAAATATTGTCCTTACCTGGTATGGCCTACATGTGAGTCCAGACCCATAGCAATATATTTGTTTCTGAAATGGCCTAGCGAGCAACTTAATTGTATCAAACTGCTCCAAAGCAAAAATAAAGGACATGATTGACTGCGATGCCCGAAACTACAGCAGCAAACACATTATTATTAATCCTGATACAGTCATACTCACCTCTGAAACCTTATATACAATGTCTCAAAACATCATCATCCCTGGGTGCGTCCTAACTCACTGTCAGGCCAGATTCACCAGAGGCATCACCACTGGAAATCTTTAACATTGACTCCAGACCAGGTCAAATACAGGCAAAGGTTGCCTGTGCTGATTACTAGCTTTTGCCACACTGTACCTTCAGCTGAGGAATCAGTTCCGTTCCATGTTTAACATCACTTAGAGCCAGCACAGAGGGTTGCAAGGGCACAGAATGTACCCTGGATGGGGAATTTCACTGTCTGTCTTCAAGAATCACTTGGTAGCATCACTACTAGCTGAGTTTTCTGTGTCCTATAGGACAAGGTTGCTAGACTGCAGTCTGTGACAGTGTAATATATTCAGGAAACCTGGCTGGAAAGGAACATAGTTTATTGCTGAACACCAAAAATAGAGCCCGTATTTGTGGTGTACATAAACTAGTTCCAGCCTGGATCAGACAGTCTTTTCAGGCCCATTCCTCTACCTGCTTTATAAAGGACTCAGGTGATGGGTTCCAGCTGGGCAGGCCATTGTCTGTTACCAAGAGAATTCATACTCACCAAATTCCACAAGAAGATTAATTAGTGATTCCCCATAGGCCCTGTAGGGATTATCACTTCCCTCCCCCTCCAAGTCCGAGGGGTCCTCATTGTCTCCTGGGACGATGGGGCCTCATGCGTTGCTTTGCCCATGTTGCTTTCTCGGTCTGGTCAGGCGGGTTGGGTGTTGCATTTAATAATTTACGTGAACATTATGGCTTAGGGAGAATATTACAGCTTCACTGAGGGAGGGCACCTTGATGGGCTCATCCGGAAAACTGATATGGGTAGAGCTGAGGAAGAGGAAGGGTGCAATCACTTTGATGGGGTTGTACTAAAGGCCTCCCAACAGCCCGAAGAACAGAAAAATATAAAAACAACACAGTTGTTATGGTGGGTGATTTTAACTTCCCATATATTGACTGGGACTCCCTTGGTGCCAAGAGCTAGGATTGGGGGAAGTTTGTAAATGGTCCAAATAGGAAAGGGGCCATATGAGATAACAAGGTGTAGAGCTGGATGAACACAGTAGGCCAAGTAGCATCAGAGGAGCAGGAAAGCTGACGTTTTGGGCCTAGACCCTTCTTCAGAAATGGGGGAGGGGAAGGGGATTCTGAAATAAATAGGGAGAGAGGGGGAGGCGGATAGAAGATGAATAAAGGAGAAGACAGGTGGAGAGGAGACAGACAGGTCAAAGAGGTGGGGGTGGAGCCAGTAAAGGTGAGTGTAGGTGGGGAGTTAGGGAGGGGAATAGGTCAGTCCAGGGAGGACGGACAGGGCGAGGGGGCAGGATGAGGTTAGTAGGTAGGAGATGGAGGTGGGGCTTGAGGTAGGAGGAGGGGATAGGTGGGAGGAAGGACACGTTAGGGAGGTGGGGACAAGCTGGGCTGGTTTTGGGATGTGGTTGGGGGAGGGGAGATTTTGAAGCTTGTGAAGTCCACATTGATACCATTGGGCTGCAGGGTTCCCAAGTGAAATATGAGGTGCTGTTCCTGCAGCCTTCAGGTGGCATCGTTGTGGCACTGCAGGAGGCCCAGGATGGACATGTCGTCTAAGGAGCGGGAGGGGGAGTTGAAATGGTTCGCGACTGGGAGGTGCAGTTGTTTAGTGTGAACCGAGCGTAGGTGTTCTGCAAAGCGGTCCCCAAGCCTCTGCTTAGTTTCCCCGATGTAGAGGAGGCCACATCTGGAACAGCGGATACAGTATACCACATTAGCAGATGTGCAGGTGAACATCTGTTTGATGTGGAAGGTCTTCTTGGGGCCTGGGATGGGGGTGAGGGGGGAGGTGTAGGGGCAAGTGTAGCACTTCCTGCGGTTGCAGGGAAAAGTGCCGGGTGTGGTAGGGCTGGAGTGGAGTGTGGAGCGGACAAAGGAGTCATGGAGAGAGTGGTCCCTCCGGAAAGCAGATAAGGGTGGGGAGGGAGAAGTGTCTTTGGTGGTGGGATTGGATTGCAGATGGCGGAAGTGTCGGAGGATGATGTGTTGGATCCGGAGGTTGGTGGGGTGGTATGTGAGGATGAGGGGGATTCTGTTTTGGTTGTTATTGCGGGGAGGGGGTGTGAGGGATGAGTTGTGGGAAACGCAGAAGACACGGTCGAGGGCGTTCTCGACCACTGGCGGCGGGGGGGGGGGAGGTGGGAAGTTGCGGTGCTTGAAAAACAAGGACATCTGAGATGTTCGGGAGTGGAATGCCTCATCCTGGGAGCAGATGCAGTGGAGGCAAAGGAATTGGGAATAGGGAATGGCATTTTTGCAGGAAGGTGGGTGGGAGGAGGTGTATTCTTGGTAGCTGTGAGAGTCGGTAGGCTTGAAATGGATATTGGTTTCCAGGTGTTTGCCAGAGATGGAAACAGAGAGGTCCAGGAAGGAGAGAGAGGTATCAGAGATGGTCCAGGTGAACTTAAGGTTGGCGTGGAAGGTGTTGGTGAAGTGGATGAACTGTTTGAGCTCCTCGTGGGAGCTCCTCGAGGCGGCGCCAATACAATCATCGATGTAACGGAGGAAGAGGTGGGGTTTAGGACCAGTCTAGCTATGGAAGATGGATTGTTCCACGTAACCTTTAAAGAGGCAGGCATAGCTTGGGCCCATGTGGGTACCCATGGCCACCCCTTTTGTCTGTAGGAAGTGGGAAGAATTGAAAGAGAAGTTGTTGAGGGTGAGGACGAGTTCAGCTAAACGGATGAGGGTGTCAGTGGAGGGTGACTAGTCGGGCCTGCAGGACAGGAAGAAGTGGAGGGCCTTGAGGCCATCTGCATGGGGAATGCAAGTGTATAGGGACTGGACGTCCATGGTAAAGATAAGGTGTTGGGGACCGGGGAATCGGAAGTTTTGGAGGAAGTGGAGGGCGTGGGTGGTGTCACAGACATAGGTGGGGAGTTGCTGGACCAAGGGGGAGAAAATGGAGTTGAGATAAGCAGAGATAAGTTTGGTGGGGCAGGAGCAGGCGGAGAGACAATGGGTCGATCAGGGCAGTCAGGTTTGTGGATTTTGGGAGGGAGATAGAAACGGGTGGTGCGGGGTTGGGGAACGATGAGGTTGGAGGCTGTAGTGGGAGGTCACCTGAAGTGATGAGGTTGTGGATGGTTTGGGAGATGATGGTTTGGTGGTTGGGGGGTGGGGTCATGATCAAGGGGACGGTAGGAGGAGGTGTCAGAGAGCTGGCGACTGGCCTCGGCGATGTAGAGGTTGTACTACAACTGCGCCTCCCTTGTCCGCGGGTTTTATGGTGAGGTTGGGATTAGAGTGGAGGGAGCAGAGGCTGCACGTTCTGAGGGGGTGTGGTTGGAGTGGGTGAGAGGGGTGGAGAGGTTGAGGCGATTGATGTGTCGACGGCAGTTGGAGACGAAGAGGTCGAGGGAGGGTAGAAGGCTTTGGGATGGTGTCCAGGAGGAGGGGGTGTGTTGGAGGCAGGAGAAGGGTCAGTAGAGGGAGAGTTAGGCTCACGATTGAAGAAGTAAACGCAGAGGTGGAGGCGGCGGAAAATCTGTTCAACGTCCAAGCGTGAGCAGTATTCGTTGATGTTAGGGTGGAGGGAATTAAAGGTGAGCCCTTTACTGAGGACTGACCATTTGTCCTCAGTGAGGGGGAGGTCTGGGGGGGCTGATGAAGACCTGGCAGGGCCATATAAGACCTGGTATTGGGAATAAGCCCAGCCAGGTGATTGAAGTTTTAGTGGAGGAGCATTTCGGGAGCAGAGACCATAATTCCATAAGTTATGGATAAGGATAAAAGTAGTCTTCTGTAGAAGTACTAAATTAGGGGAAGCCTAACTACAACTACAACTATGGTCTGCTTCGGTGCTGTATGACTCTTTGACTCTATTAGGCAGGAACTGGGGAATGTAGATTGGTGGCAGCTGTGTGATGGTAAATCCAAATCTGTCATTTGGGAATCTTTTAAAGGTCAGTTGATTAGGGTTCAGGGCCAGCATGTTCTTGTGAAAATGAAGTATAAATTTTTGTATCCTCTTTAGTCACAGGAAAGGTCCCAGAGGACTGGAAAATACCTAATGTTGTTCCTTTGTCTAAGAAGGGCAACAAGGATAATCTGGGAAATTACAGGCTGGTGAGCTTTAGGTCTGTGGTAGGGAAATTATCAGAGAAGATCCTTCGGAACAGGATTTATTCACATTTGGAAAATATGGACTTATTAGCAATAGGAAGCTTTGCTTTGTGTAGGGGGTGGTCGAGAAAGAATGTAATGGTGGAAGGGTGCTTTTCTGATTGGAGATCTGTAACCAGTGGTGTTCTGCAGGGATCAGTGCTGGGACACTTGTTGTTTGTAGTATATTTAAATGATTTGGAGGAGAATATAGGTGGTCTGATTAGTAAGTTTGTGGATGACGCAAAAATTAGGGTTGCCAGAGGATATAGAATATAGATAGACTGGAGTCTTGGGCGGAGAAATGAGAGATGGAATTTAATCTGGACAAATGTGAGATAATGTATTTTGGAAGGTCTAATGCAGGAAGTAGGTATACAGTAAATGGCAGAACCTTTAGAAGCATTAACATATCGATGGATCTGGGCATACAGGTCCACAGTTCCTGAAAGTGGCAACACAAGTGGACAAGGTGGTAAAGAAGGTGAATGGCATGCTTGCCTTTACCATCGGGGCATAGAGTATAAAAATTGGCAAGTCATGTTGCAGCTGTATAGAACTTTAGTGAGGCCACATTTGGAATATTGCGTACAGTTCTGGTTGTCATACACGGACAGAAGAATGTGGAGGTTTTGGAGAAGATATAGAATGGGTCTAGGCCCGAAACGTCAGCCTTCCTGCTCCTATGCTGCTGCTTGGCCTGCTGTGTTCATCCAGCTCTACACCTTGTTATCTCAATTACTAGGGGATATAGGTTTAAGGTAAAAGGGGGAAAGTTTCAAGGAGATGAGAGAGGCATGTTTTTTACACAGAGGGTGGTAAATGCCTGGACTGCGTTGCCAGAGGAGGTGGCAATTACAATAGCAATGTTTAAGAGGCATCTTGACAGACCTCTAGAACATAGAACTCTACAGCACAGGAATGGGATAACATGACGTCAAATTAAACTAATTCCTTCTGCCTGCCCTTGGTCCATATCATTCCATTCCTTGCATATTCATGTGCTTATCTAATTAGATAAAGTTCTTTAAATGCCCTTAACATATCTGCCTCCACCACCACCCCTGGCAGTGTGTTCCAGACTCCTACCACTCTCTTGTAAAAAAAAAACTTGCCCTGCACATCTCCTTTGAACTTTCCTCCTCTCACCTGCCCCCTGGTATTAGACATTTCAACTCTGGGAAAAAGATTCCAACCGTCAACCCTATCTATGCATCTCATAATTTTATAGACTTCTATCAAGTCTCTCCTCAGCCTCTATTGCTTAAGGGAAAACATCCTGAGTTTTTCTAGCCTCTCCCTATACCTCATACACTCTAATCCAGGCAGCATCTGCTTAGCCTCTTTTGCATCCTCCCCAAAGCCTCCACATCCTTCCTGTAATGTAGTGACCAGAATTGAACGCAATACTCTGAGTTTGGCTGAACTAAAGTTTTATAAAGCTGCAACATGACTTCCTGACTCTTATATTCAATTCCGCTGACAATAACGGCAAGCATGCCCTATGCCTTCTTTACCATCCTATCTAATTGTGTGGCCACTTTCAGGGAGCTATAGACTTGAACCCCAAGATTCCTCTGTGCATTAATGCTGTTCAGGGTCCTGCCATTAACTCTATACTTTTCCTCAACATTTGATCTCCACAAGTGCAGCTCTTCAGGTTTATCTGGATTAAATTCCATTTGCCATTTCTCCGCCCATTTCTGCAACTGATCCAAATTCCATTGTATACTTTGACAACTTTCCACGCTATTTACAGTTCCACCATCTTTGGATCGTCTGCAAACTTACTAACCCAGGCTTCTACATTTTCATCCAAATCATTTATATATATCACAAACAGCAGAGGTACCAGTATAGATCCCTGTGGAATATCACTAGTCCCAGACCTCCAGCCAGAAAAACACCTTTCACCACCACCCTCTGCCTTCTATGGGCAAGCCAATTCTGATCTACGCGGCCCTCAAGTCACCGTGGATCCCATGCATCTTAATCTTCTCGATGAGCCTACCATAAGGGACCTTCTCGAAAGCCTTACTAAAATCCATGTAGACAACACCCACTGCTCTACCCTGATCGATTACCTTCATCATCTCCTTGAAAATTCAATCAAGTTAGTAAGACATGACCTGGCCCGCACAAAGCCACACTGAATATCCCTAATTAGAGCATAAGAACATAAGAACTAGGAGCAGGAGTAGGTGATCCATTTAATAAGATCATGGCTGATCTTTTTGAGACTCAGCTCCACTTACCCGCCCACTCACCATATCCCTTAATTCCTTTACTGTTCAAAAATTTATCTAGCCTCGCCTTAAAAACATTCAGTGAGGTAGCTTCAACCACTTCACTGGGCAGGGAATTTCACAGATTCACAATCCTTTGGGTGAAGAAGTTCCTCCTGACCTCAGTCCTACATCTGCTTCCCTTTATTTTGAGGTGATGCCCTCTAGTCCTAGTTTCACCTGCTAGCGGAAACAACCTTCCTGCCTCCACCTTATCTATTCCCTTCATAATCTTATATGTTTCTATAAGATCTCCCCTCATTCTTCTGAATTCCAATGAGTATAATCCCAGTCTATTCAGTCTCTCCTCATAATCCAACCCTCTCAACTCTGGAATCAACTGGGTGAATCTCCTCTGCACCCCCTCCAGTGCTCCAGGTGTGGCCTCACCAGGACCCTATACAGCTGCACCATAGCCTCCCTGTTTTTAAACTCCATCCTTCTCGCAATGGCAGACAAAATTCCATTTGCCTTTTTAATCACCTGCTGCACCTGCAATCCTACTTTTAGCGATTCATGCACAAGGACACCCAAGTCTCTCTGCACAGCCACGTGCTGCAATTTTTTACCATTTAAAACATAGTCCATTTTGCTGTTATTCCTACCAAAATGGATGACCTCACACTTATCAACATTGTACTCCATTTGCCAGATCTTTGCCCACTCACTTAGACTATCTATATCCCTCTGCAGACTTTCAGTGTCTTCTGCACACTTTGCTCTACCACTCACCTTAGTGTCATCTGCAAATTTTGACACACCACACTTAGTCCCCAACTCCAAATCATCTATGTAAATTGTAAACAATTGCAATCCCAACACTGATCCCTGAGGCACACCACTAGCCACTGACCGCCAACCAGAAAAACACCCATTTACCCCCACTCTTTGTTTTCTACTGGTCAACCAATCCTCTATCCATGCCAATACATTACCTGTAATACCGTGCAACTTTATCTTATGTAGCAGCCTTTGGTGTGGCACCTTGTCAAATGCCTTCTGGAAATCCAGATACACCACATCCACAGGTTCCCCATTGTCCACCATGCAAGTAATGTCCTCAAAGAATTCTACCAAATTAATTAAACATGACCTACCCTTCATGAACCCATGCTGGGTGTTCCCGATGGGACAATTTATATCCAGATGTCTTGCTAGGCCATTAATTAGCATTTAGGCCACGCTTTTCCAAATGTGCATAAATGCTAAACCTAAGAATTCTCTCCAATAGCTTCCCAATCACTGATGTGAGATTCACGGGTCAACAGTTTCCTGTATTATTCCTATTTCACTTCTTGAATAGAAGAACAACAGTAGTTACTTGCCAGTCCTTTGGGTCCTCTTCAGTGGCTAGCGAGGATACAAAGATCTTGGTCAAGACACCAGCAATCTCCTCTCTTGCCTCTCTCAATAAGCCAGGGTAAATACCATTGGGCCCTGGGTACATATCCACCTCAATGCTCTTCAAGAGACCCAACACCACTTCCTTCTTGGTCTCAAAATGCCCTGGTATATTAACATGCTCCACAAAAATCTCACTATCCTGCATATCCTTCTCCTCAGTGAATACTGATACAAAGTGCTCATTTCTGATCTCGCCCACATCCTCTGCTTCCAAGCATAAGTTCCCTCCTTTATCTTTCAGTGGTCCTACTTTTTCCCTCGTTATCCTCTTGTTTTTAATGTATCCATTGAATGCCTTTGGATTCTCTTCAACCCTCCTTGCCAATGTCATTTCATGGCCCCTTCTGACTCTCCTAATTCCCTGCTTGAGTTCTTTCCTGCTTTCTTTATATTCCTCATCGGTCCTGTCCGATTTTAGCTTCCTGAATCTTTTTTGTGGTTCTTTTTCCCTTTTGACTAAATTCACAACCTCCCTTGTTATCCGAGGGTAAGTTCTCTTGCCATCCTTGTCCTTCCTCCTTACTGGAACATGCCGATCCTGAACTCTGATCTTTAAACAACTCCCACATTTCAAGTGTGGACTTGCCTGATAACAGCTCCTCCAATGAACACTCCCCAGCTTTTGCCTAATACTGACATAATTTGCCTTCCCTCAATTTAGGATCTTCTCATAAGGTCCTGACTTATCCTCATTCGTAGCTATCTTAAAATTTAATGAGTTGTGATCACTGTTCCAGAATGGTCTCCCACTGAAAGGTCAGTCCTGGCCAGGCTCATTAGCCAAAACAAGATGCAGTATGGCCCCTCCTCTCATTGGATTATCCACATACTGTTTCAAGAAACCCTCTTGGATGCACAGAACAAACTCTGCTCTACCTAAATCTGCACAAATAAGCAGGGAATAGAGGCAGGCAATGCTTGATGATGGTGGAGTAGGACGCTTCAGCTGGAGTTCGTCCATTCTGTCTGTTTCTTTCCTGTTTCTTTCTCTTTTTTTACCCTCTTAGTGTTTCTATTCTTCTTTTCCTTACTCCCAGCCTCAGTAAGGAGGAAGGACAAGGATGGCAAGATAAGATACCCTTGGATAACGAGGGAGGTTGTGAATTTAGTCAAAAAGAAAAAAAGAAGCACATATAAGATTCAGGAAGCTAAAATCGGACAGAGCTCATGAGGAGTATAAAGAAAGTGAGGCGTCCTCTCGGCCTGGCGTGGCTGTCTCTTGGCAGCCCATGGTGGTCTCTCAGCATGGTGTGGCAGTGTCTCGGCCCAGTCTCTTGGTGGACTGTGACATCTCTCAGCCCGGTGTGGCGGCAGCTCGGCGTGTGAGTGGCTCCTGCACAAGCGTGTTCTTCAAGCAGCAGCAAGAGATCAGGGAGGCGGCAGCTTCAGCAGCAGCAACAATAACATTGTGGCCCAATGCGGGAAGAGCGACTGGTGGAGAGTTGCCTCGGTATCTGTGGTGGTGCGTCAAGGACAGGCAGCTGAGGTCTCCCGAAGAGCAAGCTATGTGGAAGACTCATCAAAGACTGTTGAACTTTTAACTTCATTTCTTTATTTTTTTAGTTTATATTAAGAAGGACTTTAATTACCTTTTTCCTTATTTTTCTACTTATTCTATGAATCTAGAGGGATATAGACCACATAAAGGTGAAAGATTTTTAGTTTAGAAAGGAGTCATGTGTCAGCCCAAGCTTGGTGGGCTGATGGGCCGGCATCTGTGCTGTACTGTTCTTTGTAACAGTGCAAATATAACAGATAGTTTATGGTCATAGTGGTCCATACTCTGTATCTTTAAGATTATTATGATTTAGAGGAGACTTTTATTGCATATGAGTAACATACTCAACTTGGATTGGCTGATGTCACATGCTGCAATGTAAATATTTTATTTTAGGAGTATATAATAAGCAGTTTCTATGGTTAGAAATTAAACTCAATAGATTTAGGCAATAATTCAGTAAATGTTACACACGGTGTTTTCTTTCCTGGATCAAAATAAAATAGAACGTTGAAATCTCTTTGCAACTTTCTATCATCCGCAATTTTGAAATTGTGTTCTGGCCCCCGAGGTTTTAATACATCTTGGGTACAGCAGGGATCCCAACATCAGTACCTGGAGATTGCACACTTTTACTTTGCCTCCAATCCAAAGACAATTGTTTCCTGTCACTCAGCCAACTCTGTATCCGTGTTGCTTGTGTCCCTGTTAATCCATGAGCTCTAAATTTTCTCACAGATCTATTGTGCAATATCTTCTCAAACGCCTTTTGGAAATTTATGTACACCACATCAACAACAACATCCTTACCAACCTCTCTGTTACCTCATCAAAAAACTCAAGCAAATTAGTTAAATATGATGTTCTTTTAACAAATCCACATTGGTGTTCCTTAATTAACTCACATTTTCCCAGAGTGATTATTAATTTTTGTTTCAAATTATCATTTCCAAAGGCTTTCCAGAATCACTGACAAATTTCATAAGAACACAATTATTGCGTGTTTGAATGCTAATATCTTATAATGTAATTCTGAAGCCAAATTTAGCTAGTGATTTTTCCTGACATTGCTCAAGAAAAAAGTCTCTCCTATTATAGCAGGCTTTTAACTAATATGCCATCTTGTCTTTCTTACCCTGGAAGGAGATCTGATATCTCTACCTCACTTGGTCTTTGCTTAAGCCTAAACTCACAGCAATGTGGTTGACTCTTATCTACCCTCTGAAATGGGCCAGCAAGCCGATTAGTTCAAGAGCAATTTGAGATAGATAACACATCCTGTCTTTTCTAGCAAAGTCCACATTCCGTGAAAAAATTTAAAACAAGTAGAAAAAAATCACAGTTCTGTTCACCATGAATGCTGTTTCTTCATCCCCTGGAAAAAGTTAAATCAACAATGGAAGAAAAGTTATGATCACAATCATAATAACAATGAAAATGGAAAATAATTGTTATTTTGAAAACAAAAAAAAACACCAGAAACAGTTGTGACTTGTTTATCTGAAAGATCAAAATTCTGTTCAATCCATAAGTATCGTACGTTAACTTCAGAAATCTGCCTTTTGAATTATCATTATCAATCTCTATGCTTTTGAATATATTTTAATATGAAAAGCTGGAAACAACCATTCTATTATTTGTGTAATTATTCCCAAATAATTCTTAATGTTTTAATTTTGTGGAGTCATATAATTATAAAACAATTTTACAACCTTTGATAACTTTCAAAGTCGATACAAAGAGTCTATTCCATTCAAAAGGCTGATGTGGATTGATTAAAACTGGGTTTTAGCATAACATTTATCATATGTGATTTGCAAGATCCTTACTTAAGGGCTAAGCTGGATAACTCACTTCATTTTTTATTATGCAATCAGTAAAGAAATAATGACACTAAATGATGCAACAGGGAGTCATCCAAAGTCATAAACTCTGACAGCACTTAAAAAAGTTTCCTCTAATCATTGGAAGATTTCTATTCCTGGTGAACTTCAACCCTTGTCTCTGCACAAACTACATTCAAATTCTGCTGCTATGATGGGCTAAGTCTCTCAAATACACCAGGATGAGAATGCTACTCATCATCTGCCATGACCTTAGTTTTTTTATAACAGTTATAGAATACTGATTTTTTCTCATGCTCAGTTTTTCTCCCTGTCACAGGCAAAACTATTTCGAATTGGCCAACTTTGTCCACATTGACACAAATAACAAGAAATAAAGTTTTCTAAACATGTTGTACAATTTAGGAAATTACATAGGTACTAACTTTCCAAGCAATTTATGAATCAGAAAATAGTTTTGAATTTCTAAATGCCAGCTTTAGAAGTCTAGTGTAACATACTTATTGACATACGCGATGTTTTAAGGAGCCTACAATTCTCACAATATTATTTTTACTGGAACTACTTGTACTTGCAATTAAATGATAAAATATACAAAATTGTTTTTTTTTAATGATTACTATAGTTTAGTCCATTAAAAAAAAACATGGTTTTTCAGGTATTATTATAAAGTGCTTTTGATCTGGCATCTGTTTTGATATTAGCAGGAACTTAGTTTGGCTAAGCCATAGCAATCTTGCTTCTGCAATTGGCCAGAATTTAGTGATTGCCGAATGAACAGTACCTGCCATCCATTCACATGTCTACTTACTTTCCATGAGATTCTGAAAGATAAGTTTTCTGTTATTGGGAGATCTATAGGGTGCGTAGGGTGTGTGTTAACAGGGCAGAAGCACATCTCTGTATGTCAATCAGATTGAAAAATTGTTAATGAGACTAACAGAGTCTGAACTAGGAAGTGTGTGTTGTAATAGTGAATCCAATATCACATCAGGCACTGAAAATTAGAGAGGAGAAAGAAAGCTTGATGTAACAGAGCAAGAGGGCCCGAAGGAAAAAAATATTTTTGTTTAAAGTGCCCAATAATTTATATTCCATTATTTTCATTCTCGGAATAAAAAATAATATCCCCCCATTTGAAAGCTATTTGAAAGACTTTTGCAATACTTTATATACTGCAGCACTCTCTGGCGACTGAAGGTTGTCATTGTACCCTAAAACTTGCACTTTTGCAAATAAATATGTGTATAAATACATACAATATAACAGCAAGGGTCCCCAAACATTTTCCCCACTAACCATTTCAAGACTGGAAAATCGTTGTGACTCCCTCTTGAGGTTATGATCCCCAATTTGAGAAGTCTTGCTGTGTACACATACACACATATACATTCTAGATTTAACTTTTTTAGAACAAATTCTATCAGGTATTTAGTGTTAACGCTTACTTAATTGTATTCAGGCATTTGTTTTGAAAAATGTATGCATAAATAATAAAGGAAGTAGCAAATGGGTCAATACTGTTAATTTGTAGAGTGCTGATCCCCAGTTCCAAAGTGGTCTGTGTACTTGTGCCCGTGAGCTGATATTTTACAAAGATGTAAAATCATTAGATCGTTACTATACTTCAAGTCCACTCTAAAGTAATATGTCATAATTTCTTGGCATTGCAAAGAGTCCCATCGTGACTGTCTTTAATATTGAACCTCAAAGTTCATCAGAACTAACGACAGAGAACAGAATGGATGATTTCAATGGTCAGGCTCTAGAGTAGATAGTGCAAGCAAACAGAATTGTATTGATGGAATGATATAAAGTGCCTGCATACTTATCAGACTGACACTGAAACTTGGGACTACGCATCTAAAGCAGGAAATCAGATCAAACTAATTTCATATGCATTGCTTGAGATCTATTTGGCAGCAAAGTACTGGAACTTTCTAACTTCAAAAGAATCATGGCAATGCTCAATTACCTCGACCAAGATGGCTAGGCCATGATATTAGAATGAATGATGGTTGCCTTTCAGAAAATGCATTCTATGTAGAATTTAATGATGCCAGTAGATGTATTCGGCAGCCAAATCCACAACAGAAACAAAACATAATTTCATGCCAGATTGACTTCAACAAGTGGGAACGGTTTGCACACAACGAAAGCAACTGGTGCCAAAGTCTTCTGAAATTTAAGAGCTATACCTTCAGACAGCCGCAAAAAAGCACCATTATATGCAGAAACTTGAACCTGTTAGCCCTGTAGCAACAAATGACAACTTACAATATCCCAATGTAATCAATAATACCTTGAATTTACTATAATTCCATCTACAGAATCACACCAGATAAGTAGGTGATGTGAATCATCTGCACTAATGTAAAGAAAGAAGCAGAGGGATTGGAAATGGTAGCTCTTTCAATCTAATGAATGGCACTACATTTAGACCAGAAAGATCCATGGCCAGAGGGGGATGGAACTTTTTTTTACCGGTTGCATTCCAGAGAAAATATGATGAATCTACTGGTCATGATACTTACTTGATACATTCCCTGATTTTCAGTCTACAAATGCAACAATAATGTCCACACTTGATTATAGAGAATCTACCATTTAAAAGTTCAAAGCAGCTGCAAGTTTATCATAGAATCACAGAATCTCTGCTGTTCCTGGGGATGAACTAGTCTCCAAATCTGATCTTGAAGCCTTTAGGTATTCAAGTGAATGCTGGCAGGTTTACAAAGAGCTAGATGTAACATCAGCTCAATGGTGTGACCCAAAGAATAATCTCATTTATCTAGCATGCCTCTGAAATGGGCTTTATGCATAATCTCCAAGTACAGTATGACACATTATCCACTAAGATTTGGACAAGGCCTCGGTGTTCTTGAGTGGTATAGCATTAGATCTTTCATTTTGCAAAACTGTGTTCTTCATATTATGGGTAGCTTATTCTATATTCAGTATTAGCATATTGTTGAGGATTCATTTATCAATGCAATGCTTAGGAAAGAAAGACAATCCATTAAAGGTGGCTTCAAAAAATTCTTGCTGCAGCCTATTACAGTTCTGCTTTTCAACCTGGGTATAGGTCATCTGCCTGCTATTTCATGGAAAATAAAATTTGATGTGGAAGATATAGTGATTGTAATGAGGTCAGCCAGGTGGACTTAATAGAATATGAAGTCCCTAATTTGGGCTGTTAATTTGGACCAATCAGGGATCCCTGACTGACAAATATAAATAGGAGTATCAAACATTGTGTCACTCTGAGAGCTCTGAGGAAGCTGGATCAGTGTCAAGGACTTTCCACATGTAAAATAAAGGGTGATTGGTGACGAGATACCGGCCTCTGTGGAGTTATTTCAGAAGAAATGAAAGACATCATGAAGGGCTTGATTTAGCATCGAGGAATTGAGAAAGCTTTACATCATCCCTGAAATAGAAATGAGGTGATAACACTTAGTGAAACAAACATTAGATAGAATAATCATTAGGGGGTTTGAAAGATAAAATAAATGTACATGTAAATATTTCCCTACAAAGTTCTTGCTTCGTTCAAAAGAGACGAGATCTAACCTACTAATTAGAAGAAAGCATATAATTTGCTGCTTATCCTCGGGAACTACAGTATTTTGCTTCTTATTACCAGAAAGGAGTTGCTCATCTGATTTCAGTCGTGTATTTGGGACTGAAAATCCTGGGTTTTTCTGTGGATTGTTAACAAATTTCATAAATGAGAAACAGACAATGACAATCTATTTTCAGATCAAAATCCTGTTTCCAATTTATTTCTGTGCTTTTGATATGATTAAGATGAATGAAGTCTTAAAGTAATGTCCCAGTTTGCAAAATAGGAAGCCATAGTTCTAATCCCATTTGGAGTTGGATTTAAAAGAAAGCCATCCATTGAGCAGATGCTACTACTCATCCAGTCAGTTGAAAGTAACATTCAGAACATGTCAGCAAATTTAGTTTAGTAACTAAAAAAAACAAACATAACTTCCAATAAAGGGAAAATTACAATTTTTAAAATCAAATTTACTTGACTGTTAAGATGCATATTAACAAAAGAAATAATGTTTAAATCTCTGGATTGATGGTTTGATCACCTTAACTCCAGTATACCAACTGGTATTCACACACTGATAAGCATTTTATCACTTAAAGACATGATGGTTTCTTCCTTATATTTAATGAAGTCGAAAGACCAGACTTTGTGGTGAGAGGTCAAACATCCCCACTGACTTATGTGAGTCCCTTACTTCTGACTGACCAAAATATTAGCAAAATTGAGTCATTAGAGAGACTGCACAAATCTCTGAACAATTCCTCTACTCAATTCTCTAAGCGTCACGTACCCCAACTGCAGCAGATTATGCAGATTGAGCATTGGACTTATCAACCATTTTAGAACACATTGAGTGAAATAATTCATTCTTGATCCTGAAGGACACTCTAAGAAGAGAGAATTTTTACCATCACACCTACCTGCTGCGTACCTTTAACCTCCTTCTTTTCACTGTACAACAATTGATATGAGTTCATTTTGTGTCTTCCCAGGGTCTGTTTATTCCGTTCCACAATATCATCCTGCAATCTTACTTTTGTTTGCAGTTTCCTGTCATGAGAGATCACAGGGTTCTTGGGCTGTTTTACCCTCTTTATGCTCACATCACTACAGGTTGACTCACACTCCAAGAATTGCTGGTATTCTTTCTGATAATGGTCATTCAAACTTTCATAGTCAACTTCTTCATTGTGATCTTCATTTTTCTCATGTTTATCTTTGGTATCTTTATTTGAGAATTTCCCTTTTTCAGTTTTCTTATAGTTTTGCAAATCACTCTTAATTGTATCAGTATAAAATCTAGGAGAATTGAGTGGTTCACAATCTTGGGTGCTGTGTTCACTGTTGGGATAAGAAGGCAAACGTTTCCTTTCAGATTGCTTTTGTACATTATTACCTTCTCTTAAACTAAATTTAACTCCTTGAGAGTTATCTGTTTGTCTTTTCTGTTCCAGTGAATCCAGGTGTTCACATTCAGAATCACAAAACATTTCACAATTATCTTCATCATTAGATTGATGATCCTCATGGCTTTCCTGGGAAACTTCTGCTGTGATTTTGTCTGTTCTAGTTTTGCTATGGTTTTGCAAATCACAATATTCAGAAGAATCAAGTGATTCATGTTCTTCTTGTATGCTAGCTTCACATTTAATATAAGGTGAACATGGTCTTTTCCTTTTAGGTTGTTTCTCTACATTATCATCATCTCTCAAACTAAATCCAACTGCACAAGCTTTATTTGTTTGCCTTTTTTGTTCCAGTTTGTCTTGGTGTTCACTGTATTTTCCTTCATTTTCCTCCAATAGCTTATTTGACTCTTGAAGCAAGTTCTCCAGTGAATCATGAAGAGTTGAGTTGTAGTTCTGTCTGGACATAAGAATCTTTGCTCCTACTCTGGTATTTCTCCAATTAGGATTATATCGCAAGTTGGCGTATCTGTCAGTGGCTTGATGTCTGAAAGAATTTTTTTAAAAGTTCAATTGTAGCATAAAAATTGTTGATCAAGTAATCAAAATTATAATTTAAAGGTATCTTATTAGTTCATCTATCTCAGATTAAAACCAATATGGGATTTGACATTTAATGCAAGGGTCATGTAGTATCAAATGTGGAACAAAGGATTGAATGGGAAAGCTACTGTTCCACTGTGTCACTGTACGTCAGGACTTTCATATATTTGTACGTTCATGCACTGAATAAAGCAGTATGCTATCTTAAATTGTAATAATCACATGAAGGCACAGGAGAACATCTTACTTTTAATTTTGAATATTGTTAGTTAAAGAGAAATTTTGCATTGCAAGCATTTATACAGCAAAGCACTCACGTTTGAGCAACTCTTATCATGTGAAATGCTATAAGATATTATTTCTCAGGAAAAAAAGTTTCACATTAGCCACAAAGTGAGGAATTTTGTGAAAAAGTAAAAAACAAAATCCACAATAATTTTTAAAAGAGTAATCTTTTGAGCACAGGGAGAACAGTAACAAAAGAAAGTAGCTTGGTAAAATAATTCCAGAGAACAGAGGTGGAAAAACCTGTGTTTAATGCTGGATTCCAGGGCTGAGACCAAGACCTAGAATTAGAGGCAACTTATTGGTTTAGACAGGGAAATGGTTAGGACGGAGAAAATACAGACAGTGAGAATAACAGGCATACCTTCAGATTGGCAGCAAGTCATGAGTGGTATCTTCCCAGGGACTGTACTGGTACCACATCTTTTCATTATAACTAGAAATTAGTTGGATGAAGGGATTGAGAGCTGTATATTTAAGTTTGTTGATGACACCATGTTAAATAGCACCATAACTTCTGAAACCGGGAACAGAAAGTTACAATAAAACATTGTGAGATTAAGCCAATGAACAAAATTGAGGCAGATGGGATTCAATGTGGGAAAGAGTGAATTGATCCACTTTGGAATAAGATCAGGATATTTTTGGAAAAAAAATACTGGGGACAAGCAAGGAAATTTAGGGGTCTAAGCATAGGCATTACTAAAAGCCAGTAAATATGTGTAAATAATAATTATTAGAAAGGTTAATGGAATGTTGACTTTTATATTAGGAATACAGCAATATAAAGGGATGAAAGTTATGTTGTAGCTGTGCAGAGCTTTGTTTCGATCCTGTCGAGAGTACTGTATTCAATTGTAGGTAGTGCTCTTCAAGAAGGATATGTCAGCCATGGTGTATATATACTGAACATTTAGCAGAATGATATCAGGTCTCAAGGAATAAACTGAGAAAGTTGCATATCTACGAGATTAGTGAATGATCTTGGCAAAGTGTTTAAGATGCTTATAGAATTTAATAAGATAAATAAACCAAAAAAACTATTTTCTTTGGTAGGAAAACAGAGAAGAAGAGAGCATAACCTTAAAACTAAAGTTATGTCTTTCAAAGTCGATGTCAAAAATCAGTTCTTTACACAAATGGTTGAGGACATCTGGAACCCTCTTAGAAAACCTTGTGAAGTTATGACAATGGAAAAAATCTCAATATTGAGATTAATAGATTTTTGTTAGGGAGGGGTATTAAAATGACTAAACCAAAGACGATACATGGAGTCAAGATAGAAATCATCCGTGATCCAACTGAACAGCAGAATCAGTTTCTAGAATAGACTGCTTTTCTTTTGTACCTCGATGTTGAAATTCAGAGGATTGAAATTTTACGTTAGAACATATAAAATTGATTTTGATATGTTTATATTATCAAATTTTATGAAAGCATTTTGGAAAACTGGGGAAATATATTTTCACAAAATTAAATCCTAGCATTCATGTACTGTACTTTGGAGAGCCGTTTAAAGGCAAATCAGAGCAATATGACAATGGTGCTAAAAGTGAGGGGATAGCAATATGGGACTTTGGGATGGACAGGAATCATAACTGTAGAATTCTGAATTAACAACTTTCTGTAGGATGTAGGTTGGGAGGACTTTTGATCTTTAATATTTTAAAGGCCATTGATGAGCACGTCAGTGGTAGGCTGGATAAGGTATATGCTACTTTGCAAAATCAAAGTGATCCAATAAAGGTTTTCAGTGCCTTAATTGCACTGATAATGGCCACCAATTCTGCATCATATTTCAGTGCAACTTAGTGTCAATGGTGCTGTTTTAAGATGGTGAGAGATAAGCATTGAATTGCAGAATTATTACAGTCCAGATAGAGGCCATTTGGTCCACTGTGTCTAACTGGTTCTCTGAGCAATTTAGCTTGATGCCAATCTCTTGCCTTTTTCCTGTAACCTTGCACACAGTTTCTGTTCAAATATTCTTCCAATGCCTTCTGGAATGCCTTAATGGAATCTGTCTCTATCACATTTTCAGGCACTGTGCCCTTCAGTTTTCAACCTGTTTACAAGCAGGAACAACTTTTCCCCAGTTACTCTGTCCAGACCTCTCATGATATTAAAAACTTGTATCAAATCTCATTCCAGCCTTCTCCTCTGCAGGGAAAACAGTCCCAACTTCTCAAATCTTTCCTCACAACTGAAGTGCCCCATTCCTGAACTGTTCTCATAAACATCTACCCATCTGGCTTCCTTTGAAGAGCCATTAGATATCATTGCTAATTACTGCTGTAATTGATTCCCTGATCAATACTATAAAACCCCATCCTCTTACCTCTTTCCCTGTATTGCCCAAAGACTCTATATCCTGAAAGACTGAGCTGCCAATCTTGCCCAATCGTATTTCAGTAGCAGCAATGACATCCTACATCCATGTTTTAATTTGTGCACTCAACTCATCTACCTTGTTCATTAGACTCCTTGTATTAAACAAAATATTATCCGACCTTGCCCATCTTCCTTATGCCTTAACTGGCCTATAATTTCTATTCCTCTTGACTCCCTTTGCTATCTCTTCTAATTTTAGCTGTTCATTTCTGGATTCCACCCGCTGCACCCCCCCCCCCCCCCCCCCCCCCCCTCACCCCACCGCTGATTAAAGCTTTCAACCAGAACTAATAAATTTCCCACAAAGATGTTGCTTCCATTTCTTTCAGGTGCAAACTGTCTTGTACATGTACCACTGTCCCCAGAAATGGTTCTAATGTCCCAGAAATCTAAAGCTCTCCTTCCTGCACTATCTCCAACCACACATTCATAAGGACTAACCTCCTATTTCTATAGTCACACAATTTAGAGATACCTACATTTTCAGTCCTGTTTTTTTAAATCTACTTCTTAGCTCCCTATAATCTGCTTCAGGACCTGATCCCTTTGACCTTTGTTTGCTCTCCATCTTCAGTTTTTTTTTAAGATTTAGGTTTTATTGTCACATTTACTCAAGTACAGGGCACAGAAAGTGAAAGTGTACAGTGTAGCCAAACGTGGTGCCATCTTAGGCACAAAGTCTTAGTTACAGAAATAAATAAATAAGTTAAAAAGTTCAGCACTACACTCTTCTTAGCATAAAAGTAGAAAAACAAATAAATAAAGTTAAAACATCAAGCATTACAGTCCTTTCTTGAGGCATGGGCCTGCAGATGCTCCAAGCTAGGCTCTTCAAGAGGGCTCACTCTCCCAACACTGGGCATACTTTCAACTGGGCTGGGGTAAGGCCCACCCAGGCACACCAGGCTTCGGTCTCGACCATCATATCACCGCTGACGGCCGCTGCCACCATCCCTCTCATCTGATCACTGCTGCTGCCATCTGGGCTTGTGCTAGGCCTCAGCCAATGCCCAGCTCCATCATTGCCACTGCTTGCACAGCCCCAGTTTTACAAACACAAGAGGTCTGTGCTGGGCCTACTCCTCTCTGTGCTGGGCTAACTCAAGGTCAGCAGCCAATGCCATCGAGCTCAAGCGATAAGCAGGGAAAATAGAAGATAGAAAAACACAAGGTAAGAGAAAAAAGAAAGAAAAGAAAAGAAAAGCAGTCAGAGCGGAGGAGCTCCAGCTCAGGAGCCCTACTTCACTGCCATTTTGGATAGACCCTGGTACTTGGCAAGTAGGTTCCTGTCACCCAGTGGTTGGAGGGCACATCACTGCTGACTGAATTTCTCACACTTAACCTAATATCAGAACACTGGGATTTTTTAAGGTTCTGCAGCATTTTAGTGACATCCCTGACCTTGGCACCAAGAAGGCAACAAACCATCCTGCAGTCTCTTTTATGACCCACAGAAACAACTGTCTGTTCCCCTTACAAATGGATCCCCTACACTATATCCCTGCCATTCTTCTTCTTCCCCTTTTGTGCAGTAGAGGCACCCATGGTGCCATGAAGTTGACTCCCACTGCTTTCTCCTGCATAGTTGTCTCCCCCAACAGTATCCAAAATGGTATATCCATTAGAAAGGGGAATGGCCACTGGGGACTCCTACACTCCCTGCCTTCCTCTACTCTGTATAGGGTCACCCAGGCTCTATCTACCTGTTCTGTCTTCACTCAAGGTATGACCATCTCACTGAACATGTGATCCACAACATGTTCAGCATCACAGATGCTCCACAATGAATTCACCTGCTGCTCCATCTCTGAAATGTGACATAGCCAGTAGCTGCAACTTGGATATACTTCCTGCACATGTGACCATCAGGGACAAATGAAGCTTTCATGATTTGTCACATAGTACAGGAGGAGGATATCACAGGTGCAAGCTCTGCTGCCATGATTTCCATTAAGCCAATTACTTACTTATCTAAAAAAAAACTTCTGTAAGAATACTATGAACTACTTCACTTATGGAACTTTGCTTATTTATATTACTTTCCTATATTTGTGGTTTTCACTTGTTCCTGTTGTTTCTCAATTGACTCCTGTTTCCAAAAAATAACTTTTAAAAATCACAAACCAATCAACACACCACTTTCCTGTGATGCCACTGTTTGTTTTCCCAATCAGCTTTCCCCTGCAGCTGTTAAACTATGACTCCACATCATCTGCTGGTACTCCAATCTTGGATCTCAATTTACCTTGTTGCTGACTCCCTCTCTCTGCTCAGTTGAAGCTGAAGAACTTCATCTGTCACCCATCTGCTCACTATACTAACATGTCAATGTTCATTTGAAGTTCCACATTGTTCTCACAGTTTACAATGCTCTCACGTTTGTACCCTCTATACAACTTAAAGTTATCCCCTGCACACCAAGCTGCAGACCCATGATATATATAAGGAAAAGCTAGGGTCCTAATATCAACATCAGGTGAAGTCTGTAACAAACTTTCTTCCAGCCCCAAAAATACCAATTAACCATGATTGGCTGTTTCCTATGCCCAGCCAATTTGCATCCATGTTACCATGGTCCCTTTCAGCACAAGTCTGTTGTGTTGAATTGTCAAATGCCTTTTGGAAGTCCGTGTACTCAACATTAACAGCTTTGCCCCTATCAGCTCAAACAAGACCAGTAAGTTCGTTAGACACAATTATCCTTTAACAAATCAATGTTGACTCTTTCAAATCAACCCACATTTTCCCATGTGACTATTAATTCTATCCCAAATAATTGTTTCCAGAAGTTTCCTCATTGCCAAGGTTAAACTGACTGGTCTGTAATAGCTTTTTGAACAAGGGAATGATGTTTGCAATTCTCCAATCCTCTGGTACGAGTCCGAGTTTATGGAAGTTTGAAGAAGTTTGCTGGTGCCTCTGCAAGTTCCACTCTCACTTCCTTCAATTTACTAGGAGGCATCTCGTTCAGTCCTAGCCCCTCATCAATTTTAAGGGCTGATAGCTTGTCCAATACCTCCTCCTGATCAATTTTTAACCTTTATCATGACTGAGATTCCTCCTCTTTCACCAACACCTCAACTATGCTCTTTGCCTGTACGTGTAAATTCAATTTTTTTTTACCTTAACTGGCCCTGTTTCTACTTCTCCCACCCTTTTATTATGGGTGTGCTTGTTGAAAACTTTGGGATTTTCCTTTATGTTAACTGTCAGACTTTCACTTTGCTTTAGAAACTTCTCAGCTTGGTTCTCAACTATATCCCCTATCTTACACCTTTTCTTCTTTAACTTAATTTCTATCTGCTCTTTCACCCAGAGAGCTATGGATTTGATTGTCCTACCTTTCCCTTTTGAAGGAATATAGCCTGAAGTGCCTAAACCATGTCCTCTTTGAAGGTAGCCCAACATTCAGTTACTGTTTTTGTTGCTAACCTTTGGTTCCAGTCTATTTGGCACAGCTCTTTTCTTGCCCAATTGAAGTCACCGCTGCCGTTTGATTATTCTTAATCTAGATTGACCAATGTTAGTTTTACTGTCATCCTAAAACTTATGATACAATGATCACTCGACATATTTGGCCCACCTTTTTCCACTAACTAGGTATAAACAGCACTTTATTTTTTGTTGGACTGGATACATACTGCTATGGGAAATTCTCCTGAACTGAATCTAGGAATGCTTGTCCATTGCTTGCACCTTTCTTATTCCCTAGTTCTAGTTCTAGCTGTATCGTTTCTGTTCTTGAACGCTGAAACATCCTGTTTTTTCCAGTTCTGTAGTGATTCCACAACCTTCCTGCATTTTTCCCTTTCCTTTTTTTTCTGAACACCTTGTGAACAGGAATATTTAACGACCAGATCTGTCCTTCATTAAGACAGGTCTCCATTACTGCCATAAATCATAACCCACAAAGCAATCTGTGCCTGTAACTCACCAATCTCAATAACTATACTTGTGTATTTATCAGTATCAGATACACAAAGTTTAGTGATTTGACAAAGTCCTATATAAGAGATTAATGTGTAAGATTAAAGCGCATGGGATTGCTTAAGTGTATTGAGATGGATAGGAAACTTGTTGGCAGGAATTAATGGGTCTTTTTCAAATTGGCAGGCAGTAATTAGTGGGTGCCACAGGAATTGGTGCTGCGACCCCAGCTATTCACAATATATATTAATGATTAGGATGAGGGAACAAAATGCAACATCTCCAAGTCTGCAGATGATACCAAGTTGAGTGGGAGGGTGAACTGTGACGAGGATGCAGAGATCCTTCAGCATGACTCAACAGGTTGGGTGAGTGGGCAAATCAATGGCAGGTGCAGTTTAATTTGGATAAATGTGAGATTATTCATTTCGGAAGTGAAAAACAAGAAGGCAGATTACTACCTGAATGGCTGTAAATTGGGAGAGGGGAGTGTGCAGCGGGACTTGGGCGTCCTTGTGCACCAGTCACTGAACGTAAGCATGCAGGTGCAGCAGGCGGTAAAGAAGGCAAATGGGATGTTAGCCTTCATTGCATGGGATTTCAATTACAGGAGCAGGGATGTGTTGTTATAGTTGTACAGAAACTTATAAAATTCTATCAGCATTGGACAGGGTAGATGCAGGGAGGATGTTCCTGGTGGTGGGTGTGTCCAGAATCAGGGGTCACAGTATGAGGATTCGGAGTAGACGATTTAGGACGGAGAAGAGGAGACATTTCTTCATCCAAAGACTGGTGAGCCTGTGGAATTCATTATCACAGGAAATATTTAATGCCAAAACATTGAATGTATTCAAGAGGCGGCTAGGTATAGCACTTGGGGCTAATCGGATCAAAGGTTATGGGAAAAAGCAGGATTTGGCTATTAAGTTGGACAATCAGCCATGATTGTGAAGAATGGCGGAGCAGGCTCGAAGGTCAGAATGGCCTCCTCCTGCTCCTATCTTCTATGTTTCTCTGAAAATGTATTTTAATTTGAAAAGTCTTTATCATTAGAGTATGCACTTTGGATTTATCTGTATCACATAACTGTGAAAGTTCTGAAATCACTGTTGTGAAAATCACAACTAAAAATCAAGCAATCAACTGAGTGAAAAAAAACTCAGTGAATTCAAAATTAAGTTCAGGTGTCTTACATTTTTAGAGACCTTAAACTTTTTTAAGTAAAAGGGTGGACATTTCTTAAAAGGGCAAAGGCATTTCATATAAATTTTCCAAATAGTTAAATGTTAATATTCTCAATTACTTTAAGGCCTGTAAGGACTTTTCTCAAATAGATATTATTAATTAATAAAACTATAAAAACAATGAACTTATTAAAAAGTTAACAAGTATTTAATATTAAAATCAGTATGCTACATTCTAAAGCATTTGACTTCCAATTCATTTGTGGTTGATAAATTGAAATAAAAACTATGCATTTCTGGCTAAGTAAGATAAAAAGTGCATAAATCACAACAAAATATGCAGCTGCAAGCAAACCACTAATTTAAAATACACAAATGGTAATTGCGAATAATGTTTTATTTGCATATTCAAAGAACAATGAGTTATAATTATTGAAAATGTTAACCATGTCCATGGGCTGTAATCATCGGGAAACTATTCGAATTCAGTTCCATGGACTGAATGATGCAGTGTTTGTGAAGCTGTTATCTATTAAATAGATTCTTTTTTATTTGATGTGATCATGATGAGCACTATTAATATAGTCCATTGACCTACAATATGTTATTCTGTATGGATTTGAACCCCATTAGACACTCAGGAATTTGAAGCACTTGTCACATCTGTTGCATATCTATAAACAAAAGTGTTGTGCATCAACTGTCTGCATAACCTTTTATTCGACTGAGAACAAAACGATTCACATTTATTTCATGATAGACTATTAAGGAGCACTTCACACTTGTTGTGTTTCCACACAGAGATTTGGGTCACAGTGAACAATGTGCCCTATTTGGGCCTGGTGCAGCACAATAGATCTGTCGAGATTCATATTCAGACTGCTAAATGATTAGAATAATTTGAAATAAGCCAATCTTACACCTAGCTCAGGTTATGAAAAGGGTTTCAAACCGTAAATTACAATTTACAGATGTAACTTCAGAAAACTTCATTAAAAATTTGTTTGAAGGAGTCTCATCCAAACTATTAACTATTTTTCTTTTCCAAATATTGACTGATTGGTTGCAGATATCCTAGATTTTGCTTTTTTATTCTCAGATTTTTAGCAGTATACTTGCTTCTATAAAGTCTTCTGTAGTGCAGACTAAGTTGAACATAACTTGAGAGCCGGAAACTGTTGTTAGTGCTAATTAGCTGCTACTTAATAAAATTTTGTAGAGAATCTAATTGCGTATACTGTATAATCGCCAATATTGCTGGTTTCTGTTGTATGAGCAAAACCCAGGTAGTAGACTGGTTAAAGGAGTGGCACAAGGGAAAGCAAGCCTCACCAATAATTGATTACAAGAAATATACTGATTACATTGATTACAATGAGGAACTGTATTGCTAAAAAACAGAGTTCTAGGACTCAGAATAAATATTTTAATGATGAGCTGTGGGAAGCATCACAATAGTTAGGGATATGGAGGTAATAACCCAGACAGTTGAAAGGGATACCACCACTATGTCACAAGAGCCATGTGATAACACATCTCTAGAGCCGGTGGGTCTTGAACCCAGATTTCCAGGTCCAGAGGTGGAGAAAGTACCACTGTTTTGCAAGAGCCCTGTTTCTCTGGTTTTATGTGGTGATACATTCTTAAGTTTGCTCTTTCAGTTTCTTCCTGCCACAATCTAGTCATCATTACCTAAAGCACCACCTTGCTCTATTACCTCATTGGTTTCCTTTGATTTATCACCTCTCCTCTTGCACAATTCATTCTTCCCACTATTTAGTTCAAAGCCCTCTTTACTGCTCTAGGTAAATGATTTGCCAGAACACTGGCCCCAGTATAGTTCAGCTCAAGACTGTCCCAAAGGCTAGAACACCCACATTCCCAGTAATGATGCCAATGGCTATGAATCAAAAATTAAGTTATCACACCCAAACTTTGAAGCATACTTGTCTAACCTTATTTACACTACACCATATTGCAAAAAAGGATTAAACTCAACAAGTGATTGATAACTCTTAACTGGTAAAATCAAAGACATCTTAAAGGGGCCTCAGAGCCTCATAAGGCAACTTAGCTGGATCACGCACTTTTAATTCCCATCTGACAAAATAATTGGAAGCATAAATAGCTACGTCAGAGTGCTACATTGCAAAATGCAAAATCTCAGGATTATTCATCTACTTACAGGTCAAGACAGCTCGTAACAGTAAACAGCAAAGAAGAACCAGAGACAGATAAAAGCCTTTGGTTTCATCAGGCATCTACCCAGCTCATTACTGAACACGAAAACATCAAAAAAATAGCAGACAATGAAACTAGGAAGCTCCACTGAGCCCAGATGCATTGTCATCAAATTGTTCATATTTCAGTTGCCCAATTCAGTCACGGACACATAAACATCCATTCAGTCTCAGGATCAGTGCATTTAATAGGTTTAAAACTGCTAACTACTCCATGATAAAGATACATTTTGACTCTACCCTTTTGCTTTTGCAGGCCTAGAACAGTAATGAATTATTAGCCATGGTATTGAGGATTCTCAGCAAAATGTATAATGAGAAAACAAATTGAATATGGATGAAGTGGAACATCTTTTTTGTGTTCAGCATTACATTATGGATGAGAGTCCTGTGGTTGATTAGATACCATCGATTACCAAAACAGAACTGGGCAACCTGGTTGTGCCGTTGTTCTAGGTCATTGAGTTAAAAGCCAAATTTATTGGTCCTTCTGAAGAAATTATCAATCTCTATTATCTTCACAAACAGAAAATTTTCTCATAGCATTACATTAAATGGACTAAAGGAATTAAGATTGGAAAAAAAACATTAGTTATATTGTTGACTGCTAACCAGTAATCCATGGTGTATGCTGCCAGACATCTTCAGCCACAGATGCCTAATGGATGATCCAATCTTGGCCTCCTTCAGAGATCCTCAGCGTCCCAGATACCAGTCTTCAGTCAATATGATTAACTCCACATGATATCAATAAACATTTGGAGGTACTGGAAACTGCAAAGGCTATTAGCCTTGACAATAATCTGGCAACAGTACTGAAGAATTGTTGTCCAGAACTTGCCGCTCCCCTATCCAAGCCATTCTAGTACACTGGCATCTACCTGGCAATGTAGAAAATTAACAAGGCATATCTTATACACAACAGCAGGGCAAATCCAACTGGGTCAATTATCACACTGTCAATGTACTCTCAATCATCAATAAAGTGATGGAAGGTGTCAACAACAGTGTTATCAAGTAGCACCTGCTCAGTGATGCACAGTTTGGGCTTCGCCAGGGCCACTCAGCTCGTAACCTCATTACATTCTTGACTCTAACACCAACAAAAGAGTTGAATTTCAAAGATGAAGTGAGAGTGACAGCCCTTGACATCAAGGCTGCATTTAACCTAGCAAGGCATCAAGGAGCCCTAGCAAAACTGGAATCAATGGGAATCAGGGCAAACTCTTCGTTAATTGGAGTCTTACCTGGAATATAGGAAGATGTTTGTAGTTCTTGGGGGTCAGTCATCTTAGCTCCAGGATATTTCTGCAGGAGTTCCTCAGGGCAGTTTTCTAGGCCCAATCATCTTCAGCTGCTTCATCAATGACCATTCCTCCATCATAAAGTTAGAACTGGGTATGTTTGTCAACAACTGCACAATGTTCAGCACCATTCATAAGTCCTCAGATAGTGAAGTAGTCCATGTTCAAATGTAACAAGATCTAGACAGGCTTGGGTTGACAAGTGGCAAGTAACATCTGTGCCAGACAAATGCTAGGCAATGAGCATTTTCAATAAGAAACAATCTGACCGCTGCCCAATTAAATTCAATGGTACTATCATCACTGAATCCCCACTATCAATGGCCTGGGGATTATCATTGAACAGAAACTCAACTGGACTGGCCATATAAATACAGTAGTTACATCAGCAGGTCAGAGGATAGGAATACTGCAGTGAATAATTCAGTCCTCAACGTCTGTTCACCATCTACAAGGCACAAGTGAGGAATGTGATAAAATACTCCCCACTTTCCGAGATGGGTGCATCACCTGCAACACTCAAGAGGCTTGACACTGTCATGAATAATTCTGTCCACTTGATTGGTACCACACCTGCAAACATTCACTCCTTCCACCACTAATGCTGAGTAGTAGTAATGTGTATTGTCTACAAGATGCACTGCAGAAATTCCCCAGAGATCCTTAGATGGCATCTTCCAAACCCACAACTACTTCCAGCTGGAGGGTCAGCAGATACATGGGAACACCCTGAAGTTCCCCCAAACCAGTCACCACCCTGACTTAGAAAGTCCTTTCATCCTTCCTTCAATGTCACTGGATCAAAATTCTGGAATTCCCTCCCTTAAGGGCACTGTGAATCTAGCTATTGCACATGAGCAATGACGGTTCAGGAAGGCAGGTTACCACCAATTTCTCAAGGGGAACTATGGCCAGACAATAAATGCTGGCCAGCCAGTGACACCTACAACCCACAAGCGAATGAAAAAAAAATGATGCGGGCAGATTATAGGTCAATGACGTACCCATCACGTCAAATAGCCTGCCACACTGTATCTAAACAATACAACCACATGTTTGAGGAAAAGAACCACCACATAATACCACTGGATGAACTAATCAGAATTTTAAGAATTTAGACAAGGCTGTAGTGATGAGAGAAAAGCAGAAGAAAGCAGTGGACTAAATAACAGGTTCCTGAACAAGATTTTGGTGATAGAAAAAGCAGATGATTGTACACAATGACTGAACAAAATAATGAATGATGAATACAAAGTAAAAGGTATGGAACTGTTTACATACTTAAGAAGATGTACACCCTGCCCAGGAATACATGGGAGAAATTAAAGATCTTTTACCCTTGGCAAAGTGTTCTGACAAACTATGATAAACCAATCTGTAAGAACAAAGGCGAATATGAAATGTGAAAAGAGTATATTACACCAATGTCTAAAGAATGCAGGAGGCTTGAATTCACAAGCAGCTAAGACATAGTGAGCTTAAGTGTTTACAACACATTATGTTGGGTGTGAGCCAGGAGCATACAGAAACTAAAGGATAATATGTAAAGCTTTGCGAAAGGATGGTTTTCAGCAAGGAAATAAATTAGGTTAAACTGGCTGTGTCTGCGTCATATGGAATTATGATGAATGGCTAATTGAGCGAGGTAGCAAAGATCTACTGTGTTAATGAAACTAATCCAGCAAGAGTGAATACCTAGAATCATTGAAATTCACAGCACACAAGGAGTCTAATCATGCCAGTGCTGGCTCTCTGAAAGAGCAATTACGGTTCGTCCAAAATCCTCACTTTTTGTCTGTATCTCTAAGTTCTGCATCCTCAATTGCCTGTCCAACTCCCTTTTAAAATTTTCCACGGAATCAACATTTTCCCACTTTTCCAGTAGATCACTCAAGGATCATGAAATCATAAAAATATTCTCATCTCCCATCTACATATTTTTGCAATCAGCTTGAATTTACTGTATGTTCTCCTGTTATTCACCCACTCATCAGAGTGAATAGTTTTTTCTCTATTCACTTTATCAAAACTTTACATCACCTTGAAATCTCCAAGAGGTAACCTTGTAACATTGAATCAGAGATAGTAGGAACTGCAGATGCTGGAGAATCTGAGACAACAAGGTGCAGAGCTGGATGAACACAGCAGGCCAAGCAGCATCATAGGAGCAAAAAGGCTGACGTTTC
>NC_063363.1:22661810-22716376 GCF_021869965.1 Rhincodon typus | reverse complement strand
CTTGGCCTGCTGTGTTCATCCAGCTCTGCACCTTGTTACCTTGTAACATTCTCTGTTCAAGAACCTGTTGTAACATTTTCAATTGCAGCTCATAGTTGAAGACCCCCATCCATTACAGCATCCTGAGAAATCTTGACTGGATGTGTTCTCAGGCCTTTCTTGAAATGTGAGGCACAGAAATGCCTACAATGCTGCAAGTGAGGCATAACTAATGATGTAGAAAAATGAAAAGAAATTTGGGAGTGGTACCCTGAGGAGAAACAAAGTCTACACACATTTTCAAAAAGTAAGAATTACCTTATATTGCTATTGTCTTTGTGCTCCGGTTCAATCTTTTCTTCATAATGCTCATCTTCCGCATCCTCCAGACTGTCATAGAGATTCCATCCATCCTCCTCCCCATTATCTGTATCAAATTCAGTGTCTTCTAAAGTTACCATGTCTTCATTGTCCTGAATGCGATTCTGCAGTTCCAGTTGATATTGCCTCTCTTGAATTAAGCTGTCAGAATCAGACTCCAATGAGTCATATAAATTTAAGTGAAAATCCTCTCCTTCCTGTGGAAATGGCCCTTCAGGTGCCTCTTTCAGTTGGGTGCGAGCTCCTGGGTTAAGCAACTTCGTACTCTGTGTAGAATTTCTATTTTTCTCCATTGTCTCCATTCAAGATGTTAGAAAGATCTTAATGATTATTCATTGTGCAGGTGAAGTGCCAGTTCACATGTGAAAACTATATATGATGTCTTGTATAAAGTAGAACTTTTGTGACTTCATTGAATACACAGAAAATTCATGATCTGCATGACATCACAGTCATACAGTTTAATTGTACTTATACATTTTTGTTCAAAAGCTAAAAAGGAAAAAAAGAGTATTAAAAATCATGGAAAAGAAAGAATGCAAGTTTTATACTTATTTAATGTACTAGAAACTATTTTAATTAAACATTTTGCCAAACTTGACTTGGATAACTTAGATTGGATAACTTTAAATTTCAGCGTGTTTCTCCATTTTGGACACAAGTAATCTACAGTCCACATACAATGCCTTTTTTCATAATAAATAGCAGTATAAAATTAACAAGCATAAAACACATGACATTAATTTTTTCAATTGTACAGTCCAGTCTCTATAAATCCTGATGAAGTTTAAACCTGAAATGTTATTTTTTCTGTTCTCTCCTTAGTTAACAACAAATGTATTGAATGTATTAAATGTTCATGTTTTTATGTCAACCATAACAGCTTCGCTTTCAGTTCTTTGATTTTCATCATATCCATAAATGTACTGAGAACTGATTCTGTTGTTCATGAGATGTAATGGAATCTAAAAACAATCTCTGTATAGAATGAAATATATTAGAATCCAATGACCAAATTCTACTTCTCATCACTACTTTATGGGGAAAACTTTCTGTACAAAGTGAAAGATGCAACCAGTGGACATCTTCTCTACACTTTATATCCAATACTAATTGCTCAAGTTAGGACTACAGTCCTAACAATGTATCTTAACATCAAGCTTAAAAACATGCCAATCATCAGTGCGCCAGTGCTACATTATTTTTCTTAAATGAGTCACTCTTATAGTCTCTGAATAAGATTGACAATTTAATAATAATTCTTCCCAAAACATGGAGGAATTATTGCCATTAGGAACTGAGTCAAAGCAATCCAAAACTCTGAGTTTTGAAGAAGAGTCATATTAGACTCAAAATGTTAATTCTTTTTCTCTCTGCATAGATTCTGCCAATTCTGCTGAGCTTTCCAGCATTTCCTTTTGTCTTCCAAAATTCTTAGGGCTGTCGAGAGAGGTTTTCAATTTCACCGCAGATTTAAGTCCAGGTCTTAACCTCATTTCCTCAAGCTTGCATCTTTGCAAATTGCACAAATTATGCCAGTCCCTATGTAGTGTTACATTCTTTGGTTAAGTTCAAAATTATATTTCATTATAAATTGCTTCTTCACTAACGTAACTGAAATCAGGAACTTGATACTTGGGAATCAAAGGCACAAGCCCACAACCTATATCTGCATTAGCTCGAACAGTTCATCCACTTCACCAACACCTTCCACCCCAACCTTAAGTTCACCTGGACCATCTCTAATACCTCTCTCTCCTTCCTGGACCTCTCTGTTTCCATCTCTGGCAACCACCAAGAAACCGATATCCATTTCAAGCCCACCGACTCCCACAGCTACCTAGAATACACCTCCTCCCACCTACCTTCCTGCAAAAATGCCATCCCCCATTCCCAATTCCTTCGCCTCCGCCGCATTCGCTCCCAGGATGAGGCATTCCGCTCCCGTACATCTCAGATGTCCTCGTTTTTCAAGGACCGCAACTTCCCCCCCTCAGTGGTCGAGAATGCCCTCGACCGTGTCTCCCGCATTTCACGCAACTCATCCCTCACACCCCCTCCCCGCAATAACAACCAAAACAGAATCCCCCTCGTCCTCACGTACTATCCCACCAACCTCCGGATCCAAAGCATCATCCTCCAACACTTCCGCCATCTGCAATCCGATCCCACCACCAAAGACATTTTTCCCTCCCCACCCTTATCTGCTTTCCGGAGGGACCACTCTCTCCATGACTCCCTTGTCCGCTCCACACTCCCCTCCAGCCCCACCACACCCGGCATTTTTCCCTGCAACTGCAGGGAGTGCTACACCTGCCCCTACATCTCCTCCCCTCACCCCCATCCCAGGCCCCAAGAAGACTTTCCACATCAAGCAGATGTTCACCTGCACATCTGCTAATGTGGTATACTGCACCCGCTGTTCCCGTTGTGGCCTCCTCTACATCGGGGAAACAAGTGGAGGCTTGGGGACCGCTTTGCAGAACACCTATGCTCGGTTCGCAACAAACAACTGCACCTCCCAGTCGCGAACCATTTCAACTCCCCCTCCCATTCCTCAGACGACATGTCCATCCTGGGCCTCCTGCAGTGCCACAATGATGCCACCCAAAGGTTGCAGGAACAGCAACTCATATTCCGCTTGGGAACCTGCAGCCCAATGGTATCAATGTGGACTTCACAAGCTTCAAAATCTCCCCTCCCCCTACCGCATCCCAAAACCAGCCCAGCTCGTCCCCGCCTCCCTAACCTGTCCTTCTTCCCACCTATCCCCTCCTCCCACCTCAAGCCCCATCCCCATCTCCTACCTACCAACCTCATCCCACCCCCTTGACCTGTCCGTCCTCCCTGGACTGACCTATCTCCTCCCTAACTCCCCACCTACACTCACCTTTACTGGCTCCATCCCCGCCTCTTTGACCTGTCTGTCTCCTCTCCACCTATCTTCTCCTCTATCCATCTTCTATCCGTCTCCCCCTCTCTCCCTATTTATTTCAGAACCTCCTTCCCCTCCCCCATTTCTGAAGAAGGGTCTAGGCCCGAAACGTCAGCCTTCCTGCTCCTATGATGCTGCTTGGCCTGCTGTGTTCATCCAGCTCTACACCTTGTTATCTCTATATCTGCATTAAGTAGCTTACACCCCTACTGTTGAAACAACTCTCAGCAATACAGGGAGATAATGATTACCAGGTCAGAAACTTGCACTTCTTAGTTAATTAAACTCCCCCAATAAATAAATAGTTCCAGACTCTGAATATTGCCTGGCACTCAGTGAGGTATCTACATATAATAAAAGTGGAATGATACTCGCCATTATGTAAAGAGATTCTATAAGTACATTAAGGACAAAAGAGTAACTAGGGAGAGAATAGGGCCCCTTAAAGATCAGTGTAGCTGTCTATGTGTGGAACTACAGGAGATGGGTGAGATACTAAATTAATATCTCACATTAGTATTCGCTGTGGAGAAGGTCATGGAAGCTAGCGTATTTGGGGAAATAAATAGTGATGTCTTGAAAAGTGTTCATTTTACAGAAGAGGAGGTGCTGGAGGTCTTAACACATATAAAGGTAGATAAATCCGCTGACTTGATCAGGTGTTTCCCAGAATTTTGTGGGAAGCTAGGGAAGAGATTGCTGGGTCCCTTGTTTACTTGTATCATCAACAGCCACGGGTGAGGTGTCAGAAGACTGGAGGTTGGCTAACGTGGTGCCACTATTTAAGATAGGCTGTAAGGAAAAGCCAGGGAACTACAGACCCGTGAGCCTTACATCAGTAGGGCGTAGGTTATTGAAGGGGATTCTGAGGGGCAGGAATTACATGCATTTGGAAAGGCAAGTACTGATTAGGGATAGTCGACATGGCTTTATGCATGGGACATCATTTCTCACTTACTTGATCGAGTTTTTTGAAGAGCTGGCAAAGAGGCTGATGACGGCAGAGTGGTAGATGTTTTCAATATGGACTTCAGGAAAGTGTTTGATGAGGTTCTGCATGGTAGACTGGTTAGCAAGATTAGATCACATGGAAACCAGGGGAAGCTAGCCAACTAGATACAAAATTTGTTTGAAGATGGGAGACAGAGGGTGGTGGTAGTGGGTTGTTATTCGGACTGGAGCCCTGTGACCAGCGGTGTGCCACAAGGATCGGAGCTGGGTTCACTGCTTTTCATCATTTATATAAATAATTTGGATGTGAATATAGGAGGTATGGTCAGGAAGTTTGCAGATGATGCCAAAATATATGGTGTAATTGACAGGGAAGAAGGTTATCTCGGAGTACATTGTGACCTACCACAAATGGGCCAATGGGCTGAGGAGTAGCAGATGGAGTTCAATTTAGATAAATGTGAGGGGTTGCATTTTGGTAAGGCAAACCAGGGCAGGACTTATATAGTTAATGGGAGGACCCTGGAGAATGTTGCTGAACAAAGAGACCTAGTGGGCAGATGCATAATTCCTTGAAACTGGAGTTACAGGTAGACAGATTGGTGAAGAAGGTGTTTGGCACACTTGCCTTCATTAGTCAGTACATTGAGTATAGGAGTTGTGATGTCATGCCACCGTTGTACAGGACATTAGTGAGGCCACTTTTAGAATACTGCAAACAATTCTGGTCACCCTTCTATAGGAAAGATGTAGTTAAACTTGAGACGGTGCAGTAAAGATTTACAAGGATGTTGCCAGGACTGGAGGGTTTGAGTTATGAAGAAAGGCTGAGTGGGCTGGGGCTTTTTTTTCCCTGGAGCATTGGTGGTTTAGGGGTGACCTTAAAGAGGTTTATAAAATCTTGAGGGGCATGAATAGGGTGAATAGCCAAGGTCTTTTTCCGATGGTGGGAGAGCCCATAAACAGATGGCATAGGTTTAAGACAAGAGGGGAAAGATTCAAAAAGGACATGAGGGGTAACTTTTTCACACAAAGGGTGCACATATGGAATGAGCTGCCAGAAGAAATAGTGGAGGCGGGTACAACTACATCATTTAAAAGGCATGGGTATATGAATAGGAAGGGTTTAGGGGGATACAGGCCAAAAGTTGGCAAATGGGACTAGGTCAGATTGGAACGTCTGGTCAGCATAGACAAACTGGGCTAAAGGGTGTGTTTCCGTGCTCTACGACTCCATAACTTCAGTTAATTCTCCTGGTCAGGCGAAAAAAAGTATTGTCGTCACACAAAAAAGCCCCAAAGCGCCATCTGCTGGATGTAAGGCATTGAATGAAATGGATTGTTATTGTGGTGTTACGCATGTAAGAAATTAGCTAAGTGAGTTAATACAATAGACATTGAGGAGAAAACAAACTTAAAAAGAAAACAAACCATATTTGCAAAGTAAACAGCACAAAATATAAAAAAAATTCCAAGAAGAAAATTTTCTATTTATAGTCGTCAATCATACTTCGGAAGACTTTGTTAACTAATATGTTTTAACATTACGATACATTGTTTGCACAAGTTCCTGTTTACTCTTGTTAACTATCATACAGCAAAGTAGCAATGTTCCACTGTCACCTTATTCCTGAGAAAACGGACTAAGCTGGATCGGTTTCTGACCTTAGTTTATTAAATTCACAAATCAGTCCCAGCTATAATTGCCCTCATCATCCTTTTCTATTTAACTGCAGCCTTCGATTCAATCATCTACACCACCTCTTTCATCCTCTAACTGAATGAAGCCATTTTTGTCTGGTTTCATTCTCATCCATTGAATCATTGTCAAATATTTTACTGTGACAACTTCTCTTCCCTCATTGTCGACCCTGGAGTTCTTTAAGGATCTAATCTTGTCTCGATGATTATTCACGTCTGCATGTGATCCCCCGTGTAGTGCCATCCAAAAAGTAAATTCCCCATATACACTTGTAACACCCAGATTTATCTTGCCCCCACCTCTCTTCATTATGCTCCTTCTTCAATATCCAGGTCGGGATAAGCCAAAAGGTTTTCCAAATAAACATTGGGAAAACAAAAGGCATTGCCTTTGACTCCCAGGAGAAACACCAAAAATTCATCCAGGGCTGGCAAAAAAGTGGGAAGTGTTAGACTTTAATGATGACAAAATACCAGGCAGCTATCCCAAACAACAGTTGTTTGTAAGGTACAGTGATATGTGTAGATTTAGGATTATTGAGCTGGCCACTCAAGGCTTCACCTGATCCCCTTCTATGGAGCTGTCGCCCTTTGAATTGTCCTGAGCCAGAGCAGAACCTGGGACGGCGCAGGCGCAGTGCTGCAGTCAGTTGGAGGATCAGTGGGAGAGTTTGAGAAAAACGTCACCGCCGCCCGGGAGCTGCGTTTTTCAATATTACCACATTTCAGGACCCGTTGGATCGCTGTCATTGACTGATTGACCGAGTAGCTCATATATAAGGCATTAGATCTCCAGTTGCTACGGGCTATGTGAGCACACAAACTCACCAACACGGACACACCGGCCGAGCCGATACAACGTCGTCGCCACGGCAACGACGCTGCTAACGTCATCGCGTAACTGGCGCGTCATTGCGTGCTATCGCCAGGAGCAGGAAGAATGTAACTGGTTAGATCACGTGCTCAGCATTCCCTGTGTTGGTTTTTGGAGTGTACAATTCAAACTTACAAATAAATCATTTGTTTTGTGTTCTCGCTATCTATTGATAGCTGGATCTGAAATCAGTGTATGGTTTTGTGGCAGTTATATCTGGTTTCTCTTACAAATAATTATTCAAGCTTTATGGCCTCTTATGTGCATTTGTGGTGTCCCTAGCTCTGGGCCAGGAGGGTACAAGTCCCACCTACATCAGAGATGCTTCACAACATCTCTGAACAGGTTGATTAGAAAATATGAGCTAGTAGCTGGGGTCTTGTGGTGCAGCGGCAGTGACCCAACCTGTGGCCTCAAAAGTATCAGTTCAAAACTTAGAGATAACAAGGTGTAGAGCTGGATGAACACAGTAGGCCAGGTAGCATCAGAGGAGCAGGAAAGCTGACATTTCACGTCTACACCGTTCAAGACTCCCCTGCTTTAGTGGTGCAGAACAGGTTGATTTGAAATAACTCAACTCAGGAAAGCTTGTCAGTTTAAGGCACTAAGCTAACAAGGTGTAGAGCTGGATGAACACAGCAGGCCAAGCAGCATCAGAGGAGCAGGAAGGCTGATGTTTCCGGCCTAGACCCTTCTTCAGAAATGGGAGAGGGGAAGGGGGTTCTGAAATAAATAGGGAGAGAGGGGGAGGCAGATTGAAGATGGATAGAGGAGAAGATAGGTGGAGGTGAGATAAGGGTTCAAGTCCCGTCTGAACAGGTCAATTACAAATAAGTCCTTTACTTTCCCTCAATAAAAATTTGTATTTACATTATTCCATTTATATTGGAGTTTTTAAAAAAAAAGTATGTTTACTTAGATATTCTTAGTCAACCTGTTTAGATGTGTTATAATACTACCCTCAAACAGTTGGAATTGAACCTGTGCCTTCTTCCTCAGATAAAGGGATACTACCACAGCATATATTTAAACCAAACAGTGGTAGAGGGAGGTAATGCTAAATTGGAGGGAATGAGAAAATTTGTTTCAGTCGTGGCTCGACATAGGCAGTATTGTAATGGGACAGCCACTCTACACAGTGCCTGACATTCAGTTATAGAGTCATAAAGTCAGAAAGCATGGAAACAGACCCTTTGGTCCTACTAGTCCATGCTGATCATGTTCCTAAACTAAACTAGTCCCAGCTGCCTGTGCTTGGCAAATATTCCTCCAAACCTTTACTATTCATGAACTTTTCCAAATGTCTTTTAAACGTTGTAACTGTACCTGCATCCACCACTTTGTCTAACACTTCATGCCACACATGAACCACTGTGTAAAAAAAGTTGCCCCTCATGATCTTTTTAAATCTTTCTCCTCTGACCTTAAAAATATGTCTCCTAGTTTTGAACTCTCCACTTTAGGATTCACCCTTGTCATTTAGTTCTATACCTTGGATGGCTGGTTTGTAATGCAGAGTGATGGCAACTGTGTGGGTTCAATTCCTGCACTGGCTGAGGTCACTATGAAGGAACCTCCTTCTCAACCCATCTCCTTGTCTAAGATGTGGTGACCCTTGGGTTAAATAGCTCTAGGGAGAAAGAGCTGTGTAGGATTACGACAATTTTTCTTTTCTGTTGTCACCCCTTTCTATCCACCCATTGCCTCTCAGGCGACGTATGCTCCAGATATATATTGGAATTGTTTTGCTTACCATTGAGGAGAAGTGCATTGAATCATGTTGAGTCGGAATGAAGGAAATTTGCTAATCTTATTTTAAAGGACACATTTACGAACACATTCTCAGTAGTTTTGACTTGGAATATTAACTCTGTTCCTTACCACAGATGCTGTTTGATCTGCTGAGTATTTCTGTTTTTAATATCATATTTCTGGCATCTCTAATGTCTTGCTCTTGTTTTCTCAAATATCAAACCAATAGGCCTAAACACACAAAAAGGATTTACTTTCTATTGCAGAATATATTGATGAACAAACAGACAAAGAAACAGTGCAAGACAGAGAGGATTCGACTGTGGGAACTCAAAGGAATCTTAATGCTGAAGTCACAAGATGAAAAGAATGTCTTGTTGGATATAGCTAATGCAACTGAAGAAAAGATGTATCTAAGACAACAAAGTAAATCAGTAGTATCAGGTCAAAAGATTTTGAAAGCGAACCAGAGAGCGCATCATTACAACCAAGAAAGGTTGGAGCAAAACCACCAAACTGCTTGTGCACCATCTTTCTATAAAAATACTTTAAAGATCATGCGAGCTATGCATTCAATAAGTGGACAAAGTGAGACTATCTGAAATAACAAACAGATGCTAATGTGTGAGAAGAGTACTTGTATATAGTTGGAATTTGGGTAACTAAAATATACATGATGTACATAAAATATACATATTCTTACTTTTTCTCTTTTTTTTGTATAAAAGGGGAATATCACACTCTGCTGTAGCCATGTGACCTCTATAATAATTGAAGCAAAAGCGTCAGAACTCGGCAACATGACTTCACCAATATCAGTGATTCTAACGCTCTCCAGAGTACGTGCTGTTGGAATTCCCTCTGATCTCTGTGCCTCTTCTGATGCCATGTTTCGGGCGTACAATACAACTGTGTGTTCATATAAGAGCTTTATTAAAGTGAACTCAAGATGTCTATCTCCAGGACATATGCCTTGTGTTTGATGTCACATGGTGACAGTGAACTTGGACAGAATTTACACGATTGCCTTTCAAGCCAAGCAATTATCATGTAAGGACCATAGATTTAACTGTATTTGCAACTGTAGACTCCAAACATCGGTGCTTCCAAAGCTCTGCATATCTATTTCAACATTGTACAGGATCAGAACCTTCCAGTTCAAAATTATAAGGCTATGGGGTAGGGCATTTCAGACTGAGACGAAAAGAAATAGATATGCAGAGCTTTGGAAGCACCAATGTTTGGAGTCTACAATTGCAAATGCAGTTAAATCTATGGTCCTTACATGATAATTGCTTGGCTTGAAAGGCAATCGTGTAAATTCTGTCCAAGTTCACTGTCATCATGTGACCTCTAACACAAGGCATATGTCCTGGAGATAGGCATCTTGAGTTCACTTTAATAAAGCTCTTATATGAACACACTGTTGTATTGTATTTCAGACTGAGATGAAAAGAAATTCCTTCACCCAGAGACTGGTGAGCCTGTGGACTTTTCAGTCACAGGAAATTATTAAGCCCAGAGCATTGAATATTTTCAAGTAAAAGATAGATATAGTTATAGAGTAGATTTGTAGCTCGGGTTGTGGATGTTGTGGTTGGTTGGCTCGCCGAACTGGTTCGTTGTTTTTCCACAGACATTTCATTACCCTACTGGCTAACATAATTGTAGCCTCCAATGAAGCGCTGTTGTGTTTTCTTGCCTGTTATTTGAACTCTGGAGTCCATTGAGCTGGATTACCTCATTTCTGGTTTTCCAGTGGAGTGTATATGGTGTCGAGTTCTTTGTGTTTGTTGATGGCTTTCTTCGTGGAGTACCAGGCATCTAGGAATTCCCGTGCTTGTCTCAGCTTTGCTTGTCCCAGGATCTTGGTGTTGTCCCAGTCGAATTGGTGGTTCTCCTTATCCATGTGGATGGAGATGAGTGAGTATTGGTTGTGACTTTTTGCAGCTAATTGATGTTCGTGTACCCTTGTTGTTAATTTCCTTCCTGTTTGTCTGATGCAGTATTTGTCACTGTCAAATACAAGATTCACTGTAGAGACTTTGATCTTGTCTATAGTGGGTAGTGGGTCTTTGGTTCATGTGAGCAGTTGTTGTAGGGTTGAGATAACAAGATGTAGAGCTGGAAGAAGGGTCTAGACCCAAAACGTCAACTTTCCTGCTCCTCTGATGCTGCTTGGCCTGCTGTGTTCATCCAGCTCTTGTTATCTCAGATTCTCCAGCATCGGCAGTTCCTACTATGTCTGTCGTAGGACTGATGTGGGTTTGTGTGCTACTCTGATGCCCAGTGGTGGTAGGAGTCTTAAGGTCAGTTCAGATGTGTTCCTGATGTAAAGTAGCGTGATGAGTGCACCAACCCTAGGGCAACTGCTCACCCGAACCGAAGACCCACTACCAACTATGGACAGGATCAGTGTCATATACAAGATCCCCTGCAGAGACTACGACAAACACTACATCGGACAAACAGGAAGGAAATTAACAACAAGGGTACACAAACATCAATTGACTGCAAAACGACACAACCAATACTCACTCATCTCCATCCACATAGATAAGGAGAACCACCAATTTGACTGGGACAACACCAAGATCCTGGAACATGCAAAGCAGAGACAAGCACGGGAATTCCTAGAAGCCTGGTACTCCACAAAGAAAGCCATCAACAAAAACATAGAGCTCGACCCCATATACACTCCACTGCGAAGGAGAACCGGAAGTGAGGTAATCCAGCTCAACAGACGCCAGAGTTCAAATAACAGACGAGAAAACACAACAGCGCTTCATTGGAGGCTGCACTGATGATGTTACCCAGCAGGGTAATGAAACGTTTGCGGAAAAACAACGAATCAGCTCGGCGAGCCAACCAACCACAAGATTAATATAGTTCTTGGAGTAAAGGGATGAAAAGGTATGAGGAGAAAGTGGGTGATCATATTGAATGGCGGAGCAGGCTTGAGGGGCTGAATGCTCTGCTCCTGCTCATTTTCTATTTAATTTGTTGAAATTGCATTTTACCTCCAGTAGATGGCATTTATAAACCAATGCAAGGCTTTTAGCCAAAATCAAATATAATAGCTGGAGTTTGACTGCAACCTATTGGAAAATTACAGTCACTTAAATGCCCAGTTTATGCAAGTACAGTATGGCTGTGCATGAAGCTGATAACTGCTCAGAACTGGCTGAAAGTTTGATATTTCTGTATTTGTTTCCTCTCTGCTGTCTTACAGAAAAGGAAACATGGAAATATCAGAATAATGTAAGGATGAATAGAATTCAATCAGTTTAGATCAAAACGTTGCGTATATTTTGCTCTGAAAAAGATACACAGTTCCATTTGATTGACTGGGATTTTAATTTGTCTCATTCATTTCAAATATAAATATCAGTATGAATGTCCTATTCTCACAGCTTTTTGTAGGAAATTTAAATCTAGTAAGAATTCCTAATGTGAACACACTTAAAAGGAAGGAAGTGTTGCTATATCATTCCCTTGGTCAGAAAGAAAAGCTTGCTACAGTTCATTTCCCACAGTAGAAATTAGATCTGGGTCAATTGAGAAATGTTAACAGAAATGAACTAGGAGCTATTGTATCAACAAACTGCGTTCTAATTAGCGCTGTTGATGAGGAAGTAATTCCACGCTTGATAAGTATTGAAAATAATATCCTGAATAGTTTATTGATGACCTGTGGTTTAATTTTTAAAAAAATTTAACCTATTTTTCCAACCAACCTTTTCAAAGATGTTATTACACACCTCTGTAAGCAGGTGGAACTTGAACCAGGGCCTCTTGGTCCAGGGGTAGGGACACTACCTTTGCACCACAAGAGGGCCCAAATCAGACCTCTGCACCAACAAGCCAGTGCCACAGCTGCTGGTTTAAAGTAGTCACTGATAAATAAGAAACAGTTCAGTTTGGACCAATAACATTTATTTGTTTATGCAATGATTTTGTTTCACAGTCTCCAGATAAAAAGATGTATTGATGTCTATGTAATGAATAGGAAATCTAAAAAGGTAGCTCTATTGTACATTCAGGATAGTGAATTGGTAACATAATATTTTCTGAATAAAGTATGAAAAGCTACTAAGTTTTTTAAAGAATATTATGGATTACTTCTGGCTACTGAAATTAATTGTTTGCCTTTGCCTATGCCTGAGATGTAAGACAAAGTCATGCACCCTTGTCATCAAAATATGGTAAGATTCAACCCTTAGTAAGTTCCCTTACGTTGTGATAACCTAGTTTTTGGCAGCATGGGAGATTCTGAAACTCTGTGCCCATGGCACTGAAATGAATGGCAAGCATTAGTTTTTTGATTGCTGCATGGAGTTGGAGTCCAACGCCATGTTACTATACATCTAATTGAAAAGTGCATTAATCTGTGTTACAGTGGATGTTGGATAAGTGCAATGTCTCTAGTCCCACTATCCCACAGGTCACAAAACATATTTAAGTGATGTATCCAGCTATCAATGTTGCCAATTGTCTATCTTGCATGATTTAAATTCAAAACAAAACAGTTCCACCAACCATATTTCTTTTATAAATGACAAAATTACACCAAACTCTTAATATTCACAGAAGGTGGAGGCATGGTCTTCCCACTGATAACACAAAATGTGGCTAGCGTCATAACAGACACCCCCTCTCTACCTTGGAAGACTGCGTGATAAGTTAGGACTTGTCAATTTTAGGAAAATAATATCGGGTTTAGGGCCAACCTTATACGGATTCGTGTATAACAAGGGGTGAATGTAATGCTTTATTTTAAGACATAAATTATTCAGCAAAGATACAATGCAATATGATAGTATAAATATTTACCCCTTTAAATAACCTAACACACTCATACAAGCAACGTATAGAGAAAATAATAATGGTTTCTCCGCAGACACTGATTTAGGGGCGAAACACCCCTCCTCTCTCTATTTATTTCTCAGCTCCCTTCCCTCTTCCCTGTTTCTGAAGAAGGGTCCCGACCTGAAATGTCAACTTTCCTGCTCCTCTGCTGCTGCCTGGCCTCTTGTGTTCGTCCAGCTCCATACTGTGTTATCTCTGACTCCAGCATCGGCAGTTCTCACTATCTGTGAGTGAGTTAGAACGCCACTGCGAAACCTCTTCTACAGATGCCTACCTTGAAGAAGTTATCCTCCTCCCTCTGGAAAGACCTCAGTGGACCAATCCCCACCACTGCCTACCTGCACTCACCTATAACCATCCCACCTACCTTCCCCAGCCCCACCCCTCCTCTCTCTATTTATTTCTCAGCTCCCTTCACCCTCACCCATTTCTGAAGAAGAATCCCAACCTGAAACATCAACTTTCCTGCTCCTCTGATGCTGCCTGGCCTGCGGTGTTCCTCCAACTCCACACTGTTATCACTGACCAATAATAGTTGATTCTAAAAGAGAAAGAAAGATGAAGTATGCAATCATAGAATCCCTACAGTGTGGAACCAGGCCATTCAGCCCATTGAGTCCAAGCTAACCCCCAAAAAGCATTCCACTCAGACCCATCTCCCTACCCTATCACATTATCCTGCATTTCACCTAATCCACTTAGCCTGCACATCGTTGGACTGTGGGAGGAAACTGGAGAACCCAGAGGAAACCCATGCAGATAAGGGGAGAATGTGCAAACTCTACACAGACTGAGGGTCAGCTGAGGGTGGAATCGAACCCAGGTCCCGAGCACTGAGCCACTGTGCTGCCTCATGTTCAAGATGATTTTCAGTCAGTGTTATAGCACATGTACATGGGTGACACCAAACACAGGCAGTTGTTTCTGCGATCCTTGCAGACATTGTCCATTTAGGACTCTTCAAAAAGAACTCTTTCAGAGCCTTTTCCAGAGACCAGATGGATCAAGATTTTAGTTTTCATATCACACTCGGCACAGGGTTTTTTAGAAGAGCAAACACTGAGTTGCAGAGCTTCTTTCTCACAATAGGCTGTGACCTAAATGACATCCAAAAAAAAACTCCATATGAAAGTCAAACAGCCATAAGCCCAGACAGCAACAAAAAAAAAATGAACCCAATCATGTGATTTCCCTGAATAGGTCCAAGCAATGAGCTTAAGTAAGTCATGAGATTTTCAGGATGTTTTTGTTTTAAATGCACCACTCACCAGAATCATCTTTTAACAAAAATCCTCAAAAAAAAACTGAAGGATCTCCAAAATCTACTTCTGTGATGGGATGCATGCCATTTGCAACATGAGTGATTTGTTGCCTTCACACTGTTAGATTTTGGTTTAAGAGAGAATGAACTTTAACTGAGAAGAAACACTTGAAAAACACATCTGAAGATGAGCGATAGGAAGGGACTTACAATATCAAAATTTTAATTTTAATAGAAAAACTGAGCATAAAAAAATTAAAAAGCTTAAAATAACAAATTTACCACACCCTGAGCTACAGAGAATGCAATGCTTTGCCATTTTTGCAGCTTCGCCTTGTTGAAGAAATTAAGGTCTGCCAGCCTTACGTAATAGGCCACTTGCCATACATAGTGGTCACAGTGACCTGGCAAATACCCAGTAACATTGCCTTTGGTCTCCAACTGCTTGCAGCAGCCAAGAAACTATTGCTTGCTGTTCATTTCAGTGCCACAGGCAGGGCAGTTTCAGAACGTTCCATATTCCAATATTAGATATCACAACGTAAGATAACTGTTACCATAGCATGAACCTTATAATATTTTGGCAAAGTATCATTATTGTCTTGGTTTCTCTCTGTGAGATCTCATTGACTAACTGCATTCTCCTCTGGTGCCCCTCTCATCGAATGCTAGCCCAATTCTCCCATCCATCATAGCTGGAAATACTTGCCACTCTGGAAAAACTCGCATTGTCAGTGCTGGGGCCATATAAAAAAAGCTGCTGTTTACCTAATCAAGGGCTGGAAGTCCGGAGCTGCCCTGAGTGTTTACAGACAATCATCCTGGGCATGGCTGAGAAGGGGAAATTGGTGCCACTTCACCTGGAGGTTCCAGTGGACAGGGTACAGGTAAGGGCTTTTCTCTTTTCAGAGGACCACCAGAGGAAACCACTTCATCACGCACAGCCAGCCTAGTCCTAGGTCACCACCTGGGATAGTGTGATCTCCACTCTTCAGAGAAATGCACAGCAGTGCTGCCAGAAAGTCAATGACCGCTTTGCTCTGCCAAGGTAAGTGCCAGCATCTGCTCTCTGCAACCTCATAGTCCATATCTGTTATGCACCCACCTCCCACCTAGGGCTCGTGCTTTTACCACTCTTTATGGTCGCATGCAACACCTTTTATAAATTTTTCTTTCCACCTCATCCTCCCACACTACTAATCCTGCATGACCTCTGCACTGCCTACTAAGTGCATTCAGGTCACCTTACTACTGTTCCCCATTTGCACTAGCACTAGTAGCTGTGCCATCCACTTTCATCTCACTAAGTCCCTTCCTTTCTCTCATCCTGGGAGAAAATAGCTGCGAGGGCCAGTGGGGTGCTGGATATTTGGTTCCTGACCATCTATGAGGACAGAATATTGGTGCTGGCCAATAAAGATCAGGAACACTTCTGTGGGAATGCTGAAACTTCAGTGTGTTGGCAACCAAGTAAAAAGCATTGTTCATTGTTCTGCTACTCTCCCATATTCCCATGGTTCATTTAATATTAACACACCACAACATTTATCTCTGTCACAATCTCTCTTTTATCTTCTGCAGGCACCACAGGATAGCCACAGGATACCCTCATCCATTACTTGTAAATCACTGAGCATGCATAAGACCATAAGATATAAGTTATTCATACCAGTGAATCTGCTTCACTATTTAATCGTAGCTGATGTGTTTCTCAACCCCATTCTCCTGCCTTCTCCCCATAACCCTTAATTCTCTTTTTTTTCCCTGGAGAGTCAGAGCCTGAGGGGTGACCTTACAGAGGTTTATAAAATCATGAGGGGCATGGCGAATGACCAAGGTCTTTTTCCCAGGGTAAGGAAGTCCAAAACTAGAGGGCATACGTTTAAGGTGAGAGGGGAAAGATTTAAAAGAGACCTAAGGGGCAACATTTTCACATAGTGGATGATGTGCACAAGGAACAACATTTAAAAGGCTTCTGGACGGGTACATGAATTGGAATGGTTTAGAAGGATATGGGCCAAATGCTGGCAAATGAGGCTAGATCTGTTCAGGATATCTGGTTAGCATGGACAAGTTGAACCGAAGGGTCTGTTTCCATGCCGTATAATTCTGTGATTCTATCTCTAAGGAAGACAGCATGGCTGCATCAGAGGAAGCAAGACAACCTCCTTTAAGCCCCACCAGCCTAGACACCGGCACCTCTGTGGGTATTTTTTCAAGATTTGAACTTGAGCACATGCTGGTGAGCATTTCATTGTCACACCACTGCAGCTGGGTGAGGGAGAAATGCCCCAGCTCACTGGCACTCAGAGGATTATCCACATTTAACCATGTAACATCATGTAGTGCTAAGGATTGGTGGACTCTGTACCTTAAATGTTGTAGCTTCAGTTAGACAAAGACTTGCACAATCACTGATGATGGTGAAAAGAAAACTTATTTTTGCTAACGTGATAACATTTTTACAATGATGTTTCATCCATACCATCTGTGTCCTTAGAAAGTCTTCTTTCTTTCCCTTTCACAATGTCTTGGTGCAGTCTCAGGGTGCACATTTGTGGTGGAGGAAGCTTAGCCTACCGTGGAGCCTGTTGACATGTGTTTTGCCCATAAGCAAGTGCATCATCTTCGACTGCTAGTGATGGTTACTCTCAGTTTCCTGATCCAGTTCTGAGAATGAAGCCTTTCAGACTTCATAGCACAATCCAATGAGCACATTACTGACAAGTCTCCGCAGCCACTCGAGGAAGAGATGACCTGATCTCTGAAACTCGAGGTGGCTGAGCAGGCCCTTGCTCAGTCCCAGGCAATAGACAATTTCAGTTTTACTTTATCAAAATGCACAGAGAAACTCAGGAACATCAGGTAGGTTTATCACATGCAGGGTAGGTGGATTAATTGCCCATAATGTTCAGGGATGTGTAGATTAGGTGGGTTGTAGGGGGATGGGTCTGCGTGGGATGCTCTGAGGGTTGGTGTAGGCCTGTTTCCACACTGTAGGGATTCTATGATCAATTATGTTCATGGCTGCCTGCCCTCATTGCCCAAAGATGCGATGGGAAGTCATCTCAATTTTGCTTCCTCACAATTTTTCTGTCCATCCTAACCTCCCAGCACAGGATTGGGAATATCTGAATCCTGAAAAGACCAGGTTGGAGCTTTTCTACATTTAAGTTGGGTGTTAATTTGGATTCAGAATTGGCTGACCCTTAGAAGACAAAGGGGAAAATATTCAACATGGTGCTCAGTTACGAGTGGTGTACCACAGGGATCTGTTCTGGGTCCTCTTCTATTTGTGATTTTTGTAAATAATTTGGATGAAGGAGTGGAAGGGTGGATTAGTAAATTCGTGGATGATACGAAGGTGGGTCAAGTTGTGCATAGTGCAGAGGGCTGTTCTAGGTTACAAAGGGACATTGATAGGATGCAGAGCTGGGCTGAGAAGTGGCAGATGGAGTTTAACCCTGAAAAGTGTCAGGTGATTCATTTTGGAAGGACAAATTTGAAAGCTGACTACAGGGTTAACGGAAAGATTCTTGGCAGTGTGGAGGAGCAAAGAGATCTTGGGGTTCATGTCCACAGTTCCCTGAAAGCTGCCACCCAGGTGGATAGAGTTGTTAAGAAGGTGTATGGTGTGTTAGCTTTCATTAATAGAGGGATTGAGTTCAAGAGCCATGAAATTATGCTCCAGCTATACAAAAGCCTGGTTTGGCCACATCTGGAGTATTGTGTCCAGTTCTGGTCGCCTCATTACAGGAAAGATGTGGAAGCGTTGGAAAAAGGTGCAGAGGAGATTTACCAGGATGTTGCCTGGAATGGAGGGCTTTGCTCTTTAGAATGACAAAGGATGAGAGGTGACTTGATAGAGGTGTACAAAATGATCAGAAGTATAGATAGAGTGGACAGCCAGAGACTTTTTCCTAGGGTGAAGGTAGCTATTACGAGGGGGCATAGTTTTAAAGTGAGTGGAGGTAGATATAGGGGAGACGTCAGAGGTAGGTTCTTTACTCAGAGAGTGGTAGGAGCGTGGAATGCATTGCCAGAGAGGGTAGTGGAGTCAGCCTCATTAGGGGCATTAAAGCGGCTATTAAATAGGCATATGGATGATAGTATAAGGTAGGGGTGGAGGTTAGATAGACCTTAGGTTTAGGGTAAAAGTGCGGCACAACATGGTGGGCCGTAGGGCCTGTCCTGTGCTGTACTGTTCGAAGTGCAATCAGTACACTGCATCAAAGGATGGAGGAGTTCACTAATGTTATCAGCACAGCTAGCTAGCTCCGACATGCAGCATGGACAGGTTGGCTACCACCATGGAGACCTATGTTCAGTATAATGTCTATCGGATATGTGCATGGATCTGCACTCCATCAGCCCAGCCATAGGTGCTCACCAACAATGGTAAGGTGAAAAACTAGAACTTTGTCATCATTGAAGGAGTCATTTCCTCTTAAGAGAACAGACTGGTGCCAGCAGGCACCCATATGGAGGAGGTCCCACATGCAAGTCTCCCAGTAGCTTCTTAGCACATTTGAGAGATGCCCTTCTCCTCCATGTCCTCTCTGTTCATGATGCCAAATCCTGCACAAGTCTAATGTTACAAGGAATCCTCCAAGCACAAGTTCCACCTCAACTGTAAGAGTGGATGATCCGTGGGGAATATCAGAGTAGAATAGCACATCAGTAAGAGTACTCCTGAACTCTCAATGAAGCAACATTATGCTCCAAGACAGTGGCTGTGAAAGCTTTGCAAAGAGTCCAATGTCATGCCTTGAAGGGAGATCTGGGCTATGTAACCTTTTCCAGATGTATGTTGGAGATCCAAAGTGCTAAGGCTACAAGAGAAGAATGAAATTCAGGCAATAATCCAGTGTAATAGTAGCCCCTTCAAAAACAGCCATCCTTGAACTTCACAAACCATGACACTTAATTATTGAGGATGCAGCAACTCCAAAGCATGTATTCCAGAATCCGATATGAAAAGCTATGCAGAAAAGTCAAATCCAAGTTAGACTTCTAATTTTGTGTCTCACAGCTTTGCATATCTGACATGAAAGGAATCTAATCAGTTCAAAGTATCTAATTGATTGCTTGAGGCTATAACTTTAATTTTAGTTGTTGCCAAGAGAATGATCTTTCAATGAAATCCAATTTGATGACATTGGTGACATTACACTATCATTGACTGCGTGACTAATGCAGTTGCACCTAAACAGCCTCTCATATAAAGAATTATACTGTGCATCTGAAGGGAAAAAAAGATGAACTTACACTGCCCACTCTGTATGTGGTGGCAGCCATTTTCTCTCATTGCACAGTTGACTTTAGTGCAAACATTGCAAGATTTGAACTTCATATCCTCATCAGTGACCCTATTGCTGGCTCCACAAGACAAATGTCAATCACCTGCATTCTTAATGTTCCCTTTTGTGTTACTGTACCCAATGTTCTTGATGACCTTTCAGCATCCCCATGTCTGTTCAGCCCCTTTCTAACACGGTTAATATTCCAGATTTAAGCCTAGCTACCGGCTTTACAAATGGCATGCCATTATCGGCCATACAATTTCCTCATGTTAAGGTCAGTATGTTTGTGACTTGTGAGAACCCAACATCTCACAACCACACCTTCCAATTCCCACCTGTGCTTTATGAAATCTCATCCTTCCATTTTGAATTATCCTTTTCATGAACATCATTCCCTGATTGACTCAGTCCAAAGAACCTCAGACCCAGACCTAAAACTTCCCATTTTCTCCATGGACAGGCATTAATAACACCCCTGACAATTAATACCCAAAATCCCAGAACCAACTTAATAGGAAAACCCCAAATGACCTGTGATCTCCAGACTGTTGCCCTTGACCTACAGGACTGACTGTGGCCCAATTCCCAGATTGCAAAGACACTGGTCCAAGGACTCTGGTAAAACCAAGTGTCTGACTGACTGTGACCAAGCAGCTAAACTGAAAATGAATGAGTCCCCTAACTCACCGTAGTGGCCATATGAGTGACCATATTTCCCCTTCACTCAGTACTGGTTTCCTTCGACTTTCAGACGTAGCCATTTCTTATAATTCATTCACAGGATGAGGGCGTCACTGGCTAGGCCAGCATTTTTTACCCATCCCTAATTACCCAGATGGCAGTTAAGAGTCAACCATACTGCTGCGAGTCTGGAGTCACATGTAGGCCAGACTAGGTAAGCATAGCAGTTTCCTTCCCTAAAGGACATGGTTATAAAATGGAGGTCGGCCCAGTCCGAGAACTAAAACCGAAACGTCCAAAGAGGAGCACCTCACCCTATAATGTGTAAAAGGAGTGTGAAAAGTGGAGTAACCTGCCTTTCAGCAACTTCAAGTAGTTAAATAAAATAAAGCCCTGACACTCACTTTACAATCAACAAGTAACAAGTTATTTATCTAACTCTAACAATGAACAAATTAACTAAATAATTAGAAAACTGAATAAATTCTTTCTAACTACCAACTATTCCTGAATAAAACAAGATTCTATTGGTATGCTGTTCCAATAAATACAACTCCCACTTATATAAAATAATTAAAAATATTAGTCTCTCAAAATTACAGCTAGATTACGTATCTTCCAGAATGCTCTCTGCCTTCATTGGGTGGCACGGTAGCTCAGTGATTAGCACTGCTGCCTCACAGCGCCCGGGTTCAATTCCAGCCTCAGATGGCTGTCTATGTGGAGTTTGCAAACTCTCCCCATGTCTGCGTGGGTTTCCTCCCACAGTCCAAAGATGTGCAGGTGAAGTGGATTGGCTATGCTAAATTGCTCATAGTGTCTAGGGTGGGCATGCAGGGATATGATAAGGGGTGGGTCTGGGTGGGATGCTCTTTGGAGGATCGGTGTTGAGTTGATGGGCCGAATGGCCTACTTCCACGCTGTTATGATTCTATGAATGTTCTGTCAGAAACAACTTCTCCATCGATTCTTCTATCAGGAATATTAACTAGTTGTGCCGTTGGTACTTTTGATTTTGATGGTGCTTTCTCTAAAACTTAGAGAAAACCGTGAAAGCTAGCAACTCTTGAGAGTTGACAGCTGTTAACTCTGGCAGATGGCTGTTAACTCTCACCTCTTTGGCCAACTGCCCTCTTCTTTTATACCCTTGATGACATATCAATTTCTTACAATAGGATTAGTCCTACGTTGTCAAGACCGTCAAGTTTAAATTTAATTGGTGTTTGGTATCTAAGTGCCTGGTTCAAATTGATTATCAAAATTCAAAACTTGTTCTCTTAGTGGCAAAACAAAACTGCTGCTTGGCCTGCTAACTGTACAGCCTTTTGATGTAAATGTCTCAATTCAAGAGCTCTCTGTGCACCTGTAAGTCTTCAAGTTGCTGTTTACTGGCATCCATTTTACATCTCTAAGCACAGAAAAAGCACATAATCTTTTAAAGGGACCATGCACTGCTTTCCCTCTAACATTTTACAAACACCAAATTCTAACTTCCTACTTCTCAATTCACAAGCACTCTATCCAACTTTGCTACAACATTAGTGAACTAGATGGGTTTTTCCTTATAATCGACAATGGATTCATGCAAATCATTAGACTCTTAACTGCAGATGGCTTTTATTGAACTCATTCCACTATCTGCTCTGGCAGAATTCGAACCCAGGTCTCAGAACATGACCTGGATCTTTGGAATAACATCTAGCAATAATACCAGTAGGCTATCACCTCCCCATTTAATTGAAACACATGCAGTGTGATTGTTATACAAGTTGCCGGCTGTTGGTGTGACACTGATCCAGCACATGTTATATAGGAAGCCGTAGAGTCAGAGAGGTGTACAGCATTGAAACAAGGCTCTTCAGTGTACATCGTCCATGCCAACCAGGCTTCCTAAACTGAACTAGTCCCATTTGCTTGTCGTGGCCCATATCCCTCTAAATCTTTCCTATCCATATACCTGTCTAAATGTCTTTTAATTGTTCTAATTGTACCCACCTCTACCACTTCCTCTGGCAGCTTGTTACATATACTTACGACCCTCTTGTGTGAAAAAAAAAATGCTCCTCCTGTCCCTTTCAAATCTTTGCCCTCTCGCTTAAACCTATACCCTCTAGTTTTGGACTCCCCTACCCTAGGGAAAAGACCTTGGCTATTCATCATATCTAGGCTCATCATGATTTTATAAACATCTATAAAGTCACTCCACTGCCTCCAACATTCCAGGGGAAAAAAAAGTCCTAGCCTATCCAGTCTCTCCTTATAAATCAAACCTTCCAGTCTTGGTAACATCCTTGTAAATCTTTTTTGCAGCCAGTAAGAGTTAGGAGGGTTTCGTGGTCAGCCAGAACAGTGGTTGCTGTTCTGCAATATTCTGCTGACATTAAAAGGCTCCACATACTTTGAGCAATCTCAATCCTAATTCTGAGGGACTCCCAGACACACTGGAAATAAAAAGCAGAAATTCACTGACAAAAAAAGTTGTAATTTGGAAAGACGATTAGAGCAGCATTCCTACATCCACTAGATTTAGATTTTACTGTCATGTATACTTGAGCAAGGGAATACAGGAGTACAGTGACAAGTGTACAAAGTCGCCTTTCTCCAGCGCCATCTTAGTATACAAAAGACAGGATTAAAAACAGAAGCAGAAATAAAAGAAACAGCCAAAAGTAAAGGAAACATCCAGATCACTTCCCCGCCTCTGCCATGAGTCCTCACTGCCAGAAAAACAAAGCCATAAAGTCCATCCCTCAGTCTGCAAACACTCAGCGGCCCTCAGTTCCAGCAAGTCACACACAGCCAGAACGTCACTGCCTTTGCCGTCAGGCACCTGCGCCCAGCCATGGTGTGCAGCCACACCCACTGCAACTGGAACCATGTTGCCATGCTTTGGCACTTTCATGCCTCCATCGGTGTTGCCACCATGAGTCTGCTGGAGCTGCCGCATACCGACTGGGTTCAAACCAGATGATGGGCCCACCAGACACACTTCAAATAAAAAGCAGAAATTCACTGACGGAACAAGAAGTTGTAATTTGGAAAGACGATTAGAGCAGCATTTCTACGGGGAGGCGATGGCCTAGTGGTATAATCACTGGACTGTTAATCCAGAGACCCAGATAATGTTCTGGGGACCCAGGTTTGAATCCCACCATGGCAGACTGTGGAACTTGAAATCAATAAATATCTGGAATTAAGAGTCTAATGATGACCATGAATCCATTGTCGATTGTTGGAAAAACCCATCTGGTTCACTAATGTCCTTTAGGGAAGGAAACTGCCATCCTTACCTGGTCTGGCCTACATGTGACTCCAGACCCACAGCAATGTGGTTGACTCTTAACTGCCCTCTGGGCAATTAGGGATGGGCAATAAATGCTGCCTAGCCAGCGACACCCTCATCCTGTGAATGAATAAAAATAACACGCCAAAGCAGCCAGTGCCTCGTTCTGAATTATGTAGTTGCCACTGCCGTCTCCTGGACTGCCATTTCAACAAAGGAACCCGCTCCTGCCACTGCTGCCTACCCGGGAAGGGGTCCGATGCCGTCAGAAAAGAAAATAAAGAAAAGAGCAAAAGTAAAAGAAAGAAAGAGAGAGAAAAGGCAGACAGAAGCAGACAAGCCCAAGGCTCAGGACTCGGGCACACTCTGCTACTCTGCGCCACCATCTTGGAAAAATTTTACCCGTCCAGAATAGGTTTAGCTGCACATCAAAGTATAAGTGGTAGTATTACTAGGAAAATATTAGAATGCACTAAAGCACTGAAATGTAAAGCTTGCTCTCCCAACCTTGCATTATAAATAGTCAAAGTGTGATAACTTGCATTTAAAATCATCTCATCATGTTCTCTGAAAGAGCTTGAAAGCCAATGGGCTACCTCTGAAATGTTATTATTTGGCAAACCTGACAACTTTGACATACTATGAGCCCAAAAAGGTATGAAATAATTGGACTGGCAATTGGAAAAGCTTTAGTATTTGTGACTAAATAAAGAATTGCAATGCTTTTCACCTAGCTGCTTTCCTCCATCTTAATAATTATTCTATTTCTACCAATGCGATATAATTAACACATTTTGTTCCGGTCGACTAATGGTAAAACAGAATACAGAACCTCTTATATAAGCATGTAGCTGGAGTAGGTCATTCAGTCTTTCAAGCCCACTACAATATTTCATAATTTCATGGCTGATCTGATTGTAACCATTTCCAGCTCCTTCTACTCCTGATAATCTTTCACCACCTTGCTTACCAAGAATCTATTCACTCCTCATGAAAAACATTCAAAAACATTCTTTCTCATAAGACAGTGGAAGCAGAAAGTTCCAAAAAAATCACTAACCATCTGTAAGAGGAAAAGGTCAATTCACCATAGTTTTAAGTGGGTTACCCCTTATTCTTAAGCAGTGGCCTCCAGTTTTAGATTCTCCAACAAGAGGAAACAGCTACCCTGTCAAAAGCCATCTGGATTTTATATGTTTCAAGTTCCCTCTTACTTGTTTAAATGTCAGCAGATACAAGCCTAGCTTGTCCAACATTGCTACATAAGATAACCTGTGCATTCTAGGTATGTGTATTTACATCCTTCCTTAAATAAGGTGACCAATAATAGAGTACTCCAGACAAGGTTTCACCAATACCCTGCATAACTGAAGCACAACCTCCTTACTTTTGTGTGGTGACATAAAACTATAGCTTTCCTGACTAATTGCTGTGCCTGCATTCTAGCCATTTTAGATTGATGCAGCATAGCATCCTGATTCCTATGTATCTCTGCATTTTCTCAGCATTTAGATAAAATGTTTCTTCTTTATTCTTCCTGTCAATGTGGACAATTTCACATTTTTCCACATTATCCTTCATTCGCTAGATCTTTGCCAACTCAATTCATCTAGGTGTTTTTGTAGTCACATCTTCTTCACAACCTACTCTCTTACCCATGTTTGTGTCATCAGCAAATTTGGCAATAATACCTTTGGTCCCTCCATTCAAATTAGTCATATGAATTGTCAACAATGGAGATCCTGGCATTGATCCCTGTGGCCCATCACTCATTGCATCATGCCAACCTGAAGAAGGCCCATTTATGCTTAATCAGTTTCCTGTTTGCCAGCTAATATGTCAACCCCACATCATTAGTTTTTATTTTCCACAATAACCTTTGATGTGGTGTAGAAATTTGAGTACAGTATATCCACCAGTTCCCATTCAACTAATGTACTTACTACTTACCTTATCAACGAAACAATATTTTTTCATGTCCTCCATAAAATGCAGAGCTCCACCAAAACTATGAACCTGTTGCCAAACCTTAAACTTGTGAACATGTGCAAAATTCGGTGTGATTTGCAATTATGCTTTTGTATATTTGTCTCTTCAAAGAGCAGTTCTACATAGATGCTCACTGATAGTTCCCTCCAGACACAGCATATGAGGTCAGATAGAAACATTGCACTCTCCACATCATGAGAGACCAGTCAAAATGTTGGCAGAGCTGAGAACCTCATAGGTCCACCACACTACCTTCTGTCCCCACATTTTATCCTCATTTGTTCCTTCTTGTGGCACCATACCTCCTTTGTCCACTGCATTCTCACTCTTTCACGTGTCCTCCTTACACAGACATCATCTGCGCTCACAGTCATAGAAAGTCACAAAGTGACATACAGCACGGAAAAGGCCCTTTGGTCCATCATGTCCGCGCTGACCTGTTTACACTAAACTTATTTTCCAGCACATGGCCCATATCCTTGAATGCAATCACATTTCAAGTACTCATCCACTTACTTTTTGAAGGTTGTGAGGTTTCAACCTCTACTGCTCTTCCAAGCAGTTTATTCCAGATTCCCACCACCATCTGGGTGCAAACCGTTTTCCTCAAATGCCTCCTAAACGTCCTGCCTTTCACCTTAAAATTATTTCCCCTCATTTTTGAACCTTGAACTAAGGGGAATAGCTACTTCCTATCCACTCTGTCCATACCCCTCATAATCTTATGCATCTCAATCAGTACCACCCTCAACCTTCTCTACTCCAAAGAAAACAACTCAAGCTTGTCCAACCTCTCTTCATAGCTAAAATGCTCCAACCCAGGAAAGGCCCTGGTGAATTTCCTCTGCACACCCTCCCAGTGCAATCACATCCTTCCTATCGTGCAGAGACCAGAACTTCACAGAGTAATCCAGTTCTGAAGAAGGGTCACTGGGACTTGAAACATTAACTCTGCTTTCTTTCCACAGATGCTGCCAGACCTGCTGAGTTTTTCCAGCAATTTCTGTTTTTGTTTCCATGGTAAGCTCCCTACTCTTATAATCTATGCTATGTCTGAAGATGGCAAATGTCCTTAATGTCTTCCTAAGCACCGTATTAACCTTCCCTCCTCCAACAATTTTACCCTTACCTACCCTCTGAGATGGATGAGCAATCCAGGGGGGGATTAGGTATGAATAATAAATTGGAAAGGATGAAATAACTCCCTCTTTTTTCCTTCACACTCCCACTCTGCTCATTTGCTAACATTCTCCTATAACCCCACCCCTCCACTCATTTCTCTCTGGGTCTCATTTTAACCTATGTCCACAACTCCCCCAACTATGAAATATTTTCCAAGTCCCATGCTCCCTGATTATAATTGACGTGGCCGGTATCCAATCAGATAATGCTATCCCCAGCCTCCACCAATGAAGAGGGCGCCTCCGGTGAGGGGACGGACCAGACACCTAAGGACCAATGGTATAGGCGCATGGTGTGAGGTTAACCAATGGAGATGGCGGAAACGAACCGCCAATGGGCTAGGCGCGAGGGATTAGCTAATCAGAGACGAATAAGGCGAACAGCTAGCCAATGGGAGTGGAGAGAATGAAGAGACCGTGGGCATAGAAAGCCAATCAAGGAGGAGTTTGGGGGGCGTGTGGCCAATGAGAGGGGAAGTTGTGGAGATCAATCAGAAAGGGACACGGGAAGCACGCAGCCAATGGGAGAGAAGGAAACCATTAACCAATGGGAGTGGAAGGATGGACAACCAATCAGGCGTGGTGGGATGACGTGAGCGGCCAGTAGGAAGTGGCGCTAGTGCGCATGCGGGAGGTTGTGGAAGCGGTGTTGGGACGGTCAGTGTCACCGCTGGAGCAGCGCCACTGCGGGCTGTAATGTTGAAGCTACTCGCACAGAAAGGATCGAGGTCCATGCAGATCATTGCAGTGCGAAGAGAGCATGTGAGGAGGATTGGCCTCTTGCTCTTGATTATAGTGGCTGTGGTTCTGTATAGACTCAGGTATGGGAGGTTGTACTACTGTCGTACACATCTCCGCTCTAACCCCCGCCGATGGTGCATTCGCCCATCTGTTCACCTGCACCCCTCCTTCACCATTCACCCCTTTTTATTCCAGTTTTTATTTTGCTCTGTGCTTAACAAGTTTGCAGAAGCAATGATTATTGTGCGTTACTAAAGGAACGTCCACACGCCGCAAGTTATTTCTTTACTTTGTTACTCCGTTAATTTCACACAATTTGTTACTGTTAATTAAGCAGGTAAATGAGGCTATCAGTTTCACGTATGATAAAGTGATCGGTTATATTCTTTTTATGTAGGATCTTTGAGGAATATAAGTAGGTCAGGACAACTTCTGTGATTTTCTCCAAGTAATGACTCACATCCACTGCCTCTTGACAACATTGCACTGCACTGAAGATTTAGAAGCAGTCATGTAGGCTAAGTCTTGAGAACATGATCTTCTGAATTGGAGATGAATGCTACAGGATAACGTCAATGATGGATATAGTTGTTTTTTTTTCTACTGTTCAGACACATCATAACATCTGTTTTGTATCTATATTTTCCCTCTCCAGCTACTAGCGCTCTCTTTGTCTTATTTTGTACACTGTCTGTGTTCCACTCACTCCTCCTCACACTCTGTCAACAGAATGTGAATCACAATTTTTCAGCCTCCTTCAGTTCCAAAGAAGTAGATAATGTTAAGTCTGTTTCTCTCTCCACGGTTGCTGAGTTTCTCCAGCTCTTTCTGTTTTTATTTCATGCCTCCAGTGGCCAGAGTACTTTGCATTTATTTTAGTTATGTTTGTAGAGATTAGTGTTTCCCTTAGCAAATATATTTAATAGAATGCATTACTTGGTCCACTCAATAGTGCAGTTTAGTCATGTCTACATAGCTAGTCCAAAATATTGGAGTGATTGATAAATATTTGATGTTGACCTCCTATCCATCTTCAAATACAGGAAGGAGCACAGAAATATACACAATAGGGATAGGAGGAGACAATTTTGCCTTTGACATTGCTCTGCCATTCGATTAGACCATGGCTGATCTAAATGTTGACCTAACTCCATTTTCCTGCCTATTCCCATACTCTTGAACTCCCTTGTTAGTAAGAATCAATCTGTCTCTGCCTTAAAGATGTTCAATGATCCTATTCCATGACATAGTCTGAAGAAGAGAGTTCCTCATACTTACCGTCCTCTGAAAGAAAAGATTGCTCCTTATCCCCATCTTAAATGGGAGACTGCCTATTTATAAACTGTGTTCCTCCGTATCAGTCTGTTTCACGGTTGGAAATGACCTTGCAGCATTTACACTGTTAAGTTCCCTCAGGATTTATGTTTCAATAAGATCACGCTGTATTCTTCTAAATTTCATGGAATCAGGCCTGGAATTTACCCAAAAGGTAATGTTGTGATCCGAGGGATCAACTGAGTAAACCTTTTCTGAACTTCTTCCAACAGATCTACATTCATCCTTTAAATAAGGAGACCAAAACTGCGTATCATTCTCAAGATATAGTTTCACCAATGTCCTGTAGATCAGGAACAAACCAGGCATACTTTTGTGTTCCATTCCTCTTGCAGCAAATCCCAACATTTAATTTAACTCTTTAATCACCTGCTGCACCTAGTTACTAAATTTTGTTTAAATCTATTTTATTTTATTTAAATAATATGCTGCTTTTTAGTTCTTCTTGACCAAGTTCATATTCCTCACATTATATTCTTCATCTACACGGACTTTAGCAAAGCCTTTGACGAGGTTCCGTGCAGTATACTAATTAGTAAAATTAGATAACATGGGATTCAGAGAGAGGTTGCCAATTGGGTGCAAAATTGGCTTGTCGGTAGGAAGCAGAAGTTGGTGGTGGTGGGTTGTGTTTTTTTGGACTGGAAGCCTGTGACCAGTGGTGTTCCAAAGTGATCGGTGCTGGGTCTGCTTTTGTTTTTTGTTTATATGAACTATTTTGATGAGAATTTATGGTTAGTAAGTTTGCAGATGACACCAAAATTAGTAGTGTCGTCGACAGTGAAGAATGTTATCTGAGATTACAGAGTGGTCTTGATCAATTGGGCCAATGGGCTGAGGAGTGGCAAATGGAGTTAGTTTGGATAAATGAGGTATTGCATTTTGGTAAGACAAACAAGGGCAGGACTTACACACTTGAATGTAAGGCCCTGGGTAGTGTTGTCGAACACAGAGACCTAGGGGTTCAGTTAGATGGGGTTCAGGTAAGTAGTTCTTTGAAAGTTGCCTTACTGGTAGACAGCGTGGTTAAGAAGGTGTTTAACATGCTTGGCTTCGCTACTCAAACCATTGAGTATAGCAGTTAGGACATCATGTTGAGGTTGTACAGGACGTTGGTGAGGCCACTGTTGGAGTACTGTGTATGATTCTATTCGCCCTGCTACAGGAAGAATACTATTAAATTGGAGAGGGTTCAATAAAAGATTTATCAGGATGTTGCTGGAACTGGAGGATTTGAATTATAAGGATAGACTGGATAGGCTTTTTTTATTGGCGCGTAGGAGGTTGAGGGATGACCTAATAGAGGATTATAAAGTCATGAGGAGCATAGATAAGGTGAATAGCAAAGGTCTTTATCCCTAGACTCGGGGAGGTCAAAACTAGGGGGCATATTTTTAAGGTGAGGAGAAAGATTTAAAAGGGACCTGAAGGGCAACTTTTTCACGTGGTGGTTCATATGTGGAATGGATTGCCAGAGGAGGTGGTAGATGTAGGTACAGTTACAACATTTAAAAGGCATTTGGATACATATATGAATAGGAAAGGTTTAGAGGGATATTGGCCAGATACAGGAAAGTGAAATAGTTTAGTTTGGGAAACTTGGTCGGTATGGATGAATTGGACCGAAGGGTCTGTTTCCATGCTGTATGGCTCTATCTGCTAAATTTTTGTCCACTTGCTTAACCTGTCTATATCTGTTTGCAGCCCCTTTTGTCCACTTATCAGCTTACTTTCCTGTCTTGTGTTGTCAACAAATTTAGCCACCAGACATTTGGTTAATTCATCCAAGTCATTGATATTAAGTGTAAGTAGTTGAGACAGTGTCATCTGCCCAGAGGAACACAGCTGTGATTGTAGGAACCGTTACTGTTATCTGAACAGCAAGTAGAAATGATGTTCTAATAAGTTAACAAATGTGCAAATATAGAAAGTTAATGATTTCATAAACTTGTTGCTCAACTTAAGAATTGAGAATATATGCACTGTGAGTCACTGCTTCAATATAAAGAAAATCAGACCAAATCTGGTGTGTAATTAAAGACAAAAATTTGGAAATACTAAGTCAGTTACATTTTTGGTGAGAACAGACGATTGATGTTTTGGCCTTGTACCATTTTTTTTTTTCCAAAATTGAGAGCTAGGAACTTGTACATCTGTGAAAGTGGAAAGGAAAGAAAAGCACAGGGGGCAAATATCAATGAAATGGATGACAAAGCGTATCTCCATTAATAATGGTAGCAAGCATTCAAGGTTGCTTTTCTTTTATTCGTTCACGGGATTTGGGTATTGCTGACCAAGCCAGCATTTATTATCCATTATTACCAATTGCCCAGAGTGCAGTTCACTGTCAAACATGTCATTGTGTCTGGAGTCACATATAGGCCAGACCAGGTAAGAATGGCAGTTTCCATCCCAATGAGCCAATTCCTCCCAATCAACAATAGTTTCATGGTCATCGAATATTTATTGAATTCAAATTCCTGCCATGGCAGGCTGTGAACCCAGGTTCCAGAACATTACCAGGGTCTCTGGATTAATAGTCCAGCAATAATGCCACTTGACCATCACCTCCCTGTAATGATGATGATTGTATTGTTTTGGTGGCAACATTTAAACTAAAAGTAGTTAAAATAGTGAAGTTGATGCCTGAGCTGTCAGAAGGACCAGCCAAAAGTTTAAAAGTATTATCTTGGGCCTTTTAGTGCATAGGAACATCAGAACAGGAGTTGGCTGTTCAGCCCATTGAGCCTGCTCCACTATTCTGTGTTATTGTGGCTGATCATCTATTTAAGTACCTTTTCTCCATGCTAGCACTATATTCCTTTATGTCCTTGGTACTTAGAAATCTGTCAACCATTGTTTTAAACATACTCCTAGCTTCCACGGTGAAAAAGCAAATGACTCAGTGGAGATTGTATGAAAGAAAGGTACTTTAAGATACCTTGGGAGTTAGGGAACGTAATTCTGGAATAAAATGAAATATATTTATACATTTATACATAATGCATTTATATTGTGTCTTGCATAACCACTGGACCCAACATACTTTGAAGCTGATATGCTTGGGAAGTGTAGTGACTTGGAAAGTGCTGTTTTTGTGTAATATTGATCGATCAATAAATATGAAACAGGAGACTGGAGTTAACACAGGAGTCCTTTGAGATAATGCTATGGGATCATCATCTTTGAATGGAAAGATAGATAAGACATTGGTTTGACTTAAAGTTAAGAGGACTGACAACTGAGCCACAACTAAATAATAGCTTTAGCACATGCTGATGCACATATTCAAGAGTTTACAAGGCAAGTTCAGGGCAAACATCAGGCTAGTTAGTTGGTTAGTTAAACAGCTGGTTTATACAAGTTATGAAACTGGAAAAGATTTGCTAGAGGAGTGGGTAGAAACTGACGTGTATTTTTAATGCTCCACTGGGGGATGTTCAGCCTGGTATCAGGATGCTATCAACAAAGAATTTATGAAGCAAAATTGTTTTTCACTTGATTATAATTTTGTAATTTCTTTATCTCTTTCTGGATGTCTCTAATTTTGATTGGAAAGGGAGTATGTATTATTGGTGCTAATTTAAATTTCCCTCTTTGTATTCTAAGCTGTAAATTTATTGTGTTGGAGGTCATTGTGTCTCATTCTAAGAATATAATCCCTTTAGTCTTGTCCTTACAATTTCCTGCAATCGGGAAACTATGGGAACGTCAAATTGCTGTCAAAATCACCAATTCCGAAATTCCCATCTTCTCTTGTTTACAAACATGATTGTGTCCTGCATTATGGACCTTGGCCCTTTCTTACTCCTCTCCCTCACAGTCCAGCTGCAAGTATTCTGTCCACGTTGCAAACATAGCCTGTTTGATCAAGCCTGCAGCCTGATAAAATAAATGAATCTGCAACATTATGAAACACTGTACAATCTATTGAAAAGTTAAATTGCACCCGAAGGCAAGGAATTGTAACTTGTAATGTTGTTGCTCTGATGTTAGGGCATGACAGTCTTATTCTAATATTATTTCCTCTACCCCCATCTCCAGTAATCAACTGATTATTTGTGTTCATACCTGTCCTAACTTTTCATCTGTATCTAACTATGTAGATATAGCAGGTTCTTTTTGGTAAGAGATAATCAATGCAGTATTGGTGCATTTGAAATCACTAGCATAGTCTGTTACATCTGATTTGTAGATGCTTTCTTCTGTTTCCAGATTAGAAAGTCAGCTGAGGCTTGAGTATTGGCAAAATTACAAAGTACTTGATTGCTTGTACTGATATATCTTTTTATGGTTCAGTGTTAAAATTTGTTTGATAATGCTCCTTGGTAGTGTAGTAAATTCCTTAACCATTTTGATTCAGGAGAAACAATTATTCTAACTCGTATAAATCTTTGGAAAAGCCACACTCAGCATATTATTTACCTTTGGTACTTTATGTCCTTTTATGCTCTAATTTTGATGTAGTGGGGAGGATTTTGTTGAAAGCTACAAGAATTGAAGAGAAATTCATTGGGCTGACGATTGTCACATTAGAACAACTAGCGTCGGGATGGGACATGAGTCAACATTTTAAGATGACCATTTGACACTTGTTTACTTGAACTGTATTATTAAACTACATGTCAAGATTGCATGGTAGGATAGTATCTGTTAAAGCCTTTGAGAAAGACTGAACGCCTAGTAATTAGGCATGGTGTTACCAATTTTTGGTATTAAATATATGTAGAGTTAGTCGAACAGTTCAGTGAACACCATGATTTCTTAAGCAGATTTGCAGCTTTAGGGTATTTCGATGGAAACCAGCCAGTTCAGATTGAATAGTGAACAAAATTGGGGCATGCATAGACAACCAACTTAATTGTTTGTTTATAACAGGGATCAGAAAAAATTTCCAGTGAATGATCAATTGTCTGTTGCCTGTGAAAGTATGTAGTGTATGAAAGGTGTGTCTGTAGTGGGCCTATATTGTTACATCATTCCTCTCACCACCTGTGTTCCTGTAAATTCTTGCAGTCTTTTTTTGAAGTCCTGCAATTTTAAAAATGTTTGTTCAGGTCTAATTTTCTATCCACTGAAGTTTTAAGATACCAAAGATAGTGTGCGGGTAATTTTCTGAGAAGCCATTGCTGCTGCTATTGTTTTAGTATAGAGTTAATCAGGCACATTACCAACAAATTTAGCACACAGCCATTGAAACTGTCTGTAATTTTGAGTGCTTAAGTGGAAAATGACCCTTAACATATGAATGATGATTGAGCACCTGTGGTCACTGTTTTAGATGTTTGCCAGCCATTGACATTTATGCTGTTTATCAATTCCTTGAAGTACAAAAACTTGCTTTAAACTCTGGAATTGTTCCCATGACAATAGCCTAATCTTCTGGGGTTCCGTGTCTGGATAAAAATGAGCCTTCTTGATCCTCTAAATAGGATTGAAATGTCTCTTTCTGCTGTTACTTTTATTGTAGGACAAGGGTTGGCAGTGTTTTCCTTTAAAAACCTGAAGAGCCGCTTTAAAAATCATTACCTCAAATCCAAACCATTGGGTGCTATAAGAAGGTAAACCAAATGCTTGGCAAATTACCAAGTGTACCTGGCAGAATGTATAGTTTGCATCTGTAAATAAAATACACTTATTGAACCATATTAATTTGATGGAAAGACAGCACCTTTCCATTGGGTTAACAAAAACTTACTTTGGACCATGTGGAAAAAATATGCTACCTCTGCTGTAGGAGAAACAGTTGCTGCAGTTGTAAAAGCTGTTTCTCAAACCAAACATTTTTGTCGAACTAAAGGAACTATGTAAAATTGTGGTGCAGCTATCCTACTCGAGCAGGTTTATTTTGAGTAAAATAATGTTTGTTTTTGTTAAAATAATCATTTGAAACTGTAAAGTGCAGCCTATTATATTTACAATAAGCGTGCATCTCTTACCTGAGTATTTTTCAGGCTTTGTACTGTAAAAGGCTGGGAGCCACAAGAACAATATCAGAAGTATTTACAGCTCTGGAGCCCCAGATTGTCCACTCCGTATCCCTTAGAAGTACAGATAGTTGCAGTTGCTGTCTTACCGTCCAGTTTGAATAGGTGATTCTCCAGACAGCTGCCTTTTGCAGTGAGTGTTGTAATGTTGCAACAGTACAGGACATTAGTTCAGTCACTTTTGGAACACTGCATTCAATTCTGGTCTCCCCGCTGTAGGAAAGATGCGGTTAAACTTGAAAGGGTGCAGAAAAAATTCACAAGGATGTTGCCAGGGTTGGAGGGTTTGAGCCATAGGGAGAGTCTGAATAGACTGGAGCTACTTTTCATGGAGGCTGAGGGGTGACCTTATGGAGGTTTATAAAATCACAAGGGTCATGGATAGGGTGAATTGCCAAAGTTTTTTCTCCAGGGTAGGGAAATCCAAGACCAGAGGGCATAATATGCCCCTAGTTTTGGAGTCCCCCACCGTAGGGGAAAGACCCCTTGCTAATCACCTTATCTATGCTCCTCATGATTTTATAAATCTCTATAAGATCATCCCTCAACCTCCTATGCTCCTGTGAAAAAAGTCCCATCTAACACATTTTTATAACTTAAACCCTCCATTCCTGGTAAATCCCTCTCCAATTTAGTAATATCCTTCCCATAACAGAGGAACCAGAATTGCACAAAGTACTTCAGAAGAAGCCTCACTAACATCCTGTACAACCTCCAACATGACATCCCAACTCCTACACTGAATGGTCTAGCAATGAAAGCAAGTGTGCTAAATGTCTTCCTAACCACTCTGTCTACCTGTGGTACACATTTCAAAAAATTATGTACATGAACCCTTCGATCTGTCTGTTCTACAACATAACCCAAAGCCCTACCAATAATTGTGTAAGTCCTGCCCTTGTTTGTTTTATCAAAACACAATACCTTGAATTTATCCAAATTAAACTCCATCTGCCACTCCTCGGCCCATTGATCCAATTGATCACGATCTCTAAGATTACTAAGATAACCTGCTTCACTGTCCACTATACCACCGACTTTGATATCATCCTCAAACATAGTAACCATGCCTCCTATGTTCTCATCCAAATTGTTAATATAAATGTTAAATACAAGTGGACCCAGTACCAATCCCTGTGGAACCCTGCTGATCACAGGCCTCCAGCCTGAAAAACAGCTTTCACCTCTACCCTTTGATTCCCAATGTCAAGCCAATTTTGTATCCAGGTGGCAAGCTCACCCTGAATCCAATGTGATCTAAATAAAACCAAAAGAACTGTGGATGCTGTAATATCAGGAACAAAAACAAAGTTGCTCAGAAAGCTCAGCAGGTCCGGCAGCATCTGTGAAGGAAAAACAGAGTTAACGTTTAGGGTCCTGACCATGTGATCTAACTTAGCTAAACTCCACTAGTCACCAGCTGCCATCTTGCCCCAGTGCCTGATGCTCAGTTTAAAAAATGCAGCAAGTTGTTCCCAATGTCAAGATGGGCCCCAGGTGACTTTTTGTGTGGTTTGACCAGATTTCTCAGCATAGTTAGTGAAGACATTTGAAGACCCCTGTTAATTTAACTGGTGAGAACAGATTTGAGTTAGGTTCACCCAGCTCTTTGTTTTCATATTGTGTGAGGTAAGGCGTGTGCTTCAAACCTGAGAGAAGGGGAACAAGAAACATGCTAGTTTCTGGAAGATTGTTAGGGTATGTGAAGCCACATATTACTGAACTGTTTTTGAATTTAAGCAATGTTTTACTCAGTTCAATGCAGTATCCCAGGTGGCAAACACACAGTCCATGTGCGATCCAAAGAACACTAATAAAGCCTTTTTATGATGGTCGGGCTTATTTCATGTGGAAAGACCTTTATTTCAACTTTTTCTGATACTAATGAATTTGATCCTTACCACAGTACCACATCTTTACTGATGTCTTTGGCTAAACAGCAGTTTTAGAAAGCAATCTGAATCTCAAAGTCCATACCCTTGCCTGGGTTTCTGCAGCCCTGGTTTAAAAATTAATCGCAAATACAATATATTGGTCAAGAAAACACATTCATCACGTTCTGCCACTGTCTCTGAAACTGGAAAATAAAGCATTGCCAGACTGTATGGGGTCGGAATTGTTTAGTTATTTAATTGGGTGAACTAGTACAGAATTAAACAAATAATAATGTGGTATAAAATCGCAGAAAACTTCTTAAAATATAGAACTAAACACAGTCCACAAAAAAGAAGAATAGATCTTTTTCGCAGGAATTGTGAAAAATGCAAGTTTCTCTTCTTAGGCTTGATTTAAAGATTGGAGAAGGATTGTGCTAGCTGATAAAGTCTGTGAACTTTCGAGACACCTTTGTCAATAGCTGATGATCTAAGGAAAATTATACATGGATATTTATCAAGTACAGGATATCCTGATTCAATTAACTTAAACTTAACTTATCTGATTTCTGCTGAACTAGCTGTACGTCCATTTTAGAATGCTTCTTATTTCTGAAATGTAAAGTGAAAAGATTGCTCCATATTGGCATTAACTAATTAAATAAACCCATTGGGAAATTGTCCCTATTTCTTACAGATGCTAAGACCGAGATGACTTGTATTCAAGATACCACGACATCACAATATTTGATGAGAAACCCGGTCACTAAATACTTAGTGCTGCCCAAATTTGTTTGTGTCTACCTTTGCATTTTTAGTTTAAATGCAAGAATAAATTATAACTTATTGCTAAGCTGTTTGAACCAAAAATTGAAATTCAGTTTACTGTCTCCTATTACACATTGATTGTGCTCCCTTGTTTGACATGAAAATTGAATAGATGTCAAGCTAAACCTATAATTTTTGACTAAGGTTATATCTGAATTCAGTGTACTTCAGGAAATTGAGCACAAAACAAAAACTCAAGGCTCCTCCATTTGTGTTAAAAGAGGTTTTGATATTTAAAAACTGTAAAATCTGGGTTTTCTGAATATGCTGAAGGCCCGTCGGACGTAGCACGGAAGGTAGTTTGAGACATGTCTGAGGTCTGGGTCACTGACCTCATTTCTGTGGTCAGGCATTTTATAATTTAGCATATGGCGTCTGAAGCCAGAGACTTCCCTCCTGAGGTCTGCAAGATTATGAATTGCTACAACATTTAAAGGCCTACAGCAACTTGGAAGTGGCCATAATGATGATTTGCTGGAGCCAACTGAAGTACAGAAGAAAGAATTTGACTTGTGTTCAGGAGGAAGATAGAAGCTACATTCAAATTAAAGGTAAATAGCAGAAATATTTTACAGATTTAGGAACTAAAAGATCAATAGGAAATTTAAAAAGAATAAGAGCTAAGTAAAGAAAATAGATATACTGGGCCAGGCAATGTGTTATAACTGCATGATGTGGGACTGGTAGAGCCCATTTTGGTTTATAGTGGCCACATCTGTAGCAAGTGTTCATTGCTTGAGGAACTTCCACTCAGCATTGATGCTTCAATGGGGGGACAGTTACCTGGAGGCTGAGTTTCAGGAGGCAGTTGCACTCCTTAGATTAATTACCTTGAATCTGGTCAGTGGTCAGGGACGGGAGTATGTGACTATGTGTGAGGCAAGTGGAGGGATCCAGCAGATGCGCTGCAGGAGTCTCAGCCCTTGAACTTGTCAAACAGGTTTGAGATTTTTGCTCCCAGTGTGGATGAGAGCCGGTGTTCGTACGGAGTGTTAACAAACTGACCGTAGCACCGTGGTACAGGGAAACATTTAAGAGTGGGGGATAAAGGAGAAATGTAGTTATAATCAAGGATTATAAAGTTGGGGAATGAACACTGTTTTCTGTGGCCGGTATCGAGAATCCCAAAGGCCGTTGCCTGCATGGTGCCTGGGTCCAGGATATCTCGTCTCTCTAAGGGTTGTTAATTGTAGCTTATGCCATGTTACTATTGGGCAAGGTGAGGAGGCATGTGCAAGAAGTACCTAAGCCATTACAGGGATTGAATCCATGGTATTGGTGCTATTCTGAAGTACAATCTAGCTAACTGAGCTCACCACCTTCGCTGACTTCCCTGACAGTGTTAAGAGTACTTTAAATTGCTTCCCATTAACCTTGATCGGATTAGCCTTGATGCTTTTGGTTTTCATGTCAATCATCATGTTCTCTTATCAGCAATCTTACCCCTTGTGCCTTGCGTGGAATGTTTTAAGTTTGTTCATGGGATATGGTTCTGGTTAGGCCAGCATTTATTGCCCATCCCTATTTGACCAAAGGGCAGTTAAGATTTAACCACATTGCTGGAGTCATACGTAGCCAGACCTGGTAAGATTGGCAGATTTCCTTTCTGAAAGGGAAGTGAATAAAAAATAAAACAGAACTGTGATGGCTGGAAATGTGATAGAAAAACACAAAGCTTTCTTTCCACAGATGCTGCTGAGCTTCTCCAGCAAGTTCTTCTTTTTGATTGGGTTTTCACAACAGTTGATAATGATTATGTCTCCCTTCAATAGGAAGGATGTTGTGAAACTAGAAAGGGTTCAGAAAAGATTTACATGGATTTTGGCAGAGTTGGACAGTTTGAGCTAAAGTGAGAGGCTGGAAAGGCTGAGACCATTTTCCCTGGAGCATCGGAGGCTGAGGGGTGACTTAAGGTTTATAAAATCATGAGGGGCATGGATAGGGTAAATAGGCAAGGTATTTTCCCTGGGGTGAGGGAGTCTAAAACTAGAGGGCGTACGTTTAAGGTGAGAGGGGAAGGATATAAAAGGGGCCTGAGGGGCAACTTTTTCATGCAGAGGGTGGTGCGTATATGGAATGAGGTACAGCGGAAGTGGTTGAGACTGGTATGATTATAACATTGAAAAGGCAACTGGATGTGTATGTGAATAAGAAGGGTTTAGAAGGATGAAGGCCAAGTGGGACTAGATTTATACAGGATATCTGGTTGGCATGGATGAGTTGGACCGAAGGGTCTGTTTCCATGTTGCATATCTCTATGTAGTCCCCATTAAGAAAGCATAATTTGTAAGTCCAGATCTTTTATTGAATTCAAATTTCACCATCTGCCATGGTGAGATTTGAACCCATTGCCCCAGAACAGCAGCCTGGGTTCTGGATTCCTAATTCAACATCATTACCACAATGCTGTCACCTCCCATATATTACAGATTTCTTTAATTACATCTGTTACAGGTTTCATGTTGGCTCCTGAGTGTCACCACGTTTCTTGATGAAAAGAGAGTTCTCACTTGTGTCTTTTTTTTCCAAAATCAAGCAATCAATAATACTTGAGAGCTAAGACTGAGGATGACCAACCAAATGTCAGACTTTCTCTGAGGAGGAAGAATTTTTGTCTTGGGTGTAGGAATCAGGGGTGGGGGTGTACAGGATGCAGCATGTGCCTGATGATGCTTCATAATTGTTTTCTGCTTTTTCCTTCTCATTAATGCCCAGTAAATTCACACAGGTTATGATAGATTGTAAAAATTGCAGGATCGGGACAGATCTCAAGCTCTATTCACGTGAAGTTAAATGATGAAGCAAGAATGTTAGACAAATAAAATAAAGATTTGCCATTCCTAATATAGCAGCTTTGACTAAAGCCTGTGACCAGTTGTTGAGAGAATGAAATTCTAAAGTAAATAGAATATAATAAAATTCTTATTTTCACAAAAGTCATGGTGGCAATTGGGAACAGCTTTCAGATTGGTAGAGTATGTTGTAATGGAAAATCTTCTGCCTATAGAAAAACCAAGTATTGTGGAGATCATAAAATGTGTAGGTACGTGTTTTTGAGTACAGTATGGTGTAGTCTTTTTGTTTATACTTGTGTTTAGCTCAGCGAACATTTACATTGAACTATTTTTGCTGAGCTATGCACAAATTACAGGGTTTCTGCAATAGTTTTTAACAATCACCTTTGGAAACATCATTGTGTGGGTGAAAAATGGATAAATGTCTTTTGTTGTTTTTTAACCTGTTGACACCCACTCCCTTCAGTCATTTTGACATTTGTCTGCTAAATACCAGTAAATCTCAGGAGAGATATAGAAGAAGAAAGCATTTTGACCTATCTTAACTTGTCTGTACAATTTGTGGTTTTCTGGTGCTTGGGATAGTATTGGAGTTCACCATGTGTTTACTCCATAAATTGATGGCTGAGCTACAATTATACTTTGAAATAAGACGGTTCTCATCTACTTCTAGGTTCCGTTGGATATCACTCACTCCAACAAGAATGTACAGCCGAAAAATAGGCTTGCAGGCTGACAGAGAATACTTTCAATTGGAGGGAAATAAGTTTCTCATCCTGGGTGGATCAATGCACTACTTTCGTATTCCACGGGCGTACTGGGCAGACCGTATGATGAAGATGAAAGCTTTAGGTTTGAACACTTTAGTAACGTAAGTAAAGATCATGGTGTGCAGATTTTTTGCCTTGTCTCTGAATTTCTTCTTTCTCTTTCATTTCCCTGAACCCTACTGAAATTGTCAGTTTGAAACATCTAAAAACCAAGTAAAGTCAATAAGTTAACTTGTTTGTTGTGATGGAGACTTCTTCTGAGAGAGACAGAAGTCAAGTAAGTATACCTGGGAATTTGGTACAGAGTGGGGAAAGAGGTACTTTAAGAACAATTTACTGCAAGAAGTAAAATTTGCTGAGTGAGAATTTTTGTTTAACAGAGTGTGAGTTGTATCAATTATAAATGAATTAGCAATTACTCTTTAATTAGCACATTAGAGAGCAAGGCAGTTAATGTGCTGCGGCTGGAAAGTGCTGGAGTTTCTGGATTCCTGTGTGATCCGGAGCAAACACTTGTTTGCTAGATCTTCAGCTCAGAGTTATTGAGCTGGAGGCTGAGCTGGAATATCAGGGAGTGGTAAAGTTATCTCTGCATCTTATTTCAGGAGGTTGCCAAACTCTCTAGGATTGGGTTTTTGGATTTGATCAGTGACAAAAGGTTGTGACTGCACATGAGGCAGTTAAGGGGGCCCAGAGTGCAGGAGCCTCAGCCTTTGCAATTGCCCAACAGGTTTGAGGTTTTCACAGCTTGCTTGGATGAGAGTGGTGGCTGAAGGGCAGTTGAGCTAACTGGCCATGGCACTGTGGCACAAGAAACCATTCAAGAGAGCTAAGTAGAAAAAAAAGAATGTAATGATAGTGAGGGGTATGGGCACTGTTCTCTGCAGAAAAGAACAGTCCAGTTGGCATAGTTGTATGGTCTGTCTGACGTCAGGGTCCTGGATATCTGTTCGGGGCTGGAGAAGAACTAGCCATGGGAAGGGGAGAATCTGGGATTGTGGTCCATGTTTGTTCTAGACAGTAGTAGAACTAGGAAAAAGGTTCTGTTGAGGGAATAAGAGAAGTTAGATGCTAAATTTAAAATGCAGAATTTTTGAGGTAATAATTACCTGATCTGCATTCAAATTGGCTTAGGATCAATAAGAATAGAGATGTGATTCTGTGGTTCAAAGTGAAAGAAGTGGATTCCTGTTCTTGGGATGCTGGCACCAATAATGGGGTAAGTTGGATCTATACCATTAGGGCGATCTATATCTGAACCATGTCACAGGTGGAATTCTCAGGAGCCACACCATTAGGAAAGTAGAGATGGCTTTAAGCTAAACAAGGCAGATAAGGGATCAAACTTGGATAACTGTATCAAATCCAGGCATGGAGTTGAGGCAGAAGAGCAGAATACTAATGTGGAAGAAGAAGGATAGAGAATGACAGGAAGGGATAGAGAGAAAAAAAAAATTCAAGATTATACAAGTAGCCAAAATGGGATATAACCATTTTTTTTATTGTTTTAAGAGACTTTCAGTTTCTGAATGTGCATGGCATTCATAACAAAGTAAATCTGCTTTTAGTGAAAATTGAGGTAAATAAATATGATCTGATAGCTGTTATGGAGATGTAGCTGCAAGATGATGAGGTTTCAGTTCTGAATGATAAGAGTATATAATGCTCAAGAAGTACAGTGGAGAGGTTGGACTCTAAATCAAAAGTGGCTATTAGTGTGATAGGATGAAATAACCTTGTTTCAAGAAGTCAGGACATAGAATCTGTTTGGGTGGAGATGTGGAATGGTAATGGGAGAAAGTAACTTGTGGGAGTGATCTGCAACCTGTCAAACAGTAATCACCATGTAGGAAGAATCATATGCAGGGAGTCCCTGTTTATGAATGTCTGGCTTATGAACGCTCATACATACAAATGTGATCTCATGCAGGGCTGTAATTTTAAAGACCTGACATACGAACATTTCCTGTGCTTATGAACAGCTCCTTTATATTATCCTGCACTGCATTCTGACTTGCATACAAGTCGATTTGCGAACGGAGTCCAGAATGGAACCTGTTTGCAACACACAGACAGCCTGTGAGAAGAAATGTTGGGCGCTACAGATAAAGAGATGCGTGATTATAAACTGGGAAAATCAAAGTTTTGGAGAGCAGACATTCTGGAACTGACCAGAGAGCAGCTATTGTGTAATGTGATAGGATTAATTAATGAACTCACAGGAAAGGCATCTCTGGCAGCGATTGAATATTACATCCAGTTTGAAAGGGAGAAGAGCAGATCTATCTATATCCACCTGCAACTTAAAATAGGACAGCTATGTGGATGTGAAAGCTGAGCTAAATAAAATGAATTGGAATGTTAGAGCTAGGAGTTGCAGACATTTAAAGGAATATTTCAGAACAAGTATATTTCCTATTATAAAGAAAATTTCCAAGGGGTGGATCCAGCAAATATGATTAACTGAAGACTTTAAAGAGAATATCAAATTTAAGAAAAAAAGCATATCATTGTGTATTGGTTAATAGTAGTTTATATGACTGATCAGAATACGAATAATGGCAGAGAACTGCTGAAAGATTAATGTAGACAAATAACTTAAAGCATATAAGGAAGCTAAAAAGAAATGACAAAACAGGCAATAAGAGTTTCTATGGGCATCTGAAAAAGGAATAGGAAAAATGAATGTTGATCCTCTAGAGGGCAAGAATGAGATGTTATTTGTCAATAGTAAAGAAATGGCAGCTGTAATAATAAATATTTTTCCTTCTGTTTTCACAACAGAAGATACACAAAAATCACTAATATCTGTAAATCTGGAAGTTGAAGGAAGAGTGAAACTTGGTGAAATTATAATCACTATAATCCCTGAATGTTGTGAAGATAATATAGGAAGTTGCAAGTAGATGTAGCTAGGTTGAGTGAGTGAGCAAAAATCTGACAGATGAAGAATAATGTGGGGAAGATGCAATGGTATTCACTTTGTCAAGAAAAATTAAAGGGTGGAGTATTATTTAAACCAAGAACAATGGAAGAATGCAGAGGTGCAGAGGGATTTAGGTATTCCAAAGAGTCATAAAAAGTTAGTGTGCGATTTAAGAAGATTAACAGAATGCCATCCTTTATTACAAGAGGCATCAGTGTAAGAATTTGTTTTGTTTCAGTTAAACAGGACATCGGTGAACAGGGGCCATTGATTATTTTTGAGGTTCCCTTACCTAATGAGAATCTAAAGTCATCAGAGATTTACAAAAATGTAGAATTCAGAACACAGCCATGATATTATTGAATGGTGGAGCAAACTTAAAGGGCCAAAAAGTCTACTTCTGCTTCTAATTTACATGCTTGTACATAAAATCAGCCACAAAAAAATTTCTACAGACAAGTTAAGATTGACAGATTATGAAACAGAACCATGTGCCCACGTACACTGGTGGGAATAGGTTGGAATATTTTGAACTGGAGTATGGGAGCATCAAATGTGCAGTTTGTTCATATGGACATTGTAGTCTGTGCTTCGTGCTGCTTTAAGTATGATATCAGTATCTGTGACCTTATTACAGGTACATACCTTGGAATCTCCATGAACCACAGAGAGGAATGTTTAATTTCAAGGACAATCTTGATTTTGAGTAAGTAGTTGTCCTTTTTTTTTTTGTTGCCTTTATTTCCCTTCATTTCCTTAAAAACAGTCTTTTTTTTTGAGGGATGGGGTTAGTCAGATCATCTTCACATGCAAGTATTGGTAATGAGTTGATTTCAACTAATTCTGAACCTTATCCAACCTCCACACATATTCCCAGCAAGAGTTTCTGTACTCTTGGGGACTGAACGTTTGATTTGGGTATGGCGGTGCGTGAATGGCCATTCCGAAGTTTTTATTTTGCTGGAACTTAGATTTTTCTTCACATTTCCAAGCCCCCACCATTTCTTCTGGTCATGTGGCAGGTTGGGAATGCTGAGAATAGAATATCCTTTATTGTCATGTGTACTCAAAATACAGAAGTACAGGAGTATAGTGAAAAGTTTACAATGTTGCCTCTCATAGCACCATCTTAGGTACAAAGTATGAAGGTACAAATCTTAGATGCAAAAAGAGGAATAAAGAAGAAAAGAAGTTGAATTACCTTAGTGATTCATAGCATAAGTTAGAAATGAGACTGTAGTTAAAAAGATGAACATTTCAGTCAGAGAAACAAATTACACATAAACATTATATTGCAGTAGATCAGTGCAAGTGCTCCCACATGTGGTCTGACCAGCCTCGCAAGTCACTGACTACCTGCGCCAGACCCCAGTCCCAATCTGTCTCCAGCCCACTCCACTCTGCTCTGGCTCTCAGTCACTCCATACCGCTCAAGTGCACAATCTAGCCCTGCTGTGGTTGGATTCATCGTTTTTAAAAGGGCTTGAAAATTGGATTTCCACAATTGTACCAGTTTTGGATGTGCGAGGTTTTGAAGGTCCAATAAAAGCAGTGTTAAAGTTTTGAGTGTCTGTGAAGAAAATGGAAAGCCTGCTGATGAATCTGGAACATTTAGAAAGATGAGGATAGGGTTTTCAAAACTTCACATGTATCTGAAAACAGGCAAGATCTGAAATCTGTCATGGGCTTAGTCCTGAAGTTGCTGGCTTTGAGATACTGTATCTGTACCTGTGAAATATATTTGGTGTTTAATATAGAAAAACACAAGTTGTTTGAATTTGTCCATTATAATGTTTCTACTCTTTCCCCAAATGGACATATCCCACTTCACTGAGGTAGAGAATTCGATATGGAGCAGACAGCGAATGCAAGTGTAAAGTTCATTCATCTCTAAACATACAACATTTAGTCACTGCTTTGTTCAAAAGGATCAACATAATTATTTTGTCTCTTAGGGCATATCTCAGATTGGCCAATGATTTGGATTTGTGGGTCATTTTGCGTCCAGGACCATACATTTGTTCAGAGTGGGACCTTGGTGGTTTGCCCAGGTAAGTACAACAAGAATCAGAGGAAACTTTAATGCTATCTGTCGACCCTTTATTCTCCTTGCTGAAAATAAATGTATGTTCCTAGTCATCAAAGCAGATGTCATCTTTTCTTAAATTTAGATGTTAAAAGTAGACTAGCACGTCTCAGGATAAGAACATATTGATGAATTCAAACCACTTTGTAAGCTGAAAGAGCAAAACTTGGCTTGCTATAATTTAAATTATTTTTAATCAGCCAACTCTAGGGCATGTGGGACATGAAGCTGGGCCTTTTGGACCAGAGATGGGGGAACTGCCACTGCTCCACAAGAGCCCTCTGCTGGTTTTTAAATATTCATTCACAAGATGCTGGATCAACATTTATTGTCTATCCCTAATTACCCTTGAGAATATGGTGACGAGTTGCCTTCTTGCGCTGCCGTAGTCCATGAGGTGTAGGTATGTGCAAAATGGTGTTTGGAATGGACTTCCAGTAACCGTGAAGGAACAGGGATATAGTTCCAAGTCAAAAGCCATGGTAAAGAACATTGCAGAGAAATGTGTGTGCATCATTGTGTGGACAGGGATAAGAACAAAAGGTGAGTTGTAACTACTGCACTCCAAAGTGGAGTTAGTTGTCTTTGAGCAGACAAATTCTGGCTTTGCTGGCATCAGATGAAATTCTCTCTTTCTGTCGTTGCTTTGCAAAAAATACGTTGTGCACTTTTTGTTATGCATGGAGCCTCCTTTTAAAGAAAAGTCGAAAACTGTCCAGTACTATTGCGGAAGTTAAGTCCTTGTGTATATGTGATTTTTGTGACAGATTGCAAGTCATTAAATGGCAGTTGGAACTATTAAATGGTTGAAGTTGGGGTTGTGGCTTTAACCAGATTTCCTTACTCAAAAGCTCCACTTGTTGGCTGAATTTAAAAACTGCTTTTTTTTCTTTCAGACAAACAATTCAACTTTTTGTTAATTTTTATCAGTTTTTTTACAGCTCAGCAGTGCCTTCACTGGAAGCAGGGAGTGCTTAAATCATGTGCAGTAGTTTACAAAGATATTTTCATTATAAATATGGACATGATTTATCATGGAAAAAGTTCAAAGTATACAAAAGCCTATGCTTAATTATATATGGATATATTTGACCAGTAAACTTATCCAGTAATATACAATTCTGGTGCTTTATATTGACTTGCTTTCAAAGCTAAGTAACATCGTCAAAAGTTTATCATCTATTGAGGTTTCACAGGTGGCTTGTGTCTTAAACAATTCTAATCCAAACAGCATAGTTAATATTTCCAAGTTAAATTTTTGCCTGTTTGAACTTAGTCATTGCTTTTTTTTTTAGTACACAATAAAATCTTGCAAAAACATGTTTACCAGTGTAAATGAAGCACTTATAATTGAATTCCCGCACTGGCTGCGGTTACCATGAAAGTCCCATCTTCTCTACCTTATCCTTTTCCTGTGATGTGGTGACCCTTAAAGAGACCAGTGCAGCCGTATAGTCTGCTAGGATTATGGCAACTACTTTCAATTTAGTTCCATGTTTGGTATGCCCAAATAAATCCCTTCAATTTCCAAATATAATCTCCTGGTCTGGTAGTGTCACGATATGTTGACAGGATTTGTCCATATGTAGAGAGCCCACAAAGTGTTTTTAGGTACTGGTATAGAGGAAGATTGTGGCATAGCAGTATACTGTCACTGGACTAGAGGCCCAGGCCCATGCTGTAGGGATATGACTTCAAATCCCACTATGACCGCTGGTGATATCTAAATTAAGTTAATAAATCTGGAATAGTCTCAGTTGTGGTGAACATGACAAATATCACTGACATGCCCTACATGTCCTTTCGGAAAGGAAATCTGGGTATCTTTTCCCAGTCTGACTCCTCTAACTCTGGACCTACAGTAAGGCAGTTGGCTCTTAGATATCCTCTGAAATGGCCACTATGTTCAAGGGCATTTAGGGTCAGAAACAAATGTTGGCCTAGCCAGTGACTTCCATATCCAGCGAAGAAGAAAATCAAGATATCTCGGTTTATTGCAGAGCATTGCCTCTTAAAATTATTATTTTGTGCTTTACCCATCTTTTTCAATGTACAATCTCTTTTATTTTCCCAAGATTCTTTGTCAATGCAGTATTTATCATAAACTAAGGCAGGTATGGTATCTTGCAGGTTGCATGTCTGTTCAGTTTAGTGGCAGCATTGCCTGTGATCAACCATGATCACATATTTGCCCACGTTTTACACCACCTATACCATGCACATTCTAAATTAATTCAGTGTTGGGTAAGGGAATTGCACTGGAGTTCTGTAAATGGGAATAAATAGGCATTTTCTTAATTTAGCTGCAGTTAAAGTTAACCATTAATGTTTTCCCCACTATTGGTATACTGTGCAGGACAGTGACAGGTAGCTCCTCGTGTTTTTATCATGTTATGACAACAATATCAAGTCTCTTCCAGTCTGTTGATACAGGGGAAAATAGAATCATAAAATTTTGCAGCAGAGAAGGAGGCCATTCAACCCATCGTGCCTATATTGGCTCCCGAAAGAGCCGTCCAGCTAATTCCATTTTTCAGCCCTATCTCTGTAACCCTCCAAATTTAATTATTTGCAAGTGTATGTCTAACTGTCTTTTGAAACCACCGATGGAATCTGCCTTCAACATTCTCCCAGGCAGTGTATTCCAAATCCTAACAACCCTCTGAGAAAAGAAGCTTCTCCTCCTCTCATTTATAGGTCTCTTGCTGACAATCTTGAAATTGATATCGAGTTACTGACATACTAACTAGTGGAAACAGAACATCCTTCTTTACCCTGTCAGAATAGTTCATAGTTATGAGCATCTCAATAAGGTTGCCTCTTAATCTTTTCTGTTCCAAGGAGAATAATCCCAATTACTCCCATTTTTCCTTGTGTCTAAAATCTCACATGCTTGGTATCTTTCTGGCAAATCTCCTTTGCACACTCCCCAAGGCTTTAACATACTTCCTTTAAATAAAGTGCCTAGAACTGAACACAATACTCTAAATGTGGTCTGACCAATAATTTGTAGCATCGCTTCCTTGCTTTTATACTCTGTCTCCAGTTACAAACCCAAGGATCCTATAAGCTTTCTTAACAACTGTTTCAACTTGCATAGCTGCCTTCAAAGAATTAGGCACATGTGCCCCAAGGTCCCTTTGCTTCTGTACTCTCCTCAACGTTGTACCATTGAACCTGCATTGTTCCTCTGTGTTCCTTCTACCAAAATGCATGACCTCACATTTCTCAGCATTGAAATTCATTTGTCAGGTGTCTGCCCATTTGGCTAACTTGTCAATGTCCCTCTGAAGTCCCTTGGTGTCCTCCTCATAATTCACTATTCTCCTTAGCTTAGTATCATCTGCAAACTTAGAAATTTTGCCCTCAACAGCCAGGTCCAAATCATTTATATAAATCAGAAAAAGCAATGATCCCCAATATTGATCCTTGGGGAGCACCACTTTGAATTTGTCTCCAATCTGAGAAATGCCCGTATGCTTACCCTCTGTTTCTTATCTTTTAGCCAACTTCTAATCCATGCTGCCAAGGATCCATCAGTCCCAAATGGAGTAAATTTGTTAACCAGCCTGCCATGTGGCATCTTATGAAATGCTTTCTGAAATATATAACATCCATAGCAGTACCCTCATCCACTACCTGTGTCACCTAAAAGAGCTCAATCAGATTTGTCAGACGTGACTTGCCATTGACAAAGCCACGTTGACTGTCTAGTATAATTTATTTTCCTCTAAATGTATATTTATCTTATCCCATATTATAGCCTCCATTGGTTTTCCCACTATTGACATCAGACTGACAAGTCCGTAGTTTCCTGGGATATCCTTTGTCCTTTTCTTAAACAACAGTGCCACATTTCCAAACCTCCAGGCCCCTGTTCAGAGAAGTTTGGAAAATTTGAAGAACATTTTACTATTTGTTTTAGTGCAGCCTGCTATCCTTTCCTCATGCTTTCTCTTGGCTTTTCTTACCCCAGCCTCAACCTCTGTACTGCATTTGAGATACTCTTCCCGATTTCTATGGCTGGTATTATTCTGGTATGCATCATATACCCCCTTTTCATTCTTTATTTTCTAATCAATGTCCTTAGTCATCCGGGATACTCTAGCTTTTCATACACTATTTATTTCTTACGTGTCTGTAATTAGCCAGCACCTTATTCGTCATTCTTTTGAAATCCTCCCATTTTTCATCCACTGTTTTATCCAGCAAAATGTGTTTCCAATCAACCACCTCCAATTCAGCTTTTAAAGCCCTAGAGTCAGCCTTTTTTTTTTCCAGTGTGGAATCTTAATCAGTGACTGATTTTTACCCTTTTCCAACTTAAAATTGAACCTTATTACAGGTAGTTCCGCTATAATGCGTGTTTCGTTAATGCAAATTGGCAGACACGTGATTGATGAATAGTGGACGCTGTTTGGATAAGCAAACTTTCTGCTGTACAGGTATAGCAACTTTTTGTAGCGATTTCCCCATAATGCGATTTTCTATAGTGCGAGGCCACACAAGAACACCACTATCGCGTTATAGGAGAACTTCCTGTATATCATGATCATTATTTCCCAAATGCTCCCTCACTCTGACATTCTCCACTTGGCTGCCTCATTTTCTAGGACCAGATCCAGTAAAGCTCCCTCCCTGGTGGTACAGAAATGTACTATTCCAGAAAGTTCTCCCGCACATATTACAGGAATTTCTCCCCTTCATTGCCCTATGCTGTATCTTTTTCCCAGTTTACTCTGGAATAATTGAAATCACCATCCATCACAGCCCTATTTGACCTGCAGATTCCATAATCTGCCTCTTTTTTAATTCCTCCCCACTATTTGGAGGTCTATATTTAATACCCACAAAATCACCACACCCTTCCTATTTCTCCCCTCCAACCATATCTACTCTAATTCCATAACTGCATTTTGTTCAAGGACAATGATACTATCTTTGACCAAGACTGCTACACCTTGCTTTTTATCTAACCATTTCTACTAAAAGCCTTATTTTCAGGGATGTTAAGTATCCAGTCCTGTTTTGACTTGAGCCATGTTTCTGCCAATGCTACTTTATCATAACACTCAGGTTCTGCTGTTTCTAAGCCACAAACAAAATTTTCTAACAACTCTTTTATTTTTGGTTTGAGGAGGGAAGGAGGGAAACACTACAATAATGTAATGTTTAGAGCTTGTTTCTTCATTACTGTAAGTACTAATTCTACAGAGTAATGAACATTTTCTGAAGGAAACTGATCATCATTAGGCGTTTAATCGATTTAATTAAAATTGTGGGTTGTTTTTCCTTGTAGTTGGTTGCTGAGAGACAAGAACATGAAACTGCGCACAACTTATGTTGGATTTACTGATGCGGTTGATGACTTTTTTGATGAACTAATCCCAAAAGTTATTCCCTTTCAGGTGAGTCTGAAAAGTTCATTTGGTTTTGGAATCTTGCGACTGCATGGCCATGACTCTTGAGAAATGCTGTTTATGTTGTAGACTTTATTCAGGTTCCAACTATAATTTGGACTTGGAAAGCTGACATTCTAGCAACCAGCGTTTTGGTCTTGTGATTCGCAATCTGTTATACGTCATCATTAAACATTGTTTTATGCAGATGATGTACTTTATTGACCTGATTGTATTCTCTCCTCTTCCCCATTCTGCCCTCAAACATTGGTTTTCTTAAAGGTAATAGTACTAAGCAAAAAGCTTTGTGAAAATATTACTAATTTCTTTGTGATCTTTAAAGCTTTTCTGCAGTAACCATTACTGGTCCACGTCCAGCAATTTCAACTGCAGGTGTATATTTTCTTCTTAAATTCATCATTCTCTCCATGGCTGCTAGCAAGAACTGCAGGTGCTGGAGTCAGAGACAACACAGTGTGGAGCTGAAGGAACACAGCAAGTCAGGCAGCATCAGAGGAGCAGGAAAGTGGATGTTTTGGGCTAGGACTGTTTTTCAGTTCTGAAGCATCGACTTTCCTACTCCTCTGACGCTGTCTGACCTGTTGTGTTCCTCCAGCTTCAGATTGTTGTCTCATCCTGTCCACGGTTGTCTCCTCTAAGATCCTCCATAAAACTCCACTCTGGCTGGCTTTTGGTCACTTCTCCTCATGTCTCCTCCTTTTGCTTGGTAGTAATTTATTTGATTGTGAAATGTTGATCTTCATCACGGGAATCCAGTTCATTTCTTAGGAAAGGAAACCTATCATCCTCCCCTTGTTCAGCTTACATATAACTCTGGTCCCACATCTATAAGGCGGTCTATCCAGCCATCCAGTTGTGTGCAACCCACTATTAGTGGTTCAAGAAAAAGGTTGTAAATTTATAGATTTCTGATATTCCTAATCCAGGCTCATAGCTGACTTGGGTGAAATATTAGAAGGTGCCTGATATGGTATGACACTGTACCCTTGCAAAATATCACCATTTTCATTGAATGGAAAAAAAAAGGATGGAAGTGGAAAGGAGAAATAGTGGTGATGCAAAACACGTGTTAATCATTAAAGTAGCTTCCCATTTTGTTCTCTTGTTCTACAGTACAAAAAAGGAGGCCCAATCATTGCTGTACAAGTAGAAAATGAATACGGTGGCTATGACAAAGATCCGAAGTATATGAAATTTGTATATGAGGTAATTTTATTTGTTATTTTGCTATGTGAATGAAAATAATGTACCTTGATGTCATTTTAAGTCTTGTTTTCCAGATCTGTCCATCCAGGACCTGAACAATTGGGCGAGGTTGAGTTGGGGAAGGGTGGACTGGTGGTAGTGGTAAGGAGGGAGAGAGAAAGAAAGATAGGTGGGAGAATGATTTGCGTCACAGGCCAATGTGAACTCTACTCTGGTAAAAGTTTCAAAGAAGAATACAAGGTGTCTGAACAGTGACTTGCTTTTTGAACTCTTATTGCCTCTTGCGGGAGAAATCTAGGCTCAGGGCTTTTTCATACATTTTCTTTTCTTCGGATTTAATGCTTCAATATTAACCGTTAGAGACAGTCTTCAGGACTGAGCTGGAAGTACTTCAGGTGAAGAGTGAACAACACCAGACGATAATCTACTGAGTTGGACAATGGAGGCAAAAGCTTTTGATACTTAGAAGAGATTGTTGACTCTCTGAAGAGCATATCATATGTTTCTGTAGAAAGATAGAAGGATGAGCTGCATGAGCCAGGTGACATTTCTTCACTCTATTTGTGTGTCATTCCAGGTTGTCAGAGTGGTGAGCACGAGAGGGAGGTGATTTGACAAACTGAGTTTATTTTTTTTCTTGTCTCTTGTGCTATTATGGATCCAACCTTCTACTTGACATCCTGAATTTTGCTCTATAAAAAGCAGTTACATGCTGCAGGATGATCAACACTTGTGATTTTCATACCAGGAACTCAGAACAAGTTTTGAACAAATAGTGAAGGCTACTTCTGTTAGCTTGAACTTGCTGTGCATATCAGATAGATCAATCCTGCTGTTGTACTGTTGTAAAAGCTAATGTTTTGAAGGTGTGATTAGCATATATTCTCTACTGTTACATACCGTTATATCTGTTTAGCATGTTTATGGTTAAAATTAGTGGATTCGTAAGTTGTCCAGTAGAACCACGCTCGTACAGTCTCTCCTCACTGGAGGACAGCTGAAGCACTCTGGTGCTTATTCTCCAAACTTTTTGGGTGGGTGAATTTTTCCCATTGCTGCTAACTAAATATAGCTTCCTGACAAAGGTTATAACTATGTGCCTGGACTTCACTCAGCTTATTCCAAAGGCCAATGAACTGTTAATGCTACCAATGATGTGAAGTCACTTCCCTACTTCCATTAAATGTTTGAACATGTCACTTTAAGCATTCTTGTGCCAGTCATACAGAAGAAATCTGTGAAGTGGTCCCTGCAACCTGCCTAAATTTGCTTTAGATGACTTCATTCACAAGTTGTACACCCATTTCACATTGTTGCAAATTATAAGAATAACTCAACATTAAACGTGCTGATAAAAAGATAACAAGGTGTAGAGCTGGATGAACACAGCAGGCCGAGCAGGAAGGCTGACGTTTCGGGCCTAGACCTTTCTGAAGAAGGATCTAGGCCTGAAACGTC
>NC_063363.1:22561933-22661410 GCF_021869965.1 Rhincodon typus | reverse complement strand
TGCTGTGTTCATCCAGCTCTACACCTTGTTATCTCAGATTCTCCAGCATCTGCAGTTCCTGCTATCTCATTAAACGTGCTGTCATTTTCAACAATCAAATGTGATGTCTGATCATCCTGAGACTCCAACAATTGTTTGATTGTCTGTAAAATCGTTAAAAGATGCATTTTGTTGAATATTTTTTTCTGTCTTGCACTTATGAATGCAATATTAGATTTAGGATGTTCATAATCACGATTACCTAATTTAGGCAGATGACCATTTTAAGCAATTTGCAGATCATTTGAGTTTAGGAAGCAACAATTTAGTAACAATGCATTTTTGGACAAGGAAAGGAAATATGAGCTGTCACCAATGAGAATCCTTTGCTTATGCTGTAGCTGTTCCGTACACTGGAGGAACAGAGGCAGTGAATCCCTGCAGTTTTGGGTGGTGGAGTATTCAGCCCTGATGTTACCCTGCCTTTGGTAGTAATAATATTTGCTTTCCCCTATGGCTGATGTTGCTCCTGCCCTCTTTCTATCGCTCCCTCTTTCTTTTCTAGTTGTTCCCTCTCGGCCCGTCTGTCTCTGTCTCAATTTCTGTGTTTGTGTGTCTCTATACATTGGTAATAAGGTACATATGGCACCATGTAAATCATTGACACTAGTTCAATATGGCATCATGACCTCAATGATTCTTGTGACCTTTCCTTTTGTTTTCATGTGCTAGACATTTGGAAAGCTAGTTACTGCTGTTAGATGAAAGCTCATGCTACACGTTCCATTACAGGAAAATTCTGTTTTAAAGTAACTAAAATTTCTAACAGCATTGCACAAGAAATAGCAAGGTAAAGGGAATACAAGGTTTATATTGGAATAGAGCAATGTGCTAATTATTTGGCAAATGGACAGTGGTAATAGAGGTATTGCCATGGAGAATGCACCAGTAGGAAGACTGACTGCCGAGCAAAGTTTAAATTTTTCAATCGGGCAAGTTTGCTGATCAAGGCACTGTCCAACAACAGATGTGACTCTGCAACTGGACAACATTTACTAAATTATCAGGAGTGTACAATGAATTATGTTGACAACCAATTTAGATTACCAGTCAGACTCACCATCGTGTGTATTAGAAGCTATGCAAATTAATTCAGGGACCCTGTTCTTTACAGACTGAAAGCATGCACACAAGCTGCAATACAGTATTTGAACTCTACAAAGTAGGTGACAGCCACTCTGATTCCATTTCTCAGGGCAGTTTCGACCTGAAATTTAAATAAACCTTGCAGTTAAATGTCAGTCATTATTAACTGGAGCATTGTCCTTGGCAACATCTCTACCAATCACAGTCCACTTTCTAATCAATTAGCGCAGTCCTCTCGTATGCCATGAATATTATTTTCCGTTTTACAATGGTGTTGCATGCATATTGTCCTGATGAGTGCAAGACATAAAGCTTCAAAAAATGTCTTTTGAACTATACATAAGTTCTGTTATACCAAATGATTATTTGAAAACTTTCGAAGATGAAACACTGACTTCTTCACATTGCAAGTATTGTGCACGTCACATGTTTGAAAGTATTGCTAGAAGTTTGAATGAGGACACCCAAAGTAATTTATCTTTTAATCCTGAAAGGCCCTAGTGAACAGGGGGATCTCAGAATTATTCATGACTTGCGACAACAAAGATGGACTAAGTAAAGGATCAATTGCAGGAGGTAAGTACCATCTTGGGATATTAGGGAAATGATTTGATTTCATGAAAATATTCATCCTAATTGCACAGGAAATAAAAAGTCAAATGAACATTATACATGCAAAGTTATGTGTAAAGCTGCTTCAATTATATTTTTTAAGCACAAAACTTAACAAATTATCTTTTAGGTACAATCTACCAGTACTGAAAAAGAACATATGGTGTTGTGCAGCATGACATAGTAAACATCTGTATTCAGATGACTTATTGAAATATTTGTCCAGGCACCCTAAGACTTTTTGTCAGATTCCCTATTCATTGAATCTTTATCCACCTTTTGTGTGTATGGGAAGATACATATATTAATACACAGGGTCTTGCTGTTTGCAGACAGAGAGCTCATGCACATACACTGACCCTTTTTTAAACTCCCAAAAGCAGGTGACAGCCATTTGGTAATTCATTTCTCAGCGCACTTCTGTGACCAGTCAACATGATTGGTGGCTAAGGATCCACCAACATGAAAGTATTGAGATAACTGATTAACTAGGTGTTGAAAAATTATAGTGGGTATGGGAGATGAGTTGAGGTTCAGAATGTAGTTGGATGCAGTTATGAGGGAGCTAAGATGGAAGTGGATGAGCTTTGTTGTTTCTTGTGGCTCCCTAGAGACTGAAATAAAGAAACCTACTTTGGTTACATCTACTCAACTTGGTAAGTTCCTCCAGATTTCTGTGCTGACAAATGAAGTACTGTAACTTTGATGCACTGACTGTAGTGTGGTAATGAGTGCTGTGACATCCATCCATTGACTCCATCTATACTTCACCCTGCCTTGGGAAAGCAGCCAATGTAATCAAAGACCCCTCCCATCCCGGTTATACTGTCTTTCTTCATCTTCCGTCGGGCAGAAGATGCAAATGTTTGAATACATGTACAGATAGATTCAAGAACAGCTTCTTCTCTGCTGCTGAATGGATTTCGTTGAACGTCTTTTGCATGGACCTCTGAAATACTCATTCTGACCTCTCTCTCTGCGCCTTCCCTGCAGCTGTAACACTATTCTGCATTCTGTTCTGCTACCTTGAAGCACTTTGTATGGTATCTGGTGTGGTATAGCACACACAACAGCACTTTTTACTGTATCTTGGTACATGTGACAACAATCAATCAATCCGTTCTGGATATATATGCGTACATGTGGATAACAACAAAGTTCTAAAATTGTTCAAATAATATAACAAGCTTCATTGAGCAAAATGATCTTTCTCATTGTTGGAGTCTTGCAGCCTTATCCTCCAGACTTTTATGTCAATGCTTTCTAAACTTCTCCTTACTCCAAACCCATTGTGAGGCTTGAAAGCTGTCACAACCCCTAAATAAAAACGCAGACTGTGGGAGACTGAAAATGCGAGGGTCTGTTAGACAGGGAACATAGCTCTTATAACTAGTTTAGAGCTTTAGTGACCATGGCTGCCTCCCAGCTCGTGATCCTGAAGTCTCAGCTCACAGCCCTATTTGAGGTCCCACGTTGGGAAGCTGTGCTGTAGTACTAACTTGCCTCACCTAGACAACCACACATTATACACTTGTTAAATGTTCCTATTGAAGCTATAAATTTAGGATATAAAGTAAATTGCCTGTTTGTTCTAACCCATTTTGATACATTTACAGCTTTACCAACTATCAATTTTCAGAAGCTGGATTCTGGATTGACACTTATGAAAAATCTAGAAGTAAGATTATTTTTATATATTCTTGTTGCTTTTGGTAAAAATTGTTATTCGTAGAAAGATCCGGCAGTGTCTATAACGCAGAACTTGTATTAACATAAGACCATACAATTCCATTGTTAAAAAGATGGGTGGAGCATAGGGGCGTAGGCACCTTTAAGGCAACTGGATGACTGAGTTCAGGAGCACAGATTTCAGCTCTCGGCCACACATTTACATGAGCTATTCAGTTCTGAGTCAGGAAAGTGCTGACAGAAGGATCTTAGAACAACAGTAGATTGTTTTAGTGCAGATGTGGAGAGAGTACCAACTTGAAAAGTTATCAGAACTGGAAGTGTTTGTGAATGCAACTGTTCCTAAATCACACAAGAGAAGGTGGCAGGTGAAATGGTAGGCCGGGAGCCAAAAAAAAAGGAAGGTCAGTGATGTTGGGGCTGAGGAGTAGTCAGTCATCCATCTGTTTGAGCCTGCTTCGCCATTCCATTAAATCATGGCTGATCTGGTTGTGGTCTCATCTTCACTCCTGTCTCCTGTCTCTTGACCCACTGTGTATCTCAAAACCAATCAAACTCTTTCTTGAATAAATTCAATGATCCCGTCTCCACTGTTTTCTGGGAAGAGAGTTCCACACACTGATGACCCTTTGAGAGAAAAGCATTCTCCTAATCTCTGTCTGAAGTGGGAGGACCTGTTATTCTGTAAACATGTCCCCGTGTTCTTGCCTCCCCACAAGCGAAAACATCCTCCCCAATGTCCACTCAAACAAGACACCTCAAGATCTCTTAAGTTTCAGTAAGGTCACCTCTTGTTCCTCTAAACTTCCATGGGTGAAAGCCCAACTTGTTCATTCTTTCTTCATTAGTTAAGGTCTTCATTACCCTTCATCTGGCAAAGTTCTGCCCAGTCACTTAACCTCTCTGGATCCCTTTGCACACTTTCTACTTCCTCAGGATAGCTTACTTTCCTGTCCCTCTTGGTGGCATAAGGAAAGTTAGCTTTCGTGCATTTGGTTGTTTGCCCAAGTCATTGATGTAGATTGAGTAGTTGAATGCTGTGACACTGTACTTGCTATAACTAGTCAACCTGAAAAAGACCCATTTATCCTTACTTTCTGCTTCCTTTTAGCTGACCAGTCCTTTATCCATGTTACTTCCTACAGCTTGCTTTTATCTTGTATAGTAACCTTTTGATGTGATCTTTTGAGGCAGGAGACATTAAACAAAAACAAAAATGGGTTAAATACTTTCTTTCTGTGTCATAACTTCTCTGTTTCCATATTTCTGAAATAATGATTGTGAAAGTTAAAAGGTGATTATAATGAGATGAGGAAAGGAACAAAGATTGGTCGAGAGGAGGTCTAAAAGTGAAAAACAGAATCACCAAGAGTTCCTGTTCACAAGAAAGCTGTTTAGCTGTAACACTAAGCAGGATAGAGCTGTTATGTTAATTTAATGGTTTTACATTATAGAACTTGTTATTTTAACTTGATGTAGTGGGACCGCATTCATTAAATTATGGAATCTAGAAGGCTGGATTCTTAGGTTGTGTTAGTCTCAGCCAGGTAATGGTATAGATGCTTTAGTAAATTTCAGAGCCCTGGGCTAAATTGGGTAAAAATCAGCTTCTATTGATTTGCCAACCAAGGATGCATACAGAGAACCACACATTGCATATGTGTGAATGTGTGAAGTTTCACTCAACACGTTTGCATTTGGCTGGAAAGCCATCAACAATCAGTGTTCAAAGATCAAGCTGTCAGTTGAGAAATAACCAGTGGGACTAGGAACAACATATTCTCACGGGAGAATTAACTCCTTGATAATAAGGAGGAGGAAAGGAGAGCAGATTGAAAGCTAATAAATGGGGGAGCAAAACCTACAATCTATAAATAGTCACCACTAACTCTCATGTTGATGCTCACATTGCTTTCTATCCCCCTCAAACTGTGTCTTTGTGTGTTCCAACTTACAGTGATCTCCTTCTGAGCTGTAAATATTTCTGTGTATTACTCCCTCCTTTTGTAGCCTGGCAAACCTAAGATGGTAATGGAGTACTGGAGTGGCTGGTTTGATCACTGGGGAAGTCATCATCACATCTATCGTGAAGGTATGTTCACTTTGAAAAAGAAAATGCAAACAATTCAGTTTGTCCCTTTTTCATTGGCTTGGTTTTAGTTAATATGTTCTGCTGCTTCAGTTAACTGTGGTAAGTATAATGATGGCTGGAGTTGCTAAGAACAGTTTTCTGTTAGTTTAGCAAGCCTTTTTTTGTGTTTTGTGTTCATGAAGCCCATCCAAATCTTTGTACTGTTACTAATATTTGCAGGCAGCTTGCCAACTAGTCTTGGAAACTGAAATGTGTAAAAATGGCTCTTGGCTCCCTCTGGTGATTTAATTTTTATATTACAGTCTGCCTTCAACTCTCAAAGAACACAATTACAATGCGATTTTCATCCTTATAGGACTGATGAATTAGCACACCAGAACAAGTACAGCTGCCCCAGCTGAGATCAGCCACTTTGCTTCCATAATAATTAAATCCTATGAAACACTTTATAGATTTTCCAATGACATGGACATTAAAGAAACAGATGGAAATTGCATTAATTGACAGCCCTTTCATGCCACAGGACATCCTAAACAATTTCACAATCAATCAGTAATGCATTTCACATGAATTAATTGTTGTAATGTAGAGAATCCACTGGCCATTTGTATGCAGCAAGCTCTCAAAAAGTACCAATCCCATCACTTGTGTTGGAGATGCACCAATGGACAACCAACCCAATTGGCTTCATTCTCCATGCTGCTCTTCCATTGAGTACTAACTCATTCTTAATCTGCTCAGGTTTTTATCCATCTTCTCTAATTGATTTCCTCAAGGTCCGTGCTGGAGACTCTCAACTCCAGCACATCTGAGGTGGAAATGAATCTAGAAGGTTGGATTCTTGGTTTGCGTTAGCCTCGGCCAGGTATTGGTATAGAAGCTTTAGTTAATTTCAGAGCTCTGGGCTAAACTGGGTAAAAGAAAACAGCTTCAATTGATTGTCAGTCAAGGATGCATGCAGAGAGTCACACATTGCATTTGTGTGAATGTGTGAAGTTTCACTCAACACGTTTGCATTAAGCTTAACAAGCTGCACTGAGTGCTTACATCTGTTTCCTGCACCAGGACAGACTTTCAGCTCTACATTAGATTTGGGGTCATGATCTGGTGAGGACACTAATGAAATGTTGCCCCTGCCATTTATGGAAGGAAAACCAAGGTTGTTGGCAGTCAGAAGGGTTCTGGAGATGGTACAGCAATTCATCCCCAGGCAGGAGACGAATAGTTGTTCTCAACCATTAGTGACTTGGTCACCCTGCAGACGCAAATCCAAAAGAATACTCTGGCTGCTGGATATGTTCTCAGATCTGCGCACCATTGTAGTAGTCATGTGTGCTCATTGTCAATGGCATGTGAGAGAGGTTTGCGGGAACCTCAACTTTGTTCTAGGTACCCCTTCTCAGGTTGGTGTCAGCTGGTAGCCAGAGGGAGGAGGAGCACCCAACAGACAGATACACATCAGAAGCTGTTTTTTAGGAGACTCCAGTGTAACCCTGCCCCTTGCTCCAGTGCTCCCCTGCCTGTGATCCCAAAGCTTGCAGCATTTCAAGTTGAGGAGGGTCAGCCTGCTTGTGGGCAAGATGCTCTTGGCAGGCTTAAGCCCTCAATTACGCAATTTTTCAAAGTCAACAAGGCAAACAGCAAAGCAAGCTTCCTCCACCCCAGCTGTGGAAATCAGGCCTGCATCTTAAACTAAAGTGGGGGAGGAAGAAGAAAATGTATGGAGGGCACATTAGGTGAAATGTTCTTGCAGATGAGCTACCACTTTTTAAAAAAATGAATATGTATTCACTTGCACTATTACAATGTTTGCGGCAGTATAATGTTTGCTGTCAGATCTGGTGAGGTCAGAAGTCACACCAGATTATAGTCCAATGGGCTTATTTGAAAGCACAAGCTTTCGGAGCCTCAGTCCTCCTTCAGGTGTTAGTGAGAGAGGTAGTTTCAGATACAGAATTTATAAAAGATCAAAGGGTCACACCACTGATGAGGATGTGCTAAACAAACCTAAGATGCCTTTAATCAGTTGGAAGGTTTTAACTAATATGTATATGTAAATCCCCGAATTCCTTTCAAGTCATGGTCCTGAGAGAAATAAATCTTGTATCAGTGTAAACAAGAGGTGACATTTTAGGTCAGGCGCTGCATGTTAGGTGTGATACCTTGTTTAGAATCTGTTTGTGTTTTTGTCTGGAGTCAAACTGGTTTTATTTCTAAAGTAGGAATTTATAAAACGCCATATTGAGTGTCTATAAATTGTGAATTTTGAACAAAATAAAATGTATCGTCAAATACAGACTCACTCCATAGATGAGTGTGGGGTCACCTGTAGTGTAACGTGAACCCAGGATCCCAGTTGAGGCTGTCCTCATGGGTACTGAACTTAGCTATCGGCTTCTGCTCAGCAACTCTGCCTTGTTGTGTATCCTGAAGTCTGCCTTGGTTGAAGTTTACCCGAAGATCCGAGGCCAAATGTCCTTCACTGCTGAAGTGATCCCCCACTGGGAGGGAACATGCCTGTCTGGCAGTTGTGGCGCAGTGTCCTTTCATCGTAGCATCTGCATGGTTTCGTCAAAATACCATGCCTCGGGGCATCCTTATCTGCAGCGTATGAGATAGACAACATTGGCCGAGTCACATGAGTATCTGCCATGCACGTGGTAGCTGGTGTTCCCACGTGTGATAGTAGTATCCATGTCGAAGATCTTGCGTGTCTTGCGGAGGTTACCTAACAGGGTTGTATAGTGTTATGGTTGATGTTGTCCTGAAAGCTGGGTAGTTTGCTGTGAATAATAGTCTAAGGTTTGGCGGTTGTTGAAAGTGAAGTGGAGGCATGGGGAAGATCTTGGTGAGGTGCTCATCATCGATAACGTGTTGAAGGCTGTGAAGAACGTTGCGTAGTTTCTCCATTTCAGGAAGTACTGGATGATGAAGGGTTCCCTATTGGACATTCCAACGTGCCATAGTGAAAAACCGTAATGACCTGCTCAGAAGACAGACTCGGGATACGTCCAGTAGGATTCGGGGATTTACACATACATATTAACCAAATAAAACCTTCAAACTGATTAAAGATTTAACAGCATCTTAGGTTTGTTTTGTAAATCAACATCAACGGTGTGAACATTTGATCTTTTACTTATAAATTCTGTCTGATATTACCTCTCTAATACCTGAAGAAGGACTGAGGCTCCGAAAGCATGGTGTTTTCAAATAAACCTGTTGGACTATAACCTGGTATCATGTGATTTCTGACTGGCACCACCTCATCAGATCTGGTGAGGTCACACCCATGCGACAGATAAGTAGCTGCTTCTTATACCTCCAGGACGTAAAAGCTTTCAATCGCCAAGCATTGCTCTTCTCTCATGTGTTGCTGACTCTTCGCGTGACGGGACCCTCCAATGTGATAGATCCTTGAAGCGTGAAGTCGAAGACTACAGCCAAGACATTGCTCATTAATGTGGACTGCACTGAGCCTAAATGCAGTGCCCAATCTGCATACGTCATTGTGTATTTACGTTCAGCTTTTGCATGTGTCTACTTCTCAAAGAAATGCACTTACATTCAAGTTTGGGAGATGTACAATGGCAGCTCACATGTCCAATGTGTCTCATAGTTCAATGGTCTGCCAAGAAAAGCTGCATAAACTGCTACCTGTTGTAGGTTAACACTGTCTTAGAAAGTGCTCAAGCATTTCAGGATGACTGAACAACCTGTTTTTATTGTCAAACATTTTAAAGGGTTCCGCATGTTAGAAGGATTGAAAAGGGATTCCTAAGGATTCATGTCAATTTGGTGGCCATCATGATGCACTGCAATATACGTCACAAGGATGTTATTCCTCATACATTCCTTTGTAAGCTCCTCTATACTTGTGCACGTGTTCTAAGTGCACAGTCTCACTTTTCCTGCCCAATATGATTGTTAGGAAAGTAATGTGCAGATAATTTGTAGGTGGGATTACCTGAAGTTATCATGCGTATATGAAGATGAAATTTATTCAGCAAAACAAGGTGAAGGACTACAAGTAAAACAGTGTCTACATGTCCTTTGCAGCATGCAGGCCTGATTGCTGGACTCGGGAGGCAATGGCCTTAGTGGTATTTTCACTGGACTGTTAATCCAGAGACCCAGGTAATGTTCTGGGGACCCAGGTTTCAGTCTCACCAAGACTGATGGTAGAACTTGAATTCAATAAAAATCTGGAATGACGACCATGAATCCAGTGTTGATTGTCAGAACAAGCCATCTGGTTCATGCATGTCCTTTAGGGGAGGAAACTGCCATCCTCACCTGGTCTAGCCTATATGTGACTCCAGACCCACAGCAATATGGCTTACTCTTAACTGCCCTCTGGGCAATTACAGATGGGATGAGCCAGTGGACGCCCTCATCCTGTGAATGAAAAATAAAAATAAAGTAAGCAAGAGAATTGCAAAGTTATGCACAGCACCAACCCAACTCATTTGTCCTGGAAGCCTGTTGCTGTGAGGTTGTTTCTAGGGTCTTGAACCTTATGATGCATTGCTCTGTCCTGCCCTCTCGGATACTCTTTCCAGTTAATGTTCCGATTGTCTGCCGCATCTTCAACCTCAAGATTGTTCTTGTCCCCGGTCGGCTATTCGTCTGCATCTATGGAGGCTAGCAACCTATAAGCTACAGTCACTCACAGGCTGAATGCCTCCTAATTGAGCCCTAAACTCATTAAGTGCTAAATAGCAAGCTGAGTCCTATAAGGTGCTTGTCTTCATGTTAGTGCAAATCGTCCTGTCTAGGCAAAATACTGCAGATGTGTGGAAATCTGAAACAAACATGGAGCTGGAGACATTCAGCAGATCTCGCACCAGCTGTGCCAGATTATGTATTGAATCCAGTATGAGTCTTGTTCAGAACAGTTCTGTGGAAACTAGATGCCAAATCCTGCCCTGTTCTACCCGCTGTCTGGTCGTTAATTTTCTTGCTGGAGGAGAGGAGAATTGGAAGTGCAATATTAAGATTACAAGTTGGTGTAAAAATGAGATGTACTTGTGTGAAATTAAACCATTCGCCATTGAAGAACAAGGTTCTGAACTTGCTATTTAAGACTTGCATCAAATATACGAAGTAGGATTAAACTATTCAGGCCCTCTAGACCGTTCCACCATTTAATAAGATTATGGCTGATCTGATTCTCTAACCTCAAAACTACATTCCTGCCCACCCTGATCAGCTTGTAGACTTGCTCGCCAAGCCAGTATGTGTGTTTGCAGACGTTATCTATCAGGGTGAATAAACATCATCAGTGCGCCTCCGGTGAAGCGTTGGCATTCTGTCCCGCTTGCTATTTGTATGCCTCGGTTTGCTGGGGTGGTTGGCATCACTTCCGGTTCTCTTTCAGCGCTTTGTATACTGGGTTCAATTCAGTGTGTTTGATGGAGTTCCGATCGGAATGCCAGGCCTCCAGGCATTCCCTGGCATGTCTCTGTTTGGCTCGTGCTATTATGGATGTGTTGTACCAGTTGAATTTGTGTCCTCCTTTGTCCGTCTATATTGAAACCAGTGAGAATTGGTCGTGTCTTTTGGTGGCTACTTGGTGTTCGTGTATCCTTATTGTCAGTTTTCTTCCAGTTTGGCCTACGTAATGTTTCTCACAGTCCTTGCATGGTATTTTGTATATTACGTTAGTTTTATTGGTTGTGTAAATAGTTTTATTTACGTTCGCAGGATGTTTGGTGTGTGGGCTAACCTTGATACCCAGGGATCTGAGTAGTCTTGTGGTTGTCTCTGTACGGTAGGGTGACTTGTGTTTCTGGCTGTGTTGTGTCTTTTTGTTGTGGTCTGTCGCGGAGTTAACGGCAGATTGTTCTTTCTGGGTATCCATTCCTTTTAAAAACTCTGTGTGGGGTGCCAGGGAATTCCAGGAGGCCTGGCATTCCAACTGCAACTCCATCAACAAACACATTGAACTGGACCCGATATACAAACCATTGAAAAACAGAACTGGAACTGATGCCAACCACCCCAGCAAACCGAGGCATATAAATAACAAGCAGGACAGAACACCAACGCTTCACTAGAGGCCCACTGACGATGCAGATTTTTCATCACCCTGCTAGGTAACAATCAAACACACCGGTTTGGCGAGCAAGTCTATAACCCGAGCTACAAATCTTCTCAAAAAACTTTAAACACCCTGGTAAGCTTTCAATTCCTTGCATAACAAATATTTATCCACCTCTGCCTTAAAATATTCAAGGAGTCTTGATCCATTACTTTCTTCAGGGAGAGTTCCAAAGAGAGACGGTCTTCTGAGGGGGACGGGGGGGAAATACCTCATTTAATGTAAGTGTAAATGGACAATTGTGATTTTTAAACAGTGACTTGCAGTTCCAGATTCTACTGTAAGAGGAAACATCCTCTCCACATCAATACCCCTCAATTTTGTGTTTCAATCAAATCTCTTACTCTTCTGAAGTCTAGCAGTCACAAATCCAGTGCGTTCAACATTTCCTCCATTAGACAACCTGCCCATTCCAGATGTTGCTATTGTGAACTTTCTCAACTGCTTCCAGTGCCTTTGCATCCTTCCTTAGATAAGGCAGCCAACACTGTACATCAGTATTCCTGATGCAGACTCACCAGTGCCCTGAATAATGGAAACATAATCTCCCTGCTTTTGTATTCGATGTCCCGTATGAGAAATACTGTTCTATTAGCATTCCTGATACTTGCTGTACTCGCTTACTAACTTTGTGCAGTTCATGCACAAGGATACCCAGATAGCTCTGTATTTCAGCTTTACAATCTCTGACTGTTTAGATGAGATTTTTTTCTGCTAAAATTGAACATATTTCAAATTATATTCCTTTTACCACAACTTTGTGCGCTCGCTAAAATTGTTCAGATAATTTTCTAACCTACTTGTATCCTCTCTAACTTATCTTCCTACGTATCTTTGTGTTATCAACAAATTTGGCATCTATATCTTTCGTCCCTTCTTCTAAAACATGCATAAATTATAAATAAATTGTAAATTGGCACAAGATTTATTACATCCTTTCCCACCTGGAAAAGACCCATTTACACCACTTCTCTGCTTCTTGTAAGCTACCTAATCTTTTATCCATACCAATGTATTGCACCTCACTGTGAACTTTCCTTTTCACAATAACCTTTGAGGCTTCATAATGGGAATATTGGGCACATTTTACTTTACGTCTAGGTTATAATGTCTTTTCATTCTCATCTTACTTGTCAAGTTGTGCACACCATAATTTTTGCCATACCAGAAAGGGAAAGATTCTGCCCTTAGTTTTCTTCTCTTGATTTCTTTATCACCTGCATCTAAACCATAGTTTAGAAGTATTTCAAGAAAAACAAATACTTACTGTAGGGTAAAAGAAAGGTGCTTACGTTTGCTTTTTGAAAGTATCCAGTTATTGTAATAATCTTGATGCAAGTAATAGTCATGCGACACCTAAATTCCTGTGTTTGAAACCTGTAGATTGTGGGAGAAATGGAAACTGATGAAGGGATACCATTGCATGGTTTTAAACTCGTTGGAATGAATGATTTAGGGATCAGTAGAAAATCAATGAATCTTGGACAATGTTTTTGCATTTATCTTCCATTTATTTGTAGCTTGGGAGGACTAGATGAGGAAAGTTAAGATTAGCATCAGTGATAAAATGGGGAAAGGCAAATGTAGTTACAACAACGAGATAGTTAGATCTCGTGTCAGGCAATAATCTGTCTACAAGTCTTGTACCTCTCTAGATCCTATTGTTTTTCTGTTAAGTTTCTGATACTTGATGCTTTATGCATAGCCAAGCCATGATGTACTTTAGGAGCAAATTCCAGTGGATATACTACTTTCCATCTCAGAAAGATGGAAGAAGATGTTAAACTGTTGATTTCTTCCGCAGGAATGCTCAATACTATTGCAGCACTTTTAAACAAGGGTGTTTCCATAAATCTCTACATGTTTCATGGAGGAACTAATTTTGGCTTTATGAATGGTGCTCAGGACTTTGGCACCTATATTGCTGATGTAACCAGCTATGGTGAGTACACTTATCACCAGATTTCCTTTCATTTTTCCCTTCAGGAAGTTCAGATCTTAACACAATTCTTCAAGCAGATCAGGTCAATCAGCCAGTCCTTAAGGATTTTTTTTCTGTCCCTTCTTTAGTTTCTCCTTGTCACGAGCATTGTTCGAAAAGGACTACTTTTCAATTAGTTTTAAAGGGAAAATCGGACAACTAAAACTACTTGTTTGCAACACTAACACAGTCAAACCAGAGACTTATTGTGACATGTAGGGCTCTAGATCACGTTGAGAAATGCGTTTGACAACTCGTTCAGCAGACCAGTTCTATGTTATGAAAACGCAAAGATGCACAATGAGTAGACAAATGGAAGTAAAGCTGGACAATAATTTCATTATTTCTGGTAGCGTGCTGCTGAATAAGTTTGTATAAATCTCCTTGTATCAAAATAGCATAAAATCACAAATGATTGTATTAACTTGTATAGTCGCCGAAGAATTTTACACCACTTTCATGGGTGCAGTGCACTGTCACAAAATTTCAACTCGAGTGTTTGTTTTAAAAATAACACATTCACTAACAGGAAATTGACTAAAATCCATTTTATCATCTTTAATCTGTGTGATGGTTTGGTGGGCAAATATCATGTGACTTTACCAGTCCTCTAAAGGAGCTTAGAACAGTACAGCCCAGTAACAGGCATGTCGGCCCATGATGTTGTGCTGAAAGGAACCTTAAATTAAACATAGCAAATGCTGAAAGTAGGTCGGTTCACATCTTCTTCAAAAAGTAAAGATCTATTCGATGAAGAATTTCTTCAGCCCCTTTTATCAATTTGAGCAAAATAGAAAGATAAGTGCACGTATATGCCAGTTAATTTTTCAAACAGGCAATTGATGTTTGATAACTAGTAACAGATTAATTACAAAAAGCTAGAAAAAAAAGGTGAGAGGTCATAGGGAGAGGAAGAGATACCAACACTCTTGTCAACCTGCAAAAAGATATTAAAGAAATGAGAAAAGACGAAAATTCTATTCTGAGTGAAACGGGTCATGGTAAATGAACAATTAAATCCAACAAGAAAGTAACGTTTAAAAAGAACGATTTATGTTCCTAAAGGTGGCCTGGCAGCTCCATGCTTAGCGCTGCTGCTGATCAGTGTCAGGGACCCAGGTTTGATTCCACCCTCTGGCGACTGCCTGTGTGGAGTTCGCAAGTTCTTCCCATGCCTGCGTGGGTTTCCACTGGGTGCTCCGGTTTCCTCCTACAGTCCAAAGATTTGCAGCTTAGGTGGATTGGCCATACCATATTGCCCGTAGTGTCTAGGGGTGTGTAAGTTAGGTGGATTAACCATGGGAAATGCAGGGTTACAGGGAAAGGGTAGGGGGTGGTTGGTCTGGATGGGATGCCGTTTGGAGGGGCGGTGTGGACTTGTTGGGCTGAATGGCCTGTTTCTACACAAGAGGCATTCAATGAATCTATAAGAGATTGTTTACCTTGTGAATCTTTCCATGTCTTTTTTTTTTCTTGATTGAAAAGACTCACTTAGATGACCATTTTGATAGGTTTATCTGCAGCAGACTCTTCCATATTTGGTTATGGATCTTTAATTCTTCATTTTCTGGGTGCTGGCTCCTTCACTTGAAAACTCTGATCAGTGCCTTTGGACTTGCAGTCAGGTACCAGCGTTGTCACCATCATCATTATTTATTTAAGAATTGGAAAGATGCTGGTGCCTGTCAGCCTTCTTTCAGAACTGAACTAATTGAAGCGTCTTCTGCCAACCATACTTTGCATTCATAAAAAAACCTTTAATGCAACCAAGCAATCCAAGACGCTTCATAGGAATGATATCAAATAAGATTCGATACTGAGCAAGGAGTTAGGACAAGTAACAAAAAGTTTGATCATTGTGGTAGGTTTTTAAAAAGCATCTTAAAGAGTGGGACACAGAAGTTTAGGGAGGGAATTTCATATCTTAAGATCTAGGTATCTGAAGCCCCAGCCACCAAATGTGAAATGGCCTATATCAAATGCACAAGAGTCAGCCAGAAATTTACGCCTCCTCTTTTTAGGTCTGAGCGAGTGATTTTCATCTGTAGTCTGCTCTATCCCTGAAGCAATGTTTACTTCCAGATTTTGATTGTGGGTTGTTTGTTCTGTCAGTGGAATTCGATGATTTAATCCCTTTTCACGATTCAGTAGTTGAGTTCCATGCTAAACAATTTGACTTTGTCAATCAATTATTTCCAAATTATTAATAATCAGTCATATGTAGTTTCTCCTTAAAACTTAGAACCTATTTTCAAACTGCTGGTAATATCTTTTCAGCTGAATTTTTTTCCTGTATTCCAGATTATGATGCACCCTTATCTGAATCAGGAGACTACACAGAAAAATATATTCAAATTCGTGAACTTTACAGCAAGTGGTTGGGTAAATGCACTTTGCTTTTGTGAATTTTGTATTCTATTTATTGTGAAAATAAGGTTCCCAGATTTGATGGCCAACAGTTTAGGCTTGGACATTGAAACTGGTGTAATTGTTCTTAGCTCCTCCCTGCTCGCAGTACTGTACCTGTTTCAACCCCTCTCTTTTTGTATTGCATGAATAAGACACTATTTGAATGATTAGATAGAAAATGTAAACATGTCAGCAACATGCTTTCGGAAAGTATGGCGATTTTTGTCAAGATGTCCATTTCTATCCCTGTGTCTGAAAACCTTAAATTGGACATATGGCCCATTAAAATGGGCTTCATTGGCTGACTGGCAAAGTGAATCCTGATCGGGTTGGTAGGACTAAAATATGTGCTGCCGTATGCAATGCACCAAATGCTTATAATTTGTCAATAGAGACATGCATATAGGTTGGGCAAGTCTCCTAGGTGGTTGGTGTAAGAAAGATTGCAATGAGAGGGAATGCTTCGATTTTAAGGCAATGTGTAGATAGAGCTTTACTCTGCAATTGATCTTGTTGTAGCTGACAGTGGAAAGATTGATCCCAAACTGCTGAATATGCAGTATTTGAATTCTAAATTGCAGAAGGATGATTTAATGTCTGGTCTTGTAATATCAGCGTGATTGTTTTAGCTTGCAATCATTCAAACTACAGTTAGGAAACTTGAAAGCCAAACTCCTTTGCCCTTGCAGAGAGTGACGATGGACTCGACAGACCAGGTGACCTCCTGTGTTGTACTCATTCTGTCATTTCATACAAGCTATTTTTCTTAATCCCATTCTTCAATCACTCCAAAATGTTTTTAATTCATATCAGTTCAGAAGTTGTGTTATGACTTGGGTTAATTTGTTTTCCACTTTGTCACAGGTCAGGAGTTGCCTGAACAACCTGCTCAAATGTATAAAGCAAGATACACCACCATTCACGTAAAGGAATACATTCCTTTGTGGGAAGCACTAAATCAATTAGAAAAGGTATAATTTTAGTGTCTGTGACTTGTGTATCTTCCAAAGCAAATTGTACACTGGCAATGAGTAATGCTGGTACAGTTTTAGATTTTGCTGATAACAGGTTTGGATGTAAGAATCTTGATCATTGTTTACAGACTCCTATTGTGATGGGTGCTGCCAAGTGGAATGTATTAGAAACTTTTTTTTTGTCTCCACATAATAATGGGTTAGAACTTTCATTCTGGGAGCTCAATTATGAACACTGAGTCACTTACACTCCATTCCTGTATGTTGTACTGGTTCACAGGTTTAAAATTAACATCTTTGGTAATTAATCAGAAGTTCTATCAAAATTAATTCCCACTATCATTAATTTCTTCAAAATGAGCCAGGCAGAGGGTAAATTTTATCCGAATGAGGCTACCAAACCAGTTGAAAACAACTAATCTCTGTACATGCTCACCATCCATTCAGGAGCTGCTTGCAAAGTACTGGTCTGTTAGTATTTGCTGCCTGTCTGTCAGCTCAGAAATGGTTTCTGGAAAGTAACTGAGAGAAGAGCTTCATAATACTGCCATCCACCCATTCCACACTTAAAAGGGGTATTACTTGTTGAAAATGGAACCATATTGAGCAATTTTGCAAAGCCTCAGACCTTGATGTCTGGGCATTCTATTATAATAATAGTCATAAATGCATTGTTTTTAAGAATTAAAATTTAAACATCTTTAGATTTTCTGCAAATTAATTTAATTCTCCAAAGTAGGATCAATTTTTATTTTCTATCCTGTAGAGTAACATTTCTTCCACCCCTCGCCAATAAGTAACTGCCCGTATTGGTTATTTCCTGGAAATTTAAAAGGTGCAGTGGTTATTTGAATTGATTGAATCAATTGAATAAATATATTGTTGAACAAATTAAATTGCAGTGAGCTAGTGAATGTTTGTTTATAAGTCTTTTTTGAGAGTTTCACACTTGAAGTTTGAATTCATCAGGATGTAATAAGCTTACCAGTTTTATTGATTGTAATGTTCCCTACAAAGTCAGCAACTTATTCCGGACCTGCTTGTTCCATTATGATTCATCTGTCTAGGAAAACTTCCTTTCTGATTTTAGCAATGTGTTAAGAGTTTTTGAGTATTAATGTTAGTTTATTGAACTGCTTCAGGGCGCACTAGTAATCGATCGTGTACAATGAGCCATTCTTTCTTAAAGTTCTCATGCTTTTTACTATTTTATGGCATTGAATCAATGCTGGCAAGGCCAGCATTTGTTGCCCATCCCTAATTGTCCTTGTGAAGATGATGGTGAGATGGTTATTTAATCTGGTGGAATTCAAACATGCAGTCAATGTTACGATATATTGTGTAGTCCCTAAATCTTAATGTAAGAGGCTCTTCAACAGGGTGGCACAGTAGCTCAGTGTTTAACCAGGGACCTGGATTTGAGTCCAGCCTCGGGCGACTGTCTGTGTGGAGTTTGCACATTCTCCCTGTGCCTATTTTGGGTTTCCGCTGGGTGCTCTGGTTTCTTCCAACGGTCCAAAGATGTTCAGGTTAGGTGGATTGGCCATGCTCAATTGCTCATAGTGTCCAGAGATATGAACCTAGGTGGATTAGCCATGGGAAATGCAGTGTAATAGGGATAAGGTTTGTCTGAGTGGGATATTCTTTGGAAGATTGGTGTGAACTCAATGGGCCAAATGGCCTGTTTCCATACTGTAGGTTTTCAATTATTCAAGGTCTTCAGGTCAGAAATCAGGGTTGCTTAACTATTATTCAATTGGAGGCTTTCAAATGTTAAACGGGTATGCAACATGGATATGTTTGAGTATATTTTATGTTAATTCATTCATGGGATGTGGGTGTTACTCGTTGGGCCAGCATTTATTGCTCAGCCTCATTCACTTTGGAGAACGTAATGATGAACCACCAAACATTTGCTGTAGCTATACCCACAGTGCTGTTAGGAAGAGTTCTAGGATTTTAGACTCAATGACTGTAAAGAAACTGCACTAAAGTTCCAAGTCAGGATGGTGTGTGGTTTGGAGGAGAAATTACATCTGGTGTGTTCCTTTGCTTCTGCTGTCCTTGTCCATCTAGAGGTAGTGGTCAAGAATTTAGAAGGTGTTTCTGCAAGACTCTGTCAGTTGCTCTTGGGGTTGAGTGGCAGAAGGTGAATAATGCTCAAGTGTTTGATGTTACAGAAGTAACAGTTATTTTTCACTGTCACTTTTTGTAGCCAATTCAAAGTGAAAGGCCTATAAATATGGAGAACCTTCCAATCAACAATGGCAGTGGACAAGCCTATGGGTATACATTATATAACACAGTAATAAATAGTGGAGGATTACTTCATTCTGGTCAGAATGTACGGGACAGAGCACAGGTAAGTAAGCAGTCTTTATTTTCAGTCTTGGTACATGCTCATAATTGTTTAAGATGAGTTATATGTTCCAAGGAAGGTATAAATTTCAGTGCTTAGTCTCTGTCACTGGAAAGTCAGGTGGAAGAGGAATAATCTTGCCGATGATGCAGGTTGTGTATTTATCAAGGTATCACCGTACTAGAGGAGCTCTGGCCATACTCTAACCCAGATATTTCAATGGCCAGATACATGTCAAAGCAGCATAGACTAGAGTTGCACATTTGAATTCTGGGAATCCCAGTGCAGCTGACTCCATGGGATTTGCCTGGAAGTTTGAATATGAACAATGGGTAACTCCACTGTGTCAGGAGCTATCCAAAAGATTCTGTTACATTTGAAAGGTTTTGACTCTCAAGTTTAATAGTAACCCAGGAAAGGTTAGAGGATTATCTGTAACTTCTATGGAACTGTTAAACTGAACCTCTGATTCATTGCTGGCCACCCTTGCCCTCAACCCTGTCACCCCCAAAATACGGCTCTCCACCCCGACCCCATTGAATCTAGCCCAACCCAATGCCAAGCATCCACCTGTCATGCTGCCCACCTCACTTACTTACACACTTGCCTTTCCTTGGTCATTGTAAGTGTGCCTTTTGTGACCTTTTACACTCCTGAAATGTGGCAGCAGGTACCCTGAGAAAGGGGTGTCTGTAATTCTTCTCCCATTCTGAGTGGATTTCTCTCTGGTTTCTTCTGAGGGGCACATCTAGGACTGGTGAGAATCAGAATGCAGGCATGATAAATCTCTGATAGATGAGTAGATAATTTTAAACAGGCTTGCCATTAGCTGAATCTGTTATAAAGTAACACAGTACGCAAACAGACCCCTCTGTCCAACCAGTCCATGCCGAACATAATCCCAAACTAAACTAGTCCCACCTGCCTACTTCTGGCCCATATCCCTCCAAATCTTTCCTATTCATGTACTTATCCAAATGTCCTTTTAAAAGTTCTAATTGTACCCACATCCACCACTTCCTTAGGAAGTTCATTCCACACGTGATATTATTTGTATTAAAAATGAAAATTGATGCCAAATCTTAAATTTAGAAGCTTTTCTACTTCCTGTTAATCGTTCTACGTCATATTGAGTCAGGAAATAGACTTCCCACAATTAAGTGCCCATAACTGGACGCTGAAATGTACAGTAAATCTGTGGTATCCACACAATCTCAAATTGTGAATTTACCCAGCTGCGCCAAAATATAAGTATTAACAAAAATCAACATCCATGGGCAAAACTCACGTATCCGAGATTTTCAACCTATTTTTAAATGAGCTGCGGACATGTGAATTTCATGGTTTGTCAGGGTTTTCAGGAACGGGACCCACATGGATATGGAGGAAGGACTATAATGTTGCACACAGTGTTGCTATGGCACAAATACTGGGGAATATGTTACACTATAACAGTTTTGAAAGTGTAAACTGCAGAGTACAGCACTGTTATATAGAAGTAGGTGCAGATTCTATAATTGTCTTCTATGCAACTGGATTGGCAGATTCCTGAATAGGTTTATAACAGGAGGCCCCTGTGCAGGAATCTCCAGCGCGGAAGTCTGCTAAAGATAATTGTAAAATATTTAATCTGATCAGGATCGGGAATAGAGTTGCTGACCTTGATTGGAATTTCCGTGCTATTATTTCCTTAATTCTAATTTTGTGCTTACCATGGGGATTGGCAGTCTAGACCAAACAAATGACAAATCCAACTTGATTTTAACATGAGGCGGTGACTTTTTATTGGTATGTTATGGGAATGATACTAAAATATTATTTTGAATTGGTTTCATTATGTCCTGTTCTCTTGTACCTTTTTCTTTTGAAGGGGAGGCATTGGCCTAGTGGTATTATTGTGACTATTAATCCAGAGACCCAGGTAATGTCCTGGGGACCAGGTTTTGAACCCTACGGTGGCAGATGGTAAAGTTTGAATTCAAAAAATATCTGGAATTAAGAGAGTAATAATGACCATAAAATTATTGTCGATTGTCAGAGGAAAAGAAACCCATCTGGTTTGTTCAAGTCCTTTTTAGGGAAGGAAACATACCTGGTCTGGCCTATATGTGACTCCAGACCCACAGCAATGTGGTTGATAGTTAACTGCCCTCTGGGCAGTTAGGGATGGGCAATAAATGCTGGGGTGACATCCACATCCCATAAGCAAATACATTTTTTAAAAAGTTAGTTAGTAATTTATTAACTGAGAGTACAAATATATCTCATACTGTTATTGTAGATGTTCTGAAACAGTGACAGTTGTTACATCCCAGTTTGATATACATAGGGTACTTTCAGAATCACAGCTATGGAAAAAGCCTGTTTAAAGGGACTGTGGCTTTTAAACTGAGTGACAGTTTCTCTTCCCCTAAAATTAGCCCACCAATTGATGAAAGCTGTTATGTGAAGAATTTGTGATTAAAATTTTTTTTGGAATGTTCCTTGCAAACAGGCGTTGTATGTTTCTGCAGTTATCTCTGCAGATGGAGACTCGTATGTAGTGCGGTCTCACAGCACTCTCTCGAAGATGCATTCACTAAGTGGCCATAATTTATTTGTGTCTGGACAGTGGCAGTCTGTTTGTTTGTTTTTGAACCATTTGGGGAGAAAGCAGGAAGGCAAGATTAGTTACAATTGCTTTGGTAAGGAGCTGGCATAACAACCATGAGATGGATGACTTCCATCTGTGCTGTAAACCTCTGTGGTTCTGTGGATGCTGATACAGCCAGAACTGAAACGACAGTCATCTCTCTTTAAGTTGATTGCCCAATTCTAAACTTCATTCATCTTTAGAAAAAGCCTCGGAGGGTAACTTTCCTTTTTGTCCAGTTTGGACAGACTTCTAAATCTGCATCTTTGCCATGTGGTGGGGAGAAAGAGGGAGAAATAGGAACCAGAGTTATAGGATGGTTTTCCCTGTGCCCAGGAAGTTAGAAATCGGACAGCTTTAGGGAGTTGAAAGGGGACAAAGTTGTCAGGTTATTCCTTTCAGGTCTGCTTTTGGGACAGGATTAGTGAAATATTTTTCATCTACGTTATTTGCTTTCCTGGCCAAAGTCAAGGGAATAGAGAAGGCTAATTTCCTTGCCATGTATCCCAAGTAATCTTTTAATCTTGTGCACAGCTTTATGTTGACCATGTTTGTTTGAAGGGAGCTGAAGATCGACCACATGAGGCAACTTACAAAGGAGGTGGAGTGAGAAACCCTAGCCGTGGATGATATACGAATGTAATGAAGCAGTAGGCATTCATAGTGTTATTCTTGCTTAAGGTTGTTCCTCTCACTGCTGTGTACTGACTCCTGCACAACCTGTTAATCTCAAACAGCTCCTAGGCATTCTGTTTGCATGACCTGAATATTTTTTTCTGATGATTCAGGTCTTTGTCGATGGCCAGTCAGTTGGTTTCCTGGATTATAATAACATGGAATTGGCAATCTCGGCTGCTATGGTAAGTGCCATTAGATATCAAATCTCCAAAATTGAACGCAACAAACCCTGTGGAACATTATACAATACTTCACTGTGCTGGAGTCTTACATATAGCAGGTGAGAACTGGACGTTGTGCCAACAATTTTTGAACAAGTAATTATTTCCCAATATTGCGCTTCGTAAAAGTTGCAGCAGATATTTTGGTTTTTGTTACTGTCAGCTTCACAAAAATAGTGACTATACTGAAGGAAAGCAAGCAAGAAAGAACTTCAAATTATATCATGCCATTGATCTCCCCCCCCCCCCCAGATGTCCAAAATTGTTTCTCCACTAACAATTTGCTTTGTTCTTCAGGCCAAGGCAGCAACTGTTTTAGGATGCAACTGGCAAATGAGATGCATGACCAATGAACCTATTTCTCGAGATGTTCACGGAGGGCTAAATGTTAGGCAGGGTATCAGGAGAAATCCCTGCTTTTTTTTTTTGAATAGCCACTGAATCTTATGCATTCACCCAAACGGACTTTAGACCCCCATCTAAAGACAGCTGCCTCCTCACTGTAGGGGAAGGGCTTGAACCCACAATCTTCTGATTCAGAAGGGGTCATTTCAGAATTGCACTGGAAATATAGTTTTCTGGTGTTTTCGTCATGTCTAGGAAGACAGTAAGTGTACAACTTGGTTATAGAACCTCTGTGCAAAGGAATCGAAAAAATTATGCTAACTGACTTCTAGTGGTACCTTTGAAAACATTTGAGAGCTTTCAACTAAAGTGTAAAACACAGGTAGTGCCCAGCCGCGCATTATTCAGTAATGGTGAAGAATCACTGGGTGATAAATTCTAGCGAAGGTCCGCATAACCTGATGTGCGTAGTTAATGGACAACACAAAAACCCCACAATCTTCCATCACCTCGTTGGTATAATTCATTATAATTTGCTGTTAAAATTGTTGGCACAGTGCCCAGTTCTGACCTGCTGTATGTAAGACTCCAGCACTGTGAAGTATCATAGAATGTTCCACATGGCTTATTATGTTAAATATTCTGTTATTCTTTTGTTAAAATGTAGGATTTCTGTATTAATCATTGTGCAATCTTTTTGCAATGTCTGCCTTTAAATTGTTCAATTACTAAAATCCACAGCAATGTGAATCTGCAGTATTGCTTAAAAGCTATACACATCCTTGATTCGCTCTGATGAAAATTACTTGGTGATGATATTCTTTGCTACTTTGCATTGAAATTTTTGTTTCTTGCAGGGAAAGCGAAATTTGAGCCTTTTGGTGGAAAATCGTGGTAGAGTCAACTATGGTGATAAACTTGATAACCAGCGAAAAGGTGATTCTGTAAGGTTGCTAACAATGTAGTTAGTCCTGCTGTGTGAATGAGGAGGGATTTCCAATCACAGAATATGATACTGATGAAGGCCATTCAGCAAGTTGTCTGTACCGGCTCTGAACAAAAATGCGATCCCATACTCCCAATTCCTCCGTCTCTACTGCATCTGCTAATGGGATGAACATTCCACTCCCAGACATCCCAAATGTCCTCCTACTTCAAGGACCATAAGTTTCCATCTCCCAAGATTCATAATGCCCTCAACAGCATCTCCTGCATTTCCCACACTTCTACCCTCAAATCCCTTCTCTTTCCCCTGCCCCACCACCAACAACAACGGATAGAGTCCTCCTGATCCTCACCACCAACCTCTGAGTCCAACACATCATCCTCCACCACTTTTGCCACCTGCAATCAGACCCACCCCTATCCACTTTCCATAGGGACTGCGCTCTCTGTGACTCCCTCATCCACACTACACACCCCACCACACCCAGCATCTTTCCCTATAACCGCAGGAAGTGCTGCACCTGCTTCTACACCTCACCTCTCACCTCTGTCCAAGGCCCCAAACCACCATTCCGTATCTGACAGGATTTACCTGTACATCATCTAACCTGGTCCACTGCATCCATTGCTCCCGATATAGAGGAGACCACGTGCAGACTCAGTGACTGATTCGTGGAGCATCTGCACTCTGTGCACTCCAATCAACACCACCCTCTGGTTGCCATCCATTTCACCTCCCCTTCCCACTCCCTTGGCGACATGTCCATGCTGGGCCTCCTCCCTTGTGAAAATGAGGCCACATGAAAATTGGACGAACACCACCTTATATTCTGCCTTAGGAGCTTACAGCCCAATGGCCTCAACGCAGAATTCACTAGCTTCAAAACCTCCTCACCCCTGGCCTCATCTCGTACAGCCCTCCCTCTCATTCCCCACCTCCTTGACCTGACACAACCTGTCCATTTTCCTTCTTGCCAATCCACCCCACCCTTCCCATTGACCAGTCTCCCCAACCCCCTACCTGCATTCACCTATCACCACCCACCTATCTTGCCCCAAACCCACACCCCTTCCTATTTATTTCTGAGCTCCCTTCCCCTCCCCAGTCCTGATGAAGAGTCCTGACCCAACAAGTCAACTTTCCTGCTCTTCTGATGCTGCCTGACTTGCTGTGTTCCTCCAGCTCCAAACTATACCGACGTTAACATATTACAATCTGTCTTTTCCCAACAACCCTGCATATTGTCTGTTTAAATAATCATCTTATGTCCTGAATGCCTCAATTGAACCCACCTCCACCATGCTGCTAGGCAGTGCCTTCCATCTCCTAATTACTCGCTGTATGAATAAGATTTTCACAGCTAGCATTCGCTTCTTTTGCAAAACACTTTGAATCTGTTTGCTAGTTTTTGATCCTTTGGGAGCAGTTTCTTCCGATCTGCTCTGTCCAGGCCTACCATGACATTGAAAAATTCAATCAAATCTCCTCCTAGCCTTCCAACTTCAGTCTTTCTTCAGAATTGAAGTTTCTCATCCCTGAAACTCTTTTTATAAACTTCTTCTACACTCTGCCCAATGCTTCCTAAAATGTGGCACTCAACTGTATGCAATACTCCAAAGGTCTGATTAGTGTCTTTTATAAGTTTAGCATAACCTGCTTCGCCTTGTAGTCTAACCCTGTATTAATGAAGTGTGGAATGCTCAATGCATTATTATGCACGCAATGCTCTGCCTACTTGTTTTACCACCTTTTATGCACACGTATACCCAGATGTCTGCTGATGCACATTTTTTTTTTTTTTTTTGGAATATACCCTATATTTATTACTGGCTCTCCATAGTCTTTGTACCAAAATATATCATCTCTCACTTCTCTGCGTTGAATCTCATCTGCCATGCCACCTACTTGCCCGCATCCATGTCCTTTCGGAGTTCGACATTGCTGTCTTCACGGTTTGCAGTGCTTCCAAATTTTGTGTCATCTGCAAATTTTTAAATTGTCCCCCCCTTCAAAACCATAATTCCAAACAAATTTATCTCTAAACTCCGAAACCTGGGTCTTGGCTCCTCACTCTAACTGGATCCTCGGCTTCTTGACCATGGACCGCAATCAGTAAGATTGTGATAACACTTCCTCCACCATAATCCTCAACACCAGTGCTCCGCAAGGCTCTGTGCACAGTCCACTTCTGTACTCCTTATACCCTAATGACTGTGTGGCCAAATTCCACCCCAACTCCATTTACGAGTTTGCTGACGACACCACTGTTGTACGTCAGATCTCAAACAACAATGAGACAGAATACAGGAACGAGTGCTTAGTGGCATGGTGTAAAGACAACAATCTCTCTCGGTGTCAACGTCAGCAAAACGAAGGAGCTGGTCATTGACTTCAAGAAGCAGAGTGGAGAGCACACCTTTGTCTGCATCAAAGGTACTGTGGTGGAGATGGTCGATAGCGTCAAGTTCCTGGGAGTGACGATCAACAATCTGTCCTGATCCACCCACGTCTACACGATGGTCAAGAAAGCACAACACCACCTCTGCTTCCTCAGGAAGCTAAGGAAATTCAGCATGTCCACAAGGACTCTTATCAATTTTATAGATGCACCATAGAAAATATCCTATCTGGATGCACCACAGCATGGCATGGCAACTACTCTTCCCAAGACAGCGAGAAATTACAGAGAGTTGTGAACACAGCCCAGTCCATCACGCAAACCAGCCTTCCATCCATTGACTTCTTCTAAACTTCTCACTGCCTCGAGAAAGTGACCAATATCATCAAAGACCCCTCCCAGCCCAGTTATACTCTCTTCCACCATCTTCTGTTGGGCACAAGATATAAAAATTTGAATACACATGTGAACCGATTCAAGAACAGCTTCTTTCCTGCTGTTATCAGACTTTTGAACAGACCTCTTTAAATGTTAATTCTCATCTCTGTCTCTCTCTGTACCTTCTCTGCAGCAATAACACTGTATTCTGCACTCTGTTTTGCTACCCTGATGCACTTTGTATGGCATGATCTGCCTGTATAGCACACAAAACAACACTTTTCACTGTTTCTTGGTACAAATAAATTAATAAGTCAATCAGTCGATCAATCAACCTGTTTCCCAAGATCTAGATGATTTTCCAGATGATATAAAAATTAAGGGTCACTATCCAGCCAAATAAACCTATTAAACATCTCTTCCTGTATTTATGTTGCTCTTAACAAATTATGGAATAAAATAATGACTTTTCTTGCACGTATGACATTGTATTGAATGCTTTCTGGAAGTCCGAGTACACCACATCAACCACAGTGCCCTCATCAAGCTACTCTGATACATTTTCAGATGTCTCCAGCAATTAGTCAGACATGACTTTCCCTTAACAAATCCATGCTGTGAAACTTTATCTGATTTTGCAACCAATTGGAAATGTATTTACAAAAATACAATCAAAGAAAAGGACTAGGCCACTGAGCCCTTCGAGCCTGCCCTTCATTCAATAAGATCATGGCTGATTTGATTTTAACTTCAACTCCATATTCCTTCATACCCTTGATAATTTTTCATCCCTCTTTTTTTCATTTTAGTTAAAGCCCATGGGATTTCTTTTTCACCTCTGATCTCAACTGTTCCTATGTTCTGCTATTCAACCTTCATATTTCCATAAATTTTAGTTTGTTCAAATTTCACGACACTAATCTACCAGATCATGCAGCCTCAAACACAGCTGTACTGACTTCTGCTGCCTCAGGGCTTCAATTTAAAACACTCCCTCTCCCTTTAACATCTTCTAACTCTGCTGCAGCCCACTGAGAACTTCATGTTCCTCCAACACTGACCTCTTGTGCTCCTCTCCTGCAACTCCTCCGTTCAGCCAAATCAGCCTTCTCCTTGAATGCAAGTTGTTTAATGACTTTTACTGTGAACCGTGGTCATCTGAAAATATTTCTGTTCTTTAGAATTCACTAAGTGATGGACCATTGTGACAGTGTAGCATCCCTACCTTTGAGCCAGCAAGTCTCGGTTCAGGTTCCACCTACCATGGAGATGTGTCATAACATGTTCACGAGGTGATTATTCAGGGATGATTTGACTAAAGTGAAGAAAAAAAAACGGAATCACTTCATGATGTCCAGAATTCCTTTCAAGACTCCTTGCATTTTCCTGTGATTAGATTACTAATACCCCAGTTCAAAGTGAGTACCACTTCATTCAATCTGACAATTGTGTTTAAAAAGAAACCTGTTGTTCTTTTTTGATTTTTCAGGTATCATAGGTGACATCTTTCTGAATAAGGAACCTTTGAAGGACTTTACGATCTACCCCTTAGAGATGAAAACAAATTTTATTGAGAGGTAAAATATCAGGATTTCACCACACTTTGTGATTTGTTATATTGTGCAATCCTTCCAGCAGTTCTTGTAAAAGATATTTTTTGCACATACTAGCTCAGGTCCTCTGGACGAAAAGTCAGAGCCACCAGAAGTCCTAACGCAGTGACTGTGCAGGAATTGCCCAGGCGGTTTTAACATTCAATGGGCAATCACCCTGCATCCAGAAATCTCCAACAATGCCTTGAGTTAACGTTGCAGATTTCAGAAGGCTTGCCTGGATAGTTAGTAGAAAATGTGTGATTAAAACCAGTTCTAACTCACAATACACCTGGCCCCAATCCAAGATTACCATCCTACCTCCCTGCTTTAAATAGGTAGCGCCATCACCCCACCTTCTCTTTTCCCCCAACCCCCACTGCTGTCACCCATCTCCCGTCACCCTACACTGTTGCTCAACCCACTTACACACCTACTCGTTGATACATTAAGTCACACTGCCATCAAGACATTGTATTCTGGTACTTTTTAAACTTTTACCAGAATGTAAGAATATGGGAATTAGGACCAGGAGCAGGCAATTCAGCTGTTCAAACCCACTCTACCTATTTAATGTGATCATGGCTAATCTTGTCCTGATCTCAACTCGACTCTCCTCTCCTATCTGTTCCCTGTAGCCTTTTATCCCACTTTGACAGGTAGTGCAGTTCCACTGGATACTGAAAAGGCTATGGGCCCTGACAACATTGCATCAACTGTTTTGAAGGTGTGCTCCAGGACTTGTGTGACCATAGCCAAACTGTTCCAGTACTGGTACAATATTGTCATCTACCTGACAGTGTGGAAAATTATCCAGGTATGTCTTATCCACAAGAGCAGGGCAAACCCAACTTTGTCAATTACAGCCCATCAGTCTACTCTTGATCATCAGTAAAGTAGTGGAAGGTGTCATCAAGAGTGCTATCAAGTAGCATTTTTTATTTTAGCAATAACCAACTTACTCAACTCAGTTTGGATTCAGTCAGGGCCACTCAGCTCCTGACCTTGTTACAGGCTTGGTTCAAACATGGACAAAAGAGCTGAATTCCATAGGTGAGATGAGAGTGACTGCCCTTGACATTAAGGCTGTAATTGACAGTGTGTGACATCAAGGATCCCTAGAAAGACTAGAATCAGTGGGAGTCAGAAGGAAAACTCTACTAGTTGGAGTCATATCAGAAACAACATTGGTTGTGGTTGTTAGAGGTCAGTCATCTCAACTCCAGGAGTTCCTTGGGGTAGTGTCCTAGGCCCAAATGCCTTCAATACCTTCATCACTGACTTTTCTTCCATAAGGACAGACGTGGAAATGTTCACTGATGGGATGTTCAGTACCGTTTCACACACCTAAGATACAGAAGCAGTATGTGTCCAAATGCAACAAAACCTGGACAGTATATAGATTTGGGCTGACAAGGGGCAAATAACATTTGCACCACACAAGTGCCAGGCAATGAGCATCTCAAACAAGAAAAAAATCTTACCATTGCCATTTGACATTTAATGGCATTACCATTGCTGCATTCCACATTATCAACATTCTGGGGTTACCATTGACCAGAACTTCTAGCCATATAAAAACTGTTTACAAGAGCCTGTCTACTACCTAAAAACAAAGTGTTGTAGAAACTTGGCCGGTCTGACAGCATCTGTGGAGAGGAAATACAGTTCATATTTTGAGTCCAGTTTTGAACAGTTCTGAGGAGACAGGTTGCCAGGTACCTTCTCTATTTTTACCTGCCATGTGTTTGCATTGTCAGGTTCTTGCTAGTGGAGAGGAGAATTAGAAGTGCAATGTTAATAGTGCAAGTTGGTGTAAAAATGAAATGCAGATGCATGGAAATAAATTAATCTCACTTGAAGGACAAGATTCAGAACTTTCATTTAAGGCTTACATGCAAACATATGAAGCAGAAGTAGGCTATCCAGACCCCTAGCCTGCTTCACCATTCAATAAGATCATGACTAATCTGATTGTAACCACAAATCCCCACATTTATCTACTCTGATAACCTTTCAACCCCTTGCTAAATATATTCATTACCTGCCTCTGCGTTAAAATTATACAAGGACTCTGATTCCATTGCCTTTTTCAGAGAGAGAATTTTTATGGGGTCTTATGGGGATCTACGGTTACGGGGAGAAAGCAGAAGAATGGGTTGAGGAACTTATCAGCCTTGATTGAATGGCCTAATTTCTGCTCTTGTGTCTTCTGGTCTTATAGACTCTCGAGCCTCTGAGGAATAAAAATCTTGTCTCATCATTGATTTATGCTGAGTTTAGATCACTGTTTACGGGTTGTTCCACAATCTTGGATAGATATTGTGATGAACGGTGGGAGGAATCTGAGTCTCCACTGCTAAAATCAAATGCACTCACCCCAGACAATGCTGCTATCACCTGCCCTAGTTTGAATACCTATTTCTTAATTTCGCAAACTTGTAACTCTTACTGATATGAGAGCGTGCCACCTTTGTACCATCCTCATTTTGAATTGAATCCTGACTGATCGTGAATTAGTGCCTAATGAGCAAGTAAAGGCCCGTAGGAATTATGGTCAGTTTATTGAAAGATTCTTGGCTATTTAAAGTAAAATGTATGTCTTTGCCCTAGTGTTAAAACCTTTTTTCTTGCAGTAATCTTATCCATCATTTCCTTCCTAGATTCTGGACATTCGCCTTCTCTGTGGTGCCTCTTCTGTTTTGTGTATTAAGCTTAGACTAATTGACTGATGTGGTATTTTAGAGCTGAGTCTTTTTCTGTTCTCGCGTAGTACCCACTTGTTTGTATGGGCATACATGTATGTGCACACAATTCTAGAAGCAAACTCTGCAATTGGCCTCATTGTCTGTCTCTGGTTTAGGGACCAAGGAAGGCTCAGGAGTGGAAAGCTTAGCAGCTTTTCTCGGATGCTAAACCAGTGAGACCAGTTGCAGCGTCCTTGCAAGAAAAGCGTCATGGCATATCTGGATCCAGCTTTATCCAGCACTCACTTTGCCAGTGCAGTTCTACATACTAGTCAACTCTGGGACTTCCATTCAATTGTCAGGCAGCATTTAGATTACACCAGTGAGAAGACAAAGTACTGTAAACCAGGAGACTTCTTCAAGAACACAGACTTTAAAGTAGTTTATCTACTATTCTAATGATGTTACAATCGCAGTGCTACCTAAGACCACATTTGATACCATTAAGAAGGCCTAGAATTTAGGATGTCTTGACAATGATGCAGAATAACCATCAATATGTAACCTAATTAAGAAATAGAGGATACCATTGTGATAACAAATGACTCCAGACAACATCCATTTTCCCCGTCACAGAAGGAGGGAAAATCGTTTGCATAAAGATCAGCTTGGGAGGCAGGGCCTGTTCACCTTAACGGAATGTATTCTTTTTTAGTTGTAGAAGTGATATCAACACTGAATGTCTGTCCAGAACAGACTTGCAGGATCAAGGTGAGTGATAAGCACCAATCACCCAGCAGGATGCTGTCAGGAAATGCATTTGTAGTACTGTTTACTGGACAAGCCATGTGACTGTCATATTGGCAATTAAGTTGGTTTATTGCTTCTGCGCTTTGTAAGCTTAGTGCTTGAGAATCACTTTAACCTTGTACTTGCTGTTTGCCTCAAGTCTCACTTCAATGAATAACGGTTCTGAGATCTGTTTAGTGATAGTTGAATATTGCTTATTGGGAATAACGCTGTCAGCTTTTTTTTTCTTTGTCTCTTTTTTGGGTTGAAGTTTCTCAGCCATCCAGTTGAATGCTGTTCCAAAAAATCCGACTTTACCTGCATTTTTCTATGGTATACTATACGTGGATTCGTTGCCTTATGATACCTTCATAACACTTAAGGTGAGGAAAATAATTTTGACCAATTCCACACCCTGTTTTGGCTAGTGATATTTAAAACAAAATGGACAACTTGCATCCTAAACGCAAGACTTGTTGAATAATAAAGCAGTTGGAAAATTAAAATGAAACAGCAATTTATCGAACTAAAGGTCAAATTCAACCCAACATTGGTGGGAAATGTGATTCTGTGGCTTTTAAACAATTTTTTTTGAAAATGAAGCTTTTAGAATTTTAAAATGTAGCTATCGTTGAAAGTCTGGCACAATTGAATATTCACTCTGTGGCATTTTGAGTTTTAGAAAGTGTCTCTGTTCTAACTGAACTGTTCACTGCATTTGTTTATTATGTTACTGCTCCTCTGATGCTGACACTGTTTTTCTTTGAATTTTCATAATATTGTCAAATCTGCTGTTTTTACTTTCCCTTTTACTCTTATTTACTGCAATTCTTTAAACTCAATTTAGATCAGAGAATGTATTTTATTGATCCAGACTCGACTCATTCTCCTTGCAGTTTGTGCCATGAGCTGAGACATGACAGACACTCAAGGGAAAACAGAGCAGACTGAGGCAAGGAATCAATTTAGATCAATCCTATCCATTTCTTGTGAAGTTTACTTCAAATCCCTGTAATTTTATGTAATCTCACTTTGGACTATGCTTATGTTACCATTCATTGTTCAGTTTTTTTTTTGAACAATAAATAATAGCTTGAATTTTAAGAGATGGTAGGGCCTATTTTGTGTTTCTTGTCCCTGGTGTTACTGAATGAGCCAGAGCAGAACAGGTACAGGAAACACAGATGATGAGTCCACATACGTGACAAAACCCACCCAAATTCTAAAAAGAAGTACAACTTAATTGCAAATTAGGTGACTCTAGGAGCTTCTCCTTTCCTTGCAACCTTCCAGGAATGGGTATAATCTGCCTCTGATGTTCATTGTTAAGTGATTCCTTGATACAAGAAGAGCTAGTAATCCAAAAGAACCAGTACAAAGTACTGGATCGAGTTAACTGTGTTTAAAAAAAAAAAAAAAAAAAAAAAAAGTGTTTTTGATGCATTTTTTTGTTGATTGTTTATCATGAGATGTGGGCATCACTGGTTGGGCCAGCAATTATTACCCTAAAGATGATGATGATGATGAGCTTCCTTCTTGAACGACTGCAGTCCTTTGAGAGTAGGCACAATGCAGTTGGGGAGTTCAAAGATTTTGACCCAGTAATAGTAAAGGAAGTTGAAATTGTCTATGGTTTGGAGAGGAACTTGCAAGTGGTGATATTCATGTGCATCTTCAGCCTTTGTCCTTCTAAATGGTAGCGGTCCTGGTTTTGGAAGCTGCTGCCTAAGGAGACTTGATGAGTTGTTACAGTGCACCTTGTAGACAGTACACCCTGTTGCCATTATGCATTGCTGGTGGAGAGAATGAAAATTGTAGTTTTAAGATGTAATGTCAGTCAAGTAAGTTTGTTTGTCCTGGACGGGGTTGACTTTACTGGTGGCCGTTCAATTGGGAGGAACAGCTGATTCCTGTCCTCCCTCTCCATGACCCTTGTAATCTTATACACCTCAATCAGATGCTCCTCCGCTTTCTCTGCTCGAAAGAAAACAACTGGAGCCTACCCAGCCTTTCTTCATAGTGAAAATACTCTACTCTAATCCAGATAACATCCTGTGAATCTGCAATCATATCCTTTCTATAGTCTCGCAACCACAACTGCATTCACAACTCCAGCTGTGGCCTAACCATGGTTTTGTACGGCTCCAATGTAATTTCCCTGCTCTTATAATCTGTGACATAATGGATACAGGCAAGTGTCCTGTCTGCTGCCTTAAGCCCCCTATTAACCTCTCCTGCTGTCTTCAGGGATCTGTCGAAAAACACCCCTAAATCTGTCTGTTCCCCTGAGCTTCCTAGTGTAGTGTCATTCATTTGAATATTCCCGCTTGTCTTGTGATGCACTTTGGATAAAGCAACCTCTCACATATCAGGGTTAAATTCCATCTACCACTTATCTGTCCATTTGAGCAATCCATCTATATCTCCCTGTAACTTGAAACCTTCCTCAATATTAATCACCTTGCCAATCTTTGTATCATCTTCAAACTTAGTTATTGTTCTCTTCACCCCCAACCCCCATACTGTTCTCATCCAAATCCGCTTATAAAAATATACCATGCACAATGAGGGACTGAGCACTGATCCCTGTGGTACATACCTGGACACTGGCCTCCAGACACAAACTGTTTTCTATTATCACCCTCTGTCTCCTGCCACAAAGTCAATTTTCTATCTGTCTTGCCAAGTGTCCCTGGAACCCATGTGCTTTACCTTTATCACTCTCTCATTTGGGATCTTGTCAAAGGCTTTGCTGAAATCCATATAAACTACATCAACTGCACTACTGCATCTACACATTGGATCACCTTGCCCAGTGATCCTGGGCATGCTTCTCAGGACTTGAAGCCCACATCAAACCTCCTAACTGAAGATTTCGTTTTGGTGAATGCTTGTTTTGACTGCCATGAGAGCACACCCCAGACTGGAGTTATCTATAGAAGATTCACTTTGATAAATAAGTATTAGCATTCAGGCTGCATGATTAGCCCAACTTAGTTGTGACCGATTCACGATAGTTTAGTGGTTTGGCGTATCATTTCAAATGAGCACCTATGTCTTGAGATTTGATCTTCAGAAGTTTCTGAAAGCAGGTCAAATGAAAGTGGTTAAGCTTCTTGGCATGAAGGTAGTGCACAATTCATTACTCACATACAAAGCACAGAATAAGCAGGATTGTTCATCCAAGACTTTCAGTTTGGTAAACAGATTTACTCTTCTTTGTTTCCAGATTGAAGTTCAAAGTCTCTTGAAGTTTATGCTTGATTTGCCAATTCTTACATCTATCTTCAAAATTGACTGCTCGTAGAACTCCCTAACAGCATTGCGGTGTCCTGTATCACATGCACTGTAGCGGTTCATTAAGGTGGCTAGTAAATCCAAGTTCCCTAGAAATTTTAAATTTGAAAACCTCCTACCTTTAACATTATTGATGCTTTCTTTCTGTACCTCATGAGAACTGCTGGTTCCTTGCTGATTTGTGAACAATTCACCTTGACAGCTGCTAGCCCTGTTAGAGAGCTACTCAGCAGGAATGGATTGTGAGATACAGAGTGAGACACATATTAAGCCTGAGTAGCATCCAAACAGTTGCCAGTTATTATTAATTCTCCTGTTCCATCCATTATGCTCCTTTTTAAAAGCTAATGCTTTGACCAGGCTTTTAGTTGTCTGTTTTGATATTTCTACAAGGGATTTGGTGCCAGGTATTGCTTATTAATTTTTCTATGAAAGACTGACATGTCCTGGAGCTAATCTCCTGCATGCTGTGTCTGAAAAGAAGTGGTTGATTTGGGTGTAACCATCCAAAATGCCCTTTATTCTCAAAAGCTGCCAGTGGATTGGAAGACCACAAATATAATGCCTCTATTCAAGAAAGGAAGGGGTCTGAAAGCAGGAAATTATAAGCCAGTCAGTCAAATATCTGTGCTTGAAAAAGTGCCAGAATTCAATAATAAGGATAGCAGAGTCAAAAATAGAAATTACTGGAAAAGCTCAGCAGGTCTGGCAGCATCTGTGGAGAGAAATTAGAGTCAACGTTTCGGGTCAAGTGACCCTTCCTCAGAACTGGCAGTTTCACAGATGCTGCCTGACCAGTTGTGCTTTTCCAGCAATTTCTGCTTTTGCCTCTGATTTACAGCAACTGCTATTCTTTTGGTTTTTAAAAATAATAGCAGGACATTTTAGAAAATCATATTGTTTTCATGCTGTTGTTGCACGATTGCAAAGTATTTGACAAATTATAACCACCAAACTGGTAAGATATAGCAATTTCCAAAGGCATTCAGTAAAGTGATACTTTACAGTTTACGACAAGGTAAGAATTCATGTGTTAGGGGTAATATGTTAGAACATTGGCTAACAAGAAATAGTGTGTGTGTGATAAGTTAATTTCAGTTTGGCTGACTATAGTTAGCCTAACCCTAACCCTAACCCTAACACTCTCGCAGGGATCACTATTACTGCCTCAACTATTTACAATCCATCTAATTAACTGGATGAAGGGACAGAGCCTTGTAGCTGCATTTTCTGATGAAACTAAAATCACTGGGAAACTTCGCGGTGAGGAGAATATTTAAAAAGACATTAATTTTTGTCAATCTTAAAGATAAGACAGGACCCAATTCTGTGATACCTACTCCAGTTTTCATCTTGTGGGATATTTTATGAACCCAGTATAAGGGTATGAAGGGCAAGTCTGCATTTAAAACCTCCCCACAATTTTGATGGAGTGGGCTTTTGCGTGAGAAGTGCTAGATGGCTCCTCAAAGGAGTTGTAAATTAGTGGGAATGCTTAATCTGGACTTGGGAACCATTTGACAGTAAAGTTTTAAAGCTGTTATCAACACTGCATTTTATATTTAAATGATGTGTGATTTATTTGTTAATTCAGTGATTAACGATGGGGCTTTGATCTTAAAATGTAAGTGGCAATCGAATTGAACAACATTCTGGAAATGCTCACATGTTAGAGCCTGTCCTCGATAGGAGAAAGTGTTCTTCTGTGTTGCAGAATGTGTGTGGGCGATCGTACATTTTGAGTTTTTGCAATTATTCAGTGTCCTAATATCTGCTGAGCCTTTGAAGAGCTCATCCAGGTTCCACTGGGCAAAGAACCAATGGATGTAATAATGACATGAGCCAATGTTTGAAATGTTTGTAGAATTGTCAGTATGAATGGCTGTGCTTGACTGTCATCGAAAGCTTTAATTCTCTTGCACCTCTCAAGCTTCAAGTAATATTCAAGTAAACAAAATTTATTCAAAAACCACTTGAAAGAAAGTAAGTTACGACATGCTCACATGGTACTAAAATTGCAAGTCTTGTGGACTGAGAGGAGGATATTGAAGAACTACAGGAGGAAGCGAACAAGACTAGATATATAGGCTGGTGGATTAGACAGAGATGTGGAGAAAAGCAATTTGACACATTGTTAGAAAGAATGAAGAAAGGCAAGATGGAGGGATGGGGAAAAAGGTACAATTCTACTATAGTAGAAAGTTGTGATAAACCTAAGGGGAAGGAATGGTCTGGTGGTACTATTGCTGAACTGTTAATCCAAAGACCCAAGTAATGTTCTAGAGTCCTGGGTTTAAATCCTGCTACGGCAGAGGGTGGAATTTGAATTCAGTAAATATCAGGAATTAAGAGTTTAATGATGACCATGAAGCCATTGCTAGTTGTTGGGAGAAAGCACCCATCTGGTTCACTAATGTCCTTTTAGGAAAGGAAACTGTCATGCTTATCTGGTCTGGCCTACACGTGACTCCAAAACCACAGCAATGTGGTTGACTCATAACTGCCCTCTGGGCAATTAGGGGTTGACAATAAATGCTGGCCTAGCCAGTGACAACTTTATCCCGTGAATGAATAAAGGAAAAAAATACAAAACACTGATTCATCCTCAGCTGGAGTGTCGCGTCTAATCTTAGCACCACACTTCAAGAAAGATATGAACCTTTTCTGTAAGCTCTCCAATGCTTTCAACAAGTGGTTCTGAAGATGAGGATTTCAGTTGCTGTTCTCAAAAGGTTCTCCTTAGAAAAAAAAGTTGAGAAAAAATCTTTGATAGAGTCCAAAGTCCTGTTAAGTCTGGATGAGAGATGGAGAGAAACTGTTCCCATTGACAAATGGTTTGGAAAGGAGAGAACATTGATGTAAGGAAATTGGTCAAAGAACAAAAGGCACAGTGAGGGGGAAAAAGCAGTTTTCCTCAGTGAGCCATTCAGAGCTAGAATTGCTGCCTGGTGGGTGGAGGCAGATTCAACTGTGACTTTCAAATGGGAATTGAGAACTTCATATGAAGGGAGAAAAATGCAAGGACGTAGGGGAAAGGCAGCAATGTGGAACTAATTGAGTTGCTTTTGATGAGGTGGCATGGATATGGCAGACCAAGTGGTAATCTTCAGTGTTTTAACCATTCTAGTATTCTAATCAATGATATTTAGGCTCAACAATTGTATTTCCAGCCAGTTCCTCAACTTTCTGTCCCCCTCTTGCCCATTCACCACTTGTATTTTTGTGAAACATTTACAATCAAGACCTAAACAAAGAAACAAAAAGAACTGTGGATGCTGGTAATCAGAAACAAATCAGAAATTGCTGGGAAAACTCAGCAGGTCTGGCAGCATCTGTGGAGAGAAAGCAGAGTTAACATTTCAGGTCCAGTGACTCTTCTTCAGACTTGATTTTATTTACTATCAAGTTATTTTGTTTACTTCTTGTAACTTTCAGGGCTGGACAAAAGGAGTGGTTTTTGTGAATGGAATGAATTTAGGCCGCTACTGGGAAATAGGGCCACAACAGACACTATACATACCAGCCCCATGGCTACAGCATGGCAGTAATGAGGTAAGAAGTGAGAATGGAACTGTTTTTCCAGCTGTTAGAATCCATTACTATTTTGTTCCCCTCTATTAGTAAAGGTTACAAAGGTCACAAGTAAGATTTTTTTGGATCAACTTCACCCAGTAGTTGTGACTGTATAGTTACCTGAGCTTCCATATTGCCTTATTCCATATTTGAGCAGAAATAGTGGGGGAGCTGTTCCAATGAACCTTGAGCTTCATTCTCTGAGCAATGAAATAAAAATTTTAAACACAAAAATCCAAAATTCAATTACGCTCTTTGTTTGAAACTCTCCTCAGCACTTGATTTTCCTTACTTCATTTTCTAACCCTGTTTCACTTTTTTTTTCTGTTTTGTTAATGCCCAGAAAAAGTCAACATACTTGTGAATGAATACTGTGATCAGTGCCAGCAGATGAAAAATAATAGTCATTATTAACCATGAACAAACCCACTGTAGACTTTAAACTATGATCATTGGCTCAACAATATGAAAGTTTGGAGTTCACAGCATTATAATTGGTGATTCCATGTTAGCACTGTCACCTTTTTGAGTTAGATACCCAGGTTTAAGCTCCTACCTATGACCAAAATTCATCATTTAGGTTCATATTTGTGTGGTATTACATTTTGAGGTGTTACCTTTCAGACTTACAGCATCAAAAGGTGGTATTTCTTGCTGGGAGGGGTCACGCAATACATCAATTTAGCCCATGTACAGTACCTTATGACTGTGGGACAGATTAGTTACTAGCTCCTGGAAGAGCCACAGGCTGACTTTTGTTTTTTTGGGGGGGTTCTGGGGTGTGGTCAGTGGTCAGTGGCTAGGTACAACTTCTGTAAGCTCCTCTGGAATTTAGACTGATCCTCCTTTCTATCTGAATCGTCAAGGCCTATTTGAGTGGAAAGACACCTCATCACAGCATTTTGCTCAAAAGTAACAATCTCATATTTTTCTGTATCAACATTGAACAGTAAATTTGCACCACAGAGTCCCCTTACCTTTTTCATTTGTAACTATGATTTCACATCTTTCCCTTTTTAAATTAGATTGTAGTTTTTGAAGAGAGCAAAGCTGGAAGAACAGTTGAGTTTTTAAACAAACCTGACTTGGGACCAGCTGAACATGTGTGAAGACGAGAACACAGAACTTTTCTTGACTACTTCTAGTTGGCTTTTTGGTGGAAGAAAGCATTCAGTTGTACCAATGTCTGATCAACACCACATTCAGGTTTTGGAATAAAGCCTTTATTGAAAAGTACCAGAATAACTTGTGATTCACTTGGATTGATCTATTACAGAATTGTATAAAGTTTAAGTGCTTAAAATTACTCTGATTAGAAGTGTACAAATGCCTGACACTCTTTTGAAATCTCCTTTCCCACTGTTTTAGCAAAGTGGTTAACATGTTTAAAATAGTTGTGCTGCTACCTTTGCTGAATTAGTGTCCAGAAAAATTACAAATTGGTGTCTTTTTTAATGTAATCTGTGTTACTAATCCATTTTGGGACTGAAATTGGCAAAATTAATTTACTTTTTATAATCTCATTGAAATCCATTTCATCTCTGTTTTAAATTTTTTCTCATTAGAAGTTATATTTTAATAACAGACATTTGGATGAGTTCCCCATTCACTAACATTTATATGTTATAACATGATGTGAAATATCAAACATGCATAAGAACTAGGAGCAGGGTTGGCAATTCAACCCCTGGAAACTGCTCCACCATTCAATATGATCATGGCTGATCTGGGGCCCTTAATGTCCAAGACCTTTTTTCTGTTTTCTTGAAAATCACTAACAATGCCCTCCTGTGTCTTGCAGAAGTTTTTCCTTGCATTAAGTTGGTAAACTATTTGGAATTTGCCATTCTAGCTAGTGCCAGGAGCAGATTGCTGTCCTGCAGCTCTGATCTTTGGTGACACCAGGTTTTTCTGTCCACGGGGATTGTTAATGTTTTGTTGACTAACTCAGGAGGAAATGCTTAGTCAAGTAGGTGCATTCAAATTTGCGTGAATTATGTGATGGTAGCTTGTCTCAAAAAACTACTCTATGTTGGTGACGTCAAGGCCCAAAGTCCTGAAATGTTGTAGGAGAGTAGTTACAGAGAAATTTGAATCCAAATTGAAGACATGAATTACTTGCCAGAAGCTGACTGAATAGGTATCAGTAGCATCAGATGAAGGCAAGTCCATTTGAGTTGAACAACAGGAGAAGTACTGGGGGAGAATGGTGTGCTCAAAAGCTGTAGGGAGAACAAGTGGTTACCTTGGGATAACTCTTACAAAAGATGTAATTGAAATGTTCCTAATTAAAACTATCTTCTATTCATCTGTAGAATAATTTGATTTGATTTATTGTCTCATGTATATATTATAAATACAGTGGAAAGTGTTGTTTAACAGTTTTTTGGATTTTCATTCCCCATTAGCTTTTTATCTTCCTCTTCATCTTGCTCTCTACTCCTCCCTTAGAGCTGTATTTTCCTCTGTCTCAATTGCTTCTGATAAAACATGCCATCCTCATGTTTTACATGCACCACTCAAATTTAAGTGCTGCTCAAATTTGTAAGCTCTCAAAACTTTTGTATCTGCAAATTTCATGTTGCCTTAAAGTACTGTGACAAGGGAAGGTTATAAATTTTGCACAATTGAATAAATGTTTGAGGTTAAAAATAAAGACCAATCACCACCCCTTGTTGTTACGGTGTTTAATTTGCTCTTTTTTTTTCTAACTTTTTGTTGCAAACTATTCCCAACTGTTCCTTGAAATGGTGACAGGGGTCTAAAAGGGAAAGTCTTTAAAGCTAATTGACCACAACCCTCTTCAGCCTGTATAAATAATAGGGCTAAGAGTCAGAGGACCACACCCTTCTAGGTCAGCTGCTGCAAACGTCTGGAAAGTGTAACATTCATCCCTATTTTCTGTTCAATGATTGGCTGTGTTCTACAACATGGCATGGCTGCATGAAGACTGACCTTTTGGATTCTAAAGATCTTTATTGATTCTACAGACCGAGCTAAGGAACTTTAAGCTGGTTAAGTTTATCTCTGTTAGTTGGTGGTTATAAACTAAAACCTCTCATGGGCAGACAAGCTTTAAATGACACACAACTTTCAGATCTATACAATTAAGATAGGGCAAACTAGAGGATAAGAAATCGGGGCAGAATTCTACGGGTTTAATAGTTACTATTTAGGAATCCAGGGCTATTCAATAACCAACTACTGCAAGAAATGGGAGAAGCCAGAATATTTATTTTGTTATTGATATTATTTCCTGGAATATGGCCATTGCTGGGAACATTGACATGTAGTGCCCATTCAAATTGTCCTGTCGAAAGTGGGGGTGAGCTGCTGCCCTAGCTGTTGCAGTTCATCTGTTGCAAGTGCTACCATAGTGCTGTTAGGAAGGAATGGTGGTAAGTTCCAAGTCACAATGGTGTGAGGCTTGGAGGAGAATTTTCAGGAGGTATTTTTCCATGCATCTGCTGTCCTTGTCATTCTAGGCTGTATGGGTTTCCTGTTTGGAAAGTGCAGTCAAAGGAATCTTGGTGCTTTGTATTTTGTACACTGCTGCATTTGTGTTGGAGTGGGGGAATTTTTTTTTCCTTTATTCATTCATGGGTTGAGGGCACCGCTGGCCAGGCAGCATCTATTGCCCATCCCTGACTGAGAGCAGTTAAGAGTCAACCACATTGCTTTGGGTCTGGAGTCACTTATAGACCAGACCAGGTAAAGATGGCAGTTTCCTTCCCTAAAGGGCATGAGTGAACCAGATGGATTTTCCCCAACAATTGACACTGGATTCATGGTCATCATTAGACTCTTAATTCCAGATGTTTATTGAATTCAAATTCCACCATCTGCCGAGGCAGGATTCGAACCCACGTCCCCAGAACATGATGTGGGTCTCGGAGTTAACAGTCCAGTGATAATACCATCAGGCCGTTGCTCAATGTTCAATGTAATGGACTGGCTGACACTTCTTTTTTCACTCTGGCTGTGACCACTGGCTAGGCCAGCATTTATTGTCCATTCCTGATTGCGCTGAAGACAATAATTATAATATATTCAGACAGTAGGAACTGCCGATGCTGAAGAATCTGAGATAACAAGGTGTAGAGCTGGATGAACACAGCAGGCTTTCTGAAGAAGGGTCCAGACCCGAAATGTCAGCCTTCCTGCTCCTCTGCTGCTTGGCCTGCTGTGTTCATCCAGCTGTACACCTTGTTATCTCAATAATTATAATCTGTCTTCTTGAATCTCTGCAATCTGTGGTGTAAGTATACTAATAGTGCTGTTAAGAAGGGAAATCCCAGAATTTTGACACAGTGGCAGTTAAAAGATGGTATGATTCCAAGTCCAGGATGATGTGTAGTTTGTAGGGGAATTGCCAGCTGATCTGTTCCCTTGTATCTGGTGCCCTTGTCCTTCCAGGTGTTGGCACTTATGGGTGTGGATAATGATGTAGGAGAGTTGAGTTGCAGCAGTGCATCTTGTGGACAATGCATCTTATGGGCAGTACAGTCCTGCCACTGTGGTGTAGAGGATGAACGTTGAAAATGATGGATGATGTGCCAATTATGAGCTGTTTTGTACTGAATGGTGTCAAACTCTGTGTATTGTTGGAATCGTACGCATTCAGGCAAGTGGAGAGTATTCCAACACACGGACACACGGCCTTGTGTTTGGTGGCTAGTCATCGAGGTGAGTTGTTTATCACCAAAGTCCTAGCCTTTGACTTGCATTGTAGCCACAGTATTCGCGTAGCTGGCAGTGTTTAACTTCTGGTCTGTGATAATCCCCAGTGATTTGAGTTGGCTGAATTTGACGTCTATGATGCTGACGACCTCAGGAGGTCATCCACTTTGCATTCTGGCTAAAAATGGATGTAAATACTTCAACCTTGTCTTTTGCACAGATCTCCTAAGTTTCTCTGTCATTGAGGGTGGGACTTATTTGAAAGGCCTTCTCCTGCTTTTGTCCACCACCATTCATAACTGTATGTGATAGTACTGAAGTGCTTGGATCTGGTCTAGTAGTTGTGGGATCACTTAGCTCTGTGCAAGGTTTGAATCAGTTTGTTTGTTAGTTTTCAGTCATTTCTAAAAGCAAATGGGAACCACGTGTAGGGGAAAGTTGCACTATAAGTGCCAGCCTTGGATGAAATAACAGGGAAACCAGTAAAAAATATATTATGTACATTGTAATGTTTTATATAAAGTTTTGAAGTGTTTGTAACCCACTGGAGTCAGTTTTACATTTCGCAGTGAAAAGACAGGCTCTCCTTGCACGTACACAAAAGTAAACAATCATTTGACATGATTTCATCCCCATTATCCTGTCCTATGGTTTTAATTAATCATTGACCAAAGAATGGTCATTGGTTCCTGCTTGGTGATCACCTGATGAGAGATCCTCAACAAAATAGGACACTAACTTCTGAAAGGCTTTATGAGCAGGGCCTATTTCAACTGAGTTGCTTAGAGTTAGTTACCTGGAGACTGTTCCTAATTGCTATAAACAATCAATTATCTTATGGTTTTAAAAAGCACTATTAAGAGTGTACTTTATTGTATGTGGAGAGTAGCAAATCTAAGGCTACATATTGAGTGTTGAGTTATACTTGGGCATATGGACTAACACAGTCCTAGCACAGTGTCGACCTTTCCTATATTGATGAGGTGACCTTGATGTTCTTCCACTGAATTGGAGCATGTCCATTGATAGTGAAGATAGTTTGGATAATGGCTGCTGAAGGGAATTATTTTGAGGTAGTCTATAACGATGTGTTTGGATATCCAGGCCCAGTGATTAGTTTATATTGAAGCAATCGGTTGCTGTGGAAGCTGTATCTCTGCAATTGGTTGAATCACCATTCAATGTGGTATGGCATCCTGCTATTGTAATCGGGGTGGCAATACACTTTCATTTTATGATGCTATACTGCCAGCAGCAGAGCTCAAAGCATAGTGCATGCCATCTGTCCAGCTACGGTTCACATCATGGTCAATGAGTAACTTTTTTAATTGCATGAGTGGAACGTAGATGAGTTGTCTGAAGTTGGGGTAACTCTGACATGGGTAGCTGGCAATAAACTGCTGCCTCAGCGATCCGTTCATAACTTTTGCATACTGCTTGCACCAGCAGATAAGAGCCTTGGTTTAAAATTTCATCCAAAAGACTTCACCTTGTTTAGTCTGACCACATTCTCTTGGCAGCTAAGTATGGGCAATAAATCCTGGCCAGCTAGTGATGCCAGTTCCCCATAAGCAAATTTTAAAAAAAAATCATGTTATTAATAAAGAGTTCAAGTCAACAAGTTGAGTCAAAAACTGAGATTTCCAACAGTGGATTATTCTGGATTCGTCAACATGTATAAAGAAACCAATGAATATCTCAAAATAAACCTGGTGATTAATGCACAGGAAATCTGGTGTTAGCACTTTTACACAGACATGTTGTAGAGACATACAGCGCAGAAACAGACCCTTCGGTCCAACCAGTCCATGCTGACCATAATCCCAACTAAACTAGTCCCACCGGCACTTGGCTCATATCCGTCCAAACATTTCTTATTCATGTACTTATCCAAATGTCTTTTAAACATTGTAACAGTACCTGCATCCACCATTTCCTCTGGAAGTTCGTTCCACGCACAAACATCATTCTCAAAAAAAAAATTGCTCCTTATGTCTTTTTTTAAGATGTTTCTCCTCTCACCCTAAAAATGTGTCTCCTAGTCTTGAAATTCCTCACCCTAGGGAAAAGACACCTACCATTTACCTCATCTATACCCTTTATGATTTTATAAACTTCTATAAGGTCACCCCTCAGCTTCTGACACAACAAGGATAATAGCCCTAGCCTATGTAGCCTCTCCCTATAGCTCAAGCCCTCCAACCCTGGCAACATCTTTGTAAATCTTTTCTGAACCCTTTCAAGTTTCACAACGTCTTTCACTAGATCAGGTCACGGAGATTTATCTACCTTGATATTTTCTAAGACCTACAGCACTTCTTATGTTATGTGAACTGTTTTCAAAACATGTTCTAAGGGCAAAGCTGTAAACAGTGCAAGGCTTTTGCAACAACCACAACAGACAACTAGACTTCAACATTTTTTTTATTTAGGATTTGCTCTTGCTAAAATGACATTGAGGGATTGTGTGCAATCAACAATACATTAACATGCAAAAACAAAAAGTGCAACTGTCACAAAGACTGAAAATGTTACGATCTATGTAGAAAGAAATCAAATACATTTATTATACAGTGTGAAAGAAAGATCATTCCAATGTTAGGACAACCTTCTTAGGATTGTCTTTATGAGTTTAAGATTGTTGAGGAAAAGCAGATTTGGCAGCCTGAGTCAAACAAATCTGAATTATTTATCAGCAACAGTCTTGGAGCTGTCACTAATGACAGTGATCAATTTCTGACTCAGGCATCTGAATGTAAAACTAAAGATAAGCCTGCACTGACTACTTACGTCTTGATGTTACTGGGTTGTGTTCTGGTCAATAGATTTTATTTTAATCCTGGTCTTTAATTCTGTGCATAATTTTTGTCCAGTCTATTGAATTTGCACCCTACTCTGCCACCTAGTGGTTTTATAAAGCTGCAGCCTCTTCTTCATCCCTGGCGATAACATCAAGTCTATTCGAGGTACAAAAAAACATTAAATACAGTAGTCAGTGATTTAATAGCAAAGCCTTCAGCAAAGGTAAATTACCAGCATTAAATTCAGACAAGTCCACCAGAATTGAAATGTTTGTTTTGGCTTTTTTTTAATTGCTATTTTAACCAGACCAGGCATTTTGTGAGGCCACTCTTGGAGTATTGTGTGCAGTTTTGGTCTCCTTGTCTAAGGAATGGTTTCATCTGACTTAAGGGGAATGTTACAAAGGTACACTAGACTGGTTTCCAGGATGGGGGGATTGTCCCACAAGGAGCGATTGAATAGACTCACCTTATATATTTCCTAGAGTTTAGAGGAATGAAAGTTGATCCAATTGAAACATTTAAAATTCTTAGGGTACTTGATAAGGCAGATGCTGAGAATTCCCTGGTTGGGGAATCTAGAAGAAAGGGGTCATTTTTTTAGGAACTGGCTGTTAAGGATGAAGATGACAATGTTCTTCACTCAGAGTGTTGTGTATATTTGCAATTCTCTATCCAGCTAGCTGAGGATGCTGAGTCATTGAACATATTCAAGGCAGAAGTTAATAGAGATTGGGGTAATAAGGACAATGGGGATAATGTGAAAGATAGCGCTGAGGAAGAAGATCAGCCGTGATCTTGTTGCATTCTGGAGGAGGCTCCAAGTGCCAAAAAGCCTACTCCTCATATTTCGTATGTTCTTAATAATAGTACTGCAGAGCCTTGCACTAGATTTGAAAAAGAAGCTGTAAAGTAAAATAATCAATTCAAATAGAACAATTTGAAGGTCTTGTCAAAAAAAAGGCTAAAAAAGGATGCATTCAGAATAACTTTTTGACTGTAACAAGGTTTGGTTATTAATTTCAAATACTCCAAGATATAAGGTGGGAGTTTTGTTAATATCAACCTAAACGTTCGGAAAGGGGAAAATGAATGAATTACTGGAGAGTTCTTTTAATACAGAACCTTTATGGAGGAGGAACACATGTTGCATGTGTCATTACCACAAATTCACCTAGTTGCAGATGAGTGTCTTCCTCTGGGACTCCAAAGCAAAATGTTATTGCAGTTATATTGCAAATATGAAATGGACATTAAAATTCACAAGAGCTATATTAAGTTCAGTTGGTTGAGAACTTTGTTGAAGGAGAAATCTGCATTTTAAGCTTTACATCCCAAGTAGGATTTTGAGAAAGCCACTAGAAAGTCCTCCCTGGATATGGCAGAGGTAATTGTCATGTAATGTGTACTTTCTGGGGTTTGGACTAGTAACACAAATAAGCATACCTGTTTATTTGAGTATCTGAATACACTCTATTTGTGATATTTCTCCTGAAGAATTGCTTTCCTGTCACAGGTTGAGGGAGCTGCTGTCCTTTCTCACTCCTGCACTCGTTTTTATTGTCATTGTGCACTGAGTGCAAAACACAGAGTGTTTGAATTGTTTGCAGTATATGTGTTCAAAATGGCATTAAGAAGAACTTTTTCTGGCTGTAATTGATGCGAGTATTTGAGTAATTTTAATGCCAAATCTGGTTTGGCATCTGTAAATTGTAAATCCTGTTTCTAAATTGCCAGCTAGAAGGGGCAAGTTAGCACAATTTTTTGAAATCAGTCTCAACTAATGGATTCGGGCATGCAATTTCAGTCATCTGAACTGCTATTGAAGAAGAATGTGAATGCAATCTTGCACTTGTCCAAACTGTAAACAGAAATGCAGCCATTGTGTGTTTTATGCAAAGAAGAATGGTATTTCTACTGTGTGGGAATTGGCCTTTTCAATCATCCAACCGTAACCTTGTGAGCACTGAGGATAATTAAGCTGTGTGTTGTATACAATGTTTGGTGAATCACAATCCCTTCTGTCATGTAATATGGGTAACCACAATAACTGGCTTCTGTTGCATGTAAGAATTTAATCCGTCGACCTTGAATATTGTTGAGATTGAGCATCTTTAATATAACTCTTGTACAGACAGTAACATATAAGAAGTGGGATTTGTCATGCACTTGCAGCATTTTCTGTTTTTATATCAAGTATGAGTTCTGTAGTATGCGAAGACATTAACACTATGTTAAATGGAGCATGTGTGACCTGCAGATCAATCTCTGGCCTGGTCTGTACAGAAAGTTCAATACAGAACTGTTCAATAAAATGCGACTCAGGATAATTTTCAAACCCATTCTCTCCACTTGTCCTGCCAGGGATCCTAAACAACCTACCCAATCTCAATAGGGACAGGAACTGTAGAGAATCTTGTAAGTGGCTCCAATTGAAATGACTCACTGACCTTTAAAAATAATCACACAGAATATTAATCCAGCCTCACAACCCTCAAAACTCTGCTCACGGGTATTCTGAAAACATTTCTCTCACTGGTCCCAACAGCATTCCTGTCCCAAGTGTATTTGTGTCTGTGGGTGCAGAAAAGTGCGATCTAAGTAGAAAACTCTGATTCAAGAGTCAGAGATGGCATACATGAGATGTGCTATAAATTATATGATTCTAGCCCTTCTGTATTTAGCTATTTGCAAGGAGGTTGTCAGCAACAGAATTGAAAGGGATGAGTTTCAACAGAGTAAATAATTTTTCTTTTCTTTTTTATTATGTTCTTATTCAGTTGGGAGTCTACTAGACACATCACTCAAATGTGGAGAAAAAAATCTTCTGGCATGTGGACCCATATCAACTTTCATTGCTTTTCTATTTGTTTGCCCTCTCCTGTCCTATCCTACAATCATAAGCAAATAACTGTTTACTTTGACAGTGAAGATATTTATAGCATTTTAATCAGATTTTCTCACAGTCTTCTTTTGTTTCAATATTAAAACCAGTTCTGTGAATCTCTCCTCATAAATCCAAGCTCAATGTTCCTGGAATCAGCTCCTTTCTAAACTTTTGCCATCTTCATCCATTCAAAGGTGGAGCATCCAGAACTGCACACAGCATTCAAAGTGTAAATCTTGCCAATGCTTTGCAGAATTAAGATAGCTTTTTCAATTAATGATCAAGTCTTGTCCAGCTATTAGTATTCAATTAGTCTTGTTGGTAACAAGAACAGAGCACTGGCACTAAATTCTCTGTAGTCACTCTTTCACTTTTGCTGTTGGATACAATTTATTAATTATTAAGATTTTGTTCTAACCTGCTTTCATTTGTAACATAACCATGTCTGATTTTGATAGTGAAAGGATAATGGGAAATACCAGGCCACTTGCACAATTACATTGAGTCATTCTGAACTAAGCAGCAGAAGAGTCTTCATTGAGTAAGGGTGACAGGCAAACTAACATTAATGTTATTCAGAGCATCTAACCAAATCTCAATGTCACTGGTGCTAATGTGTGCACAATTACTGAATCACTTTTGTTTCTGGTAAAAGTAACAGTACCTTCGCTGTTAATACATTAAAAATACAGTGCAACTATTTTTGTGTCTTTGATAAGACAATCAACTTTTTACCAAGAAAACAATCACATACCAGAAGGCTGATTTTAAATATATACTACTATGGAAGGATTGGAAATTAAGCAGATTCACTTAATGCAAAAACATTTCAGACAGACACAGAAATGAAACCATTAATGTGTTTGCAGATTCTTCCTCTGGATATCTCCTATACCTTAAAGAGTTACTGAGAGCTACAGAATAGTACTGAACCTTACTTTTGGAGAACGATTGTCCAATCACATCTTCTTATGTGCTGTGGATTACTTCAGGCCTTTTTTTTTGTCAGTGTGTTGAAACAATGTAGAAGAGTAGCTAATTGTTGGCTTTGGTACATTTCTTAAGTATACTTGCTTCACTTTCTCTGGAATTTGTCTATACAATGGCATAACATGTTTAGTAACTTAATCATTTCTGTCCTCATCACAGAGGCTGCATATATATTCCAGTATGTATGAATTACAGGGTGACATATGGTATTAATCAAGAATATTTTCTTCTTTAAACAAAAGAAGGATTTCATTAAACCATTTTCTTAAATTATAAATAGAAATAAATTAAACAGCAGATGTTAGCAAATAGTAGTGTGTTAGATAACTTTAGTTAATTCTAAGCATTGTAAAACAAGAATAAATTGATCAGCTATACTAAGAGGATAAAAGAAAAGAACTGTAATTTGTCAAGTGCTGAGGATTATGTTTAGTAAAATTGTGCTTCACATTTTCAAATTTAATGCCACAGTATTATCTGTAGCATGTTCTGTTTGTCCAGGCGCTGCTCTAACTCTCCATGAGGTGTGTAAACATCAGTTATTGTAATGTCATCCTGAGGCTCTATCCACATATAGATTTCATTTAGGACACAAGATGTTTGCTTGTCTTAATTACTTGCACAATTCAAAGATCATTTTGTCCAACGTATTTAATTTCCTATCACACACAGCACCTTTCAGTCAATGTAATAGACCTACATGCTGTATAATTGTTCCTCAGAATGATACACATAATTAGGAATTATTTGGCACAAGTAATAAGTTGCTGGCCAAGAATGGCTCTACCTTGATGAGTGGATGTGAGAAACTAATTTAGGACATCTTTCTTGAAAGGTTATTTGCTGTCAGTGATTTGTTCGTCTGTTCTTTATATTGTATCCTATAAAGAATTTTTTTGAGACGTAGCATTTATTGTGAAATTCAACCAATCTTTATAACATATAGTTCCAGTGGAATTAACAATGGATACTACAATATTTAGAAGAAAACTTGTAATATGGATATTGCTGCCAGGATAGGTATTTATTATTCATCTCTTGTTGCCATGAAAAGATCGTGGTAAGCCAACAGAATGGATTACCTGGAAGGCAGTAGAAGACGGTAAAGCATCAGTCACATTATTGTAGGAATGGAATCACACTCAGGTCAGACTAGGTGAGGATGGATTCATAATAGGATAAACCAATCCTCATTTGAGATATTATAGCTCATTCATTCTCCTAATGGTCAAAATAGTACAATCAATCTCTTCTGAATTGAATCTATTAATCTGAATTACATCTTCCACAGATACCTTTTCTCCCTTAAATATTTTCTTCTGATTTTCTGCCAATATTCTTGCGTCCTGAAGAGATGATCTCCTGCTGAGATACAGTTTCAAAGTCATCAATTCTTTGCTGCCTTGACCAAATGTTGGTTGCCCATCATATGGACTTGATTCGAAGAGCAACTCTGCTATCAATGAGCTCCAACCAGATTGCTAAGTAGTGATACAGAATAGGAATTCTGGTTGAATTTGTTTTTTTCCCTTTGGCAGGAGGCCTGAAGTCAATTGTAATACTGACATTGCTATTCTGACAGAGATTAAATGACACATCGTGACTCAAACCATCATCTTTCCTGGTCAACACGGCTTAAAGTCACAGCATTTATTGATTGACTCATCAGCCAGTGGAGGCAGGAGGGGAAGCCAATTTTACCAATTTTACCAATTTTCATTTTCCGGGGAATATAAACTTTGTGGTAATGCAATGTATTTCTGTCCACATGAAAGTTTATTCTCTCCAATTTAGTGAAAGTCTTATGAAAAAGCCATGTTGTAAAAAGATTAAAGGAGCAGTGAAGAAATTCTGAAACAGAGAGATGGCAGCAAATACTCCATAAAGGAATGTATTTCCATAAAGACTTTACCTCGAATCCATTATTGCTTAAATGTAAGGGTCTAAATGTAAACTGCTGAACCTATTTCATACAACAAGATGATAATCAAGTACAGAATAAATCTGCCTTGTATAATGAATATTGATTATGACTGTTTACATAATCCATATAACCTATTTATTGTAGAACTGTCAGTAATGACACAAAAAAAGGCTTTGCTGTAGCTGATCTTGGAAAGATACAGTTGCTTAGCTGAGAAACTAGAATTTACAAGATTGTACTAAACAATCTGAGATTCAAGAGATAACAAGGTGTAGAGCTGGATGAACACAGCAGGCCAAGCAGCATCAGAGGAGCAAAAAGGCTGACGTTTCGGGCCTAGACCCTTCTTCAGAAAAAGAGCTTCAGAAAAGAGCTTTCCTGCTCCTCTGATGCGGCATGACGTCAGCTTTCCTGCTCCTCTGATGCTGCTTGGCCTGCTGTGTTCATCCAGCTCTACACCTTGTTATCTGAGATTCAAGGATCTGTTGTGCCCTTCCTTATTGTTTATTATTTTGACTGAATGGACTGAGATTCCTTGTTTTCTTTCAGGAAAATAATCTTTGAACTTGGAAATGGGCTATCATAGATGTATCTCTGAAGCATTAGTTATGGTGAAGTATTTTTATGCGTTACTGTCCTTATACATATGCCTCTGGGCAGTACAGTTCAAATAAGTTATGCTCAACTAATATGTTAAAGTGCTCTGTTTTAACACAACAATATGATGAGGAAGAAGATTCTTTATGAATGGAGTTCTGCAGACTGGAAAAGAAGGTTTTAATGCGAGTAAATAGCCCATACTGACATAAGTTGCAGTGCGTAACCACAATCCAGTGCAACCTTAGTTTCAAGTCCAACCAGAGATTTTGCACTGAAGCTGAAAGTTTGACTAACACAGGTTAGGCTACACATAAATTTTGCAACACTAGAGGAAAGGACTGGTTTATCATGATAGTGTAACAGATTGTTTTCTAACTCTAATTCTCAGTGGGCATCCTGGCCTGCCAAGAATTTAGTTTGGAACTAACAGTGGATGACGAATATGATTTTGTAATGATTGAAATCAATGGTATGAAAGCTATTAACTTACTTCTCACAGGCCCTGTCATCAGGTGAGGTTCCATTTTCACAGCACGATATTGAAATTATCTCTTAAATGCACTTTACAACTGCCCATTAAAAAGAAGAACTTGAAAGAAACATTTTGACGTTCAGCTCCTGATCACATTCCATAAGAACATAGGTAATAGGAGCAGGAGTACGTCACTTAGCCCTTTGAATCTACTCCACTAATTAACAAAATCATGGCTGATCTTATGATCATAGAATCCCTACAGTGTGGAAACAGGCCCTTTGGCCCAACAAGTCTACACCAACCCTCAGAGCATCCAACCCAGACCCATACACCTATAACCCACATCCCTGAACACTATGGGCAATTTAGCATGGCCAATCTACCTAACCTGCACATCTGTCGACTGTGGGAGGAAACCCACACAGACTCAGGGAGAACGTGCAAACTCCAGACAGTCACCCAAGGCTGGAATTGAACCCGGGTCCCTGGTGCTGTGAGGTAACAGTGCTAACCACTGAGCCACTGTGCCGCCTCAAATCTTCTATTCAATATCATTTCTCTGCACTAACCCCTCTATCCTCATGCCCCTATTTTTTAGATCTAGAAATCCATCAAATTATCTTGAATATACTCAATGGCTGAGCCTCCTAGCCATCTAGGGTAGAGAATTTCAAAGCTTCATGAACCTTTAAGTGAAGTACTTCCTTCTAATTTCAATGATAAGTGGCCTACCTTTCATTCTGAGATTCTGTTCCCTGATTCCACACCACCCTAGCCAGGGTAAATGTCTTTAGAACCATCTCCAGATTCTGAAGCACAATCGTTGTTCCATAGATCACCAGTGCACTCATTTTGCAAACAGCAAGAAGAAATGAAATGCATAACATGGTATGATACCATAACATTGTTAACATCCATCTGAGTCCCTGCACCAGGAAGAAGAGATACTGGATGAAAGCCTCACCAAAACCCAAAATCTTTAACAGTGCAAAACTCCTTAAGTATTGCAATGAAGTGTCTACCAATCTTAAGTGCTTTGCTCTAGAGGTGGAGTTTCAACATACCAGGTTCAAACTCACAATCAAGAGTGCTAATAACTAAGCCAAGCTGACATTACAAGATGTCTTTGGCTTCTCTGTGCTGAAAATAATTCATAAACACCTGGATATGTGATTTGAAACATTTTTACATCTGAACTGATTCATTCTGCTTTTTTTATACTTAATCTTTCACACATTGATACTAAGAATGTTCCACCTGGACACTGGCTTCATGCAGAGAAGCTGCAAAATTCATTTGAAGATGTACTTATTGAGGAATTTTGCTTATATTGCTTTCAGTTAGACTCATCATAATCAGTGCTCTAGGATTACTGAAACTGGATGAATTTCAGAATGAACAGGAGAACCCTCTTAATTCATGGTCACATAAGCAAACCATATGCAATTAGTAAATCATGACGGGACTAAAATCACACTGTGCATAATTGTTAACAAATTGTCACCCTCTTTATGATATGGGACAAAAGAATTTAACACAAGAGCTAACATATTTATTACTAATTATCAGTTTAGAGTCCAGTATCTGAATATCCTTATTTCATTCAGAATCCATTTTGCAGATCTCCATGGGCCTCAAATTAAATATTCACACAAGTATTGAAGCAAATAAATTTGCACTGCTTTTATCCTTGGAGCCATTTGCTACACTCCTTACAGGGCATTTTTTGTATGGTTCCATTCACTAATTTTGAATGAACAAAGGCACAAAAAACTGCTGCTACACAATATTAAAGATTCTGAGGTGCCCTTGGTGAACTTTCCGATCTATGTTTTTCTGAGCTAGTCCTGCTGATCTAGGCAATATTATTAAATGACAGGCCAACTAACAGTTGTAATGACATTGCAACTTCAAAAGTACATTGAATGCGATGCTGTCTATGCAGGGTACTAGGAAGGAAAGGGACTCAACTTTGAAACAAACATAACAAAATGTTAAGGAATCTGAGCTCATGAATATGAAGGAACCAATGTTGGCTGAATGAAATACTTCAATATGAATATCCTGAACTGAAAATCAAGTATGTCACAAGTCAGGGACAGATGTGAACTATCTACGAATATCAGAAACCCAAGATAACAGCAGCATTTGCTGCACTTTCTAGCAGGTAGTCAGTGTCTAAGGAGAATTTAAAGAGTTAACACTGCAGATGGGACTTTTCATGAGATCTGGATCAGTTCCAAAACTGTATCATACTTCAAGTTTCTCTTCCTGCTTAAGATCACATTGCTACTTCCAGCTTTTTCTCATCATTTATTTTTAATCATGGCTTAGATGTATTCTGAGTCCCGCTCTGTTCAATAAATATGCAGTATCCTTAAATTAGGATCCTTTTGCACTGAGCACGGTGACCTTTGCAGTTCCTATCAACCATCTTTCCTTATGTGCAACAGGTACAATCTAATTAATCCTGAATCTTCTGAAATGTTGGCTTGTGAACCTAAATCTGTGTCTTCCATAGTTCTCTATCATTCACAAATGGTGGTAAAATGATGTCATCCAACAGTACTTAGGTCCACTTAATTAATACATAGCATTGCTACCTGTCTACATGTATCACATCCAGTAAGTATGACCTTTGTCAATAATATCTTTGTTGCATTCTTTTTGAATGTAGATGACTCAGTTGGGCTGAAAAAAAATTTCATTTGTCAACTACCTTTTTACTAATCTGGTCCAGTCAGTTAAACTGGCATGGTACCTCTCATACTGCGATAATCTTCCAACTATGAACATGTATTATTGGAACCAAGCTTCAGGTGTACCACCTGATGAAAGAGCCCTTGTGAAGAGGATGAACACTACAAATTGACAGAGTGTTACACACTTCGTGGTAAATTCGAGTCAATATCCATGTGTCTAAATGAAGGTGGAATACATTATGCATACATTTAAAGAATAAACAAATAGGTGCAGGCTCAAGAGGTATGTAAACCAGAACATTCTATTCCTTAGGTCTTTTCAGGAAAATGGTAGAAAAGGTCCATTGCAGCACCTCACAATTACGGCCCAATCCTCTTCACTGCTTTTCTATATCTTTTGTAGGAAGCTTTTTAAGGCCAGTATTTATTTCTGGTTTGGTATTCACACTGAGTGCATGCATCTTCCTTTTCCCATGCAACAGAATGCATTGCAATGGAGCCACCTTACTCACACATACAAAGGAACCTATCCTTATCATAAGTCACAAAGCCTTGTTAAATAATGTCACAGAACACATTCTCTAATTATAGTAGTTCGTTTGGTAGGAATCTCTTCTGTGCTTTGTCCATTTAATTATTTGGTGACATGACTTGTTCCTTGTCCTGTCACATAAGTACACAATCTACATTGTTGCTTTTCTTAAAAGTAAAACCACTACCATCTTATCCATTTGTATGTGTGGTGCGAGGATGGAGCAATCAACTTGTAGCCAGGTTTAAGGTCCATTTTTCTGCAAGAAAGAAAATGTCAGAGAAGTTGAAAGCAAATGTTTATGAACTTGCTTCAAACCTTAATTAATATGTTGAATTGAAAGTTATTTCTCACCAAGTAAATCTTGTCATAATTATATGAAATTTGCATAAGCAATGTTAAAATTTCATCATATGATTTAATACCTGGGACTTTCATTGAAATGGTTTTAAGAAGGAACTAAAAACACTGGCTTAAAATGGTCACAGACATCACCTGGCCATTCAAATGGCTAAGTTTCAGGAAGCCAGCGTGGATTAGACACGAGACAGCCAAACTGGGATTAATAATTTATCTAAAGGCAATGAATTCAGCCAACAAGACTCCCAGTGGAGATCCAGAAGGGCCTTTATCTCTATCCCATGTTACATCTTAAACACAATGTTCATGTCGATGATGAAACCTCACCTATAAACTTGAAAGCCTAAAAACATAACTTCTGAACAGAGGAAATATACAAACAAAATTCTACTTAGAGAACCTACCTTTGTCAGACAAGAAAAATGAACCTAAGGGTGCAGCACTAAAGACAGATGGCTCTCTCCCTGCCTCTCAAGAAGAAAAAAAATGCCCAGTGGCAATACTAATTGAAAAGCAACACCAGAGCACCAAGAACACAAATGATAACTGCAAGACTTAGTATTGCTGTTGGCCCCAGAAATTTATTAACCATTCATGGTCTCAGATTAAGCCCTTATACCTCAAGGACAGAGAAATATTCTGCAAATTCTGTATTATTTTATCTTACTTTAATACTGAACTTGTACCTGTGTGCATGAGTGAGAGTGATTGTCAAATGTCGTCACATTTTTAATTTCTTCCAGGTTATCTGGTAATAAATTTGTCTTTTTTTACAAGAAAAGCTCAAGAAAACCTTGTAATTGGATCTTCATTGCTCCAGTAAAAATGAGATAATTATACTTTTACTGGAGAAAGATATACTGAAGTGAGGTACATAAGGGTGCTCAGGTGAACTTAAACCCGTCTTGTGGCCAACCATGTGATTGATTCACCTCTCTTTATCTGGTGTAATAAAATAACTGAGCAAAAATGTTCATTTCTGAGGCAAGTTTAAATATATCACAGAAATAGAGAGTTTTTGGAAGATGACAACAAAAATTAATCTAGTTTCATGCATCCTGTCCTCAGAGTCCCACTTTCTCACGAACCCTGTCCTCGCTGACGCATACTTCTTTCAGTGTATCAAATTTAAAGCATTTTAATGTCACTTTATGGGCTTGTTTCACCGGTATCCACACGCTTCAGCATTATATTCCACTTTCCCGTACTTATTTCATCCGTAAACTGGCAAGTTCCAAATCTCTGGAATCACCTTGCTAAATTTCGCTGCAATGGTTTCATTTTACAAGCTTTTCCAAATCTATTTCTTCAACTGTGGCTTTGGTCAACTGGCTCAATGTCATCCTTCTTCATTGGCAGTCTGCTCTCTCTGCTATAAATACTTCTTAATTACATGTGATTGTCCTTTGTATTTCCATCACAGCTTCTAGTCATTTCAGATCTCTCTGTGAAGAGTCTTCTCATTTTCCCTTCAACTCTTCTGTAAATTATTTTAAATTATAACCTCTGTGTTTGCTGAACCACGTGTCTAAGGTCATAAGAATTAAGAGCAGGCAAGTGCCATATGGATCCTCAAGCCTGCTTTGCCGTTCAATAAGGTTAAATTAATCTGACTCCATGACTTCCACTTTCTTGCCTGCTCCATAATCCTTGGCCCATTGTAAATCAAAAATCTGTCTAACTTAATCGTAAATAAATTCAATAACCCAGTCTCCACTGCTCTCCAGGATAAAGAATCCCAAATAATAATGACCCTCTGAAAGAAGAAATTCTTTCTTCATCTCCATCAAATGGGACATCCCTCATTCTTAAACTGTTCACCTTAGTTCTAGATTGCCCCACAAGGGCAACATCCTTTTCGCATCGACCTTGTCAATTTACCTCAGAATCAAATATTTTTCACTAAAATTACCTTTAAAACCTTTAAAATTATCTTATTCATTTAGTTGCAAAATGTGCTGGGTAACCCCCCTCAGCTTTTTCCTTAGAAGACAAATCCTTTGTTGCAGGAATCCGCTGAGTGAACCTTCTTGGAATTGCCTCCACTGTAAGTCTACCTCTCCTTAAATATAGAAATGAAAACTGGATGCAGTAATTCAGGCGTGTTCTCATCAATATCCTTTACAGTTGTAGCAAGATGTCCTTACTTTTGTACCCCAATTTCCTTGCAATAAAGGTTGACATTGTATTTGTTTTCCTAATTACTTGCTGTACCGGCATGCTAACATTTTCTGATTCCTGTGCAAGTACATTCAGATCCCTACTGTGCTACAGAATTCTGCAGTCTTTTTCCTTTTAAATAAGATCCTGCTTTTCTATTCTCCCTCCCAAAGTTGACAAATCTTATTTTTTCACTTTGTAATCCATTTATCAATTTTTTGCCTATTTATTTGCTCTACCTACATCCTTTTGGTAACATATTCTCTCAACATGCTTCCCTACCTGAAACAGAGGACACTAGAGAAACTCAGCAGATCTAGCAGTATCTATGCAAAGAGACACTTCTTTGGATTTCCAGCATCTATTGTCTTTATTTGGGTGTTTAATTCACTGCCACTACTCTTCCAGGTATGTCCATCTTGAAGAATTTCTGGTGTCCTCTCTGACGGAATTTCTGTTTTAATCCGCCAGCTTGTCCCCCTTCTTATCTTTCGATCTCCCTCCAGTTCTAAAGAAGAGTTATAAAGGTCTCAAAACATAAACTCTGTTTCTCTCTCCATAGACGTTGCCAGACCACTGAACTTGAACTGCATTTTCAGTTTTTTTTCAGATTACCAGCATTTGCTGTATTTTTCTTTTATTGTTTTCCTATTTCTGTATTGTCAAGAAATTTATAAATGAGCAACTAGTTTATTTGTAGTTTTTCCGCCGCCTCCGCCTCCGCGTTTACTTCTTCAACTGTGAGCCTAACCCTCCCTCTACTGACCCCCTTCTCCCACCTCCAACACACCTCTTCCTCCTGGACACCACCAAGGCCTCCTACCCTCCCTCGACCTCTTCATCTCCAACTGCCGTCGAGACATCGATCGCCTCAACCTCTCCACCCCTCTCACCCACTCCAACCTCTCCCCCGCAGAACGTGCAGCCCTCCGCTCCCTCCGCTCCAATCCCAACCTCACCATAAAACCTGCGGACAAGGGAGGCACAGTTGTAGTATGGCGCACTGACCTCTACATCGCCGAGGCCGGACACCAACTCTCCGACACCTCCTCCCACCGCCCCCTTGATCATGACCCCACCCCCGAACACCAAACCATCATCTCCCAAACCATCCACAACCTCATCACCTCAGGTGACCTCCCACCCACAGCCTCCAACCTCATTGTTCCCCAAACCCGCACCGCCGCTTCTACCTCCTTCCCAAAATCCACAAACCTGACTGCCCTGGTCGACCCATTGTCTCTGCCTGCTCCTGCCCCACCAAACTTATCTCCACCTATCTCAACTCCATTTTCTTCCCCTTAGTCCAGGAACTCCCTACCTACGTCTGTGACACCACCCACGCCCTCCACCTCCTCCAGAACTTCCGATTCCCCAGTCCCCAACACCTCATCTTTACCATGGACGTCCAGTCCCTATATACCTGCATTCCCCACACAGATGGCCTAAAGGTCCTCCACTTCTTCCTGTCCCGTAGGTCCGACCAGTCCCCCTCCACTCACACCCTCATCCGCTTAGCCGAACTCGTCCTCACCCTCAACAACTTCTCTTTCAATTCCTCCCACTTCCTACAGACAAAGGGGGTGGCCATGGGTACCACATGGGCCCAAGCTATGGCTGCCTCTTTGTAGGTTACGTGGAACAATCCCTCTTCCGTACCTACACTGGCCCTAAACCCCACCTCTTCCTCCGTTACATTGATGACTGTATCGGCGCCGCCTCGTGCTCCCACGAGGAGCTCGAACAGTTCATCCACTTCACCAACACCTTCCACCCCAACCTTAAGTTCACCTGGACCATCTCCGATACCGCTCTCTCTTTCCTGGACCTCTCCGTTTTCATCTCTGGCAATCACCTAGAAACTGATATCCATTTCAAACCCACCGACTCCCACAGCTACCTAGAATACACCTCCTCCCAACCACCTTCCTGCAAAAATGCCATCCCCTATTCCCAATTCCTTCGCCTCCGCCGCATCTGCTCCCAGGATGAGGCATTCCACTCCCGTACTTCTCAGATGACCTCATTTTTCAAGGACCGCAACATCCCCCCTTAGTGGTCGAGAACGCCCTCGACCGTGTCTCCCGCATTTCCCGCAACTCATCCCTCACATCCCCTTCCCGCAATAACAACCAAAACAGAATCCCCCTCGCCCTCACGTACCACCCCACCAACCTCCGGATCCAACGCATCATCCTCAGACACTTCCGCCATCTGCAATCCGACCCCACCACCAAAGACATTTTTCCCTCCCCACCCTTATCTGCTTTCCGGAGGGACCACTCTCTCCGTGACTCCCTTGTCCGCTTCACACTCCCCTCCAGCCCCACCACACCCGGCACTTTTCCCTGCAACCGCAGGAAGTGCTACACTTGCCCCTACACCTCCTCCCTTCACCTGCACATCTGCTAATATGGTATACTGCATCCGCTGTTCCCGTTGTGGCCTCCTCTACATTGGGGAAACCAAGCGGAGGCTTGGGGACCGCTTTGCAGAACACCTACGCTCGGTTCGCACTAAACAACTGCACCTCCCAGTCGCGAACAATTTCAACTCCCCCTCCCATTCCTCAGACGACATGTCCATCCTGAGCTTCCTGCAGTGCCACAACGATGCCACTCGAAGGTTGCAGGAACAGCAACTCATATTCTGCTTGGGAACCCTGCAGCCCAATGGTATGAATGTGGACTTCACAAGCTTCAAAATCTCCCCTCCCCCAACCGCATCCCAAAACCAGCCCAGCTCGTCCCCGCCTCCCTAACCTGTCCTTCCTCCCACCTATCCCCTCCTCCCACCTCAAGCCCCACCCCCATCTCCTACCTACTAACCTCATCCCGCCCCCTTGACCTGTCCATCCTCCCTGGACTGACCTATCTCCTCCCTAACTCCCCAACTACACTCACATTTACTGGCTCCATCCCCGCCTCTTTGATCTGTCTGTCTCCTCTCCACCTATCCTCTCCTCTATCCATCTTCTATCTGCCTCCCCCTCTCTCCCTATTTATTTCAGAACCCCCTTCCCCTCCCCCATTTCTGAAGAAGGATCTGGGCCCGAAACGTCAGCCTTCCTGCTCCTCTGATGCTGCTTGGCCTGCTGTGTTCATCCAGCTCTACACCTTGTTATCTTAGTTTATTTGTAATTGTTTTAAGATTCATTATAATTTTGGATAATCTAATATGCCTTCCTTTAACCATCTCCACTCTAAAGAGAACAATATCCGATTCTCCAATCTCTCCATGCCATTGAATTTCTACATCTCTGGCATCATCCTGGTAAAGCTCTTCCTGGCTTTGTCATTCTTCGTAAAGTGTGGTACCTAGAATTGTCCACAATTCTCCAGCTGAGAGCTAAGCAGCAAATTTAAAGGTGAAGCATTTCTGGCTCCCTTGTTCATGTATTCACTGTCCCATTTACTATTCTGATTATCTTGTTTTTTTTCATTTGATTTACCAATTTGCTTTGCATCCTTCAACGATTTGTAAATTTGTATTTTTTTGTATATTTACCTGTGCATTTATATTTCCACGTTCAGATCTGTGAAGCCTTTTTTGCCTTCATTCACCAGCACAGGTTTCTCAGTCCGTGTGTGCCAAACTAGTATCTATGTGGAAAGAAAAATGGAGGTAAGAACACAACAGATTCCATAATAACACAAAACCCAAAAGGAAATCTTGCATTGAAACAGAGTTTGATCACTGCTCCTTCAAAGTTGTGCAGAAGTGTTGAAGTGTGCCAACAGTGTGGGTTACAAAAACTGAGTTGTGTATTTTCTCTTTGATACATTGTACAAATTTCTGGCCATGAGGGATCCATTGAAAATGAAGCTTCATTTGTCTTCTAAAAAAGCAAAGGCAAGAGTCATTATATCATACAACCCATTGTGTCTGTGACAGCTCTTTGAGAGAGCTTTCCAATTAGTCTCACTTGTCTACTCTTTTCCCTTAGCCTTGACAATTTCTCCTTCGCAAGTGTGAATCCAATTCCCTTTTGGAAGTTATCATTCAAGATGTTTCCACAACCCCTTCAGGCAATGGATTCTAGATCATAACAACCCTCTGCATAATTTATTTTTTGCCTCATTTTTCCCAATTGCCAATTATCTTCTATCTGTATCCTTTGGTTAAGAACCTTATGATGTGTTAATAAGTAGTTTGTGGAATAATTTGACATTATGAGGCCCCCTGTGTTACTTAGTGAGATCAAATAAGGCAAGTTGTCTTCCATGTGTTAATGGTTTGAAACAACGACCTGTTATACTAATATGATGTACCGTACAGTGATAGGCTATGGGTTCTTGTAATTGACTGAACTCTCAAAGGAGGTATCATGCGCAGGCCAACCTTTCCCTTTGTGCTTCTGAAGGGACAGATATTCAAAATCTAGAAATCTTGTGATCTACAAGCATATGCTAACAAAAGGCAACGTGTGAAACCCACTGGAGATCATCAACCTCTCTTCTCTGGGAAAATTCCATTTTTGTTTTGACTCCAGCAATTTCTGTAATCTAATAAAGAAATAATTTAATTTTTGTTGCAAAACAATATGCAGCACCATTCACCAGCTCTTAGACTTTGCTGCCAAAAAAACTTATAGCTCTGTCTTCAATAGTCTAATTCAAATGAATTATTAAAGGTTTGTGTCCAACATAAATATTCAATGTAAAGATTAAGCTACCCTGTCTTTAAAACAAAACTTTCAGCTGAGGTGATTGCACAGCAGTATTTTGAAGATAACCATGGGTGTAGTCCTTAGTGCCTTGGCTATTATTAATCTCTCAACTAACCTCAGTGAAACAGATTATTTGGTCATTGTCACAACCCTTTTTGTATGTGTTTGCTGTGCACAAATTAATGGCTTTTGTTCATCCTTTCTATCACTTAAAGTCACTGCTACTCATCTTTCATTTGAATGGACTGTCAATGATGTTTCAGGCTATTCCAGGGTGTAGTTGGTCTTGTTCTGGCAGGACTGTTCTGGCCTGAACCAAACAGAACACGGAAGAAAAGTAAGTTACTAAAATTATACGATCACAGGAAATGTGTGTGACATCAAGTTACAGCATCAAGCTGTAAAAGAAGAGAAGGTTGAAAATACACACAAAAATTCACTGAACTCTGTAACAATCTGCGAGATAATGTTTAGAAGAAAATCTAAATTCAGGTAAATCTCTTGCTCAATATTAGGACTTGAATATTCCATATATTCAGGTTTTTTTTAAATGGGATGTCACTAACCGGGCCAGCATTCATTGACAATCCCTAATTGTCAGAAGGCAGTTGAGTCAATTACATTGGTATGGGTCTGGAGCCACATGTAAGCCAGACACACTAAGGATGGCAGTTTCCTTCTCTAAAGGATAATAGTGAAACAAATATTTTTTACAACAATTGTCTCATGGTTGCTACAAGGCTAACCTTTCATTCCAGATTTTTATTCCATTCAAATTCTACCTCGTGGGATTCAAATGCTGGTCCCAAGAACATTAGCCTGCATCTCTGATTTAGTCCCAAAGGAGTGAATTATAATGTATTAGTCTGATTCCTTTTATTGAATAAAAGCCATTGAAAGTTAACAATAAGTGAATGTAAATTATCTTTGTTTTAAAAAATGCTTAAAAGGCTATAAACATAGTACAGGTAAGTCAGAATGGGGAAACGGACAAATTTGTGGAGAATCCTTTCTCGGAAAAGTTCAAGTAAAATAACCCCTCCAAAACATTAAGATATCTTTCTGTTATATGCTGTTTATGTGCACAATGTTCTGTAAAAACGATTGAAGTTCATTAGGAAAATAATTTCAAAAGTTAAAAATTATAGCAGATAAAAAGCAAACCGGGAATGTGATACTGTAGACAGAGCACAAACATGAATAATGCCAATTTTAGAATGTATTAGTGCCACTAGATTTTAGCTGAGCTAAATAGGTATGTATTCACTAGGGACATACAGAGTAATTTGTTTCTTCCTCATAGCGTATGCACCACCAGCGTCTGGACAATTTCATTTTGACAAATTATAGTGCTAAGAAAATGAATGCTTCCAGGCTCCTAAATCCAGGAGCTTGGTGCTTTAAGCTCAGAATTGGAGGAAATACGATGCAAACGTTTAAGGAATTGTTGCAGTAGAAAGGTGAGCAAGGAGAAAGGTGATGTTTGATACCAAAGAGATTGCTGATGATACTGAGGTCATGTTGCTATGATTTATGTGTGTATTTAATGCTTTAAAGTGACAGCCTGGATCACTATAGTATTCTGCTAGAAATTATATTATGTATGTGAACTGTAAAAGAATGAATTTAAGTACAGTGTTTTACATAAATCTTTAAAATTGATAACTTATTTTCCACAGTTCATCTTTCCCCAAAGTCACCACAATCTCTTTTTACTTCCTTGCAATGATTCTGTCTATATTTATGCATTAAGATTGGAGAGGTGAGCTTGTATTAAATTAGTACAAACATCAGAGAAAGGCAGCTTCTTGGCTGAACTGACTATATAGAGAGCTATAGGCATACCAGTTCATCTTCTGATGGATAAGTAGGGTTACAGGCATGTGGAACCACTATGTGAAATTTCCTTTCCTCTAAGCTCTTTTCACATCAATTTTCTCCCCTCCTTCTTTCTTTCTCAAGGCTACTCATTTTGTACTCGAGTCATCCAGGATCAGGCAAAACATTACTGTTCATTTGTGCACTACATCTGTGTGACTAAAGGAGGCATCACTACTCAATCTCAACCAGCGGTCTCAAAAATGGACTTCCATCAATTGATTTTGGCAATTAGGAATGGAAATCTGACTCAACCTTCCTCTCCCTAAACACTAGAGCCAGTTGTTGCTTGACTGGCATTGACAGATGAGATGAGGAAACACAATACAGAAACAAAACCTACCTTCTCTCAGCAGCTGAGCCATTTGCTGCCCGAGCTAGGAAAATGCTCCAAATATTTTCTCAGAGGCAATGCCTAACAAATGTTTTAGCAACAGGCAGTAGGTAAACACAATGTTATTATCTTGAATGTTCACAGCTTTTGACTTTTTTTGTGAGGGACACTGACTTCTTTTGGAACTTCTGCATGTGTAGTCAATCCACCAGTAATACAGCAAAACTCTAAACCATGAGGTCTAAAGTAGAACATCTTTGAGTATGAAGGATAACTTTCAAAATGGAGATTGGAGTTCATTCATTTTCTGTGCTTCTATTCCTACATTTCCACATGATATAAAATGTCGCTACTGTTAGTGCATCTTGCAAATTTGGGCTTGCCAGCATTTATTTGATGCCTGTCTCAGTGTTGATACACATTATAAAAAAACCTCCATTTCCTGGCTTCTTCTGTATACTGCATTTTGACTCATGTCTCATTATGAATAAGAATCTTCCACATGGACCAGGTTGAGTGTCCCATGAACATGCCTGAGACACAGCTCACAAGCTGAGTCAGGAGTGTGACAATTGGATCTCTTGTACTTTCAAGGTTTTTGCTGTTTCCTCAGCTGCAAAACTAGATGCTATTTCTCACCCTTATGTTGAGCCTTACATGTTGCCCTTCCCTGGTACAACTGTTTGGCTTGGTTTAATATCAGAGTTGCTGCACATTTTAAGGGGTATCCATAAATATAAATACAATGAACATATAGAGCAAACTGTCGACTAAGTGAGGTACAAGTACTCTGACCACAATTTCAGTAAGGCAAGTAAGCAAACAGAAACATGCCGAATAGATATAATTGGATATAAGGTTAGGTGGATTGGCCATGCTAAATTGCTTATTGTGTTCAGGGACGTGCAGACTAGCCATGGGAAATGCAGGTTTACAGAGACAGGGTATGGGGGCGTGGGTATGGATGGGATGCTTTTCGGAGCGGCGGTGTGGACTCAATGGGCCAAATGGCCTGCTTCCATTGTAGTGATGCTATGTTCCTATGATAAGCTGTAAGTAATTTCTGCAGGGAACAAAATGTTATGAACAATTAAACTTTAGCTTGATTTGGCAACAGCCCATATGGCAGCAATAGGAGTTTTCAGAGAAGACAATGGGACAGTAAATGGGATAAACCGTGTCATTTTCTGCAGAAGTTTCAAGCACCCCAAAGTTTGGCTGTAATCATCTCCTTAGTTTCAGGAAAATGACAGAAAAATTGAAAGGCATTTAGTGACTGATTTATAAGCACCCATTTATGTCCTGCATTTTCTGAAAAGTTATATTTTCCTATATGTCCTACAAGTTTTTTTTCTCACAAAGTGCCATGGGGTTGCAATGTCAAAATTGATGCTAGACATCAAATCTCTTTTTTCTCACCTTCCAAATGTCTGTAGCTTGTCAGCATCATTATATTATCCTTGTAGTTTATTCAACGAATTCTTGTAATTTAAATTAGCATTGTGTTAGTGAAACCCCTTGCTCTACCTTTTCCTTCTTCATTCTTTCTGTGGGTATTTATTGCCCATCCCTAACTGCCCTTGAACTGAGCGGCTTGCTACACCATTTCAGCAGGCAATAAAAAGTCAACTAAGCTTTAATGTAGTTGCTTGTATCAAAATGCCACAAAATATCATTCTACTTTTCATTAAGCTATCATGGAGCATTTGGCAATAAATCATGAAAAGACTGGCAGCCTGTGCCTTGACTCTTCCATATTTCCAAACAAAGCAAATAGGTCAAAACTGAGACCAGTCCATCGTTCCATTAGGATGAAAAAGAATCAGAATATGAACCATCTCACATTTCTTCCTCTGACCATCCATCTGGCAGCTAATTTAGAAAAGGGAAAATAATAAAGTTTAATAAAAGGAAGATTCTCAGTTATTGATTTTATATATAGAAGATAATGCTGCTGTTTTTGAGCCTAACTAAAAATAGCTTTCTGTAGTCACATGCATGGTGTGTGCTAGAATTTTGCTAGTTAAAATTCTTTAGATTATTTTGCATTAATTACTTTATAGCATTACATGAGATTAACTATAAATTGTTTTAAAGTTTTATTAGATAACATCGCCTGAGAAATATTCTGATACTATTAAAAATGATATGAGGTATCTGAGGTACATTAATTACTATTCAATTATAACACACTAGTCAACTTATGGAGCAATCATAATAATTGCTAACTCCATAAACTCCTCATGATAGCACACATTAATACTACATTTTCTAGACACAGTTGGACTGAACAGCACTGCTTTGAGCATGGAGGTGAATGTATAATTGATTCAGCTTTGGTTCAGTGATGGCATTCATGCCTAGTCAGATGATCATGAATTCAAATCTCACGCCATATCTTAATGTTATATTGGGGGACTACTGTATTATTCAATGAGTTGGCCCGGACTATCCACTAAATAGCTCAATAGGTTTCAGCACAATCCACCCAAAATTAGCCAAACCAGCTCAAAGAATTGCAGATTTGCAAGCACAGATTGTAGCTGTTGTGAATTGAGATTTTTGCTATGTTGTACTGTTAAAAAAATTGTTCCACAATTTGACCCCACCCACATAGCTGACCACTACCCCCACCTCCATAATGACCATTAATCATAACCTTCCAGACCCTTGAGGAGGCTTTTAGAGTCGTAGAGCTGTACAGCATGGAAACAGACCCTTCATTCCAATGCTGATTCATTTGGGTACAAGGTGATGTTTACAAACTACTGTAACATTCTTTTTGACTCACAAGACACTGACTATGATTTAATAAATTTTCTATGATTGTATGAACATAGATTCCAAAATAATAGCAAATGGTTCTGAAGTTTTTGAAGTTACTTACAGGTGTTCAAGGCCAAATTATTAAGCTGCTTGCGAGACACTGGGATTAAAAGTACCTAGCTGAGTCAAGACCTTATATAGCAAGAAATATTAATTAAAACAAAACTTAGAGAGAAAAACATGTGTTCTAATAATTTACTTAATTATGCTGCTTCTTGGCACATTTTATATCTCCTGACAGGCAAATGTGTTTAAGTAGAAATGTGAGAGAATTAAAGAAAAAAACTCTTCTCAAAAGTACCTCAATTTTTGGCCAAATTTTGGTCCTGACTATTGATTGTGTTCTAATGCAAAACATTACCCAACTCTCAGTAACAAACAAACTTGTTAAACCAAGGCTCAAGCTGCTCTCTCAGGTGGATTTGGGCAAGTGGTGGGGTAGTGGTAATGTTAGTAGTCTAGGAGGCCAGAACTACAAGCTAAGATTCTGAGACTAAATGTGTTTGAATCCCACCATTGCAGGTGGTGACATTTGAATTCGCTAATAATCCAGAATTTAAAAAAAATAGCTAACCTAATGGTGACCATTGTCCCCTCTTGATTATTGTGGAAACCCATCAGGTTCACTAATATCCTTTATAAGAGAATCTACCATCCTTTATCTGCTCTGGCTTATATGTAACTCCAGACTCACAGCAATATGGTTGTCTCTTAACTGCCCTCTGAGCAATTAGAGGTGGATAATAAATACTGATCTAACCAGTGATACCCAAAATAGGAAAATCTCATGCCAATATTTAAAGAATAGCAGGGGAGTTCTGCCAGTGTCCTATCCAACATGTATCATTCAGACATTACTTTAAAAGTCAAATTAACTGACCTATTATCACAGTGCTGTTTGGAGACCTCTGTTGTGTGCAAAATTATTTGCCTACAGAAAGCAGTGACTATATTTCAATAAGTAATCATTTATTTGTAAAATGCTTTGGATGTCCTTTGAGCAAAAATGGTGCTAAAGCAAAGTCCTTCTTTGCAAATATACAGTCTTTTCTCCAACATGTACAGTAGATGTGATTTATACATGTATAGGATCTACCTTAGTGCAATTGGCTGCTTTAGGTTCCAGGTCATTTAGTGTCACTAACTCTCGTAGAAGACTACTTTCTTGATAGCCACCCTTTACTCCACGTAGCTTGAAATAAGCTTGAGGTCTCTGCAGGATTAATCGAAGGTTTATTGCAAACCCTGCCATATCAATGGCAAACGGTCTGTGCGGATCAAACACTGTTTTCCATCCATAAACTTTTCCCATTGCATTCACTTTTGGAGATTCATAACGGAGTCCGCCCACAAAGGCAACAGGCCAGACAGAGACTTTCCTTGTGGCGCGCATCTAATGGAAAGTGGGGAGAAAAAAAGAGTGGTGACATGTTCTGTTCTTGGAAATCAAGTCAATAGAATTACTATCAAAATGCATTTAAAGGTTTAGTCCTTTATGTATTTTAATTGCATGTAATGTGCTATGCAAACTTCAATCAAATTGAATCTCTCTTTAGTCAGCATGGTTGGAAGATGTGACTCGAGATCAGAATACTCTCACTTTGGATATGTTTCACCTTCTCTTTAATGTCACCAGCCATACAATATCAGTAAAGATGTTCAAGTTTATAGTTAGCCAGATGGCAATAAACTTATTGTGTTTATGAGTATTGCCGTTTCTTAATCCACATGCAATGTGGGTGTCACTGGAAAGGCCAGCAATTGTTGCCCATTCCTAATTGCCCCTGAACTGAGAGGGCCTTTTCAGAGTCAGTTAAAAGTGAACCACATTATTTCCAGTCTGGAATTGCATGTATCACAGACCAGCTGAAGATTGCAGATTTCCTTCCCTGAAAAAAGACATAAATTATCCAGATCGCTTTTTAAGATAATTGGTGGTGGTTTCATGGCACCATTATTGAGAACAGCCTTATATACACGCATATTAATTGAACTTAAATTCTGCCATGGTGGGTTCTGAGTGCAAACTTTGAATGTACATCTATAACTTTGACTTCTCAACCAAAGAGGGGAACAAAACAAAATGATTACTTAACAGTGCTGATCTGTAAGCAATTATGGAATGTACATATGCATAGACAGTAAGTTGCAATGTGATTCAGTCAATATTGTATTTTTTATTATCCTATTTGTTTGTTTTTATGGATCTGTAACATAGGCTTTTGTCCTTCCTTGAGTTTCCTCACCATTGTTCTACCTCAGTCCTGAAACATTAAATCACTGAGTTGGATTTACTTTGATGAATCTTATGTAGAAATCTGTAACAATATACCAACAATTGACTATTCCTAACCTGAACACAACTTTAATCAATTTGATGTTGAGAGATTGTTTCTGCTTGTGGGAGTGCCAAGGACCAGAGGGCACAATCTTAGAGTACGGCATTGCCCATCTAAGACAGACATGAGGGTATTTTTTTTCTCAAAGCGTAGTGAATCTGTGAAATTTTCTACCGCAGAGAGCTGTGGGGGTTGATTCTTGAAGATAGGCAGATTTTTAATCAGTGATAGAATCAAGGTTATGAGGATAAGCTGGAAAGTAACCAACACCCCCCCACCCCCCAGCCTCATCCCATGACCAACCCTCCCTCTCATCCCCGCCTCCTCGACCTGACACAACCTGTCCATCTTCTCTCCCACCTATCCGCTCCTCCCACCTCACTGACCAATCCCCATCACTGCCTACCTGCACTCACCTATCACCATCCCACCCACCTTCCACAGTCCCACCCCTCCTCTCTATTTATTTCAGAGCCCCCTTCCCCTCCCCCATTTCTGAAGAAGGGTCCTGATCCAAAGCGTCAGCTTTCCTGCTCCTCTGATGCTGCCTGGCCTGCTGTGTTCCTTCAGCTCCACACTGTGTTATCTTAGCCATAATGTAAAATGCTTTGGGGGTAAAACTGCACAGAACAGCAATAGAGAATTGACAGTCTGTTTTGCACCCTATCAGGTTTCTTCCTTCATTAGAGTTAGTAGAAAATAAAATCATAGGGTATGTAATGTGCTGCTGACATGTTTTTGCTCTTACATATGGTGACTAAGAGCAATTTGTTTCTGTTATCCCTCTTAATGAGGATCTGCTCTGGCTGTACACAACAGAAGAACTCAGAGTTCCTGATTTGATCAAGCGAGTATTGTCTCCTTAGTTCAAAACACCAAAACCTCCATTTCATTTTCTGTCTGTGAAATTTGCTGTGTGCAAAAAGTCACCTCCTTCACCTACATGACAACAAACGCTTTCTGGTCAGGTTTTCATCTTAACTACCTAAGTGATATTTTGCTTCAAGATCTTGATCTTGATTAGAGTTTCACAGACTAGTTATCCAGTGTAAGGTACTGCAGCTAAAGGGGTGGCATTGTAACTCAATGAAAACCCATTCTCTTACACAGAGTTAAAATCAGGCTCGAACAGTATCTGTTTTGTTGTTGTGGACGAATCCTTACATTATCAAACGTATATTGTCAAAGAAGAGTCAACAGATTCAGCTTTGATGACAAGACTCTTAATGCTGGTAGAAATGGCATGATAACTCTCAAAGATGCAAAGTTAAGTGCAATATTAGTGAAAAACAAATTAGGAGAATATGTTACATTTGTCACTGTCTCATTATCATATTTATCATTACACTGGCACTGTGGGCTATAAAGCATTGTGAATTATACATTACATATTGTTATAACCCTAATGGGTTGAACATTGTTTCTCAAGTTGAGGCATAATGGTCTATGTCCGACTGAAAGTGTACATGAGCTTGTGAAAGCCAACCTTACAGCATTATTACTGACTTGGCTATCGTTTTGAGGTAAAACATTTCTGCATGTCATCATAAAATAAAAATTATCTGTAATGGGTTGAAGCACAACTATCCTTCAGAAAATATACTAAAAGGCTTCTAACATTCAGATGGAGATAGAGATAGCAAAGACTGGAATCTTAAAATGGACCCAGAAGATTGATTTTATGTAGTTGTGTGTGATTAAAGCACCAATCAGGTTTTTGACATTCAAGTGAATGCCCCGTGGGATTTTTCAATAATGACCTTAAATCTGGACTGCACTATGTTGTAGTAGGAAAAATGCATTTTGTTTTTTTATTGAGAAATCTGAAGGAATATCAATGGCTGAGTAGAGGACATTAACAATGGTAAAAGAAAGAGTTGAGATAACAAGGTTAATCAAGAAATAATGTATAGTTTATGTCTAGCTTGAAAATAATATATCTAAATTAATGTCAGTGGAAAAGAACAGTTTATTAATACTTAGCAGAAAAGTACAAGCAAATGCCTCAAGTTAACATCAAAGTTAAAACGATATGGGAGGTATCACAAGCCTAAGTAGATTATTTAAAAAGCTGTGTAAAATTGAGTTACTTTCAGTAATTGATACCTTTGACTTGAATAAGCAAGTGAAGAATTAAGTTACATTTTGCTTAATTATGGCCAGTTATAAAACAGTTTCTGTAGAGAATAAGCTAATGGGAAGGTCAAAAGTAAAGATATTGTTTTATGGTATCATGGTTGCTGTTTGATGGCTCAAACTAATATAAACTTAGGCTAAGCATGTGAGAATGTTTTACAGAAAACTAAAGTTTTCATTCAAAGACACATCTATATTGTGAAATGGTTTAAGTTTGTAACAAAGTTTTTAGTATATACTTAGAAGTAGGCTCTTTATTTAGTTTTGTAATCTTGTCGTTGTTTTAATTTTCTTAGATGTGTTATTTGGCACATTTAGGATGATAACTATTCTCTGGGAGGTGACACCACATTATCTAGGCAGGTGCATGAATGGCATCACTGATGCCACCTTATCTTGGTCAAGGTCTATGGAAAATATACACTGAGAGAAATAAGCTGTTGTAAAAGGCACAAGCTTATAAAATGAATGGCATGTTAATGAATGAATGAGGAGACATTAAGAAGTAGCATCATAAAGATCAGCAGTACATTTAATAAAACCAATCAGAAATTAGATATGTTACTTCACCAATTCTAGATTGACTATGAACTTTTCATGTAGTTTTGATGCATTATTAAGCCAGTTAGAGTTTAAAATGCCTTTGATCATGAATGGAGCATAGTGACTAGTACAGTTAATAAGGCCTGGATTTTGATGGTTTAATACACAAAAACATAAGACCAAAAAAAAACTCCAGGCAACAGAACAGAATCAAATGTGCCAAGTCAACCAATAATGTAACCTAGCATCCCAACATGGATAGGCTGAAAATCATGAACTTTATTTTTGTTTTGTACTTGTTGTGATAAACATAACAAATACTGTAAAATACTCATGAGGACTACTAGTCTTCAGATTGGCAGTCTCAAACTCTATCCAATTATAATTGATTTATGTCTTAGAATTAGGGTTAAAATGCATCACAAAGTCTGGCAGTTAGAAGAATCAAATAGGCACGCCAACTGTTGAAACCACATACATTAGAAGTTGCATATAGGTCACTTCTTGACACATGCATGTTATTGATGAGTGTAGTATGTGTTGCATAAGAACATTTGTAGACTCATTAGATCCTTGCACCATCTCTCTACGAAGAAGTTCCATGTCCGTTAATAACTTCAGCTAAAAAGTCCAATTAATTCTATCTTGAAGGCAAGGAGTGGAATTTCTGTTTGCTAACCTTTTGTATGGAAAAAGTGTTTCATAGCATATTCTTTCATAACTGGAACACCTCAATGGCCTCACCCATCAATCTTTTATTCTCAGTGGAATACAATCCTGTCATCACAATTTAATCCTCTAACTTCCTGTATAATTCTGATGGATTTGTACTGAACCCTCTTCAACATCCATATATCTTTCCTGATATGTTCTTAAAACTGAGTGCAGTGTCCTGGATAGGGTTTGAACAAGGCTTAACGTGAAGAATGAGTAGCAAAATTTTCATAGTCTTCTCTCAGTGGAACATATTGAAAATTCCTTAACTTTGTTGCCTTGTTATCAGACAAAATTAAAACCTTCCTCCATTTCTAGATCCCAAATGACCCATTCCTTTTAGGCATGACTGCTTCTTCCTTTGTTAATATTACCACATGGGAATAACAAAGGTCAGATTGGAATATGTCATTCAGATGAAAATAAAGGATGTAAAACGTACAAATATTTATTGTATATAATGAAACATTAAAATATATGGCTAACTAAAATACCAAATGATTTCATGTGTTGTCTTTTAAGGAACAGATCCATTATAATTGTCTGAGGTACTTAATTAAATTTGAAGTTACTCAGTCCTAACTAACTGCAATTCCAGTCATTTTGAGTTTCTGTTTCTGAGTTATACATCATTCTATACATCTAATTGTAAGAAGTGTATACTTTTGTTAATATGCAAAATCAAAGGAATGTATGAACAGGAATAGGCCATTCAGCCCCTTGAGCCCGTTCCATCATTCAATGAGATAATGGCTGACCCATGGCCTAACTCCACATCTCTGCCTTTGGCCCATATCCCTTAATATCTTTGCTTAACAGAAAGTTATTTTCTCAGATTTAAAATTAACAACTGATCCAGCATTCACTGTCACTTGTGGAAGAGGATTGCGTACATCCACCACCCTTTGTGTATAGAAGTTCTTCCTAACATCTCTGCCGGATGATGTTATCACAATTCTCAAATTATGCCCCCTAGTCTAGAACCCTCAACACATAGAAATAATTTCTCTTCATCCACTTTGTCTTTTCCTGTTAATATTTTGACGACTTTAATCAGATCATCTCTTTACCTTCCTAATTTGTATAGTTTCTCCTCATAACTCAACTACTGAAGCTCATATTTCATTCTTGTAAAACTACATTGTACTCCCTCCAAGGTCAATATGTCATTCCTAAATAAAAGCCAAAGAACTGCGGATGCTGTAAATCAGGAACAAAAACAGAAGTTACTGGAAAAGCTCAGCAGGTCTGGCAGCATCTGTGAAGAAAACATCAGAGTTAACGTTTTGGGTCTGGTAACACTTCCTCAGAACAGAAATGTTCATTCCTAAAGGTGTGATGCCCTGATCTGCTCAGAGTACTCCATGTGGTCTAACCAGGGTTTGCATCCTTATACTGCCGTCCTTTAGATATAAAGGCCAGCATTCCATTAGCTTTTTTGATTATTTTCATGTTATTTTAAATGCATCTATGCATCAAAACTCCTAAGTCTCTGGATATCCAGTATATTGAACTTCATACCATCTGGAAAGTAACCTGATCTATTGTTTCTCTGTCCAAATGAATAAAATCAAAATGAAAAACATTTTGTGTGAACACGTAAGCTATTCTAACTAACTAGAGGTCATTTGGCCCAACATTCCTGTCTATCTAGGTAACATAGATAATTATTCTAACATGAACTGCTATCACATGACTGTAAGCAATGTTAAGTTCCTTCTGCTGTCTCTAGTAAGTCAAATCAAGTATTGTTGTGAGCATTTCTGTGACCATCTGTTTTCTTTCCTAACAGATATGACTTCAGATCCTCTTAAAGATCGATCCTAAATTAATAACCAGATCTTGGATTCCCTTTCATGTATCAATTGTCCAATTGCTTGTGGTAGGTTTGTTGGGGGAAGGGCAGGCAGAAGATACTTTCTCAAATTCAAGCCTATATATGTTATATTCTCTCCTGTGGCCCTTTGTTCATTATTAAGGTTCATAATTCATTCTTAAGTTTCACTATTTTGAAGACTGCATTATGTCTTTTTTCAGCCTCTTCTCTCCAGGAAAATGTAAGCTTAATGGCTTGAACACGATCTATGTATTATTCTCCCGAATGCAGCACATGTACGTACAGTATTGGTATGACCTTGTTCAGGCTTGAGATCCAACGGTTTGCAGATGCAGCCAATCAGAATTTGAGTTTATCAATGATAGATTCACACTAACAGGATATTTTCAGCTTCTGTGTTCAACGACTCTTTCATCTTATACACACTTAATACTTCTTTATTCATTCATTGGATGTGAGCATCAACGACAAGGCCATTATTTTTTGACTATCCTCAATTGCCCATAAGAAACTGGTAATAAGGCCAACTTCTTCAAATACAGAAAGCAGTTTGATACAATTTAGTGGCTTACTTTGGAGACCAAGTAAGAGGCAAATCCATTGTTGACTGGAGTGACATATAGGCCAAACACAGATAAGGACAGCAGATTTCCTCTTCTTTGGATTATTAACGAATTAGATAGTGTATTTTCAAATCACACGGTAGTTTCAAAGTCATGACACTAACATTTTTATCCCAGATCTATTTAGTCAACCAAACTTAAATTCCCTAGCTGCCATGTGGCAGTTGAAGTTTCATCTCTGGACAAATAGCCCAGTGAAGTAATCACTTTCTGGCAATGCCTATGCATTGTCTACATTTGTCCACATTATTTTAGACCTTCAATGTAATTGAACCAAGACGCTCTGAAAAGAATCAATGTACTTTTCCTTTTCTAACCATCCCTATAGCTTCATGTCATCTCCAAACTTAGTTAAACTATTTCACCCATACCCTATTCCATACCAGGCTAGGTCTGAAAACTCAGGGCAAGTTTGTCAATGTGCTTTAGTTATTTTGTCCATTCAGCACCAGACTTTGTCTTTTGTTGTTAACCAGTTCTTAGTCCATCTGGATAAAGTAGAATTTGTTCATACTCATTGACAATTCCTACCCCAGTCTCAGATGTGGAACTTTGCTAAATGCCTTTGGAAATTCAGGTAAACTGCATCTACTAGTTACTGATTTGTAATGTATTTTTAAACCAATGGATCAATGTGGGAAGATATATAACAATAGCATGAGGGTAAAATGGGAGATATTTTATAAGTATGTTCAATTGGTACAGAACCCTCTTCTAATGTTGAGAATTTGCAGGCAATATGCGTATGAATTTCCAAGCAAGGTTTTATGTCATTACTGTGTACACAGGAAATTACTCCTCTGAGTGTGTACACTAGAGAATGCAGCTTATGGGGGATAATCATCTAATTTACACAAGAGACATATGCCAGTTGTACAGCTGATGTTTGCAGCTGAGGGAGGCCATGAACAAATGAAGACTGCAAATGGAAACAGTACATGTTGCACAACAGGCAGAAGGAGTGTTCAAGTCTGTAACCTCGGTGTTCAGATGATGTTTTTAAACAATGTAATTTCTGCCAAGGCTTGAGACGTAATCTGAATCTACACCCAGGACACAAACCTGTCACCCGCTCTAATAACAATCAGCCATCACTAAGAGATCGTGCTTACCTCTTCAAACAACTCTAAACTGTAAGTGTTGTCATCATCTGCGAAATATATGATCCCTTGCTGCGTGTTGTTTAAATTGAACATTTCCCGAAGCCACCTCAGTGCCAAGTTTCTTTGCATTGTGCCACGTGGGAAACGAGGGTCCCGAATATCTCCTCTCAACTTGTAACTGCGTGGTGTCTCTACATTCAAGTGTGTGTAGTTAAGGCCCGTCTCCTTGAGGAGTTGGGTCACCAGTGTTGTTCTTCTCTGCGCATCCTCCACCACTATCCAGTGGAGGTTAGGCACATGAAGTAGGGTGTTAGCAACCCTTGTGAGTTCTGCCTTCTGTACAGGCCTGCTGTAAGTTGGAGTGATAACATGAATTGTGGGGAGGATATCTGACCAGGGAGGAGGCCGTGTATAAACATACTCCGTCCTGATCACCTCCACAATATCCTTATCTGATGGACAATACTCCTTGGAACCTGATGACTGACCAATATCTCGGCGGTTGCCATTCTCACTCCCATCATCTGAAAAAAATGATAATTTTTGGTTATGTTTTTGTAAATTTTAAAATGACTGAATACATTAGTTTCTGATTTTCATCTGTGTGTTCTGCTAACAGCAAAATGTGAACTCAGACTCGATCACTAGATGGCACTTTACATTACTCCATCTGTTCGTTGTGTCGTGTGTATCATATTTCTGTGCAGTATGATATAATTTATAATGATTACACTTGCATTATCAGATCAAAATAAATCAAAGTTCTTCAGCAAAGGAATTATTTTTGAAATACAACTGCTAAAAGCAGTAATTGCAAAGAAACTGTTGGTTCTGCATATCTGAAGAAGATAAAGTGCTGGAGAAACTCAGCAGATCTCAAGAAGAGTCATATTGGAGTCAAAGCGTTAAGTTTTTCTTTCTGCAGACAGTGCCAGACCTGCTGAATTTCTCCAGCACTTTTTCTTTTTATTACAAATAGCAGTAGCTATTCTGGATAAGGGAATGAATAGCACTTTGGTTTGGTGATATTACTTGTATATCAGGAGAAGTCCAAACTCTTAGTAATGGTTTTGGATCTTTAGCATCAACCTCACTGACCAGATTGAACTTTTCCTTATTACCACAGGGTAAGATGGTTGCCAGTGAGGATAAAGGCCTTGTGTTACAGGTGACTATAGATGGAGAGGTCAGATGGGCAGATCAGAGGCAGATGGAATTTAACCCTGATAAGTGTAAGGTGGTGCATTTTGGAAGAAGTAGCAAGACAAGGAAGTTCCCAATGAATGGCGGAACAGCAAGAATCTCAAAGGAACCAAGGGATCTTGGGATGCTTGTCCACAGATTCCTAAAGGCAACAGGACAGATGAATGGGTAGTTAAGAAGGCATACTTGCTTTTATCAATCATGGCCTAGATTATAAGAGCAGGGAGGTTATGTTGGAGCTGTAAAAAAACAGATGGTTTGGCCACAGCTGGAGTATTGTATGCAGTTCTGGTCACTGCATGATAGGAAGGATGTGGTTGCACTGGAGAGGATGTAGATGAGATTCACTAGGATGTTGCCTGGGATGGAGCAGTTTCGCTATGAAGAGAGGCTGAATAAACTTCAGTTGATTTTATTTAGAGCAGAGAATGCTGAGAGGGGATCTGATTGAGGTGTATAAGATAATAAGTTGTATAGATTGTGATTGTGGACAGGTGATTGAAAGTAGCTGGTATCCTTAGTTGAAGAGTCATTAACAAGGGGCCATAATTTTGAACTGAAAGGTGGGTGAAAGTGAAGGAGGTTTAGAGGGCATTTGAGGAAAATTACTTTCACCCAGAGGGTGGTGGGAACCTGAAATGTATTCCTTGTGAGGGTAGCTGAGGCAGGAAAACTCACAACTATTAATAAAGTACATGGATACACACTTGAAATATCATAGCATTCAAGGCCAAGCGCTAGAAAGTGGGCCTGGTATAGATTTAGAGTAGTCTTTGATCATGCAGACTCAATGGACCAAAAGACTTCTTCTGCACTGTATAATTCAATGATTCTATAATGCAGCCAGAGGATGGTAACCGTGACAGTGCGGCACTCAGTTTGCACTGCGTTGCAGTCTCAGCTCACTATGTGCACATGTCAGCACAGAACTGAAAGTATGACAATGGAGATAAGATGACACACAATGACATATCTCATACACTTAATAGTCTAGAAGTGCAAAATGTAAATTTGGGCATTGCAGATTGCAGGATCCTGAATGCACAATCACAATTTTACATCTTGCTCGCATCTGATTTAATTTTCTTTTTCAGCAAGTGCCTTATTAAAAGAGAGAGGTGATAAAACAATGACAGCAAACTGTCTAGAGTCCCATGGAGTCATGATTACAGAACATCATTAGAAAGTATTCGGATCAAATTCCCTACCTCATTGACCAAAGGCTGCAACTTGGATTTATTGAAGAGAGGAGAGAAAAATGTATTGCTTGTTTATAAAGAACAGATACATTTAATTTCTGTAAATATATGGAGTATTACATTGCAGCAGATACTTTTATATGAAAAATAATTTTATTGATGCTAGTGTTTAAATGATTATACAAAACAAAACAAGTCTAACATTGATTATCTGCACTTAACTGTCAACTGCTTTGTGGCAATTGTACAGCCTTTCCAACACATATATGTAAATTTCCAATGATTGATTGCTGAGCCACATGGTCCTAGGCAGGCATGAATTCCTATATTTTACAGACATGTTATCTGGCAATGGGACTTTATACAAATTGCATTTTCAATCTGGAGAGATGTGACTATAATGCAATTTAATGACCATGCTAACATAATAATAGATCAGTTAAAGGGTTAATACAAATTAATATCATGAGTGTTATAAATGCTTCTTACTTAATATATAAGTATTGAATATACATTAATTCAAAAATTAGACTTGAAAGTGATTACTAGAAATTAGATTTGGTTATTAGCTCCATTCAAGAAGCTGACCAAAATTTGAATACTCTTGAATATATCTATGACATAATTAATATTCCAGAGGAAATTTGTGAAATAGGTGACAGCCATGTTTGACTAAATCAATTGCAAGGTGGAAACCAGCTTCAAAAAGGTTTTGTATAGGCCAGTTAACTAAATTTCACATAACTCCACACAAAAGAGCCTGAGATTTAATGATAAATTAACCAATTTATTTATTAGATGTGAAATGGGTAGCTCAGTTGACTTGATGGTTAACATGTGATTAGAATAATTCAAGCAGCACAGTTCAATTCCTGCTCTGATCAATGTAGATTTGGGACCTGCCTCCTAGCCCTGCCCCTTGAAGTGGGAGACAATGACAAGTCACCACTGGCAAAACCAGCTCAAGATGGAGCATCAGAAGGCAATGAGCCAAGGACCTGCCAATGGGCAGAGCACTGAGGAATGAATATGCAGAGGAGCATATCAAATAGACACAATACCAGCAAGCCAGACCACCAATTTGCAACAACTGAACAGTAAAAGGATGATTTGAAAATGTTATGCTTGTAATATTATATAAACCATACTCAGGTTACCATAAAATTTAATTGTATCAGTGAATTAATTGCAAGCAATCTACATTTCTTACATATACTTAGAGGAGGATAATGTTCATTAGTTTAAAGCTGCTAAATGATCTTTAGTTCTATGGGATTAATAGATTTGGGGTTTCATCAGGCTATTAGAAAAATGAAATGTTGGAAAATATTTGCAAGATAATTCAGGAAATATATTTCATTCTTGTACTAGGTTTCTGTCAACCTCACCTGGAACACTGGGGTTGAATTTCTACAAGAGTTTCTTCACTCATTTGCCTTAACTCTCTCAATTATTATTTATCTCTGATGACTTGCTCCTCACAGGACATTGCCTGGCTGTTCAGGGTACACAGGATGGATGAGGATGATGGTGAACTGAAGTTACGTTTTATGACAGTATAGGACAGATTGTTGATCTAACTGGTCCTTTTCGTCTTTCTATGCTCTAATTTTCTTTCATCGACCAGAATTTTCACTACACTGCAGTTCTGTTTCATTCAGTTGTTGACTGGTGCTGATTAATTTTCCAACTCACACTGATGATCTGATATTTATTTTCCAATGTATTCAGTTACATTTATAATCCAATGGTACTTCCTTTTTCACATTTAATAACTGTTCATATTTAATTCAATCTCTCCTTTCAATTAGACTATCATTTGCCTGATATTTTCACTGTCCTGAAGCATGAAGAGGAAAGTCCAAAAGTCAGGATCTCTCACTTGTAACTGGAACTGTTCAACATTTCTTCTATAATCTGAGCAGAAAGAAAATGTTCATGGACTGTGGTCAAATTTCATCACTACACTTCATCACCCAGGCAATAGAGACAAAAATCTGTATATAAGAAGGTAATTTTAAATAATTGAGAAAAAATGACTGAAATTTTAGTGAAATTTCTATATTTCTATAACGCTTAGTTCAGAAATACTCCATCAATTGTTTCAACTTTTCTTCTAAATGAAAAATGATGGCTGTTGCCACTTTTCAATTACATAGTAATGGCATTGCAATATTAGCATTTGCAGGACATTTATTGGATAGGTTAGCTTATATAGTTAACACCTCCCTTATTATAGTAATCACAGAAATATCATATGGACAAGGTAGCGTTTCGACATCTCATATTGCATCACTGGATTACATTTTTCTGACCCTGACATTTCTATATCTAGAGGACAATTATAGAAAATCTTCCTGAGTGTTCCTTTCAAAAATCATTTTACAAACAATGAGCAGTTTGGGTAATCAGTAAAGCTGCCATCACTTACCCTTTCTCAGGGCTAGCAGAGGTGAGATGGCGTTTTGGTGCCAAACTGTAATAAGCAGGGTCCAGGGTAAAACAATCAATACAATTGCGAGGATGTCCCGTCTCTTCGGCATCTCCAAGATTGGTCCTACATTTCTTCATCACCTGCCACAAAATGCCAAAATGGTCAGAGCTACATATCATTCAATGGAAAATAAAGCTCAAAATACTCTACACAAGTTACACACGACATTCTTGCTTTACACACTGTTTGATGGAAGATTTCAATTACAGCATCTCTATTTTGGAAATGTGGTTCTGGTGTAAAGCTAGGGCTTAATCTCCCACCCACACATTCCACATTGTTGCATTGATAGTTTCTGTGGTGCAATTGCAAGCAAGCTGGGAATTTGGGCAAAGGAAAGATCAGAGCACGAACTGCTCCAAGCATTCCCAGGGCACACTTTAAAGAAGCAGTAATGGAATTTTAGAACATGGATGCTCTCTTTTCCTCTTTATTCTGTGCACATTTGGGGAAAAAAAACCTTAGAAGGACAGTGTGAGCTTGGAGGAATGTGTATATCTGCATGTATGGGATGGTGGAATGTTGCAGTGGATGCTCAATACAGGAAATTTTTTTTCTTTATTCATTCACAGCATGAGGGCATTGCTGGCCAGGCAGCGTTTATCACCCATCCCTATTTGCCCAGAGGGCAGTTAAGAGTCAATCACATTGCTGTGGGTCTCAAGTCACATGTAGGCCAGACGAGGTAAGGATGGTAGTTCCCTTCCCTAAAGCACATTAGTGAACCAGGTGGGTTTATCCCGACAATCGGCAATGGATTTATTGTCATCATTAGACGCTTAATTCCAAATATTTATTGTAGGTCTCTGGATTAACAGTCCAGTGATAATACCACTGGATTTTAATACCACCCTTAATAAGTAAAGATGCAATCTCAATCTGGATAAATTCCAAAGCAAAATCAGTGCGGAAATAACTCAGTAGAGTGTGTGACTTAAGGAATCATTATTCTCAAGTTTTAGAAGACTATGATGTTTCATACTTCTCAATTTTGGGTTTTCTGGTAATTGTTGTAAAGAAATGATTTAAATAGGATACGTGCATGTTATTTCCCAAAATATTTGGTGAACTATCATGTGGACCATATGTACAAATAACACAAAGGCAAAATATTGCAGATGCTGGAACTTTAAAGCAGCAATAGAAAATTTTGGAAATGCTCAGCAGATTTGCTGAGAAAGCAACAGGGTTAGCAGAGTCCTGATAACAAGTTATTGACCTGAAACATTAACTATGTTTCATCTCTCTCTACGTGGATGCTGCCAGAGCTGCCCAACATTTCCAGAATTTTCCATTTTGATTTATTTATGATTTAATGTTTATTGGAAGATTTAGAGAACAATGGGCCGGTGAACCAATGTAAGATATGTTACATCTCTTCAACTAATGTATTTTAGCTGTTGTCATCACAGCTTAGCAAAAATCACCTTCATTCAGGTAAGAAATTACATTCAATGTGCAGACCTTTTCATTTCTGACTCTGTTACCAATAAACCATTTCAAACTTAATCAGTCAGGGTTGAATACAATGCTCTGATTGTCTAAACATTGCATTTTCACATATCACTGAGTCAATGCTGTTACAACACACATGGCATCAGCGCACAGCAACTGAACTAAATCCAACAGGCTATAAAAGCAAAAATATGACTTTTCTGTCTTTCAAAGCCAAGACCAAGCAATTCTAATGGATGCCTATTTTAATTCTACTGGTTGATGAGAACAGGCTGATTATTTGGAGTACTCAAACCAACAGTGGTGTTCTTGAATTACTTATCTTAGTCCTACTGTATGGTTTTCAGGACTGTCTGCCTGCTGCTGCTGGAATAATAATAATCAGGGCTGCTTGTTTGTCAGAGTGGCCCTACAGTGAGGTAAAACACTGAACAACTCTTAGGGAATATACTTCAAACATTTTCATTCACACAGGTACCAGTTGTTGGTTTGAACGCTGATTTAAAAACTGAGCAGTTCCAGTCACTACAATGAATGCACAGGGAGGTCATGTTGACTATATAATGAAAACTGATAACTATAACACTAATTTAAGACTGGTTAGAAAATTGGAGAAAAATGGCAGATTTTCAAACGCCAATTTGAATTATCTGTTTTTTGTGTAATTCATCATTTGGCAGCTTCTGCTAGTGGACTGAAGACACCAAGTGAAGTAATTGTTGGGGGACTAATTCCAAGGAACAGAATTAATGGAGAGGGTATTTTAGTTATTGTAAACTATTAGGCTGTGCTGATAATTCTAATGTTAACCAAAGTGACCCACGTTAGGAAAATCTACTCCTCATGCTTGTTACCTATTGATTCAAGTCAGTAAGGTTGTATAATGAGATTCTGATCATAGTAAGTTCAGATACAAAGGTACACAGATGATTGGAATGCTGCCATTGATAGTATATGTTCAGACATGAAGAATACACATTGACATAATGTAAAAAAAAACTCACTGTAGAAAGAATACTAATGGAAAGGATACATGAAATCTGCTGAAAACAAACTGAAGTATCACATCCTGTGAACTTATACAATTAGATGCTAAATTTATGATTCATTTTGTGTAGTAATCATAAGAAATTATACCATGCAGCTTTCTTGGAAATGAATGGTCCCAATAAAAACAATCCTACTAATATTAGACTGGATCTTGTTGGAAAATAATGATTTGCTAGGGTACCAGGGAAGGCAATAGCCTAGTGGTATTATCGCTGGATTGTTAATCCAGTGACCCAGGTAATGTTCTGGGGTTTGAATCCTGCCATGGCAGATGGTGGAATTTGAATTCAATTAAATAAAAATCTGGAATTAAGAGTCTACTGATGACCATGAATACATTGCTGATTGTTGGAAAAACTCATCTGGTTCACTAATGTGAACTGCCATTCTTACCTGGTCTAGCCTACATGTGATTGCAGACCCACAGCAATGTGGTTGACCATTAACTGCCTTCTGGGCAATTAGGGATGGGCAATAAATGCTGCCTGGAAGCGATGCCCTCATCCCATGAATGAATAAAGAAAAAATAGGTAATTATCAAAGTACAAATCAACTAGCAAATTCAAAGATTAATAAATGTATCTTAAGTAGCAAATTTTCACAAATTGTTGGTTAAATTACATTGCTACACTATCTACAGCACAGTCTCTCACACTTAGCCTCCACTTTATTTTTAAGAACTTACTGGATGTGCATATCAACTATTCATTAAACTCGCCTCAGAAATTTTACTCTGATAAATAAGAGGGTAAGTATGTTGTAAAGTTGCTCAGCTGCATGGGCCCAGTTGAGAAACTGTTAAAACTGTCAAGTCAGTTGGTAAATTGTTAGAGATTTTTACACAAAGATTTTTTTAAGATCTCATTTTTCCTTTTTTTTTCATTCTCACTCTCTAAATCCAACTTTTCTTCTTTCTCTATTTCTCTTTCCTTACCTGACTAGAATTTATTTTACTCAATTCAATTTACATTCCATCTCAGTTGTTCCTCTGTTAACTTGTCAACCATTAACTCATGCCAGTCAAGGATATATCACATTCATTGAAGTCCCAGAAATGTTTTTGTCCTTGTCGTGCAATTATCAGCTCACACTTCAGAAACGGAAAAGTTGATGGTGGAATAGAGCAAGCCAGAACCATCCTATGTGATGATGGTTACCCTGATGAGGCCATTTATCACTGTAAATTTCTCACTGGCCCTGATAAGTGCCCAGTCGACCTCAGATTACCCTGGATGGATAAGGTATGTCAAAAGTTTGAGCAACAGTTGAAGCTAGCTGTTTCACATTGCTATTATAGAGTAGCAACTTGAGTGGTATCACCACTAAGAGGATGATGAACTTAAATCAGAAAGACTTTCTGCCTTTCAAATAAATGAGTTATGATGTCTGTTAATTTCTATTGTGATGCCAGGTTCTGATCCCAAATACTAGCAGATCTTATCAAACAGCATATCCCTTTGCCTGCTTGCAATAAGCAAATACTGACCATACTCAACCAGCCACACTGGCAAAACTTGCAATAGTTTCCAACATAGGATTTGATTCTGCAATTGGTTAATAATTGCTCGACAATACTGGATGTGCAAAGAATCGCGTTGACAGCTAATTAAGGATTGTCAACTGGGCTCGCAGTGTGACACACTTGCATTAACTAGAAACTACATATACTGTATACACAGGGACCTGTTATTTGCAGACAGAAAGAACATGTGCAAATATTGCAGTGGTGATGAGCTGCCTTCCTAAACTGTTGCAGTTCATTGGATGCAGCTAAACCCACAATGCTTGTCGAGAGAGAGCGAGGATATTTGATACAACTTATTCTGCACATTCTGCACTTATTCCAACTCAACAGAGTCGGTGACAGCAATTTGCTGGTTTATTTCTCAGGGCAATGCACTAACTAATCAGAGCTAACCCATCTAGTTTAAATTTTAAACAATGGCTGTTGAGAATCAATTATGTTTAACTATTCCATTCTCTACAGCAATGCCTCCACCAAAGATTGGTATTTTTGCAATTTGTTCTGATGAATGCAAGAAGGAAACGTCAATAAAATGTGAAATTTTCAGTAATATTCATGAATATAAATACCATATGGTGCTAAGTTATATTTTTTCCAGATAGTAGTAACCTACCGTTTGTTTGAACTCAATCCAAATAAATTCCATTCATGGAAATTAATGCAGGGTGGTCTTCATCTTATTGAAGATTATCTTGTGCGGAAAATGCAAGGGACCAGGGGAAATATAAACCACAAGTGAACTTCAGCCCAGAGATGCCATTAACTTGATGAACCAAACAAGGCGACTTCTCAGGTGGTCATCCCAGATGTGGAACATCTGCAAATGAGAGTGCGTTTAGAGATTCAAGAGGCATTAAAATGAATGGGTGAAGAATGATGGAAAGTGGGCTTGGGAGTTGACCCTTTGCAGATATGATAGCAGCATCCCTTTAATGCCAGTATATGTAAAGGAACTAAGGGCATTTGTGGCACAGTACGAGTATACCTACCTCTGGGCTAGAAGACCTGGATTCAGTCTCATCTGCTTCAGAGTTGTGTTATAACAAGTCTGATAAGGTTGATTAAAGAATAATCTGCAAAGAGAAACTCATGGGTTCTGGCATTAGCACAGCTTTCAGAATCAAAAAATGCTCAGTCAGCTAGATTCTGAAGCAACATTTCTGTGAACAGGAACTTTTTCCTCCCATCTATAACATTCAAGGATATGGGACAAGTGCAGGAAATTGGGATTACCGCACTTTTAATGGTAGTTATGCCAGTGCAGATTCGATGGGCCAAAGGGCCTTTTCTGTGCTGTATGAATCTATGAATCTATGAATTATTCTGACTTCTAGCTCCTCCTCCACTCCCATTCCCACAATTAGCGAAGCCTCTCACATCACAGTTTACAAAGAGCATAGAAGCAGATGCACTGTGGAATCACATTACCCATCTACAGAAGAAAGCATTTTCCAAAGTACACAAACAAAATAAAGCATAATTTCATGTTACGAAATTCTAGATTCTAGATTGGTTATCACATAGCTTAAACACTTTGATGTACATTAAAGTGGTGTTTAATCTGAGTGTCGAGATATGTTAGCAATGTACTATTTGAGCAGCTGACTAGTTGTGCTTGTATCTTGTCTCATCTGTAATGATTGATAAAGCAAAATAAACTACACTACACTATATCGCAGAATCACAAAATTGTTGTGGTGCAGAATGAGGCAATTTGGCCCATCGTGTCTGCACCAGCACTCTGAGCATTTTGACTTAATGCCAAAGACTTGTGTTTCCCCCATTACCCTGCACATTGTTTTTACTCAAGTAATCGGCCAATTCCATCTTGAACCTGCCTCCATCACACCTCAAGGTAGTGCATTTCAGAACTGTGCAAGAAAGGGTTTTCTCACCTTACATTTGCTTCTTTTGCAGAACACTGTAAACTCTGCCATCCGGTTCTTTATTACACCCAAGCATTCTTAATTGTCCTTGGACTGAATGACTTGCTCAGACAATTAGGACAGGTAAATGTCAACCACATTGCTGTAGGTCTGAAGTCACATGTAAGCTGGACCAGGCAAATGTGGTAGATTGCCTTCTCTAAAGACTATTCATGAACAAGACTAGCTTTCAATCCTGGATTTTTATATATGAATTCAATTTCACCAACTGCTTTCCTTATTTATTTCTTGATTTAAAACATGATGCCACGGCATTAGCCTGAACTCCTGGATTATTAGTCTAATGATGTTACCATTTTGCTATGGTTCCCCCAGCAAGTAGATAAGATTGGCCTCATGGCACCCTTCTGTGCTGTGTCATTTGTATGGTTTGGGAAAGAAGCTGTTATTATTGATGTGAGTTATGCTCAAAATGGAAGAAGGTCAGCCCTTCAATCCTCTCATAATCTTCTGAAACAAGAATTCATTGTATGTATTGTTCTAAGATCCTTCAAACTTTGTTGTAATGAGAAATGACAGTATCTCGAGTTCAGTGAAAGCCTCAAACGGAACATGAAAGATCAAATTCTACAGTGACTGGATTCATTTCTTTCGAGTACAAATTGTATCATATTGCCAGCAAAATAATGATTTTGTATTGTATAACTATTCTCAAATGTTTGGAAGCCAAGAACATCAAGCAATAAGATGTGAGGTAAAAGATCAGCATAATCTGACTGAAAGATGGAGGAGGCTTGTGGTGCTAAATGGTTGACTTCTGCTGAAATCACATTTTTTTTGTGATGCTATTAATGGAATTGAAGTTAATGGAACCTTTCATATCCATCTGAATCAACGGAATATCAGATGGGTTTGACATTCTATGTGCCTCTGACAATGCAGCACTCTGTTATGTTTATCTGCAGTGGGGCCAAGGTGACACCAACTAACAGGAAGTGTATTATATTATTTGCTACATTGCAGTGAAATTAGATTATTATAAACTCTGGGGACTGGTAAAGCATTGTTAATCGGCTTATTGAAATTGAAATCTATCCACTGTTTATAGCAAGAACTCAGGAAATATTTGGTACATGGGAAGTGTATGCGTGACAGGTTTTGCCAAAATACGGTTTCCTTATGATTAGTTTGTGCATTGCAAGTAATGGTTTTAATTGACTTTGACTTTGTTTTAACGAGAAGGTAATTTTAAGGTGTTAAAGAGAGATTGTCATCTCGCTGAGTTTGTTTGGTTATAAAAGCAAGATTTCTTTTACAATTCCTGGAGGAGCTAGACACAGAAATCTAGCTTAAAGACTGTAATACATATTCCACCACACTAGATGTTATTTCTGTTGTACTGTGAAGATTAACCTCGTAGTTTTAAAGAGAAACTTCAAGGTACGTTTCCTGACACAGCAGTTGGCAGGGAATCTTGCCCGCTGGGACTATTCAAATTCAGATCCATAATACCCATTAGTTCCCAATCACTCGGGATATGTGCTTCCTCTCCATAATTAAGCCTCTTCACCAGGTGTGTCTTGTCAGAAAATCAACCCTTTCATTTGAAATGATATTAAGTAATTTTTAAAATCATGCTTCACAATACCATGTCGCTCCACTCTGTGCTGAGATAAATTATTTTCCAAGACAGATCCTGTTTACCATGGTTACATTCGGCAATGCAGCTTTTTTGTGTTGATTGAATATTGAGCCAATAGGAAGAAGAGCTCAATCAAAGTTGAATAGCTTGTTGATTGAGTCTGACTTTGCTGGTGCAAACAAGGCCAATGATTACTGGAAAGCTGTCAAACCGTGGGGAAGGTTCTAAGTTTTGTTGTTCCAAACAACTTTTACCACAGAGAAATCTACAACATATATTCATGTAATATTACATACAGGCAATTCACTGAAACAGATTACTTAGTCAAAAAGAAGAATGTCATTTTTTATCCTCTGCATCAGCCCCCTTCCCCATTTTGCTTAATTTAACTCAATTTTACTATTTCTCTCAGCCTCATGTACTTACTTAGCTTCACTTTAAATCCACCTGTGCTTTAGTCCCAACTACCTCATGTAGTTTATTATAATTACAGGAGGGGCAAATTTTTATTGTGAGCCCAGATGAGCTCTCCAAATTATGTTGCAATCTGGTTAGGGATTGTAATCATTTTTTTAAAAGTAGGCAAATGTTCAGAGCCAGGGCCTCAGTAAGATAACAAAGTCGCAAGGTTCCACAGTTTTGTATAAACAGCAAATCTTTACTTTAAATTTGGAACACAATTAAGTAGAATGTATGAAAAATTTATTTGTAACACCCAGAATTGAAATGTGGTAAATACCGCCTTCATTGCCCAGTCCTTTTGAGTATAGGAGTTGGGATGTCATGTTGAGGTTGTACAGGACATTGGTGAGGCGTCTTCGGCAGTACTGTGTCCAGTTCTGGTCACCTGGTTATAGGAAGGATGTTATTAATCTGGAGAAGGTTCAGAAGAGATTTACCAGGATGTTGCTGGGTATGGAAGGTTGGAGTTGTAAAGAATTTTTCACTTCTGTTGGTCTAGCATTTAAACTCCATGTCAGGAGCTGTTCTGTGATGGATTGGCTCAATTATTACTCCTTTCACTGGTCAATCATCCTTCAGTCCTGGATTCACACTGTCTGAACTCTGAAACTGTTCAGAAACTATTCATGAGCATAACTTTTCTTTTATTCATTCACAGGATGAGGGCATCACAAGCTAGGCAGCATTTATTGCCCATCCCTAATTGCCCACAGGGCAGTTAAGAGTCAACCACATTGCTGTGGGTCTGGAGACACATATAGGTTAGACCAGGTAAGGATGACAGATTTCCTTCTCTAAAGGATATTTAATGAATCAGATAGGTTTTTCCGACAATAAACAATGAATTCATGATCATCATTAGACTCTTAATTCCATTTTAAAAAAAATATTGGATTGCCATGGTAGGATTCCTGGTTCGTTGGATTAAAAGTCCAGCAATAATACCACTAGGCCATCACCTCCCCCTGCCACTCACCAACAGCTAGCTTCACTGGGCCAGTCCTGACCTTGGGCTTTTGCTCCGAGCTTTAATCTTGCTCAGTTACATCAGGAAAATACTGTTTGTCAGCTTTCAAAACCCATTCTCTTACTGCACTGAGGTATTAATGTTGTATTCATTTCAAGCCCTTATGGTTTCCCTAACACACAGCCCATGATTTTCTACCTTTCTTAGCTTCCCAGCAATTCCACTGGGTCCCATCTCCAATTCCTACCTGTCTAGTGATTCCTTGGACTTCTCAATGATTTCATTTTATCAACATGGAGCCATTCAGCTGCTTTTGACTCCTCACTGAGTCCCCCTACTCAGTATCTGTGTTTTTCAGCTGCTTTCCCAGTAGTAGGACTCAAATGCATTCCTAAAATGCAGTCCAGATCGCATTCCTTCAAAGACATATTAACCTTCAGTCTATGTCTGTCTCCTCTGAACTCTTGTTCCATGAGCCCTGACTGTCCTAACTGTCCTATTAAAAAAACTTGCATTACCCTCCTATTGAATGTTGCCATCTGCCGAGCTGTTTGTTCAGTAAGATTGTCAAAAAATGCTGGAAATGGACTTCATCACAAACAGTTCCACATACTGAAAATTCACTGGCTGCTCTTCAAATCCTTATTGAACTTATTAATGACTACCTTTGTAACCCTCTAGTTCTGATCTCTCCCGCATGTGGAAGCTATGTTTACTTATGAAATCCTTTCATGATTCTAAGGACATCTAATAGATCATCATTTTACCTTTTCTAGAGAAAGAAGCCCCAGATATATCAGGGATAACAAGGTGTAGAGCTGGATGAACACAGCAGGCCAGGCAGCATCAGAGGAGCAGGAAAGCTGACATTTCCGGTCTGGACCCTTCTCCAGATAATTAGGAATTCTCAGCTCTGGCCTCATCCTTATGAATCTTTACTCTGGACCTAACTGTCAGGCAAAATTGAAACTGCTTGATTGAATTTATATTAAAATATTACTCTTAAGTGAATATTTGTTCTTAAATAGTTAATATCCTACACAAGAAGGCTGAGATGTATTCACGAAAAACTAGGAGAACCAGTGCATGGTGTGATGCCACTTATGTGTCATTCCCCTCTGAGAAAGTAGAATCATTAACTCATTCCAGATAAGAAATTGGGTGATTTTTCTGATTTAGCTTCTTTTCTCTGAGCTATCATTGTTCATTATGTCTGAATGATGTTATTAATTTGAGAGAAGCAGGAGAGGGACAGTAACCAGCTTCGTAAACAGTCCTGTTGGCCATCCTGGAGACAGAGAGAGAATAAAGGGTCAAACGTCTCAGTGAAAAAGAAAGTATGCCAAAAACATAGCCTGATATCTATTCAGGAGATCTGATATGAGAAAGTAATCCAGCCAGACCAAGTCCGAGTCTTGCTCTCTGAATACCGACCCTGACAGATTCTGAGAACTGGCTGAGAAGAAAAGCAGATCTTTAGCCTGTGAATAAGGTCATGGCAGCATTTTATCTGCTGGATCAGGGAGGAGTCGCATGGGATATAACAGAAATCTCATTGTATGTTCTTAAAAATCACAAAACAAACCAATTCATTGATGATGATTTGTTGACAGTCACGGAATGGGGGCTAACAGAATAGCTTTCAAAAAAACTGGCACAAAAGCTTTGGGCTAAATGTCCTCTGTCCATATGATTGCATAACTTGTATTTGGCTTTATCTCAATGAAATTGAATCATGGTGTGGAGATGCCAATGTTTGACCTGTTTGGACAAAATTGGAAGTCATATGACGCCAGGTTATAGCCTAACAGGTTTATTTAAAACACTTCATTTGACAAAGGAACAGTGGTCTGAAAGCTTGTGATTTTAAATAAAACTGTTGGACCATAACTTGATGTCATGTAACTTCTGAAATGAAATCGGTCTGCCTTTAAAAAGGATAGGAAACACACGTGAGATTATAGTACCATTCTACTTAACAAAGGGACTTTATTGTTCAGTTCCTGGTTCACACTCCACCCATCTCTGCCTCCGCTCATTGCTTTAATTGGATCAGTATCAAATTTTGTCTCAGTCCAGTTCTGTGAAGTGCCTTTGGATATTTGTACAATGTTAAAGTTGCTATATAAATGTAATTTGTTTCTGGTTCATGCTATTTAGGATTAGACATTAGTCAGTAAAGGTTGAATTCCATTGTAAGTGACATTGGACCCACTGACTAGACTGATTAGAAATGCTGAATCTGAAAAGTTATTGGGTGCAGATCTGAAATTTGGAACACCACATATAATTATTGGTAATGCTTACAGACAGTATCTGCCCAGAGAATACTCTAACTCAATTTATCCAGTTTCAGCAAGGCTGTTATCCCAATGTTCTGGAACAGCAGATTTGCAATGCTCTGGTTTTTAGATGTATGGAGATGTTTCCTGAGTGGAGTGAAACATAGACACCTCCACAGCAAACATTTCGATGGTGGTAAATGTGGGACATAAACCGAGCAGAGTATCATTGGTCTGGAATTGGATATATAATAAGCATTAGTCTACTCTTGAAGACTTATTCAGCATGAAACACAACAAATTACCTCCTGACCATGAAAGGCAAAAGATCACCACTGATTTACGAACTTGTAATATCATGAACTTGTAAGAGCATCCTCCTCTCCCCATCCCCTCTGAATCAATTTTAAAACTATGCTTAACTATCCTTCGGGGAAAAGAAAACAACTAAAGTAATCAATTATATAACCTCTGCTTCAAGAATAAGCAGTAGCTGTTAAGAGCTGCTACACTTACTGATTTAATTCCATATTTTTCTTCCCAGTGAATTGCATTGAAGGCTAGCCTCCTCCTTCATGTAAGAGTCATCAACAAGGATTTCTTAAAACTTGTTCATGGGTGGATGGCACAGTGGCACTGCTGCCTCACAACGCCATGACCCAGGTTCCATTCCAGCCTCAGGTGACTGAGTAGAGTTTGCACGTTCTGCCTGTGTCTGCGTGGGTTTCCTGCAGGTGCTCTTGTTTTCTCCCACAGTCCAAAGATGTGCAGGTTAGGTGGGTTGGCCATGCTAAATTGCCCCGTAATATCCAGGGATGTGCAGGGTAGGTGGGTTAGCCTTGGGAAATGCAGGGTTAAAGGGAACGGGGGGGGGGGGGGGGGATGCTCATTGGAGGGTCAGTGTAAACTCGATGCGCCAAATGGCCTTTATCTGCACTGTAGGGATTGTAATGTAAGTATTATGTGAAATTGGAAATATGGATGTCACTCGCTAGGGCACATTTGTTGCCCCTCTCTAATTTTCCGACGGAAGTCAAGGGTCAACTACATTGCTGTAGGTCTGGTGAGTCACATATGGACCAGCATAGGTAAGGAAGACAGATTTTCTTTCCTAAAGAACATGACAAAACTAGACGGGCTTTCATGATGATCAGTGGTAACATGCTTGCCAGGCGAGATTTTTGTTTGTTGAATTCAAATGTCACCATTTGTTATGGTGGAATTCAAACCCATGTCCCCAGAACAGTAGTTTGGGATTCTGGATTATTAGCCCAGTGAAATTATTACTGTGTGACCATCTCTCCCCAAATGTCCCAGCAACAGTCATCCGCCGAACCTGTCCTCATTCCGTGTGCAAACTCACACTGCCCTTCCCACATTTCCTGAGGCCATCACAAATTAGAAATGATAATAGCTCCTTAAAACATCAGAAGCCATGCATTCAATTGCTACTCATCCTGTGGGTAAGATTTTCTTCCTACACTGTGCAACGCAATTACAATTCAGCTCTTATATAAGAGATTTTGCAACTTCATTAGATACGCTGCACAGAGAAATTCTGGCTCTTCCTCCCCAAGGGTCATTTTATTCAAATTGTACATTGATCACTTGAGACTAGAGAATAGGCGGAAATTCTGAATGATGCTCAAAGGAAACCTCTTAAGAATGTAACTTTCTTTCCTTAATCTTTTATTAGTTCAGGCAATTTTCAGCAGCTAACAGAATAGTCTGTCAACCTGTGCCTGATGAAGTGGCTGGTTCAGGAATTTTGTCTAAAGATGTGACATAAGCAAGTTCTTTCTCTGGCTTGTGAGCTAAAACTGGGTTATGTGGCCACATTCAACTTCCGTGCCTATGAAGTAAATGATGATATATTACTTTTTATCCTGCCAGAAATGACTCTTTATGCAGCTTTGGCTAAAAGCTTTAGCTTTGCTAGTCACCATAGCAACATTCGTAGGTCACATAAAAATCTACCCAGAAAGAGGCACCTTCTCCCGAGCAAACAGAGCAAACAATTCAAAGAGTTCCAATTTCTTCATTATGTACTCCATTGAGCCTTGCCTTTTTTGTGTCCAAACTAATGGATGTACTGGCACATCCAAAGAGCTAAATAAAAAATGCACTAGGGCTTTCCATTTCTGTGTATTCTTTCGACAATGGCCTGTGCTTCTAGGAGGTGACACTAGTGTTTTTGTTGTTGGGACTTTCAGTGACTCAGGCAGGCATCAACTTAGTCAAAAGGATTGAGGCAAGTGCCAATCATAAATGGATGCCTCTCTGTATCAATCCATATCTGAAACCTAACTGCTGCTGAAAACGGCAATAAAGCAATGCAAAGGAGTGTAAAGCAGTGCACTGCATGCGGATTAGCATGGTTTCAGTGCACATCAATGCAGAAATATTTATGGAATTTTTACAAAACTGGAAAATAGTCAATGTTATGCCACTTTGAAAAAATGATGCTCAGGGTTGGTAGATCTATTGCACAAACATTTTCATATTATTGACTGGTCAGGTCATTTTTTGAATGATAATCAAAATCCATCATTTAATTTTGTGCAGTGATGTGTGAAATAACTCCACAGAGGCTGGTTGCCTGTCACCAAGTTGCCCTTTATTTACACATAGAGAGTCCTTGACACTGATCCATCTTCCTCAGAGTCTCTTAGAGTATCCATCAGCCAGGCTCCCTGATTGGACCAGATTAACAGCCCCAATCAGGGTACTCACATTCTATGAGATCCATCTGGCTGACCTTGTTACAATCACTACAATATGACACACACTATTGTCATTGAAAAATATGGTGGATAAGCAGCTCATTGAATAGAAAGCAAATGATGAATTAACCCTTGGTAGGCTTCTCCATTATCAATAGTAATATGTAGTGTTTTAAATGTGTATATATGCACAGTGCCTCACAAACCTGTGTACACATTCTAATTAGAATCCAGTTCCATGCATTTTATCGCATTTCCTTGCACATGAAGAAAATCATAAAGTGTATTGTTTTTTGTTGTAACAAGGTTTGTCATTCAATGTGCTATTCTGCACAATGAAGAAATGCCTACCCTTATCTCTTCTGGTAGGTTGTAGACTCTCATGGTTCTTCCTTATCTATGAGTGACTGCTGTTTGACTTTGGTAGTCGTCTGCAATCTCTTTTATTTCCATTATTGCATACACTGCTGCTCTGTAAGAACATCTCTCACTGGTTTTGATAATTTCATCCTTTTTTCAGTCTGTTGCATGTGCTAGCTGATGTCACATAATGTCTTGCTATAAATCATTATCATATCCATTTCATTATATCACACATATGTCAGGCCATTGCAAAACAATAAAGTGCAGATTTAATTTGTTGACCATTTAAAGACAATAATAGGATTACTGTATGTAGCTGTGTAAAAGCCAAACTTCTAAGACGAAACTTTTAGCTAAAAAGTAGAGAGCTGGTCCTTATTTATACCTATATATATATATTTGTTTTTTTCAAGGATTGAAATCAACATTTTCCTATCAACCCGCTGCTGCAGAGTTAGTGAATCAGAGCTTGTTCTGGCCAGCCCTGGCCCTAAAAGCCATGCTAAGGGAGCCAACGATAGTTTGATTATTAAGTTGTTTTTTAATATTAGGTAAAATCTTGGTCTTCTGTCGCAATAAAAAATAGATTTACTTCACACATGTGATAAACCCTCTAGGATTGGCTTTGAAATCTGAAAAACATATATCTTTTTCTTCTTTCTGGGTATAAATTCAGATAGATTTGCAAAAATTTGAAGCCCCAATTTTCATTTCCTGATCAGGGCAAGAAAGATGAAACATTTCCTGGCCTAGGTAACATGACCCAAGAAAAAAAACTAGCTTGTAAAGTTGGATTTTCATTCCAGGGTACATTCCAGTTCCCTGGGAAGAGGGCTGGATGCCCCAGAATGGAAATGGATGCCGCTGGTTGTTGATGAAGTCTGGGTACAAGGTCTGTGGTAGTGTACCACAGTAAATATGGAAGAAAAGAAACCAAAAACTTCCCTGCAGCTATCAATTTTCATGCCTCCTCCCCCACGCACTCCTAACATCCATCAATGCCAGCCCATAGCTTGCTTACTGTCCTAAGCCCTTTACCTACCCAATAGCCCTAAACAGTGTATATGCCAACTTAATATAATGCACGCCCCTCTCACCACCATTACCATTCCCTCCCCATGCCAATTTACCTACTGTCCACCAAGTGCAAATCTCAGGAACCATGCTGATATAAAATGTAGTTATGTGTTTATTCATGTTGTCACTATTTTCTTAAAAAAAGTCATTGACAGAAAATAATTATCAAATACATTAAATTCCTTAAACTAATACCTTATGAAAACAATCATTTTATTTCAATACATAATCTCTTAGGAAAACAAAACATTCCTATTCCATAAATAGTTGGAGTTGTCTATCAAATTGCATTCTTGTCAAACACCCTATTGGGGAAATGATAGGTTGGCAAATCAGTCATGCAGCATGGATGCTATAATGGCTTATGGAACAGGGGCATTGAAGTAGTTAATCCTTTTTCTTTAACTCCACACATTGTTCTGACGGCTCTTTGACAGCATGACAGTTCTTTGACAGTTGAACAGACCTTCGTTAGTTTGCCCGGTCTTTTACATCTTAACAGCTGCAATGGGTTTAAGTGCTTTTCAGGCTTATTCTTATCTACTTTTTCTAATCACAAAGAGTATCTTATCATTTACTGTGCCCCGACAAAGTGCACTTGGATCCCAAAAGGTACCTAATACCCTCAAGGACACCTGCCACTCACTCCCCCCTCCTCCCGACCAAAGGTGCCTTAGAGCCATAGACACAGGATTACCTCAACTCTGCAAATGAGTATCTCAGCAATCCAAAATAAATACATTGAGATTGACCTGTTTTGATCTATTTTAACTTGATCTGCTCTGTACACTTTGGATTCTAGACAGTGGTGATACAAAACTGGGGATTAAATGAGGACAACTGATAACTTTCTGTCCAACTTTCTCTGCAAAAACTCATGTGTGAAGTCAGGGCTTCCCCAAACCCTCCCTTGCGAAAATTTCAAATGACAAGTTTGATGGATTGGGACTTTTTATTTTCTGTGATTTTCACTGTGATGGAGAGGCTCTATCTTGTGGCTTAAAAAAAAATCCAGGCTTGAGAGTCTATTCTGGTGATTTTTATTAATATACATTGCAATTACATTTTTTTGAATTGCAGCCCTAACCTAGGCCTTCCTCTATCTGAGATAACAAGGTGTAGAGCTGGATGAACACAGCAGGCCAAGCAGCATCAG
>NC_063363.1:22525762-22561533 GCF_021869965.1 Rhincodon typus | reverse complement strand
TTGCTCCACTGATGCTGCTTGGCCTGCTGTGTTCATCCAGCTCTACACCTTGTTATCTCAGATTCTCCAGCATCTGCAGTTCCTACTATCTCTTCTTCTATCTGCCTATTTATTTGAAAGCATCTGCCAAAGTTGCGTACACTGTTACTTCCAATCTCAAACAATTCTCTCTGACATTCTCCAGCTCATCCACAAAAATTTGAATGCTCTGCAATCTCAGTGAATTTGAGTCTGAACTTAAACTTTGAACTTTGGTATATGATGTTCCTTTTTCATACTGTATTGTTCTACTATAAGGTGGAATTGAAACAAACAGAGTGTGAAGTAGGGTAGTAGCCTCAATGCCATGAGTTGATGAGCACAGACATGAGGACCTGAACAGTCATCTCTGACAGTGTGCCTTGCTTTAATTCAATGAATTAGTAGACTTGTATCAAGAATGGGGCATACTTTTAAAGTGAATGGAGAACAATTTAAAAAAGATATGAGGGGCAAATTTTTTTTTTACACAAAGAGTGGTTCGTGTGTGGAATGAACTTCCAGAGGAAGTGATAAATGCAGGTACACTCACAACATTTAAAAGACATTTGGATAAGTACATGAATAAGAAATGTTTGGATGGACATGGGCCAAGCACAGGTAGGAGGGACTAGTTTAGTTTGGGATTATGGTCGGTGTGGACTGGTTGGACCTAAGGGTCTGTTTCTGTGCTGTATGACTCCATGACGGATTTGACTTTGGTGGTGAATAGGTGGTAAATATAAAGTGTTTGGATTTTTTAGTTAAATTCAGGGGTCAAACTTTACACCAGATCGACCATTACTGGGTACACAGCATATTCCTATCATGTTTCAAATATCGATTTTTTTTTGTTTGTTTTGATGTTGTAAAATAATACATAGAAAACCTGTTTTTTTTTTAAAACTACAGCTCAGAAACTCTTTGACCACTGATTCACTTACCTTGAAATACAATTTATGAAGGTCTCCTGTTAATCACTTTTATCATTTCTCCATGTTACTCTCTTATATCTGACTCTGCTGCAATATTTCCTTGAATTTTTGGTTTAGAAATTGGGTTACATAGCACTGCTTTTTTGCGGGGAGTCAGGGGGATTACAATGGAAGCTGAATTATCCATTTGTCACAAACTTGTTTTGCATCAATGGAGTAATGTATTACTGAAAGCACCCCAGTCTCCTCTGGCAGCACAGCTGAAAACAGTGTTAAATCCATTTCTAAGCACATCTAAAGGCGTTGGCTATATTGGAATGCCTCTGATCACTGCAGATTACCACAAAAAAGATTACTTAAACATTGCATTCTTGAATTCTCCATTTAAGCCAATTCTTCCAGTGCCATGGAATAACTGGATCAGTGTCCCTGCCAGCTTTCCAAAGTACTGCCATCTCCAACATGCCAGTCACATCCTGATGTCTCATGAAGACAACATGGACATAAACCACTTTTCACAGCCTACTCTCCAATCTGTGCCTCATAAATCTTTTGAAAATTTTGCCATGGCAATCTAGCCCCCAGTTAATGAGTCTCTAAAACAGTATTCTATATAATTTTTCAGGCCTCCATTCACCTACCCACTCCAAATCCCAACTCCTGGTGCAGATCTCCCCCACTCCCATTCCCAATGCAGGCCTTCCCTTGCTTGCAGTGCAGGCTGTGTCTTCCATCCAGTGACAGTCTTCTTTCTCTGCTAATGCAGGCCTCTTCCATCTCCCCTACTCACAGCGTAGGCCTTCCCTTGCTGCTAGTGCAGGCCACCCACACTTCACAGTGGAGCTCTGTCCTGCTTCCAGTGTTGGTCTCTTCTTGCATCCAGGGCCAGCTTCCTTCAAATCCCACACCCAGTGCAGGCCTCCCCAACTCTTGCTCTTAGTGCAGGCATTCCACCAATCTCCCACATTCCAGGCCTTGTTATCACAGGGCTGCTATCACAATCAACCCACTAATGGTCCCCATTATCAGCTATTCATTCTCCCATGCTGACCTTTAACCATTCCTTTGTCTGTCCAACTGTTTATCTCTCTCTCTGATCTCCATCTCCAACTACTGTTTACTCCACCCTCTACCACCACCACCCCACCCCCCACCCACCACTCCCCCCATTTTCAGCATATATACCAAGCTTTTCCTGGTTACAATCAGTTCTGAAGAAGGGTCACTGGACCCAAATCGTTAACATTGTTTTCTCTACCCAGATGCTGCCAGACCTGCTGAGTTTTTCCAGCAATTTATGTTTTTGTTGCCACCAGTCTTGTTGCAGGTTCAGGTCTCCCCGTGTTCCCAGTTGTGCAGGCCTCCCTCTGCTTCTGGTACTGGCCTCGCTCTCCTCTCACTCCCTATAGGTTCCTTTGTCCTTGCTCCTAGCCCTGCCTCGCTTTCCCAGCCCCTTTGTCAGCATCACGTGCTCTGACGATAACATCATATGGAGTACGGTGACATCATCAGTGATGCATGAGTAGATGCTTTGTGCAGCCTACCTCCTCGTAGCCAGCTAATGCCATAGGCTGCATGTGCATAGGCATGGCAGCCATTATTGTTTTATGGATAATCCCTCTTTCTGAACAAATTTCGTTTTTTGATTGGCAACTGTTTTTCAAGAATCAGCAGCGAAATGAGGAAAATGTTTTCTTTTGCTCAACAAGTTGTTACGATCTGGAAAGCACTGCTCACAAAGACAGGAAAAGGAGATTCCGTTGTACCTTTCAAAAGGGAATTGGACAAATACTTGAATGGAAGAAAACATTGCAGGGCAATGAGGAAGTGACAGGAGAATCATTCAGGATCAGGTCTAAACAAATGGGTTAATGAAAGGATTTTATTTTGGATTTTTGGAACCAAATGAATGCTCTCTCTCCTTTCACAACGATGTTCTGAAATATCTTGGCCTCTTTCCTATGTTACAGATTTCACATAGGTCATTCACCAAATCAAGAAAAGCACTCTCTCTGCAATTTGTGCTTTGCCATAATAAGCTTTTTGTATGGCTGCCAAAGTTAGCAATAAATGTGAGACACTCCTGTGTGTCTACATCAGCAACACACAGCCAGCTTCAACTTCAGTCACAGGCACTGCTGGGTAATACTGCACGTTCTTTTCTTCTAAACTGATTGTGCTCAACAAGCAGAATTGTTACAAACTGCAGGCACTAACAACTTCATGAACATCTCTCCTCCCTGTGTAAATGCAAAACATAGAAACAGGAAGATATTTAGAATCTGGGGTGAGGAAACTGAGATGATTGTCACAAAGCCTTAGAAATATATTGACTGAGGCTGCTTTTGGTTTGCAATAACTGGGCTTTTGCTAGACTTCAGGCAGTCAGGATTCTCTTTACATTTCCCGACTGGAACTTCAATCAACCCGCATACTGTATGCATGTATGTACAGAATCCTTCCTACAACAATTAAAACTTTAATGTGCAGAGTGTACACAGTTGAGCTCTCCACCTTACTACATAGTTAACTGAACATCAGGTGGGTTCCTGACTATTTGGTAACACAGGCTAGACATTGCATTATTGCATTTATCTTCCTTGCATTGTCAGACTGAAATCCTCAAGAGAAGATCATGTCAAGTTGTCTCGGAGTCAGGTTGCGGAAGGATCTGATTTCTTTATAAAGTTTTGTTCCAACACAAAGCATGCATCAGAAATACATCCAACAACAGACAGAATTTCTTCGCTCAGAGAGTAGTGAGCCTGTTGTATTTTCTGCCACATAAAGTGGTTGAGGCCAAAATGTTTTTTTCAGGAAAGAGTTAGATATGGTTCTGAGGACTGAAGGATGTTATGGAGAAGCGGAGGTTAAATGAAAGAAAATCCTAATATTCACTTTATAAGTAACTAGTAACAATTTATTTATTTGACCCTAACAGTGAACAAACAAACAGAACTACTAACAAACCGAACAATTCCCCCCTAACTCCTAACTATTTCCTAATTAACAAAATTCTACTGGTATGCTGTTCCAATAAATAAAAGTCCCACTTATATAACACAAGTAGTAAAAAGAAAATTAAAACAGTCTCTCAAAGTCCGCACAGAGTGTGTCTTCCAGAATGCCCTTCCTTCTCCACTATTTCACAAGTGATAAATGCCTTTCTTCCGCTGATCTGGCTGTCAGAGATGTTTTCTTTGCAAGGACTCTTAACTAGAAGTGCCGTGGCAGTACCTTTTATGGATAGATGGTGCTTTCTTGGAGAACTTAGTGATTTCTTGTGAGAGTTAGATGCTTATTTCTCAGATGATGGTTTGCTTTCACCCCGATTTTCTAAAACCCACTCCTTATATGCCTTGGATAACATATCAACTTTCTTACAATAGCATTGGTCTGAGGTTGTCAAAACCATCAGATTTGAATTCAATTGGCTTTCAATTGTGAAGTACTTGATTCCAGTTCATTGCCAAAACATCAAAACGTGCCTAAGGTTTGCAATCACACAGCCAATTGATATATGTTTCCATTTTAGAACTGGCTGTACATCTTCAACTACATACAGACACCTTTTTTTTGTATTATTCTCTTTAAGCTTAGAAAAGCACTTCATCTCTTAAAGGAACCAAACACTCTACACAACTTCGTAACAAGGGATAAAATGGTACGGGCAGAAAGCAGGAACAATGTACTGAACAGTCGTGTTCACACTGAATGGGGAGCTGGCTCAAGGGGCAAAATGACCTACTCCTGCTTCTATTTTCTATGATTAAGGCTGGATGTCATTCCTGCCCTAACCATCTCAATGAATTTGGTCTTGGGACTGGCATCAATCTGTGCAATAGTGGCAGCAGTTGAGTGTTAACTGATAGAAATGTATCACTAAAACTGAAAAGAGTTGATTTGACAATTTTGAGATTAGCCTTTTTATATCATGTGGAAATTTGGGCAACAACATGAAGAGAGGGACAGCAACTGAGATGCGGTTGCCCAGATGGATGTGTGGAGAAGGGAAAAGGTCAGGAAGCAGCATATCAGCAAAGATTGTGGGAGCATCAAATAAAGTAGCAAAGAAGAGATTGAAATGGTATGGTCATTCGTTGCAGAGAGGGAGGGGAAGTTAGGTGAGTTGTGATGGACATCGGCTGCCAGGAATTAGAAGAGAAGTAAGGTCTAAAATCAGGTGGAAAGAGGCATTGTCAAGAGCTTTAAACACAGAAGGACTGAGAAAAGAATGGGATCCTGATGGGAGGGGTAGGAGAAGGGTGATAAATCAGCATTACCCATTATTGTGATCCAAAGTTGAACAAGACAAGCTGACAGAAGAAGATGTATGTACATGCAATTTTCCAGTCCACACACTTATAGTTAGGCAATCTAATGTCACTCTATAACCCAGAAAATTCTGAAATTCAAAAGTGACTTTGTCCCAAGTATGCTGAATTGGAAATCTTGCAGTATTATTTACAGTTTTACAAATTCCACATGTAATGGGTACACATTTAAAACATTGTCAATTTTTGAAATTTCTAGTATCAGTTTTTGATTTTAGTTAACCATATTACAATTTGGCTGTTGGAGGAGTGGTTAAGCATTGACACTCACGAATAGATGTTAGATGTCAAGTGAGTCAATGATGAAGCAACAGTCTTGTCACATTTGAGGGATCAGTTTTTTGCTAAGGTGATTAAATAGGTCATATTCAATTTGTGAAAGATTATCTCTGAGAGTAACACATTGATATCTGTTACATTTTATGTTCTTACATTCACATAATTTAACACCAACTCTGAAAATTGGCACTTATGGAACCAGAGAGTGCGAGGGCTGTCAAACAGGGAGGGACAAGCTTTTGTCTTTATTGTTTTGTGGACTGATAGCAGTAGAGATCTTTGTACACTAGGGAAATACAATGGGACCTCAGGGATATGCTCCATGTGACTTTCCATTCACCAGTTTTAGCCATCCAATGCAGAACATTTCAAAGCCTGAAGATTGAAAATTCAGGTGGTAGAAGATTTTCCATTAAATTGTAACAAATTGAACTCAAGACTGTGTACAGCACTGAATATTGGATATAACATAAATATAGGAAAATGGAAAAGGGATGGTTAGCTGACAGTCAGAAATTATCCAGTCAGGTAAAGAAAGATTCTGTTGGAATCCAAATGGCATGAGGTGTTGTTGTGCTCTGAAGATGAATGTGGAAGGTGACCAATGGCAGGAGAGCACTGATTGTGTGCTTGGAAGTAAGAGATCCTTTCATAGAATCCTCTGGGATATCTACAACCAGAGTTGACAAACTAAGTATCGGTCTTGTATACTCTTCAGCTCATTTAGGAAACATCAAGTAATTGTTAACCTGAATCCAAAGCTTTTTCTTTACATTCCTCTATTGTGCATATTCCTGCAAACAACACTTTGTTTTCCATAATACAATGCAACTATCATACATGAAAAATCTAAACATTTCTATTTTTCAGGTAACCAATAGTAAAAAAATATACATTTTACATTTTCAGCATTCCCTAAGAATGGAAAATAGATCACAGGGTAAACACATGTGAATCTCAGAGGGCATGGAGATTAAGTTTTTTTGTTCAATGTATAAGGACAAACACAAACATTTGTCTTTGAAAAGTGAATGCAAAATCTTTTTTTCTAATTCTTTTTTGACACGTGTAAAATACTGACAATGCTGCATTTATTTGCTTGAGTAGTGGTGTGGGTCTTTTTCCTGAACTGCCATAGTCCCTGAAGCGATAATATCTCATGGTGATATCAATAGGGAATTTTAACAATTTACGTTGAGCTCCAATTCAGTGCAGAATTAAATCACAGCCTTGATTTACATTAAGTTGTTATCTATCCTTTATGGTTCTATTACTTCTTGTTTTGTCGAGAAGATGGTGAGCACCACAGAGACTCTTTTCTGAGAATGGAGACACAGACTCAAATAGGCACACACAGGCTCATAGAATACACCCAGACACACTTGTTTACACAACATAAGCACAAATAACACTTAGAAAAGATATGAAGAATATGTGACTCAGCCAAACTGAACAATCACTGAGACCATAAAAACATTCTAAAAACACTAGTGCAGAGATAAAATCTTTCAACTGGGAGTAAGGGTCCTGTAATTTATTTATTTCTAGTAAACGACATGGAACATTTTGATCTATATTCTGTTGTTTTCCTCCTTTCTTTCTGTCACCATATTTGAATGGCTAAAGACAAGATTAATTCAAAGAAAATGGTAATACTTGTTCAGATACATCTCTTTGCCCTGTAACATTTCACTGAATCACAGAAGTATGATGCTGAAGAAGGAAGCCTTTCGGCCTATAGTGTCAGTACCGGTTCTCCAAATGAGCATTATGACTTAATGCCTTTCTCCTGCCTTTTCCCCATACCTAGCATTTTGTCCCAGTTTAAATAATTATGCAATGCCCTCTTGAATGCTTCAATTGCACCTGCCTTCATTTTAGTTGTGGGTGTGCATTCCAAATCTAAACCACTCTTTTTGTGTGAAAAGCACTTTTTTCATATCACATTTGTTACGTTTACAAATCACTTCAAATCTGTGTTCTCTTTCACAATCCTTTTATGAGCAGGAACAGTTTCTTCCTATCTGCTCTGTGGAGACCTCCTTTGCTTTTGAAGACATCTATCAGATCTCCTCTTCGTCTTTTCCTCTCGAAGGAAATTGGTCCCAACTTTTCCAATCTTTCCCCATACCTGATGTCTCTCATCTCTGGACTCATTCTTGTAGACCCCTTCTGCACTTCCTCCAATGCGTTCACATACCTTTCCTATTGTGTAGTGACCCAAATTGTAAACCATCCTCCACCTGTGGTCTAACAACTGTCTGTGTATAAACTCAGAATAAGGCTCCTTGCTCTTGTACTCTATACCACTACTAAGAAAGTTGATGAAACTGTACGCCTTATTAACTGCTCTCTCCATCTGTGGTACCACTTTCAATGATCTATGCACACCCACACACAGGTCCATCTGCTCTTATATCTCTTAAGATTTGTAATCCTTATTTTGTATTATCTGTCCATATTCTCCACAAGTGATAGGGGGGCAAATTTCCAGTAAAGCGATGTCGTACAGGTCACAACCAAATTATAACTGTGATATGAAATCCTTAAAAAGTAAACCGTAGAAGCAATCGGGCAACATACTTTGTGATAATCATATAGAACATTCAGATTGTTCATATCAGTTCCAATTTGTATTCCTGAAATAATTGTGAAACTAAAAGCAGGTTTCATTTCTAAGAAGCATGGTCACAAGAGATTAAAGCCAAATCTGCAATGATTGCTCACTGTACAGATTTTTCACTACTTCCCTGTTTCACTGGAGAGATTCACCATCCCCAGTAACATGTGTTAACAGATGTGGTTATGTTCTCTGAGTATAATACTCGAGGGGAAAAGATCTAATGTGTTATGAGAATCAGGCTCAGCATCAGTTTGCTGTGAGGAACTGCAGAAGGTCAGAAATATGTTTAAATTCTCCAACTTTGTGGTACTATTAGCAACTTCTCCACTCAATAAATGAAGCATAGATTTTTGTGTTAACTGATCCCCCATGCATGATTGATACCTCAATATTTAGTTGTTAATAAACACAGGAAGAAGAGAAACTCAACATGGTAGCAACAGTGGGATTTCAATTCATACTTTCTCAGAGATTGAGCAATACAAGTCATGGAAATCTGTGACAGACCTGTGGTGTGTGACGATTCTGTAACTGGCCTCAATAATCAGGAACTAAGGTTTGCCAGGATAAGCCCAGATATGGACCGATTATCTTATTATCATAGGCTAACCAGGTTAGGACTCTACTCACTAGAGTTTCAAAGAACTAGAGGTGATCTCATTGAGACATATACGATTCTTAAAGGACTTGATCGATTAAACGTTGAGAGGATGTTTCATCCGCCAGTGCAAAGCAGATACTAATGCTAATCTCAGAACAAAGGGCACCAATTTAACACTGGGAAGAGGGCAAATGTATTTTTTGAGAGGGTTGTGAGTATTTAGAACTCCTTGCCGCAGAGAGTTGTGGGGGCAGAGTCCTTGTGTATATTTTTAAGGCTGAGATAAGTAGATGGATTCTTGATCAGCAGGGGAATCAAGAGTTAACAGAAAATGCAGGAAACTGGACATGAGGAAGTAGGAACTGCAGATGCTGGAGAATCTGAGATTAGGAACTGCAGATGCTGGAGAATCTGAGATATGTCAGATTAGCCACAATCCTATTGAATAGTGGATCAGTCTTGAGAGGCTGGATGGCCTCCACCTGTTCCTATTTCTCATGATCTTATGGTGTTAACCATCAAAGGGGAAACTGGTTCAGAACCAATATCCATTACCACCAACCACATGTTGTCCATGTTTTGAAAGCTGGTTAGTAAAGGGTGAGGTCTTAGTTTAATGCTTTTAGAGCTTCATTTTGTCAGGAGTTCCTTCTTTCTCCACATATGATGAATAATCAAGAATAGTCACTTGGGCACAGACCCTGGCATAAGATTCAACATCTCTGGTCAAAGAAATAGGGAAAATTGGAGGGAGAAAAAGAGAGAAGTGATCTTAGATCTCTCAAGTTTAAATAATAAATGGCTTGGGTTCATGAGGGCTCCTGTCACAAATTAATATTGGAATAAACAGAAAAGATCTTATCAACAAGATCACTCATAAAGAATTTAAAAGATGCTTACTCATTAATTTTGTGGCAACTTTGAGTAGATGTTACCCTGTCATTATTAATCACTCTTAATGCCACATTAAATTCTGAGTATCTGTTATTCTGTGTTCTTGATAACATTGTTAAAACTAAGATTAATTTTAGTTTTAAAGTGTGGAACTTTTGATTATTGTGTAAATAAAATATTCAATTTGTGAAATTGATGTTTTCATGTTATATGTTACAATTAGGATTCCATGAATGACATCAATAATGTAAGGGTTATAGGCGAGAATCACTCACAAATACATTGCAACTTGATTCATTTAAATGACAAGTGCCCTTATCTCTGTGATAAATGTACTATAAGAGATTAAAGTAGGATGACAAGGCACCAAATTCAATGACAATTAAAGCTAATAAATGTTGTATCCTGCAAAGTTACTTGTGCGATGTTGCTTTGAGGTATATTTTGGCTCAGAACCGAGGTTCTTGAACTTATGATCTATATAAACCTGTCAGCGTTGATTTAGACTTTTGGTGCAAGATGGCTAAATATTTTTTCTTCCCCAGTATTAATTTCCTCACTGTAATGAACGTAAAATTTATTCCCTATAACCCCTCTAAAATAATGAATTCCAATGCATTCGATACAAGACAAGTCAAAATAACACAGGCCAAGATAGCTCAGAATTAGACCAATAGTTCAGGTATAATTCCTATTCTTGCTGCAGTAAATATGGGCCTCCTTGGCCTACCAACTGAGACTGGAAGCAATGGCAAACCACCACTGAAGAAAACAGCTCAAGGTGAAGTATTGGCAAAGTACAGTATAAGTACAGTACAGCACAGTTGACAATATAATCCCTGTGTGTGCCAGTGCAGAGCAGATACCAATGCCAAACCACTACTTACAGTATAATAGAAGCATGTGTTTCCCTTGTGAAAATACAATTTCAAAGTTCTATCACTTTGTTTAATCTTGACAAAATAATTAATTTTTCTATGTGCTGATTTAGTAAAGAACCAACTAATGGACATCACAGAAATGATTAAAACCTTTAACAAAATGCTTATACAATCCATTCATATAATTAATATAATGCAAAAGCTTTTAGTTAACAGTCCCAAACCACAAAACAGATAAGAGAACAGCTTAACATCCAAGACAAAATGTAGAGAATTAAACATCCATTTGATTTTGGGCCAACACTTCATTTTCTCCCAGAGTCCCAAAGTACATTTAAAATTGCATCATAAATGATATATGGTGGTGTGATCAAATGCACTTATTTGTACTTCTCACATACAAATTTCATTTTTGTTTTAGCTTCAGCACAGCAGGCCTCAAGAGAGTTGCAGACCTTATATTGCCACTGGCAATTAGGTTAAATTTAAACACTGTGAGTATTTGTAATGCATCAACAATATAATTCCTAGCAGTATCATCTCTAGCTCTTGGATTTCTTGGCCTTCAGTACTTTCTTATAAATTACCTTGCTGTATAAATTATGGGGAATGAAATAGGACAACAAGTTTCTCAGCCCATTTAAAACAAGAGAGGGTTCCAATGTGAGCGCCTTATTGGAAATAGAAGTAGACAAATCTAAAGATCTGATGAGAAACTCTAATGCCTGTCTCTCTCTCTCTCTCTCGATTTCCTTTTGGGAATCTTCATTTATTTGCATGATTTTACTTAATTATTCTACTATTGGAGGTTTATAGAAACAGAAACAAAAACAATGAAACAATAGGCAGCTATAGCTTGTTCATTTATTCAAGGGACACAAATATACAGAATACCTCTTCCAGAGAAGGTGATTTCCAGCCACAGTCAGGAATGTTTACACATGAAATGATTGATGCAGCTCTTTCTGTAAGGTCATTAACTGTAGTGGAAACAAACCCTGGTCTTGACTAGTTGTATTTTTGCCTCAGAAGGCTATGGATTCAAACCCTCCTCTGGAGACCTGACCACATAATCTAGATGTACGCTTTACTGTAGTATTAAGCTAAAAGTTACTATCATCCTGTTAGACAATAGGGCTGCTCTCTCATTCCAAAAAGACAAAACTGTTGCTAGTTTAACATGAGGGTCACCATGCCTCAAGTGGGGGGAGAGACTGAAGGACGAGAGTGCTTCATTGTAAGCTCAACCAGTGTAGGAGTTGACCCCACGCTGTTGGCATTACTCTGCGGTGCAAACAAGCCATCCATTCAACTGAGCTAACTGACTGCCAGTGAATGCTCAACTCTAAGAGGTGTCTTTTGGGTGGGATGTTAAACCAAGACCCTATCTGCACCTCTCCGCCTCCTGGATGGGGAAGATGGTGGTTATGTGGTAGTGTCACTGGACAAATATCCACAGGCCCAGGCTTATGCTCTGATGGCATAGCTTTATATTTCACCAGAGCAGCTGATGGAATTTAACTTCAATTAATTAATAAGTAAGGAATTGAAAATTATTCTCGGTAATGGTGCCATGAAACTGCCTTTATTATCATAAAAACCCATCCGGTTCATTAAATGGCCATAATTAGCCCTTACTTGGTCTGGCCTAGGTGTGACACTAGACCCACAGCAACATGGTTAACTCTTAACTGTTCTCTGAAACAGTATAGTAAGTCATTCAATTCTAGGATGGGCAACAAAAGCTGACCTGGCCAGTGATGTCCACATTCCATGAAATTAATAATATTAAAAGATAAAGATAGATGTAAAAGATCCATGGCATTATTTCAAAGGGGTGTTGTGCTTCAGTTCTGACTAACACTTTTACCTGAGGCAGCATTTAAAAAAAATTATCTGGTCAGTTATCTTCTTGCTATTTGTAAAATTTAGCCTTGATTTTCTACATTTCAAAAAATGATTGGACTTTAAATGGAACAGTCGAATGAGCTCTATTTCCTCAAAAGTCTTTATTGAGAAATTGGCTAAAGATATTCTCCACTAGTTCATGTTGCAAATCTACTTGCACCGGTCAGGAGACATCATGGGATTTCTATGTGTTATAGGATTGACATTATTGGTAACCTTGCAAAAGGGCCAAAGCTATTTGGTCATCCTGTCAAATTGATGTTGAGATAGAGTGTATCAAAGCAATCATATGAGATAATGGCAACCCTGATCAGATCAGCTTGCTGTTCCTAATAGGCATTGACAGAGACAGCCTATTAATTAGTTGCCTCCTGTAACAATAAGGCCAGTAGGTGTGATCAAAGCATTTTGCTCAGAACCTGGAAATAGTCTTGATTTCAGGATCTTGACATTTGGTTTCTAATACCCGTGAGAGGTTTTAATTCATCAAGATCAACTTATGCACACACATGCTTTCTGTTCCTGCATAGCCTTGAACTAACAGAATTAGAAAATAAATCACAGGAACAAAAGAAAAATGAAAACCAGTAAATGTACAGATGTCTCCCTTTATACCAATTAAACTGTAGTAATAATTCAATGAATGTAATTTCCTTTTAATTAAAAAAAAGCAGAACGAATTCCCCGCAGCAGTGAAGCACCTTCAGATATTCAGACTTCCAGAATTTATAGTTAGCCTGAAATTTCTCACAATATTACGTGTGAGGTGATGCACTTGTGCAGGACAAATAAGGCAAGGGAACATGTTATGAATTGTAGGACCGTGGGAAGCACCAAGGATTAGAGGGACCTCGGGATGCATGTCCAATGGTCCCTTCAGGTAGTGAGACAGACAGATACAGTGGTTAAGAAGGCTTATGATTTATTAGCCTAGGCATAGAGTTTAACAGCAGGGACGTTATGCTGGAAATGTATAAAATATCATTTTGGCCATGGCTAGTGTTTTGTGTGCAGTTCTGGAATCCGCATTGTAGGAGGGATGTGATTGGACTGGAGAGGGTGCAGAGAAGATTTACCAGGATGTTGCTTGGGCTGAAGCGTTTTAATTATGAAGGGAGACTGGAAAAACTAGGCTTGTTTTCCTTGCAGCAGAAGAGATTGAGGGGATCATAATTAAGATGTATCAAGTTATGAGTGGCATAGACAGGGTAGACAAGAAAGAATTATTCCCCTTGAGGGGGCATAGATTTAAGGCGAGGCATTGGGAGGTTTAGAGAGATGACAGGAAATATTTTTTCACCCAGAGGATAATGGGAATCTGGAACTCACTGCCTGTAAGGGTATTAGAGGCAGAAATCCTCATAATATTTAAAAAGTATTTACATGTGCACTTGCGATGTCAAGGCATAGTAGGCTATGAACCGAGTGTTGTCAACTTGATGGGGTGAACAGCCTTTTTCAGTGCTATAGACTTTATGACTTATGATTTTAATGTTGAAGCGTTGTGATAAGAAAATTGGACCAAATCTTGCAGTCAATATCACAGCGAAGCCAATTGCACTTGCTGTTGTTTATGTATAATTGACTGAACAGCTTCAGGTGATGAACAGGTTAACGATAACTATCAAAACATTATGTTCAAGTTGTGTCACTTTTTCATTCATTTTTTGGAGTCAGTATTTTGTTGTCTGAATCACCATTGAATGCCATTAAATTGTTGTATTTATACGTTGAAATAAAATCACCACAGAATTTATAGCTAGTATTCAACCAGCCTTTTAATTGGGAATTACACCCAATCAGGTTCTCTGGCATTGAAAATTAAACATTACTATTGTAGAGCCATATATCTTCATGTTTTGATTTTTTTTTGTAGTGACTTTTCTTAGAATGCAAAATTTGAAACTTAATTTGCTTTCATATGTTTCCTTTCTGTCTCTCTCTCTGTCTGGTTTCTGCCATTGTATATTGAGCTGTTGAGCTGTAGATCTGTGAAAGTGCCACAAGGAAGAATGTCCTATCAATTTTCTCAGCTCTGCCATGGATAGGAGACAGGTATGTCCTCACAGCTCTGCAACTTAGATCAGTAATCAGGAGGTAGAAGATTCAATCCCCATGTCCTCCACATCTGTTGGTTGAAATGAAGCATTGTGCTATTCTTTTCCCTTATTCGTACTCTCAACATGTCTGATATGGTTTATGTATAATCTTTTAGTGGCTCAGGTAAGGAGCTGGCGATTGCACCAATGACATCTCAACAAATGGAAAATGCTATACAGGATTCAAATGTCTACAGGTGCAATTTGGTAGACAAAGATTATTGCAAAATAAAATTGTTCAGGAATATTAACATAAATAATGAAAGATTCTACGAGTGCATTAGTGAAAAAAGAAACATCAGCATGTGGATAGGACCAGTAGGTATAAATGCAATAAATTCATAAGTAATAACAACAAAATGGCAGAAGTTTTAAATAATTATCTTGTTTCTGTATTTAGCAAGGAGACTAACATCGGTATGATATTAGAGAAAAGATTTTAAAAATTGTAATAATGTTAAAATTGGATGGGGAGGCATAATAAATTAGTCAAACATTGAGAGAACATTACCCTGGTAAATGAACTGCATCTGTATAAATTAAAAGAATTCAGGGAGAGATAGAGTCACCCATATATAGCTAGTCTCAATATTGTAAAAAGGATTAGTGGAGGTAAAAGATTCAATGTAATGATGCCACAACAGATGGGTTATACTTATCAGGAAACGTAGAATAGATTTTAGAAAATTCAATATTAATGGATGAACTGAGAGAGCTCTTTAAGATTATTCATGGGTTTGATAGGGTAGCATGTGCCTCCTTGTAAAGGGAGAACCAGAATTAGTGACCATAGTAACTATTCAACCCAATAGAAAATCCAATAGAATTATCCTCCAAAGAGTGGTTAGAATGTGAATGGATTCTTTGAGCTGGAAGGGCTGTTCATGCTCTAAATTCTATGGGATATAATTTCAGTAATTTCTTATTTTCTTTCCTCTGAAGTAATTCTATGTCTTTCTAATCAACTGTAGATGATTGACATCTCTTTATTTTCCTCTCAATGTTGTGCCTTAACAGGCCATAAGGGGCTACATGAACACAGCCCTTTGTGACTGTTTCTATATTTCCCTCCAATGTTAGAAAGCTCTAATAATTCAGCTAATGATTTACTTTAAAAGCATAGCTGTGCCCATAAAGCGTGCTATTTTGGAAATCATGGAACTTTGGAAAGCATTTAGACTGAAATATGCTGCGTTATCCTAAATAGTGGGAAATACCTTTTACACGACAAATTACAATGTGGAAAAAGAGAACCTGCCAAGTGATCCAACCTGACTTAATTCCCTGTATCATAAAATCAAGGATTCTGTTAGACCTTTTGCACTACATTACAGGCACAAAACCTTCACATCAAAGTTAGGAGCCACTGCAAAGGCAGAAATGGAACTTCAGCACTTTTTGGTGGAAATAATAAAACTTGGTGGTAACTTAAATGTAGCGTAGCTGCTTCAGATAAGATGCTCAAGTTGATTGTCATCAGTTAGAAATCATCAATTTTATCACTTGATTTGATTACCTCAAGCGCGGATAGCCACAAGAATAATCCTACTCATACATTTTTATGTTTTTTAAAGTTCTTGTGAATTATTCTTGTGAAGGCATTTTGGAGATGGCAAATGAAATTCAATGGAATTATAAATATATGGTCTCTACAAAGTGACCCTATTCCACAACAAATAGACAGTCTACCCCATTGAGTCTGAAGTATGATGTGATGTGTGGCAATGCTTTGGACATTGTCCACAGTTACTATTTTTCATGTGTGAATATGTGCAGTAGATTATAAATTAATCTTGGGCAGGAGTGCAAAGTGGCCAGTCGGAAGAAAGAAATGGATTGAGGGTAGAACCTCCTGTCAATCTGCCTCATTGCACTTTTGCAGATTAGTAAATTGTTGATGCCGTCAATCATGAGTCTGATCTTGTCCTCAGGCAATTGTGCCACAGGTAGTCTTCTCAGTTACAGTGCAGGAATTAAGAGCATGATTTACTTTCTCTTCCTAGGAAGAAAGAAGTAACTCGATTAAAAAAAGAGCAAACTTGCATTTATTGTGCACCTTTCACATTGTCAGGATGTCCTAAAATCTTTCACAACCAACAAATATACTGTTGAGATGTAGTCAATGTTGCTGTGCAGACCTAAAGGTCAGCAGACTTACTTTTAGCAAGGGTCTGACAGACAGCGAAAGATTTAATATGAGGGAATCTGTTTTAGTTGGAAGAATGAATGTTGGCCCATAAACAAAGACAAAACATTTGAGCTTCGTCACATAGTACCATGGTCAATTTTACATCTGCAGATCAGGTGGACATAGCCTCAGTTTAACAGCTCAACTGAAAGATAATTCCTCCAACAATGCCATGTACAGGGCAAAAACAGTCTGAATTATGTTTGAGTAATGGATTGAACTTGCAATCTTTTGCCTTCTGTGCATGTGCTGCTAATTGAGTCAAAGGCACATCTGCTATATCAAGCGATGCAAGCAGGAGTGCGGCTTGAACCTCTAACCTTTCCTGGTCCATCAGCACATTACCAGACTATATGAATAGCCCTTTGAGCTGTTGGGGAGTTCCATTTCAATAATTGGCATGATTAGAAACAAAAATTGATTGAAGCACATGAAACATGAGAGCAGAAAAATGGAAAATGTGATACTGGCAATCTGTCTGATTTCCAACAGATTGAATAAAAAATCTCATTTTCATGGTAGATTATGAGAAAATTGGCATGCATGTCGGAAAAATATACAACCCACAGAAAGCCATCGAATGAGGAACAAATTGAATCTAATTATTAGAATTATTGAGGTTTACAGAATAATTGCATTTTCCCTGCCTGTCTTGTATTTTGTCATTTTGAATTAACTTCCGAATTGTTTACACAAAGTATTTAATAATCAAAATGCTATTAATATAAGGGAGAATTACACAGTTAATATATTATGGATTATTTGGTTTGACTGACAAACTTGTTGTTCAGTAGATTTCTAATTCTAATGAAATAAATCTAGCAATACAGAACATTACACTGGACATGGGCTACATGCAACAGCACTAGTAATGTGTTTTCAGATAATATAACAGGAGGTCTTTGCTGAATAGATACAAAGATAGGTGGAGGGACAGGTAGTATTGAGGAGTTAGCAAAGCTTCAGAAGGATTTGGACACGTTAGGAGAGTGGACAAAGAAGTGGCAAATGGAGTACAACATGGGAAAGTGTGAGGTCGTGCACTTTGGTAAGAAGAATAAAAGCATGGACTATTTTCTAAATGGGGAGAAAATTCAGAAGTCTGAAGTGCAAGGAGACTTGAGAGTTCTAGTCCAGGATTCTCTCAAGGTAAACTTGCAGGTTGAGTCAGTAGTCAGGAAGGCAAATGCAATGTTAGCATTTATTTTGAGAGGACTTGAATATAAAAGCAGGGATGTACTACTGACGCTTTATAAGGATCTGGTCAGGCCTCATTTGGAGTATTGTGTACAGTTTTGGGCCCCATATCTCAGGAGGGATGTACTGGCTCTGGAGCGGGTTCAGAGGAGGTTCATGAGAATGGTCCCAGGAATGGAAAGCTTAACATATGAGGAAAGTTTGAGGACTCTGGGACTATACTCATTGGAGTTCGGAGGGATATGGGGGGATCTAATTGAAACTTTCAGAATACTGAATGACCTGGATGGAGTTGATGTTGAGAGGATGCTTCCATTGGTAGGAGAGTCTAGGACCCTAGGGCACAGCCTTAGAGTAAGGGGAAGATCTTTTAGAATGGAGATAAGGAGAAACTTCTTCGGCCAGAGAGTGATGAATCTGTGGAATTCACTGCCACAGAAGGCTGTGGAGGCCAGGTCATTGAGTACATTTAAGACTGAGATAGATACGTTCTTGATTATCAAGGGGATCAAGGGTTACAGGGAGAAAGCAGGAGAGTGGGGTTGAGGAACTTATCAGCCATGATTGAATAGCGGAGCAGACTCGATGGGCTGAATGGCCTAATTTCTGCTCCTATGTCTTATGGTCTTAAGGTCTTAAGGTCTTATAGAGATTTTTTATTGTATTTTTGGATCCCCTGGAATTGCAGTGCTGAACATAACACTCTATTTCTTTCTAATGCAATATGCCAAAAGTTCGAGTTGAGCTACATCAGTGGAAGATGGTGTTAGACCATTGTCACAGGTCTGGGGAAATTTGCATATGTTGGGCATTTAATGGTGGCCAGTGATTTTCTAAAAATACCAATTTCAGCTTTAGTGTCAGGGAAAAAAAAAACAATGTTTCCATTTTGGTGATTTGATGGTGTTAAAATAGTTGCAACTTTCTCACTTGGGCAATGTCCACAGCATAGACTGAAATGGTTATATTTTTGTTTTGAGTTTGTTTGTTAGCTCAGTTGGCTGGACAGCAGATTTGAGATGCAGGGTGATGCTAACAGCCTGTGTTCAATTCCTACACTGGCTGAGGTTACCATGAAGGACTTTCCTTCTCAACTTCTCCCCACACCTGTGATGTGGTGACCTTCAGGTCAAAGCCACAACCAGTTGTGTCTGTTGAATGTGCAAGCTGCCTGTGGTAACTATATCATTACCTTTGTTTGGTTGGACCTTGCTGTATGTCAATTGGATGCTGTGCTTTCTGGTTTTGCAACAGTGATTAAACAGCTATGGTAGGATGTGAAAGATGCAAGCTCTTTCTTTGCAATGACTGCATTTCAAAAAATAATATAACACTTTAACACAATAATTTGCAAGGTACTACAGAAATTGCACATATAATTATTATTGATATTGTTATTTGATTGTAATTCCAATTTGGCTTTCCAAACTTAGATGCTATAAAGATAACGGCAAAAGAACTTTAATCAATGTGTTCGGTTTATTGAACTGACCACTGACTTCTTTTTCAATGGTTGAATTTTCCTACTGCAGTTTAATAAAAGAAAAACACAGCTGGTCTGTTAGATTCCAAATCAGGTTGGCATGTTGGTTTAAATTGCTCATAAATTAATCAGCCTAAGTGGCAAAGAGGTTTTAAAATTTGAATGAGTTCACTGTGATTTTATCTTGTACATTTGACAAAATCTCATCAAATGGACAGCATTTCTGAAAACCTCTAAAATGAACAAATCTTCATAAAAAGTATTTTCTGTTCATTTGTTCATACTTGATTTGGGTTCCTTCACATTTAGTGTATGTAGCTTTTTTGTATATTATCAACATTTTTGTCACATTGTACATTTGAAAGACATTTAAAAGTTTATTTGAAAATATTGAATCCTGTTGAGAGATCCTTCAGGTCTTACTTAAACATCTTACTTGAATAAATTACTTCCATAGAATCATCAAGTTCTGAATACAGGACTACCTGCGTGCTAAACCATATAAATGATAAACAGAGCCAAGTGATCCCACATTGACCAAAGGATCAGATTTAAGCAGTCCTGCCACATCCAGCCAGTAAGGTCCATTCACAACAAAACAACTAATAGGAGGAGGAAGTTCCACAAATGTCCTATACACAAAAAGCATGAGAAATTCAACCCAGCCAAGTACAAATCAAAAACATAAAGATCTGGAGAAACACAACAGATCTGGCAGCATCTGCAGAGAGAGAACCAGAGTTAACATAAAAACCGAAAGAACTGCGGATGCTGTAAATTAGGAACAAAAACAAAGTTGCTGGAAAAGCTCAGCAGGTCTGGCAGCATTTGTGAAGAAAAAAATCAGAGTTAACCTGTCTGGTGACCCTTCCTCAGAACTTCTGAAATTTTAACTCTTTTTTTCTTCACAGATGCTGCCAGACCTGCTGAGCTTTTCCAACAGAATTAACATGTTGAGTCTAATGACCCAGTCAATTACCACCTCATCAGTCTACTGTCAATTTGCAGCAAAGTAATGGAAGTTGTCATTGACAGTGTTATCAAAATAATACTGCCTTGATACTATCAAACCTGGTCTGTCAAAGAGCTGTCAGAGCTAAGGAAAGTAGACCCATCATTATCACTTTTCATTGTTGACAGTTCTAGAGTGGAGTTTCTTTAAAACAGGAATTGGAATGTAATAGCTCCGACCAAAAATGGGACATTGCCTGGTTGAAATTAAAGCAGTTTGACAGGAATTATAATGACTCACTTGTTGGAGGGACTCAGCAAGCTGAGATCAACAGGAAAGTAATCACAAACCTGAACAATGAGATATACTTCTCACGCCAAATGTTACCACCTTTTGCACAAAAATAATATGATTAATAAAATCTCTCCTCATGACAGAGGTTTGCTGGACTCCTTGTGGAGATCTTTAATTTCAGGCTTTGGAGTGGGGTCAGGTAAACTCACCTAAAGCCATCTGTAAGTCCATCTGTAAAGGATTGAAAACAGATTTAGTGAGATCACTTCTGTACAGGTATTCCAAATGTGGGGACAGGAAGGAATTGATTGCACATTTGATCGGTAATATCCTTCCATTATTCCAGATTATGTCTAGGATTTACAGAGAATGGACACAAAGTCCTTCCAGTGTAGGAAACAACAGCAGAAGCTAAGACTATAGTTAAATGGATCTAATTTGTACAAGTGAAACTGTGTCCTAATCCAGCTGGAAATAAATGACCTGAAAATGTGACAAGTCCATTCAGTATCAGGTGGCACTTGAGTAGAAACAGTCAAAGGCTGTACGCTATTTTATTTTTCACCTTTGATAGCCTGGATTTGAATTTCAAGCTGCCAGATGAGAAAGTTATGACACACATATAAAATTAAAGAAGGAAAAAGGGCCAGTGTTTCAAGAAACTGGCAATAGTCCATGAACCGGGCCTTAGGTTTATATGTTTCTGAGAGCATGCAGAGTGAGACACGTGGGCATGTGATTAACAACATATTGCAAGTCAATTGGCTGAATATTTAACCTTGGATTCTGGCTTTCGCCGCCAATACAAACTGTTTGACACACATCAGTTTGAATAAAGTAAGGGGACAGATGGGATTGAGCGATTATCTGGTTGGAAAACTCTTAACAAGGTCTGACAGATGTTTCTTTGCAAAGTAGAAAGACTTATGCATGTAGCTTCTCTGTTTAGAAAATGCATTTTGGCTGCTTTGGAAGAGATTTACAATTTGGAAGCCATTTCTGCTATACCTTGGCCTTTCCTTACTTTGATCTGAACTTCCTAGCCTTCAGCCTTTCAGCAGCTTATGCAGCTCTCTGATAAGGATCAAGAGAAGCAGCTAGAACCAGCAACAACAACAACAACCGCCTTTTCTATCACCATCTTCTCTATGTCCACCAACAGAGGTGATGGCCATACAGTTGCAGGAGACAATATCCACACCATAGGGCACACAGGCAGAAGGTTAACTTTTTGGACATGGCTGAGCAGAAATGTGTCAGGAGGCTCTGATTTTCAGAGGAGGCCATTGCTGACATTTGCAAACTCTTTGGGCAAGTCTTGCAGCAGAATAGATCATAGAAGCAATAAAAAAGGAGCAAAAATTGGCCATTAAGCGCTTTGAACCTGCTTCCCCCATTCGATAAAATTATGGCTGATCATCCAATCCAGTGCCCTGTTCCCATTCGCTCCCCTTTTATCTATCAGGTGGGCACTCACTTCCAATGCTTGTCCATGATCACCAGAGCCCTGAGATTTTTTGGCTCCAGCTCTTTCCAGGGATCTGCTGGTAATGTTGGCAAATTCCCACCTAAAAGCGATTCTTTCAGGTGCCTCATGTTGTGGCCACTCACTTACAGCCAATTTGTTATTGCTGAAACAAGTCAGAATGAGAAGTCACTGCAAATTGCCGCTATAGCTACATTCCTACAGGTACAGGAAACCACAGACATGTGACAATCAAAACATCCTCGGAACAACTAGTATTCATCAAATGAAAGGGCCTCTGCAGGTTTAATGTTCGGCTGGGTGTAACCACTGAATGACTATGACGAGTGTATACACAGGCAGTTGCTGTGATACCTTCATCCTGCACAAGTCAAGATTCTCACAGACATCTGTAACTCCATGTTGAGTCAGTAAATGCCTCTTCGGAATCAGGGGCTAGTTACTTTAATCAACCTGTTCAAGTATATTATGACATACTTCCAGGACACATGGAATTTGAACCTTAATTTTCTGGTTCAGAGGTTAGGGTACTCTGTCCTGCACCACAAGAGTCCTGGGGTCGGGGCTATCCTCTAAGAATGTATTTGCTTACACTGTGAGGAGTTCAATAACTGATACACATGAAAGGTACAAGAGGAGCCACATGAGCACTGAGTGAGCATTGGAAAACAATTCAGGCACCTGAACAGACCTGGGGAGCCCTTCAGTTTTATATTCCTATGTCCAGAATGGGAAAGACCAGTTTGGTCTTGTACGACTGAATGTGGCAGAGAGGAGTGGAGCGAATGGGAGGAGGAAAGTAAGGAGAGCACTCCACACATTCAGAGTTGGAAGAGGAGGAGCATGTTTTTATAAGGGCCCCAAGGCCAGCAAACCCAGCTGTCGGAGTCAGATAGCATGGACTCATTCAGGCACGTCAGCAATCTAAGTTAGTCGAGATACCTGGTCCACTAATTCTAAATGTACTCATCCCTAGCCCCTTGGACAAAGCATCCCACAGTCTGTGGGCAATTGTGGTAGTGTCGCTATCCCTGAACTAGGAGACCTGGATTGAGGTCCCATCTGCTCAACAGGTGAGTTATAACATGTCTAAACAAGCTGATTTATCTGAAAAAAACAATCTATTTGTCTCACTGACACCCATTGTTCACCAACCGTCTACCCTAGTCATGGCTGAGACAGGAAACAATTTGAATGAACAGACAACAAAGCTTTAAAATAAAGCCTTTGCTGCATAAATACCAATAATAAAGGAGGAAATTTAACAAACGTTTGAACAGTGAAATTGCAAAGTCTTTCACTTCCTGTTCCTGTTATTCCTACCCAATGCTACCTGGTGCTGTGGCTTCAGTAGAGTGACAGACAGGCTGATCAATCTCCTGCTCTGTTGTTCAGGACTGGTGTCCTCTGAGGATCTACAAAATCCTGCAGAAGTGCAGGAACAGACTCGAGGATAGGACGGAACAGGAGTCAGCCTGCAGGGAATACTGAAGCAGTGAGCGATGGGTGGGTGAGGCGCAGGGCAGACATGGCTTTACCTTGAGCAAAGCCCCCACTTTTCTTTGCTTATTACCTCATTGGGCGTCACTGGCTGGGCCTGTACCTAGTAGCCCTTGAGAATGTGGTGATGAGCTGCCTTCTTGAACTGCTGCATTATGTGTGCTATTTGTTTGCTTCCAAGTCTGTTTTATCCATCTTTCCTATAAGGTCATCCTGCGCTTCCCTGAACTGGAGAGTACTTTACTGTACTTCAGGAATTGATGAATGGCAATGGGAATGGTTGCCTCCTTTCTATTTAAGCTGGAATAGTGATTGTGCAGCCATCAGTCAGGACAACAGAGATTTGGTTGCTTGCTGCATCTAATGCTCCGTGTAGATGATCTCTCTTCCCACGGCAGTCAACATCAACAAAAAGGCCTGCAAAATCATAGCAGTCATACTAGAGACAGACTCCTTCAATCTCTTTCCAATCATGCACAGTGCCTCTGGACAAGGTGACAGAATGGGGTGCCTATGTTTTGTTGCTACTCCACTGTCACCCTCTTCACTGCAAAGCATCTGCATCAAGCTGAGTGAGTTTGAGGATCCAGGATTTTCCGAGTAGGACTTTTCACCGCTGTCCATGCCTCCTCCATCTCACTTGTTCTTACTGACTATTGATGACACAACTTGACATAGCCAATGATTGTGACCCGAAGGAGACTGGTACTTTTTTATTCATTTGTGGGATGTGGGCATCACTGACTGGCCAGCATTTATTGCCCGTCTCAAGTTGCCCTTGAGAAGGTGGTGGTGAGCTGCCTTCTTGAACCGCTGCAGTCTACCTGCTGTGGGTTTACTCGCAATGCCATTAGGGAGGGAATTCCAGGATATTGACCCAGCAACAGTGAAGGAACGGCGATATATTTCCAAGACAGGACAGAGAGTGGCTTGAAAGGGAACTTGAAATGGGTGGTATTCCCATGTATCTGCTGCCCTTGTCCTTCTAAATGAAGTGGTCGTGTGTTTGGAAGGTGTTATCTGAAGATCTTTGGTGAATTTCTGTGAGTCATGTGATTGTGCTTCCTCACAATACATCCCTCTTTTGAGGAGACTTCTCCTCTAGCACCAACTTCTACAGAACACTCAATGATCCAGTGGGAGATGAAAAGCACAAATTCAGATTGACATGGGGAAAGGATTAAAAGTCATCATTGTGCAGATCATGTATTTCAATGGCTGCTGACATCAAGTCTGCATGAGTGAATGTTTAACACCATGCAACTGTGTGATGTCTAATTCTGTCACTATGTAGTTCTCCATCACCAATGACTATGAAAGGCTCTGAAAGAATAAGGGCTAAAATATATGGGATGGATACAAGAAATTAAGTTCAAATATACATCTTAGTACAACCTACAAGCAAACTGCATCATTATATTTAAAACATAACAAGACATAGCATTGTCAATTCCCTTCAGGAATTGCTGATAAAGATTATACTAACCTCAAAACTACTATCCCAGGGATCTAGAAATAAAAACTAACATTAAGGTGCAATGCCAGATCAGACAATTAAAAGCATAATCTGATAAAGAAACACTGGATCCCAAGAATAAGTTCAAATAAAATTATTGGAAATTGAGTCGGTAACATCATTACAATTGGAAGGCCCTCATATTAAATGATTAGGGATAGTGTATTATTGATTGAAGGACCATTTTCACACCACTTTTAATTATTACGACATTAAAATAGTAATGATAAATATCTCAAAGTAATCTAATGATCAGGTTTGTTAGAGGAGAGACATTGATACCAGTCACCCCCACTTCAGATTCACTCTGAACATAATGAATCTCACACTCTTAGTAATCAAGGAAATATAACTTTGATGTTTGATGGAGATCCTTGGTCTCTTTTAAAGTCTTGTATTTGTATTAAGTAGAGATTGAAGTTTGGATTTTCGTGCGAAAGTAAGAGTTAGCTTTTCAGGATATTGTTCATCTTTATGATGTATACTACTTGTATAAGCATTACAGTTGCATGCTTTCCATATATATTTATGTGTTATACGTTAAATTTATACATTTACATAAACTAATCTTAACTCATCTTCAGAATCAAATGCTCAATGCTCCAATGCCTATTCCATTGGTGTAGAAATATGTTCTGAGGATTTCTCTACAGACCCCTACAATATCTAGGAAAAAGCAATCTCACTAAAAACAAAATTATATTTTAGACTATCGGGAAGAAGTAAAAATATTGACTGGCTTTTATTCTTTGGACATTGCCAACTCAAAATTATATGTCCTGGAGTCCAGCTGCCTCTCGCTGAAGATGAGGAAAATTCTTTGAGAGATATTCCTTACCCTAATGGCCCAGGTCAGGAGTTATGATTGTGAAGGCATCAGATGGCTTGCCCTGACTTCCCTTAGGACATCCTCCCCCGAAGTAGTTGGTGGCCATTATTGGATGGCTGGACATGGGTCTTTCTCCCGTAACAACAGGGAGAAAAGAGTTGTGAGCTTGAGATATGCAATATGTTGAGACAATACACTGACAATATTCGTGGAGGGTGATGGTAAGGTCATGATGTGAGATGGCAATAGGATGAGGATGTATGTCTGATGCAGTTTCTCAGACAGGGATGTGAGTAGGTATCTTAAGAGAGAGAGGTGGATGAGTAGAACTGCAAGGTGTATTGCTCTAAAGAGTCCTGAGCAGGAGAGGTGCTTGTAGGTGGAAATAAATGTACCACACCTCTGCTGTTCACCTCCTCAGAAACTTCCAGATCTACTGGTGTGATTTCAGAGACTGGCTTCATAATCCTCCACTGAGAATGATGTTTCACATTGAGCCCTTAAAGCCCAGACATCATCACTTCAGTTGTTATCTCTCAATTGCCAGTTTTAAACAGTCTCCAGTCTGTCGCTTTTGGGGTCACTTCAAATACTGAGCCAGTCGGGTAGTTTTGAACACATAAACTGCTCTGAATGATTGGGAAACTGAAAGGAAGGGTTCTAGTGCAATGACTCCATTCAAAATCTACAAAAATACTCGTATCATAAACTTTCGGGCATTGAAACTGCTGTCTGCCACACCTACTTCAAGCTCAAAGGTTAGAATTCAGGCCCCAGCCTCTGACCCAGAAGGACATTATTTAACCATATTTAAGAATGAATAATATGGTTATAGATTACCACTGCTCTAAAATCACTTTGCTCAAAGATATGAGATAACCGTGATATTTACAAAGCTTTATTGGATCAGAAGTTTCAACAAGGTAAAGATCAGGCCGGTTTATTTAGCCAAAAGTCTCTTTAGGAAGATTGGAAGTCGACTTGAGAATATCCTATGTCTTAATTAGACTCTCTAGTTCGCTCTTTAATTTCTGAGCAACTTTTCAATAAAGTTGAGTGACAATATATTTTTGGACCTTAATTGGTTCACTGTATGCCTATTTTGTACTGGGGAGTCTCGATGGTCCATTCTCACTAAACTATTTTGTTTCTGTCTTTTTCAATTTGGTAGATGTATCAAGCTAAATGATCACCGATCTCCTACATTACAATCAAAGATAGTAAGAACTGCTGATGCTGGAGTCAGTGATAACACAGTGTGGAGCTGGAGGAACACAGTAGGCCAGGCAGCATCAGAGGAGCAGGAAAGCTGACTTTTCGGGTCGGTACCATTCTTCAGAATCAACATGGCTTTGTAAATACTGACAATAAGTCTTTGAATTGGAGAAACAAAATTAAAAACTTAATTCACACATGAGTGATGTGTCTTTGTTACATGATTCTAAAGCTTTACTATAATTTCATGAATTGATTAAATGCTTCGAGAAAAATTGAGCTTTAAGCAAACTGAATTAAAAGTTGTTGACATTAACAGTTGGTGTCACAGTAAAAGACATAACTTTACATCTTTAAATAGTCATCAAAAGGAATTATTCCAATGTATCACACTTGTCAAAATTTATAACACATCCTGAATGTTATTGGCCAAGGAAGACAATGTTATTAAAATGAGTATTTTATGTTTATGAGCATGAAACAAAATAAAAACACATTAAAATCCAAGAAAGGCATTTTTTCTTGGATGGAACACAATGGGTGGAATCTTCCAAGCCCCTGAACAATCTGGGACATGGCAAGAAAGTTGGGAAAATCATGAGATGGCCAATGAGGAGCTTCTTGACATTGAGAGGAAAATATCCCATTTTCCAATTATGTGTTCAACGGTGAGGTGAGTTTCTCGCTAGTGAGCAGTGAGGAGTATTTGCATGTAATAGCATGTGTTAACATCTCGTTATTACCTAAGCATGCCTCATTAAAATGCAGTTTTCTAGTCTCCCTCCCATTGGATTGAAACTAGACAGCTACTTGAAACTGGACAATTCCCTACAGGAAAGTCAGAGTGGTCACTTGGCAAATCCAACTTGCTGCATGCTCCTCTGGACCTGTATCTTAAACACCAGGCATCAACATCTCAGGGCATGCACCATGGGCAGTGCACAACCCTGTCCGTGGCACCTGACATGTACCAACCCCACCACATCACCCTGGTACATTTGTAATCCACTTACATTCTGAGCTTTGTTGCTGCACTTTGGAGTGAACTGGTATCTTTTAATTGGAAATGCCAGGATACTTGCATGCAGGGGCAGGCACCTAACTCACAGTTTGGACCAGGCTGCATCACTGGGCTGCTTGCACTCTCTCTCTCTTAGCACTCATTCATTTTGTGCCCACTTTGGTCCTCACAGCATCCCTGCCTTGCTTTGCCTTTTGGTGGTCTGCTCCCTCAGCCAGAGTGTAAAGTTAACATACTTTTGTCTTGACTTGCTGCTTTTTAGCATAGGCACAAAGCCTATCATAGTTGTCGGCTGTCATTAGTCATGAGGGTGGACATGTTGCTGTACAGCACTGTTTTATTCTTTAGTGGTAATCTTACTGGATTCAAAATCCAGAAGATTTGTGTAATGACTTGAGATATGTGTTCATCGCCTCACTTTTGAAAGTTAGAGAATTTAAACATAGTTAATTAAATGAATCTGGAATAAAAAAGCTTGTGTTGGTAATAGCAACCATGAAATGATTGGATAGTTGTAAAATCCTATTTGGTTTATTAACGTCATGAGGGAAGGAGAAACTCTATCCTTGCCTGGTCTGGCCTGTATATGTGACTCTAGACCCACAGTAATGACTGATAATTGAAATGGCCAAGCAAGCAACTCAGCTGTATTCAGGACGCTAGCTCAACATTACCTTTTCTTGGGCAATGAATGCTGATTTTTCCAACATTCTTCAGGTTTCATGAATAAAATGCTTTCTTTTTAAGAATTGGACTTTTTTTTCTCATTTGTTGGTTAAAACAAAAAGCATGCATTCTTGAAGAACAGTTTTTACAGCAGCACTAGAGACCAGGAAGTGGATGGCTGCCTTCTTGGAGAAAGCTGGCAAATGGACATGCCAATCCTCACACCTCACAAGACAAATGTGTCCTTCTCACTTTTCAATGCGACTATGGCAACAGTCTGAAATTGCATTTTAACATGATGAGTGCATCATTCATTGGAATTTTATTACGTTGCCCTCATGAAAGGAAATCCTTCAGCAGCTAATTAGTGGTCACCGGTCATGCCAGGATAATTGTTTGTTTTTTCATGATGAATGATTTTCATTTCAGTGCACTATACCAAGGATCCCCTTGAGTTTCCCACTCCTTCCCATTCCTTCATTATCTAACAGCTGTTCGTACAGAATGGTGGAGGTTTTTGTCGTGTTTTATCTCACCACATTTTTAAAAATATTTTCCCAAATTCATTATTTCTTCTCCTAAGTCGAAAACTCCTCAGTGAAGTTACAATTCATTTTCTGAAACTTTCACTTGCTTCATTACTGTGGTATTGTCTTCTGATTCCTGCAAAGCTTAAAAGCGTTCTTATTTATGCTGTACCAAGATCTAATTGATGTTGGATGCGTTCCATTACTATACACGGTAACCCCCCTTTAAAAGCAATTGGATTGTGATGGTGCAAGTAAAAATCTGTTCCATTGATGGCAACAGGTATTAAATTTTCATTAATTGCTGTCCGAACATTAAAAGTTTTCCCTTTAGAGTGTTTGCACAAGGATGAATCCCACTAATGCCTCGACATGAGGTATATTTCCTGCACGACCTCAGGAAGCCTCTTTGCTTCATTAAATTTCATATGGAGTGTATTATTTCAACATCAATGAGGCATTCAATGTCAAATATTGTTATAACCAGACCGTGGCAAGAATCCCCAGTTCATTACAACTCCAGATGTTATACCCTAAATTGTTAAGTTCCTGGGTGAGGAGAGATGAATTGATTTCCTGTCTTTATTCACCACCCCTCAGTTTGTTGCGGGGGTGTCAGGTATGACTCCAACCAGTGAAACGTTTATCCCCTGCTTCCCATTGACTCCAGTTTTGTTAGACACAGGGACAGGGTATATCATTAAACTTCTGTTAACATATGATGGCTCCATGATTTTCTGTTTAATTTTGTCTGATAAAATATTTTGAACTGAGTAGGAATAGTTTATGACACTGAAAAATGCCAAAAGTTTTAAATTATGTATATGATACTTACACACAGCATGAGCAAAAAAAATCTACAAAACCATGTGCTATTAAAGTAAAATATTACATCAGCTAATTATTGCCTTTTATCGTAAACTCTGACAGGCATTATTAACATTTCTAAAACTGTGATCTGAATTCATAGTCAAAGTATTAATTTTTTTTAGGATCATGCAATTTTTCCTGACAATTCAATAATGAATCATATTGTAACATATTCATAAAATACTAGAAATAAAATTGTGACTGCTTTTGGGTCTATTAATAAACTGATGTTTTACTTAAGTTCTTTTTCCCCTGGAGGGATTGGAGGGGGCAACAATTTGGTGAGTTTTCCCTGACAAGGTAGTCACCTAACTCAACAACTAAGTCCTGGTTGGGAAGGTCATGAGCGACCATCTTGACTCACCAACAACTCCGGCCCTAACGTGGTCTACTAATGGCCACTAAAGAACCACAACCAGCCATCTCTTCAATCACCTGCCTTTCCAGTTGAGAAGAAAGGTGTCTAGCTTCCCCACTGGGAAACCTGGGTGACCTGCCTGTCAAGTTGAGAGGGTGGGGGCTCCACTTTCATCATTATGGGGCAACCAGAGGCATGGATGAAGGGAAGGATATGCGTACGAGGGGTGATCTGGAAACCCATTTGCTGCCCTTGATTCAAGTGCCCAAAGCATCCTCATACTGTGACTCCTGCCATGCAAGAAGTACATAAATAGTATAATGTCTCCTCACCGATGGATTCACCAAGGAGTAGGCCTGCATTAGAAGTCCTTAGGACCCAGAAGCTGCTACCTTCTGTTGGCCAGCAGCTTCTGGCAACCCAGTGTTGAAGCCTGTAATAGGCTGACAAACTCACCCACACTTTTCTGTGAGTTCTCAATAAGCTGGTTGGTCCACAGTGCAATAGGTTATCTTAGTGGTGGGGCTGGTGTGTTAGTTGAAACTTAACATGTTTGCTCCCAAAACTTTCAAAAAAAATCTCGAAATATTGCCTTTTGTGTGGTGTTGTCAATTTTTAAATTTTCAGCTGTCTGTTCCTCACTGGAAAAAATATAAATCACTGAAAATAAACCTGTTGGATTCTTAGATACTGATAGCATCTCTGTATTGCTCTGAAGTAAATCAAATACGTGAAGTATACAAAAAAAAATCGTAAAAAAATCCAACATGCTCCTTCAGGCTTCATCAGAAATTCCACAACTCCGTGCTGGCTGGTGCTGTCGTCCTTTAGAATGACTGCACCACCCACTACATCCCCTTCTGAAGAAGGATCACTGAACTTGAAACGTTTACTCTGCTTTGTCTCCAGGGATTCTGCCAGACCTGCTGAGAATTTCTCTGCAATTTCTATTTTTATCACTACACCCCCTTCCCTTCCTTGACCCTTAGTTAAAACAAAAAAAATACAAAGGACCAGGGATGCTGGGAATCAGAAACAAAATTAGAACCATTCTGAAGAAGGGTCACTAGACCCGAAACATTAACTCTGCTTTTTGACCTAGCTGTTAGCTCAGTATAGGAGGTGACTGATTTCCCATACTCCTGCAGTTGTGACCAAGTTACATGGGAGCATCTGCTTGGAACACGACAGCTCATCAGCTGCATTCAAGTGAAGCTGAAACTGAACTTGCTTCAGATTGAGCATGGCTTGAACATTTCTTCCATGGATCAGAGGTGGGATAGTTTATAAGATGCAACACCAAAGAGGGCATCAAATTAAAGTCAATTTGTCACCCTTGACAGTTCGGTGCACCAATATACTACTTATTGTGGACTTGCACAATACAGGCCTGAAGATTTTGTGTTCAATTCCCAGGTTTTGTTGAAGTAAAGGATCTTCATAAGGAAAATGAAAGATAAATGTCTGTGGATAAAGAAGATGAACCACAACTACATTCCTTGGTGCTATCCACTAAATCCTCTTATTTGAGGCTATCAGGTGAGAACAGGATTACACTCAGTGTCATTATGACCCATTGATTACCGGATTACTAAGATTATGTTCAGACTCAAAGGATGTCTAACTGAACAATTTACAAAAAGATGGTTGTGGCACCCATGTATCAAACTATGTACTAGCATCAGACCCACAGATGTTTTGTCAAGGAGGTCGAAAGTAACAGAGAAAAAATATTTAACAAAATGTCAGTAGATGGCACCCAAACAGATCTTTATTTAAATAACTGGACAACTTTTGCTATCAATTTTGTGCTACTGAATAAATGAACTGTTAGCCTACAATGAATTAAGAAAACTTTCCAGCTTTTATTAACCTTAACTGTAAATCCTTGTACTGAAATAAAAGACACCAGTTCTTGATAAATAATGGTCTATGACATTTTTCTATTGCCACAATATACTGAACCTTACAAACGCTAGTGCTTCTGTCTGATATTTCGGTTTAGCTATGTAACATTAATGCTAGCACTTCTATTGTCCTTTATTGATTCTGAGTCATGTACAAATCACACTAAATCACAAAGGGCAAGTGCTTCTCATAATCGCTAGGTGAATGCCAATTCCATTCTGACATTTTGGATGTGGTGTGATCTTAATTTGTCCTCTCCCTCTAGGGTTATATAATAAAGATCAAACAATGAAGGAGAAGAAAGATAACGCTGCTTTTTATCCTGGAGCCAAAAATAATTAACAAAGCCAAGAGCTGCAAAAGCAGAAGACCTTTTACCAATGTCTGTTCAAGGAGGTTAATGTTTATCAAATTGATCCTAACGCAAACAGCAAAGTGACCTCAATAGAACTCTTTTTGCAGGGAAACCATAACTTGAAATTGTTCAGAAAAAGGTGCATAAATCTCAAAAATAAAACAAATCACTGTGACCTTTGATATGTCTAAGTAGCCTTGGTCCAGAACTGCTATAACACACTGGCAATGCTCCAGGCACCACCCTTTTAAATATCAGAAAATACTGAATCTGATTTCCTACCTTGTTTAGAATTACATCAAGTCCGTATACACAGACTATTTAGCCCAACTAGATGTGCCAGCCCTTATAAGCAACATAAGCCTTCTCAATCTCTAACTCTATCTCTCTCACTGATTTTACTTATTTCTATTTCAATCATTCGACCTCCCCTTAACTGCATCACTATTATCAACGTCAATCTCATAGCAGTGAATTACACATTCTCACCACTCTGTAGAAACAAAAACCAATTCTAAATTCTTTATTCAAATTGTTAGTGGTTATTCTAATTTGGTGTGTGGTAGCATCATGCTCATAATAGGGACTAGTAACCTGAAGAATCTGGATCTAAATTCTATCATGGTGGTTTTAAAATTTAAAACGATACAGAATTCTGGGAGTAAAATACAGGTTTCAGTAAAAGTGAAATAAAATCATTTTTGTTGCATTCTGTTACTTTACTGGAAACCATAACTTTATTATAAGTCCCTTTCTGAATGTTTATTGCAGTCCTTTGCTCTGAAAGACCATCTGAATCACATCCACTGCACTTTCCCACTTACTCTTTCTGTGATTCCTTGAAAAGGATTCAGTTGCAGAAAGGAATCTTTATGCATTTCTTTCCTCAAAGCCTTTCTTTCCTTTCCTCAGTGAACTGCCAAACCTTTAACTGTTTTACTTCCTGCAGTCCTACTTATCCTTTTCATACTACATTGGCCCAATTTTGTTCAAGCTAAGAGCTGAATATTGATCAATTATCGAGGGGATTCTTCCAACACTTCAACTGCAGTAAAAACAGAGAGTGCTGGAGAAATTCAGCAGGTCCAGCAACATCTGTAGATAGAGAAATAGAATTAACATTCGGAGTCCAAAGACTCTACTTTGGAACTGCAAAGTGCTGGAATGTGATAGTTTTATGCTTTTCACAGAAGGGGAGGATGAGTGAGTGGAACAAATGATGAGGGTGCCCAAAACGAAAAACAAAGTGAGTGACAGAGGGTGATTAGGATACAACATAGTTATGAATGGTAGATTTGAATAGGAGAAAATTGCTGAGCTCTGCAGAGAGTAAAGCTAATAAGACACAAACAAGGCACGTGGTGGGGGTCGGGGATGGTTATCAAAATGGAGGACAGTGTCCATGCTCTGAAGTCATTGAACTTAATGTTGAGTCCAAAAGATTGCGAAGTGCCAAAGTGGAAAATGAGGTTCCTCCCGGTTATGTTGAGTTTGGTTGGAACATTGTGGAAGGCTTAGGACAGAAACATTAACGTGGGAGCAAGGTGATTTATTGAAAGACCAAACAATTGGCCAGGTCATGCTTATGAACAGAGTGGAGGTGTTCCACAAAGTAGTCACCCAGTCTGTGTTTGGTCTCACCAAAGTAAAGGAGACACTTGAGCCCGATTGGACCAAATTTCTCATGGAAAGGATAAGTGGGAAATAAAACAATTAAAGGCCTAGGAAGAAATAGCAATTATCTGAGGAAAGGAAAGAAAGGCTTTGAGGGAAAAAAAGTGTAGAAAGATTGACTTCTGCACCTGAATCCTTTTAAAGGAATCATGGAAAGAGGAAGCAGGAAAGTGCAGTGGGTGTGATATAGATGATCTTTCAGAGCAAAGGTCTACAGTAAGCACTCAGAAAGGGACTTGTGATAAAGGAAAACCAAAAGAATCACAGATGCTGTAAATCAGAAAAAAAAAACAAAGTTTCTGGAAAAGCTCAGCAGGTCTGGCAGCATCTGTGAAGGAGAAGACAGAGTTAACGTTTTGGGTGCGGTGACCCTTCCTCAGGACTGGTGGTGGCTGGGAAAACGTCAGTTTATATGCAGAAAATAGGCAGGTGGATGGGGTAGGGAGTAAACGATAGGATAGAGCCCAAAGAGAGAGAAAGACAGTTGGACAGCAAAGCAGTTGCTAACGATCAGGCTGGGAGGGTGAATAGTTGTTAATGGGGTCTGTTAGTGACTAACAACAGAGGGTGTGTAATGGCAGTCTATGTGATAAAGGTATGGCTTTCTGTCAAGTAACGGAATGGAACAAAATATGGACATTGAGGAGTGAGGAGACAAAAGAGTAAGTGTTGCACTTTGTGCAATTGTACTGGAAGGTGCTGTGCATTGGTGATGGACTGTTAGGAGTGATAGAGTGGTGGACCAGGTGTAACAGAGGGAATGGTACCTGTGGAATTCTGACAGTGGAGGAGGAGAGAAGGTGTATTTGGTGTTGGTACTCTGCTGGAGGTGGCAGAAATGATGGATAATAATCTTTTGAATGTGGAGACACTTGCAGCATTTTAATTTGGGCTTAATTTAAATTTTTCAATGAGTCAAATAGGTAATTCACTGGGAACAAAAACAAAGGTGCTGGAAAAGCTCAGCAGGTCTGGCAGCATCTGTGAAGGAAAAAACAGAGTTAACGTTTTGGGTCCGGTGACCCTTCCTCAGAACAGACCCTTCCACAGACCCTTTCTCCGTTCTGAGGAAGGGTCACCAGACCCTTCCTCCGTTCTGAGGAAGGGTCACCAGACCCTTCCTCCGTTCTGAGGAAGGGTCACCGGACCCAAAACGTTAA